>NC_045616.1:107059744-107712763 GCF_009829155.1 Mustela erminea | reverse complement strand
ATTCTTTTTAATTTTTTTTAGCCATTCTGACAAGTCTGTAGTAATATTTCATTGTGGTTTTAATTTGCATTCCTCTAATGACTAATGATGAACATTTTTTCATGTGTTTATCATTCATATGTCCTATTTAGTGAAATGTCACTTCTTATCTTTTGCCAGTTTTCTAATTGGATTGTTTGTTTTAACAGTTGATTTTGAGAAATACTTGTGTATTCTCAATACTTATCCTTTATCAGATTATGCTTTGTGGGTAGGTGTTCTTAGTTTGTAGATTGTCTTTTCATGCTCTTAACAGGATCTTTTTCAGAGCAAGTGTTTAATTTTGATGAAGTTCAATTTATTAATTGTTCATTTTTTAGATAATATATTTGATGGGAAGTCTAAAGATTTCCTCCTTTCTACTCTCCAAGTTTTATAATTTTTTCTAAATGTTTTCTAAAAGTTTTATCTTTTATATCTAATCACCATATCCATTTTTAGTAATTTTTGTATTAGTAAGAAAAGAACTCAATTTTCTTTTTTGTTTGTTTTTGCTTCTGCTTATTGATGTCCAAATATTTCAGCACCATTCATTGAAAATGCTACCTTACCTCTGTCGAATTGCTTTGCATTTTTAAAATTAGTGGAGCATATTATCAGTGGGTGTGTACCTAAGTTTTCTATGGTGTTCTCTTTATGTGATGTCCTGCTGCCAGTAACACACAGGGTTGATTACTGCAGCTATAGAAGACTTAAAATTGGGTAGACTGATTCCTTACTTTCTTCTTATGAAAAAAAAAAAAAAACTTTTAGCTATTCTATTTCCTCTGCCTTTCTATATAAACTTTAGAATAAGCTTGTCTATATAAATTTTTTTGCTGGGATTTGATAGGAACTTCATTCAGTTTATATGTCAGTTTGGGGAGAATTGATTTTTTGTTTGTTTGTTTTTTATGTTGATTCTTCCAATCTTTAAACATTATTTGTCTCTCCATTTATTTAGATCTTTAAAATCTTTCATCAGTGCTTTGTAATTTTTGTATGTGCTGTTAGATTTCTAAGTATTTCTCTCTTTAAAAAAAAAATATTATAAATAGTATTGTATTTTGCATTCTGGCGTCCGTGTTTTCATTGCTGGTATACTGAAATGCAATTCATTTTTTTTTTATTGTGTTCGATGAGCCAACATATAGTACATCATTAGTTTCTGATGTAGTGTTCAAGGATTTGTTAGTTGCGTATAACACCCAGTGTTCATCACAATGTGTGTAATCCATTTTTCTTTTTGTATGTTTATCTTGTATCCTGTGACCTCGTTAAATTCATTTATTCTAGAAGTTTTTTGGGGATTTCCTGCATAGAAAACCATGCCATCTATAAATAGGGACAGTTTTATGTCTTCTTTCTGCTCTTTAATTTCCCATTCATATGTCATTGCACTGGCTAGAAGTTCCAGTTTTGAATAAGAGTGAGGACAGCAGACATCCTTGCCTTGTTCTCATCTCATAGGGAAATGACTTTTGTTTTCACCATTAGTGTAATATTTGCAGTTTTTTGGTTGTTAACTCTTTATCAAGTTGAAGAAATTTTCTCTATCCCTATTTTTCTGAGAGTTTTTATCATGAGTAGGTGTGGGTTTTTGCCATATGTTTTTTCTACATCGATTGATATTATTATGTGATTTTTCTTCTTTAGCCTATTAATATGGTAGATTACATTAATTGATTTTATAATGTGAGAGCCATCCTTACACCCCCAGAATAACCCTACTTTGTTATGTTATATAATATTTTTATATATTGCTGGATTTTATTTGCTAATGTAAGGATATTTGCATCTGTATTAATGGTGAAATACCGGTCTTCAGATTCATTTGTATTTATTTACTTGTTTTTGTTTTTTGGTATTGACTTTGTCTCATTTGGCTATTATGGTAATAGTAGCTTCATGAAATGAATTGTCAAATGTTCCCTCCTCTTTATTTTCTGGGAGAGATTTTGTAGAACTGGTATTAATTCTTCTTTAAACATTCAATAGGATTCTCCAGTGAAATCATCTGGGCCTGGAGATTTTGTGTGTGTGTATGAGTTTTAAAAATTGCAATTTAAGGGGCGCCTGGGTGGCTCAGTGGGTTAAGCCGCTGCCTTCGGCTCAGGTCATGATCTCAGGGTCCTGGGATCGAGTCCCACATCGGGCTCTCTGCTCGGCGGGGAGCCTGCTTCCCTCTCTCTCTCTCTCTGCCAGCCTCTCTACCTACCTGTGATCTCTCTCTGTCAAATAAATAAATAAAATCTTAAAAAAAAAAATTGCAATTTAAATTTCTTTAATAGTTACAAGATTATTCAAATGCTCTATTTCATATTGGGTGAGTTGTGATACCTAGTTGTTTGAGAAGTTGATCCATTTCATCTTAGTTTTTAAATTTGTTTTTGTAGATTTCTTCGTGGTTTTCTTTAACAGTCTTGTTCATGTCATCAGGGTCTCTAGTGATCTCCCATTTCATTCTTGATACGGGTAATTCATGTCTTCTTTATTTATTTATTTATTTTTTCTTTTTCAAGCTTGCAAGAAATTTGTCAATTTCATTGAACTTTTCAAAGATAAAACCTGTCTCATTGCTTTTCTGTATTATTTTTCTGTTTTCAGTTCCACTGAATTTGGTCCTTTATTATTTCCTTCCGTCTTGCTTTGGGTTTTTTTCATTCTTTAGATTCTTGACATGGAAGTTTAGATTATTGATTTGAGGTTTTCCCCATTTTCCAATGGATGTTTTTAGTTCTGTAAGTTTCCCTCCAAAAACTACTTTTGCAGTTTCTCATAAATTTTGATATATTTTTATTTTCCTTCATTTTAATGTATTTTTTAAATTTCACTTGAGATCCTTCTTTTACTCATGAATTACTTTGAAAAGGGTTGTTTAGTTTTCAAGTGTTTGGAGATTTTCTTATTATTTTTCTGTTACTGATTCAGGTTTGATTCCAATATGCTAAGAGAACATACTCTGTATGATTTCAATTCCTTTAAAATTTTTAATTTTTGTTTCATGGCCCAGGCTGTGTTCCCTCTTGATATATGTTCCATGGATACTAAAATGGAATAACACCCTTTGTTGGGAAGAATATTCTATAAATGTTGAATAGACCCTGTTGGTTGATGGTGTTTTGGGGATTCTTATATATCCTTCTTTTTTTTTTATCTAATTGCATTATCAATCAGTGGGACTCCAGTGTTCAAATTTCCAGCTGTAATTTTGGTTTTTTTTTTTTTTTTTTTTTTTTAGTTCTATCGTTTTTTACTTAACATATTTTAGAACTCTGTTTTTGGTGCATACCTATTTAGAGCTCCTGTTTCTTCATGGAGGATTTATCCTTATATCACTATATATTTTCCTTCTCTGTCTCCACTAATTTTCTTTTCTGTAAAGTCTACTTTATATGGTATTAACATAATCCCTCTTGTTTTCTTTAATGTTTGTATTAAATATAATTTCCTTAGTTCTACTTTCAGTATGCCTACACTGTTATATTTAAAGTGACTTTCTTAGTGACAGCGTAGAGTTGGGTCATATTTTTTAATTTAATTTTTAATTTTAATTTAATCTGCAGGTCTCTTTCTTAATTTGTGTGTTAAATGGTAATATAATTATTGCTATTAGGGATAAGGCTGCTGTTTTACTTTCTGTTTTCTGTTTATTCTTTCATTTTATTTTTATTTATTTTTTTAAAGATTTTATTTATTTATTTGACAGAGATCAAAAGTAGGCAGAAAGACAGGCAGAGACAGAGGGGGAAGCAGGCTCCCTGCTGAGCAGAGAGCCCAATGGGGGGCTTTATCCCAGGACCCTGAGATCATGACCTGAGCCAAAAGCAGAGGCTTAACCCACTGAGCCACCCAGGCGCCCCTCATTTTATTTTTTATTCCTCTATTTTCTTCTTCTTACTTTCCTGTAGGTTATTGAACATTTTTTTGAACTCCAGTTTGATTTATCCACAGTGTTTTTGAATACATCTCTTCGTATAAATCTTTTAGTTGTTACATTATGCCTACATATCTTATCATAGTTAACTACTTTCATCACTTTACCAGTCTGAGTAAATTGTGGAAATCCTTCCTCCTTTTATCTTACTTTACCCTCCCTAATCATAATAGAATGTTGTAAATATGTTCTCTGTATACTTTCAGAACCTCATCAGTGCTGTAATTTTTACTTCAATCACCAAAAATAATTTGGAAAGCAGAAAGCCTATTGTGCATATTCATAATTTGCTTACCATGTTTTTTCTTCCTTTCTGATTTCTCCTTGTATTATTTCTGAATTTTCTCCTTTTATTGTTTCCTTTCTGTTTTAGAGAACTAACTCTTTAATCTTGTAGAATTAAGTCTTCTGGTGATAAAGAATCTTAGTTTTCTGTTTGTTTCCAAGCATTAAAATTTTTTGTTTTGTCTTTTTTTTTTCTCTTTTTTTATCTATTCAGGATCCAGTATAGTTAACATACAATGTTATATTCATTTCAGCTATACAGTATAGTGATTCAACAATTCCATATATTACCTAGTGCTCCTCAAGATAAGTATACTCTTAATCCCCTTCACCTATTTTATCCACTCCCCCCACCACCCCTCTGGTAACCATCTGTTTGTTCTCTATAGTTAGGAGTATGTCTTCAGTTTCTTTCTCTATCTCTTTTTTCCCTTTGTTCATTTGTTTTGTTTCTTAAATTCCATGTATGAGTGAAATAGTGCAGTGTTTGTCTTTTTCTGGTTTATATTGCTCAGCATTTACTCTCTAGATCCACCCATATTGTTGCAGATGGAAAGATTTTATCCTTTTTTGTGGCTGAATAATATTTTCCATTACATATATACATACATACACACATTCCATTATATGGGGTGTGTGTGTGTGTGTGTGTGTGTGTGTGTGTGTGTGGAATGTTTGTGTGTGTGTATGGCATGTGGATATGTGTGTGTGTGTGTACACACACACACACACACACAGATATAATGTTATATGAAAATATATGGTATATATGATGTATATATGTATATATACACACCACATCTTTTTTATACATTCATCTATCAGTAGACATCATTTAGGTTGCTTCCATAATTTGGCTGTTGTAAATAGGGCTGCAATAAACATGGGGTGCACAGATCCCTTCAACTTAGTGTTTTTGTATTATTTAGGTAATACAATTGCTGGATCATAGGGTAGTTCTATTTTTAACTTTTTAAGGAACCTCCATACTGTTTGCTACAGTGAGCAAATCAGTTTGCATTCTCACCAATAGTTAACAAGGATTCCTTTTTCTCTACATTCTCGCCAACACTTGTTTGTTGTGTTTTTGATTATAGCCATTCTAACAGTTGTGAGATGTTACCTCATTGTGGTTTTGATTAACATTTTCCTGATGGTGAGTGCCGTTGAGCATCCTTTCATATGTCTGTTGGTTATCTATAGGTCTTATTTGGAGAAATGTCTGTTCATGTCTTCTGTCCATTTATAATTAGACTTTTTGGGCTGTTTTTTGTTGTTGGTGTTGTTTTAGTGTTGAGTTGTAACAATTCTTTATATATTTTAGGTACTAACCCTTTGTCTGATATGTCATTTGGTAGGTTATCTTTTAGTTTTGTTGGGTTTTTTTCCTTTGCTGTGTGGAAGTCTTTTATTTTGATGCAGTCCCAGTAGTTTATTTTTGCTTTTGTTTCCCTTGCTTCAGGAAACAAATCTAGAAAGATGTTGTTGGGGCTGATGTCAGAGAAATTACTGCCTGTGCTCTCTTCTAGGATTTTTATGGTTTCAGGTCTCACATTTAGGTCCTTCATCCACTTTGAGTTTATTTTTGAGTATGGTATAAGAAAGTGGCCAAGTTTCATTCTTGTACATGTAGCTGTCCAATTTTCCCAGCACTTTTTGTTGAAGAGACTGTCTTTTCCCCTTGCATATTCTTGCCTCCTTTATCAAAGACTAATTGACCACTGACCATAAATTATAGTTTATTTCTGGGCTTTCTATTCTGTTTTATTGATCTATGTGTCTATTTTTTTGTTTTAAGAAACTTTTTTTTTTTTTTTTTTTTTTTTGAAAGAGAGAGAGAAGGGGGAGACAGGAAGAGGAAGAGAAAGAATCTTAAGCAGGCTCCACATGCACTGTGGAGTCTGATGTGGGGCTCTATGTCATGACATTGAGATCATGATCTGAGCCCAAATCAAGAGTCAGATGCTTAACCAACTGGACCACCCAGACACTCCTCTATGTGTCTATTTTTGTGTTAATACCATACTGATAAATTATATTAGTATTTTTCCTCATCTGAGTTGCCATGTTTCCTACTTCATTGTATAAGAATAATTTTACTAGATGTAAGATTCTGGATTAAAACTTCTTTTTTCAGCATTTGAAAACCGTTGTGCTATTTCTTTCTGACTTTCATGGTTTCTGATGAGAAATCCATTTTCATTTAAATTGCTTTCCTCTGTAGGTAAGATGTTATTTTTCTTTCACTGCTTTCAAAATTTTCTTAAACTTTTCAGAAGTTTGACTATATGCCTTGTTATGGATACATTTGGATTTACCCCATTTCACGTTTGTTCAGCTTCTTAAATGAGTGGTTTAATGTCTTTTGCAAATTTGGATGTATTCAGCCGCTTCTCAGCCCTCTCTCTTCTTCCTTTCATTCTGAGAATCTGACATAACCATAGGTCATTTGTTATCATTCTACAGGTTCCTGTGGCTCTTTTTCCCTAGGCTATTTTTTTTTTTAATCTGTTGTATAGTTTGAGTAATTTCCATTGTCCAATTTTCAAGTTCCCTTATTCTTTCTTGTATCCCTCCATTCTGCTCTTGAGCCCATCTATTGAGTTTTTCATTTTAGTTATTTATCAGTTCTAAAAACATACCTCAGAGTCTCCTTTACATTTTAATCCATTTACCGAGATTCTTATCTTTCTTATGAGTGTCTAGTTTTTCATTTGTTTTAAGTGTGCCCATAATTGCTCACTGAAGAGTTTTATGATGGCTGTTTTAATGTCTTATGTCAGATAATTCCAACATCTTGTCATCTCAGTGTTGGCATCTATTTTTTTTTTTTGTTCCATTCAGTTTGAGATTTCGTAGTTCTTGGTATATGACAAGTTGTTCTGTTGTTGTTGTTGTTGTTGAAATTGAGACATTTTGGGTATTACAAGATTCTATGTCTTACTTAAGTTTTCTGTTTTAATTGGTTTCCTCTGACACTGCTCTGTCAAAAGAGAAATCCACCTCATTCCTACTAGATTGGAATAAAAGCCCTGGTTCCCCACTCAGTCTCTGCCAATATCCCGGGGCAGGGAGCTCCTTATTAGAAGCTGGTGTGTACGGAGGAGGTGGGGGAGTTCTGGTTCCCCAGTTGGCCTCCACTGACACTTCCCTTGGTGGTTAAGCTATGAGTGCCTCATTAGCCCCAGTGATACCAAATCTAGTGACCCCGACAACTACCAACAAGAGGCAAAATGACTGGTTACCACTGGGATAGTGAAACTCCTAACTCCCCACTAGGCCTCCTCCTATACCACTCCAGCAAAGGAGAATGGCATCTTGTTTTACTACTCCATGGGAGTGGAAGTCCAAGCTTCCTATTAGAAGAAGATGGCCTCGTTATTTTCTGGAAGAGATGAAAATCCTGGCTCCCTTCTTAGCCTTTCCTGAAACCACTGTTTGAGATTGGGAGGCCTTGTCACCTCAGCAGCTTGGAAATCTAGGCTCTCCACTTGGCTTTTGCTGGTGACGGTGGGACTGGGACTACAGGTTTTTCCATGTTGTTTGGCTAGAGGGAGATTGTTACTCTTAAACATTTTCTTTCTTGTTATACTGCTTCTTTGTTCGTCCTTTGGCTAGAGGAAGCCTGCTTTTGTTGGAGCTTTTGTTGTCTGCACCTATTGATATTTCTGGGTTGCCAGTGTCTTTAGCTCCAACTCTGAGATATATAGGGCAAAAAGAAATCTCAGGAACTTGCGTGGGTCCTAAAGGCCCTAGTTGATCTGCTCTCTCTTTCCACCTTTCATATTTTTCTCATATTTGTTTTATATATAATATCCAGGGGTTTTAGTTGTTCCTAGTAGGAGGAATAAATGTTTATTACATCTTTCTGGAAGGACAAATTTCTGGACTACCCGAATTTTCATGATAAGCTGGAGATCAAGATTGTAATATAAATTCTCCTATTTTGTCTTTTTTATTCTTGAAAACTAATTTTTAAATAACAAGGAGTCTAAGTGCAGAATGCCTTTTGGCCAACAATCAGGGTACTCTGCTCAGTTCATTAAAAAAGTAGCTTTCTCTGACCAAGATTTTTCATTTTTTTCCCTCATTATATATAAACTTCTATCATTTGTCCAGAGATGACATTGCTGACAAATTTAACTATCAAGGGAATGGATAAAAAAGAGGAATTTAGTAAAAAGAGAAAATCACTGGACAACCAAATTAGATGTCAAAATGTCTATCCACTATAGGTCTTGTACTTTATGAATAGGTAATAAGCCTTTAGGCCCCCACTTAGAACATGATTTTTTAAAAATGTATGAAATAAAATCACATACCCACACACAGAAAGTCAGCCCACTTTCTAAAGCACAATACAAATTAAAGGAGATATAGGATTTCATAATTCAGGAACACTAAAAACATAAAGTAAAAACTTACAGTGAAGCAGGAGAGAGAAAATTATAAAATTCACTCAAAACACCCAACTTCCCAAAGAAACACTGTGGCTCTTCAGTGTTGGTGTACACAGTCTTATATACATTTAATAGGGGTGAAGGTCTTCCTTTATCTGTGTGTAGTTCAGTATTGGTATTTATAATTAGAATTTTGAATTCTAGGGACTTATATTATTATTGCCACCCTCTGTGTTATGCACATCTGTAACTACTTAGCTAAGAAAAAAATTTTAATTATTTTAGAGGAAAAAAAAACCTATTTCTTATAGAGTCCCTACCACATGTTAGACAACATATTAGGAGCTTTACCACAGTAACTGTTTTAATTTTTATGAAAAGTTTATGAAGTAGGTTCTGTTATGTTCCATATTCACTGGTTGAGAAATTAAATTTGAAAGTCCAGGACTAATTTTACAAAAGCTCTGGCTAGTCAGTAACCCTGGTAAGGTTGGCATCGAGTCAAGGTTTCAGTGGTCATGCTCTTAACCAACCTGTAATATGAATTCTAAAATGTTGAGATCACATGTTGTAAACTAGGAAAGGTGACTTTTGGCATCTAGTAATTGCATTAATGTTAATACTTGGATTAGCTGTGCAGTAGCAAAAACTTCCAGGTCAACACTGAGTATTTGTGTCCTTCAAGCAGGTCCTGAGATCCTGACTCATAACTCGCAAAGATGCTTCTCAGCCTCCTGAGTCAGGAACTGTACGTTCTAGGAAACTAAAGATTAGCTCTTTTATGAATGGTTATGGTAGCAGTTCCACTGTGCTTGGTGTCCACAACAGGTGTACCCTCTCTTTGATTGCCAATTTTCAAACAAAATTGTCCATGATTATGAGCAGTACTTGAAAAAGTGTACAAGTAATATAAATCAGGAGGATTCATGAGATCCAAAAGGGACTCTTAGTATAAGAAGACAAGGGAAGATAACTTGGCTTCTGCCATCTTGAGACAGATGCCATGTACATTGCTTTGCATACAGGCTAGTTATTTGGTTTAAATAGGCATTCCATTATAATGTGGTAGATGGCCAAAGAAGAGCAGAGGAGTTCACCACAGATCTGCTCACCAAATATTTTCTGACATACTGAGGAGGCAGTGAACAATAGTAGCTTGGAGAAAAATCACTACATTGGCTCTGGGTTGTATTTTCTATTTTAATTAAATTTCCTATTTGTCCATTCTGTGTAGGCCCTGGCCCTATGATCCATGCTATTTTGCATGGCCAGTGAAATCAGGAAGAGCCCATCATTTGAAACTTGGAGGCATCTAAGTGATTTTGTTGTATTTGCTAGGCAGAAGGCTAGTGTTTTCTGAGTTTGGGACACACTTTCAGACTGAGGGGCTCTCTGGTTGCCAGTTCATATGTTAAAGAGGTTCTTTGCCATCAGTTTACCCATTACATTCAGTACTCTTCCCCATTTTTCTTTTCAGCAGTGGATAGCCCAATAGTGAAGCCCAGTAGGCTCAGGTTGGTCATCAGGAGGTTGTTCCCGTTAGACCTCTTGTGAGCAGGATCTCCTGTTGGTAGGTGACCAGGGAAGGAGCCACCTGTAATTTCAAGACACAGATTTGCAAAGGAAAGAAAACTGATTAGGAGTTTTCTCAATATAAATAAAGAAATAAATAAAATCTTAAATATCTCAAATAAGTAAGTAAAATCTTAAAAAACAATCGGAGGAAGATTGTTTGCATGTCAGGAGTGGCTTATGTTACTATTCTCCAGACCCAGCTAGGCAATTTTATATTAGCCAGATGTGACTTGGTACCATTGCAAAGCTTTAGTAGCATATATGTGTGCCTCTGTACACCTTTCTTTTATTTTTATTTATTAAATTTTGATATTTGCTTTACCCCAACATCTCTATAGCAAAAAGAGAGTGCAATTAAAGTTGGGTAAAATCAGTTTTGCTTTGAACCACTTCATAGTAAAATCTTGCATTAGTGACAGACTTATGTCATTTGTATACATATAAGAAAATCAAAAGATGAGTTATTTTAATACTTTTTTTTCTCAAAATGTATTAACCAGCCAAAGAATTAATTTACTGTATCCAGTTGTTCTATTGAAGCTGATTGTTTAAGTATGCATTAAACATTTGCAGAAGAGATTGTGCACTACTGACCAAATTTCCTTTTCATGTTTTTATCTGAGTCAGAGCATGAGTCAGAACTGAAGGCAGCATTTTTTATAATCACAGTCTTGTTCTTTTTCTTTGATGTTTTTAGGTGGCAAAGTGACAAGTGCCAAAACTCAGGCCTCACTTTTCTGAAAGTGTCGACTTTCTGCCAGACCCAGAATAATGGATGTCAAGGACAGACGACACCGGTCTCTGACCAGGGGACGGTGTGGCAAAGAGTGCCGCTACACAAGTTCCTCCCTGGACAGTGAAGACTGCCGCGTGCCCACGCAAAAGTCCTACAGCTCCAGTGAGACTCTGAAGGCCTATGACCACGACAGTAGGATGCACTATGGAAACCGAGTCACAGACCTAGTTCACCGGGAGTCAGATGAGTTTCCAAGACAAGGTAGGTAGAGCTGACCCCACTGACTTGCTCTGAGCTTCCTTACATTCTTGCACTATTGCGCGTCGATCACTGAGTTGGTAAAAACTGAAAGCAAAGCTTGCTGGCATCATCTGCCCTTTAGAGTTTAGTTTAAGACAACAATCCTTTTATCGACCCATAGCAGAATCCTGTGGGAATGACAGAAGTGCCTCTTTTGTCCTGAATGCTGAATTCCTTGACAATTTGGTGGTTGTTTTGGAGCCCCACAATAGTAGGTTTTGATAAATGTAACATAAGGCAAAGCTTTCGCTCGTAAGGGGTATTCCTGCGACCATTATAAGTCCCTGTCCTGAGGAACACAAAATTATCTGTGGTTTTTAAACTATTTTTCTTGAATCACATACACAGACCTCCAAGAGCTCGAATTTCTACTATTTTACACATTAAGCTTCTCAGTCAGATTCTCTTTGAACAAATGGTATATTGATTAAAACCTATTTGAACCTCCCCTATCCTGTGTAATATATAATTTCTTTCCTCTTCAGATGTGGTGTTAATTTTGTGTATGCATTTTTCTTTTTGTATTTCAGAGCATAGGTGAACTGATGTATATTATTACCCAATTCCACATATATCATTCTCCCTGTTACTTTCACCAAAACTTATTTTTCTTTCAGTATTTTGATTTCTTTGGGGAGGAGGATATTTTTCTCAAGCACTAACAGTTGGCATTCTCTTCATATCCAATATCCATGAAGAAGTTTTTTATCACTTGTCAAGGGTTGCTGTAAATGTATGGACATGTAGACTAAAGCACAAACAGTGCTGAGAGGCAGTATGGCAAGGTTGACTCGCGAGGTCCATGTCTTGTGCTTTGTGTACCAGCCATGTGTGATTTACATGAAAAGCTTAGCAAACTTACAAGAGAATGCACAGAAATACAGGGAATGAACTGGGAAGTGTTCACTCTTCCAGTGCCAAGATTCGAGGCCCTGCCTGCTAGGTTATTGGCTCATTTGTTTGTAACATTGATTCTTTATTTCTTGTTTCATGCTCCTGTTCCTGAATATTGCAACTAATTCAATTCCTCTTGAGATACTTTAGCTGTGTCTCAGTTCTTTCTGGCTCTATAACAAAATACCATAAATTGATGGCTTATAAACAATAGAAATTTATTTCATATAGTTCTGAAGGCTGAGAAGTCCAAGATACATGTACGAGCAAATTTAGTGTCTGGTGAGAGCTAGCTTTCTGGTTCGTTGACAGCTGTCTTTGTGTCCTCACATAGCTGAAGAGGATGGGGGGCGCTCTCTTAATTGTCTTTTATGAAGACATTAAACCCATGACTCAATCACTTCCCCAAAGCCCCACCTTCAAATACCACTGGAGATTAGGTTTCAATATAAGATTTGGCCTTGGGGTGGGGGTGGGGGTGTAGGAAATCACAAACATTCAGTTGATAGCAGCTTGGAATTCCATTCCTGGTGGAAAACACCACACACATGTATTCTCTATGCGCGCGTGCGTGCGTGTGCACAGACAAACATACACAAACATACACATCTGTAGTCCATTGTTTGTTATAAAAACATGTTCTCCTATGCTCCTAGTTAGCCTAGCTCCGAATTTTATACTTAACAATGTATTTTTTAAAAATCAGCAGAATACTAAAAAAATAAACATTTTTAAATTATTTTTAAAAAATTATACTTAACAGAATATTTTTTAAAAATCAATAGCTAAAATACTATTTCTCCTGCAGTTGTAGAACCTTGCAGAATACAGTTTTTATTTAATCTACACTCTCCTGTTCTGAGTTATCTTCATGTAAATAAAACATACTTCAAACAGGGGGAGGGTTGCTTGAAAATTGTTCTGTATCAAATGTCTTTGATCTGTGAGTAACTTCAACAGTTGTTTTACTTCACTACGTTCCTCTCCTGACCCCAAAGTGTATGAGTGAGAATTGGGCTTAATTAATTAAGGGAGTGTTTAAATTTCAAATATAAAGTATTAGGACACTTGTTATTTCCTAGAGTGTCACTAATACAAGGCTCAAATATTTTGAAAGGTGATGCATGTTCAGCATGGTTGAAAACCTTTCATTTTCTACTAGATTTTTGGTTTTATTTACAGTGTTGCTGCATACATTTTTGTTTCTTATGATTTTGTGCTGAAATGTTGAGCCTTCTTCCTAAGTCTCATTAAAGGTGCATCCTGGTTTCTGGATCATTGTGCACTGAACTGTAGATCCCAGATTATTGTTGAATTGTGGATTGTCCTGTCACCTTTTCCCTTATTAATATTTACATAAAATGAAACTGAATGCTTGGGATTTTATGTTCAAATATACCTTTTTTCTTCCTGTTTAATCTTGTTCCTCTCCATTGATAATAATGGAAGTTGCTTGGCCATATCAAACCCATAGCTTTGCAATTAACAATTCACACATGCCGTGTGTTGTTATTGAGCCCATATTTGTTTGTGTAATGTGTTTGCATGAATTAAAAACTGCAGGCCAAAAGTAGAAATGAAAAGGCATTGGAAAGTATTTGCATATGCAAGTGCAGTTCTTTCTGAAGACATCTATGAATTTATGCATGAAAATGTAGTCAGAGTCTGAGTGGATCTACTTTGATGGGTTCTAAAATTGAACTCAGGAAGTAAATAAGCACATATTTAAGGAGAGGAAGAGCAGGAGATACAATCTGGCAAGCATCATAGTCAATGTGAAACTTAGCCACCACAGAGAGGGTTAAAACAAATTTTACTTTCAGGAATAACAATAATTTTTAAATGTCATGCATTTCCCATTTTATTTTCTTATTCATGAAATCAAAGAGCAGGATCATCTCAGAACTTATTAGCCTAGAGGTACATTAGCAAGGATCATAGTGGGATCATCTCCTGTGGTATTCTTATTTAAAACCCAAGACACTGATCATAAAACAAACATGCTTCTCACATTCAAGCAAGTTTGGCAAACACGGTTGGATGACTCTCCAGATGCTCAGAGTGGAAACGAATTGCCAGCTTACTAAAAGTGATGAGGGGCCAGGGTCAGACCCTGTCCAGTTCCCCTGTAAGTATCTGCAAGTATCAAATGTTGAGAACCTGCCAGATCCCAGCAGGAAAGAGAGGCTGGGTGTTCCCATGGGAAGCTTATGGAAGTTCCCATCAAATTATACCTTCTTTGCCTGCTTTCAACACAGGATCAGCCTCTGCTCCTAAGAAGAGACAATGCAAATTACCTGTCTGGCCTCTATTATGCTGGATCCTCCTGGTGTGAAGGGAGAAAATTGCTGACCCTAGGTCTGTGGCCATTGGAGTAATTAGTAATTAGTAAATGACTAATGCTGCACTGAATAGCATCCTAGTGGTCTGAGAGTTAATGCACCTGACAAAAGTGACCAGTAGTCTAATCCCCGGTCAGACCCAGCCTCAGTCTAACATGTGAAATAGATGCCACTTTGAATAATGAAGGTCAGGCAAATGCCCAGGCAGATTGTATAAGCTTGTTCTTTGGGACCCTGAAGTAGGGTATAGAGCAGTGTGATACACAGGACATTCCCCCATGGCTTGCGAGCCTCAAGTTAGACTTGAACTTGGGGCGCCTGGGTGACTCAGTGGGTTAAGCTGCTGCCTTCGGCTCAGGTCATGATCTCGGGGTCCTAGGATCGAGTCCCGCATCGGGCTCTCTGCTCAGCAGGGAGCCTGCTTCCTCCTCTCTCTCTGCCTGCCTCTCTGCCTACTTGTGATCTCTGTCTGTCAAATAAATAAATAAAATCTTTAAAAAAAAAAAAAAAGTTAGACTTGAACTCTGCTTTTGTATTATAATGTGCCTGTGACTCTGGTCTACATTCTGTGTTTCACTAGGATTAGTACACCATTTTCAGATGTATTAAACAAGAACAACAAAAGAATAATGGCCAACATCCATTGAGCACTTTCTATATGTCAGGTGTCAGTCTAAGCATTTTGCTTATATTAACCCAGGGGAATATTCACAACAGAGTTGTGAGGTGGGTTCTGTTATTACCCCTTTTTGCCGGATAAGGAAACTGAGGCACCGAGAGATTAAATAAATCATTCCAAGGCCACAAATACAGGAATTGGTGAAGACAAGTTTTAAATCCAAAAAGTTGAATGCGAGAGATGTGTCTTGAACTTGAACTACTGTGTTTGATCCCCTCCTGAATAAATAAATAAACAAAAACAAGCCATTAAAGCCCACGTCACAGGCTATGAAGTTCGGTATATAAACCTTCATGGCATCAACTTCTTTAAACACTTCTTACTGTAGGAACTGCACTTGTTAACTTGAATGTCCCATGAGCACTACCACCAGCACTGCTGATTTCAATTCCTATGCCCACCCGTTCGCCTCCATTTCCACAACTGTCTCAAACTCCCTGCAGGCATTTCTACCTACAGTAGCTCTCCACAGCCACCACTGTAGGAAAAAGCTCCTGCTGTCAGAACGTGTGCCAGGCTGTCAGCACCGATTCTTTGCCTTCCCCTCTAGTCATCACCTTTTCCCACAACCTCTCAACCTGGAACACTAACCAAGAAAGGTGTTACTATCTAAATGATATTGCTCAGGTAAGCAGAACTGACTGGCTTCTGTGCCAGGCAAAGCCCAGTGGGCCAGAGAGTTCAGCCAGGCTTCTCATGCCTCAAAAAGCCCTTCTTTCCAGTTAGAACTGCAAGTCTCTGGAGAGGGGGCCAAGATTGAATTCTTTCTCTGCACCTCAGGCTGTCTCTTTGGGTCAAGGTTGAGGAAAGAATTGGGGGAAGATTGGATTTTTGAAAATATGCTTGCTTCAGTTCCCTCAATCAGTTCTAGCACAGATACAACTTTCACCAGCACTTTGATGCACTTAAAAAATACATAAAGACATACACACACACACATTTTAGGCTACGTTTGATTTTGGTATTTCATAAATCAGTTTTCACTCTTGTCATCTTTAGAATAATTGAGGAATAATATGTTATTTAGAATAATATGTTTTACTCTGTATAATCTGGCCTGGCATAAATTTAACCTGTGCTAGAAACTCATGAACCACTATAAGCTAAAGTGTTAACTATAGTCATTCAATCAATATATATAAGAATTGGTGAAATAATCTAGAAACCTGTGAGCATTCCACCTATATCAGAGTCTTAAAAAACTTACTTTTCCACTGTACCCAAAGCAACAGTTGGAAGGATTCTATTTT
This sequence comes from Mustela erminea, assembly GCF_009829155.1. Taxonomy (NCBI): domain Eukaryota; kingdom Metazoa; phylum Chordata; class Mammalia; order Carnivora; family Mustelidae; genus Mustela; species Mustela erminea. The sequence goes on along the minus strand of NC_045616.1, from coordinate 107,696,347 downwards.
GAAAATCACAGCCATTTACCTACAAAGAACATCTTTTGTTTTAGTGACGTTCAAGTTTGTCTGGTCAGTGTTTGGAAGGTTAAAAAGTACCTTGAGGAGATTACATTTAATTTATTCTCCCACCTCTAGGCAGGACTTCTTTTCATAACTCAACTGAGAATAACCCGCTGCTTCTAATTGTTTGGTTGTGTTGTTGATGTATTATTCTTCCTATTCCTATTCCTATTATTATTATCATTATTATTATTTTAAGAAAAAGAGTATAATATGATCCATTGTCTCCTTGCTGGCTAACTTGAATCCTTCTTGCTTCATTTAAGAGGCACATAGGAAAGCAGTTAAAAATGCAGAACCAGGGGCGCCTGGGTGGTTCAGTGGGTTAAGCCTCTGCCTTCGGCTCAGGTCATGATCCCAGGGTCCTGGGATCGAGCCCTGAATTGGGCTCTCTGCTCAGCAGGGAGTCTGCTTCCCCCTCTCTCTCTGCCTGCCTCTCTGCTCACTTGTGATCTCTCTCTCCTTGTCAAATAAATAAATAAATAATCTTAAAAAAAAAAAAAAAAGAATGCAGACCCAAAGGTCAACAGTCTGTACCCCAGTACTGATGCGTTGCATGGGTGTAAGCTTGATCAAATTCTAGAACATATGCCCTCTGAATCTCATTTTCTCTCTCTGCAAAAGTTCCCACATTATAGTTATAGTTGTTTCTATGATTATGCATTTATCATGGTATGGATGCTATCTTTCTTTTAATAAGTGCTGAATAAATGCTAGTGGTTTTCATCATTGTCATTTTAAGTCTGTTGCCAGCACAAGTGGTCAACATTGGCTCTCCACCTCTCCTAACATTGTATGCAAGAGAATATTTTTTCCTTGGATTAATTTCTTATGACTCACAAAAATACTGACATCTTCAAATCCAGAATTTTTCTTCCAGTTGTTGATAAAGTATATTTGACTCTCTGTGCACCATACCTTTTGCTACCAAAGATGAACATAACTCACATATTATTTCCCTATTTTTAGAAAAAAGGAAAGATACCATCTAACAACTGTCAGCCAATGCCAACACATTGTAAGAGAGTTGCTAGTCAAACAACTTTACAAGTAAACAAAGAAAAAAGATCAGGAAAAAAAAAATGCTCTAACTTAGTGTCAATGGATACAGACTTGTTTTAAAGATGTGCACTTTTTGCATAAAAATTAATGTAAATTTTAAGGCTGAGTTTGATTAAGGAAAGGTTTTATCCTTATAGACTCTGGAGAAAATTAATCCGTTCTCATCACTCTATAGGTAATAACTTGGAGTCCTTGCCACTTAGTGATTCAGTCTTCTTTGGATTTTCTTTGTTGTATTCACTGCCCTTCTGGTATTAAATCTATTGTCAATTCTGCATTCTACTCTGAATCTAGAGTAGAATGAATTGAATTTCTTTCCATTTCAGTAGAATATCTGAATTTCTTTCTTTCTTTTTTTCTTTCTTTCTGTTTTTCTGAGATTCTTCTCTAGTTTTGCCCTTAGCCCCACTTTCTTTTCTGTGGCACTTTCTTTATAACAGTCCATTTCCTATAACTTCGATATTCAGTTTTTACTTTTCAAGACTTTTTCAGTTACAGGTGAAAGTAAGATAATATTCTGACTGAAACAAGCTTATGCAAAATATGTGATGCCTTATCTTACATCACTGGAGGATCTAACAGTACATCTGGACCTACATGTACCATCTCTTATTTCTCATTTTTCTGACTTGGCTTTGTTCTTTGGGGAGATCTCTTTGAAGATCTCTGTTGATAATCCTACTCTCACAGTCTGTGCCCTCTGTAACATTGTTGGCAAGGGTCAGATCCAGATAGGCCTGACGGGGGGCACATGCTGATGACTCTGTCACTCTGACTTTTCTTGGCCATGTCTTTGACTTAGGCCTGCTCTGTGCTTGGAGATATCTTATGGTGAGTACCTTCTAAACTAGATAGAATGAATTCTATATTGGAAAGAAAGGCTCTAGTGTTAGAGTGGGTGAGGAATACTGATTGGCCTCATACAAGAAGATCCTAATCCTGCTGATACTCAAGTCTAACAAAATGGTATTTCCAAGCTCCATTTCTACTTTTCTAACTGCTCCTGGAGTATGTATTCTTAAGTAGTCCAGTAGAAAACTTAATTGTCTTTTCCTCAAAATCTGTTTCCATTTTTATTTCCTAGCTTTTGGTCTTCCAAGAAGACTCTTTTTTCTTTATATTGATGTTCATCAAGTTATGATGGTTATTCTTTCTTAATTTATCTTTTTTCCAAGTTTCTCATTTCACAGGAAGCTTCCAACATTTCAAGACTGAACAACTGCTTCACCATTTAAATTCTCTCCTTCCCTTAGTCCTTCCCCTGCCCCCCCTTTTTTTGTATCATAGATAATCTTGAATTTCTAAAACAATGCCCTATTTTTGCCCCTTGATTCAAATTAATCTAAATGTATTTTGGGGTATCCATGAGACAACTATATTAAGTTATGATGTATAGCAAAGAATAAAGCAAACACAGTCTTGTAACCACACAAACTTGTTATCCTAAAAAGAAAAGATTTAACAGACATATAACTAGGTATGTCTGATAAACACCAAAAAGGGAAAATACCATGTGATTCTGGAGAGGCATCTAACCAAGTATTGTGCATTAGGAATGTCAGAAATCATGACATCCTTTCATACACTTGAAGGATGAGGAGTTGGATGATCAGATTGCCAAAAAATTTTCAGGCAAAATATATAGAATGTGCAGAGGTCCAGAGATGACAAATTTTGGTTGTTCTAAGAATCTGAAAGAAGTTCAAGTTAGCTGAATGTCGAGTGGGGACAAATGAGCTAGAATGGTAGGATGAAAGTGGGTCATGATGCTTTTTGAGGAGATAATGCTGGCTTCAGTTTATGGAACATATTGCAGGGAGAGTGAGGTAGGTTAGGAGAGTGTGTTTCATGGAGACAAGGGAGCTTAGTAGTCGGACTTGGAACGATGGATTTGAAAATGTTGTTAAGCCACAAAGATTGTTGACTTTTTAAGACTCTGTACAAGTGGAGGCATATATATATTGTTCTGGGACTTTTAGGCATTAAGAATTTTACCTTTCTGATGCTGAGTATTCAAAGAGCCAAGAAAGGTCAATGCTTGTAATTAAGCCTTTAAATAGAAGTGCATAGATTGTTAGTTCAAGTTCTCCTGGAGTGGTAACATATGCCTGAGTATAAAAATAAAGCATTGTTACAAGAGTTTAGATTTTTTTCCCCCTCAACCTTATTAGTTTCCTGTCTATGTAAAGAGTAGCATTCATCAAGAAAAATACAGGTAAAAGATTATGTTTTATCTGTCTCTTTTTTGTGTGACCACAGTACCTTGTTCATTCTCTATTATTGGCTTAGGAAATCAGAGACTCTGCATGTATGTGGGCAGGGAGGATTAATGTTGCCGGTGAGTGTGTATCGTATTCCTGCCGATTGGTAGCTTGACTAGCAAAGCTGAGGATGTTTAGAATGTGGGGTCAATACTTTCTGGCAACTGATGGGAGAAGCATGAAGATTCAAGGACTAAAGTTTCTGGTTATGGCAACTGTCTCAGTGTTAGTGCTTGTGACTGGGGTTTGAAATAGAGGACGAGCTGGTTTGTGGGTAAAGATAGGACAGCAAGTGTGGACCTTTTGAGTTGCAGGTGCCCTTAGGCCATGCACATGTAGATATCTAATAGGCAGCAGAATGTACAGGCTTTGAAATTCTCCTGAGAGATTTGAGCTGGATAGAGATTTAGGAGTTGACAGCTAATAATTTCACGGGACTCAGTGTGATCATCCAGGAAAAATGTACAAGGAAAAGAAATAAGAAGCTCACATGGGAACACAGGTAATCAATGGACAGGAAAAAGAAGAAGATCCTGAAAAGAGAGTGGGGAAAAAAAAAATTCCTTTGCACGCTCTACTCAGTCCCAATTTGACTGCGTATTCCAAGCATAAATAAATCATAGAGCTCTGATTTTATTTCCCACTCCCCTACTCAGAGGTGGCCTCCTTTTTATCCCTTAAATCAGAGGTCACAAAGTTAATGCACACAGGCATACGTAGCCCCTAGATATGTTTAGTCCGGCTTACAGATTGCTTTAGAAATGTTGAATCTCGTGCCTGTGGCCAGTGCATTCACATTCCAGTTTGCCACAAGCCACATCTCTTGCCTTTTGTCTTCTCCGGTTCTCTCCTCAAGTCACTGACTTTATCTGCCCAGCCCCTGAAGGCCATAGCAATAGCCAAAAGAACATGTACCTTCCTCTGCCCATTTCTTCTTTGTAGAATACTTATCTGCCTATTCCAAATCCCATCTTCCCATAAGGCTTCATGTATGAACCACCTCTTTGGTGAAACCTCCGCCTTCTGAACTCAGGTAGCCCTTCATGAGCTGTTATTGTTACTCTCAGCCTAGGTCTGAGTGAATGACTCAGCATACAGGGCAAGTGGCTTCGGACTCCCACGAAAAGGAAGATAAACAAAACGCTGTGCAGTTTTGTGCTGTGACTCATGGTTGCAACTCCAAGAGAATTTATTCCTATTAGCAGCATGTTTCCTGTTCCAAGAAGAAGAATTTAAAGCACACCTCAGAAAAGGAGCTTAGAACTTAGAACACGTGGGCTGTGTGTCTGTCCAGCATGACAGTATCAGATCCCACACTGTGAAATGCCAACTTGCAGGAGTTTTCCCTCACACACCCTGACATTCATCTATTGCACTAACATTTGCTTTTTGTGAGTACTGGTGATCACTCTCAGCTCTTCTGTGCTGGTGCCACAGATTGCCGCCGTGCCTCTGTAGGGACCTACTGTGTCACATGTGTAGGAGGCTTTTGGTGCAATGTGATCTGTGACAGGATATAATTCCGGCCGGGAGCTTTAGAGAAACAGCTGGGAGAGATGGAGTAATTGCCAATGTCGGGCTCACCATGCCTTACGGTGTAGGTCCAGGAGGGGTGCCACCCCACCCACTGATGAATCATCATACTGATATTATCAAAGGAGACATTACATTTTCAGTGTCATGTTTTAGGTTTATAATTTAATTTTCAGCTCTGGCAATTCCAGAAGCAACTCTCCAGACATATGAAGAGGAGGGGGCTGGTGTGTACCCAAAATGAGATCATGTTCATTTCTTGAGCACCTTATTTGGCATGCATATCTCCCAAGTCCTCTCTCCCTGCTGTAGCCAAACTCCCTTGCACCAAGTTACTCAATATTCCTCCTGCACTGACTGCTTTCCTTTCCACTCAACCTCAAGCCAGATCTACTTTAGCAATAAATCTCTGCTGGGAGCGATCAGAACAAATACGGAGTGTGCGCAAAGATATTAAAAATAAGCGCAACACAGACTTATTTAATAATGTCCAACAGTCTTTTATAATATTTGGAATATTTTCCCAAAGTTACTATGAGCATTATCTTTAATGCATTTTCTCAAAGATAGAAAGATCTTTTTGGGAATTCAAAAACAACAACAACAAAAAGAAACAGAAAATCAGATGGGCTCCGTTTTAGTCGCGGTTGAATCTGTTATTCTCCTTCCTTTTCAGGTCTTTTTCTTTGGCCATAGCCACAAAATGTGAAGCGTCTCTTTGTTCACCCTGATTTATGAATAGTAGGCATTGGGCAGTTGCTGTCCCAGTGGGATGCATTTTATTTTAAAAATAGTTTGCAGCACTTCCTTTTAAATCCCCCCACGTCTCCTGCCACCTTGGCCGTCTAATACATGCTTCTCGGTTCGTCCTTGTGCAGGTGAAGTCTGCTTCACGTGTGGGAATTAAAGCACAGAATTTATCTGTAGCGCTTTGAACCAAAACGTGGAATTTATTTAGAGAGTAATTCCAGTGGATTAAATATGTTGCTATGGATCTGTTTGCTGGAACATTGAGAGAAGGGTCTCAGTGTTTAATGTTTAATGTCCTAATGTTTAATGTCCTAAAAAAAAAAAAGAAAAGAAAAATCCAGTCAACTGCAAGGCAAATATTCAAAGCCCAAACAAATTCCTCTCAAAATGACTGCCAACTCAGGTGATGTTCTCACTTAAAGGCCTCTGTTCATCTGACAGCTGTGGGTTCAAATTCTTCTTAGTTCACAATGACAATTCAGTGAATGCTCACACTCTGACCCCCATTTGTATGTGTCGCAAAAGCCCTGCCTGGAGATGACCCACTTCACACTTGGCTGCTTCACGAACTCAGAGACGGAACAGTGGGGAAGCTACAGCAAAGCACTGAGTGGTCTTCGCTGAACAGTGAGGGGACAGTGAAGGTGGCTGTAACCCCATGCCATTTCTGTCTGTGGATGGGTGGCAACTCATTAGACTCTTCTGGGGAGTTTTGAAAAGTTCCCATGCCCAAACCCTGCCCAGGGCTAATTAAATCTGAATCGTTGGAAGGTTGGACTAAGGCATCAATATTTTTATATAAACATCTCAAAGGATTGAGTGTAACTGGATGAACTCTGTAGAATATAACCACTTCTTTGGTAACGGATAGCATTTCAGACGTACAGGGCCTCCTGCTCGGGACAGTGACTTGGAATCTGCCTTTCCACTCAGGAGCCCATAGTTCTAGCTTTAATGGAGCTTCCTAATCTCTAGAGGGTTTTGCCTAATAAATGCCATGTTGCTGGGAGCTCATTATATAGTATTTCCAAGCCAATAATGAGCAGCCATTTTCCTGCATATTTAGTGTTCCCAGTCCCTGGTTGTCAGGATCCACATCTTTGTTCTGAGTCCGAGGAAGCAAGTGGACTGATTCTTTCGGCACTCCCACTTCTTCTCTTACATTCTGCTAACCATTAAATGTGAGGATTTAATGTGAGCATCTGGCTTAGAATATAGCACATAATCAATTAATGATATCCATTGATCTAACATCTTCAACATCAAAGCAGTAATGATGAATTGAAGCCTACTCTTGGAAGAGACACAATCAAATTATGTTTATTTTGGAAGATGAAGCCAGGGAGGAAAGATAGTATTAATAGTAAGTCCCTGCTTGCTTTTCACTGTGAATATTTCTGAAGTCTAGGAGTAGTTCAAGTCAGGGCGAAAAGTCCAACATCTACAGGAGAAGGCAGGTAAGATCAAGGAATGAAACAAGCTGAGTTTTCAGCTATGTGTCGGGGACAAAGACTGTCCCGATTTGGATTATGTAGGTCCAGGTGGTGTCTGTCAGTTCTGGCAGTTTGGTGCCCTTGGGGAATTCAAGACTAGTGTTCTAGATCTCACAATTTATCAAGAAAATGAGAAATCGGGATTTTTTTTCCCATTAAATCCTCGGGTTTTATATGTTGCTATAAAGTACTCTTGGTGGTCTTTAAGTAGGCTCTGCACAACATGCCAGCCAGTTTTCCTGCCCTGGAATTTTCTGATGATAAGGTGCTAAATGCCCTTAAGGGTGAGGACAATCGATTGTGTGCCATCCCAGAATCAGCACCTGTGGGGCCACCTTGACCAGTGGCTTTAGAAGCCAGTGCATAGGAAGCTGATGACAAATCCTCCTTTCCTTCATCCTGAGAAACATAGCCTAAGGCTCCTTGGAAGGCCCCAGCCCCATCATCACTAGGTGCCAGTGGTCAACTCTATCACTCATCCTTATATTGGCTCTTCTCCTGTCCTGTTTTTCACTTTGTCCCTCACTCCTGCTCCTCTGAATCACTTCCCAAATAAAGTATTTATTCACAAAAATTCTCAGCCTCTGCTTTTAGGGCAAGGTGGGCCAAGACCTTTGGCAGCTAAGTCATTTTGAGATACTGTATAGGCCAAAAGAAGACTGTCTATCTGGGAGACATAGCTCTCAACGATGCCAGCATAGGACTTCTTAGTTGGGAATTGATTGATTTAAAAAGAAGATACTGAACTTGTATTACAGATATGGGTTGGTGTTTACTAAATTTTAGAATGTTAGTTTTTTTTTTTTTTTTACATAAAAAAATTATGATTTGTTTGGTCTGTTGGTTGTTTTTTAAGAAAAACAGTAAACTTTTAATTTTAGAATAGTTTTAGATTATGAAAGTTGCAAAAATATATAGAGAGTTCCTGCTTGGTTGTCTTTGTTGTTGTTACTTTTAGTACATGTGAGATTTCTCACTACATGCCTGGGAAACCTGATAGTGCTTTTTCCCCTTGGAAGCCATCACATCAGACCTCTGTGCAGAATAGTGAGCTGTAAATATACCCTGTAAGTTCCTTGAGGATGAAGACAGTGCCTCATTCATCTTTTCATCCCTCTTAGTACCAGCTATAGTGCCATTCACAGAGACATTTAATAAATATTTATTGAACAGGATTCCCATCATACACGAAAATTTGGAGAGATTGCATCTAGTCCCAAAGCTCTCCCTCATCTTCTCTGACCCCCTCCCCGCCTTAGCCTAGGGCATCTGTTTGCCCTGTGTTGTTTCAATTTGGCCCCAGTAGATTGGGAAGGAACATTAGAAGGCACAGTTTTTTACTCAAAGCTGACTCTGCCAGACCCCCTACTCTCTCTGCATGATCAAGTGATCTTTGTTGCCAAACAAAGCCAGAGCTGCCTCTCGGCCGCCCCCGGTACCATGCGAGCTTTCTAGGACATGCCTGTGCGCTGCATGTCAGAATGTATTTTTAGCCAAACCCTGAGTGAAAGCCAATGTGCATTTTGTTTCTTTTTTATAACCTCTAAGCACACATCTTACTTGTGTTCCGGGTGACTAACAAAAACAGTAATAATAACACATGCTGTAATTTCAGCCTCAGATTTCAGAGACCTTCAGGAGGTCTTTCATTAACCCTTTTGAGGAAACTCAAACAGCCGGATCTCAAAGCCGTAAGAGGTAGAATTAATATCTGTGCGAACAACTTACTTTTTGTTCAACATCAATTTACATCTCAGGAGAATGATTTGTCATAGAATGTTTAATTATGTAGCAGCTTAATACCGTAAGCTGCTTGCTTTCGGTCTTTAACAGAATTAGAAGGATTCAGCATGATGGAGCAGAGGCTCAGCACCTTTTGTAAAGGGGCCGGGGCAGGGATGAAATGAACAGAAGGAATCCTCTTTCACGGAGTGTTTGTTTGGTTGGTTGGTTAATGATAATACTTCCCATTGCATACTTTTGAAGTACCACGTGTTTCTCCGTGACCTTCCATGAATCAACTCAGTATCACCCCCATTTTAGCAGTGGAAAACTGAAATACCGAGATCGTGATCATCAGAGCTAAGAGGACAGTGGGAACTCATTTGAGGATTTTCAGCTGAAGAGCAGTAGAATATCATTATGGTACAAAGAAGTCGCTGACTTCTCAGTGGGAAACGAATCCAAAGGTAGAATGTAAGCAAGAAGAACAGGTACAAGCCATCCAGGATTACTTTAAGGGGAAACAGCATCCCAAATCCTAGAAGCTGGTTCAAGCGTGTCTGACAGAAATTTGTGACATCTCTGAGTTCATCTATACACCGAAGGCAAGAAGTTCACTCCTTGTACTGAATTTGCTAAGAGTTACAGAGGTGAGCAGCGGATGTTTTGCGGATCACGAAGAAAGCACATTTCAGTCAGATCATGACCCATATCCCTAAGTTTTGCTTTCTGGATCAGAACAATGGGTCCATTCCTTTTTTTTGCTTTATCTTAAACCATGTATCCTCCACTAGCTTCCACCACTTGCAACTTCTTTTAGAAGGCACAGTAAATATTACCTTCTTGTTTCTCAGTCATCCTTAGTGGGCAGTGATTCCTTGGCTTTTTAAAGGTGATTTAATTTAGGTATGTCACAGTCCTTTTTTTCTTAAGAGAAAAGAATCCTTTTTTTTTTTTTTTTTAAAGATCAAAAAACCCTCTGTCATACACAAACATATCCATCCTCAGTTCTGTGGAATATTATAGCTTCTCATTCACAGAGAGCTTTCACAGATGGGTGCAGGAATGCCAGCTAAACTACATGTTGAGAAAACAAAGCAAAGAAGTAGATAGGAGTTCATCTTGAAAATCATTCATTTATGGGACTTCTTTAGCCCCCAAGCCAATTATTCTGAGAACTCTGTCTTTTTGAAGCTTTTTATGTATTCATCTAGTATCCTTCATCTATTTCTGCAATTCTTTATCACTTTAATAATCTCCTCTCTTGTCTAATGCAGAGACAAAAGAGTAGTAACAGTAATGTAAATCGCTAAAGTTTACAGAGGTTCCTACCTTAGTATGTGTGCCTCATAACTATGAGGTTCATAAATAGAAATCATCATTATTCTTTTTTTTTAAGATTTTTATTTATTTATTTGACAGAAAGAGATCACAAGTAGGTAGAGAGGCAGGCAGAGAGAGGGGGAAGCAGGCTCCCTACCAAGCAGAGAGTCTGATGCGGGGCTCAATCCCAGGACCCTGGGATCACGACCTAAGCAGAAGGCAGAGACTTAACTCACTGAGCCACACAGGTGCCCCCAAATCATCATTATTTTTAAGGGGAACCAAGGTTTTGAGGGGTTAGTTACCCTTCCCAAGGGCAGGCAACTGGTACATAACTGTTGGAAAGAAAATCAAATCTAAGCAATCTACCTTTAGTGCTGCTGTTTTTTGGTGCTAAGAAATGTTTGTTGATTGACTATATAACAACAGTACTTTCCTCAATACTTGCTGGAGGGAAGAAATCAAGTCCAAATATTGAGATGGTCTGAACAGACAGCCTGCTGAAGAGCAGAGTATCATTAGAGCTATTAAGACAATGCAGAGGTTATTTTGGTGCACAGATCTGAGCAGCCAGATGGAAATCGTAGTTCAACCTTAGTGTTGTCAGACAGCAGAGGCTGTGGGCAAAGGGGAAGGCATGGGTGAGTGATTTTTGACTGTTTATCTCGAATGTGTGTGGCCAGTGTCACTCCCATCTCTGATGGCTGTGATTTATTCTATTATACTGTCAGGATTAAAACACCTTAGCAGAAGAAAAATAAAGGGAGAGATACAAATGCTGTGTCATTGATGTGACAGATGCTATTTCTCTGGAAACCATAGATGATGAGGGTACGGTAACTCTCTCAAAAATGCTGTGAACATATAATATCTGAGCCAGACAGACTCTCAGGGCTGATCTGTTTCACAGCACTCACTAGACAGATAAGGAAACTGAGGCCTAGAGAGCTTGGGAGGTGGCCAAGGTCACATAAGCTTCCAAGTTCAGAGCTGGGATTCTAGTTCAGAATTCATCTAGCTAAACCACCTGCTGGTCAGGTTCCTTGTTCTCTCCCATAAATTCATGGGGTTGAGTTGACATTGACTAAGGAATCTATTTATATTTAACAAGAGTGAAGCAGGAGACATGGGTGGGGAAACTGTCCTTTGCCTCTCCAGTATTCATGCACAAATCATTTAAACATCAAAACCGTGTGTGTGTGTGTGTGTGTGTGTGTGTGTGTGTGTACTATTTCCTCTCCTTTCTCTGAACCCAGAGGAGATAGTTCTCACCTCCTCAACCCTGTTAAGTGATGGGCTGGACCATTATCTGACTGCTGTAGCCTCCAGCTCCTTGATGTGTCCTCACCCATCTTTACCTCAAGTTCTTCATCCCTGTGTCTCTCTCCTGCTGTTTCCTGCATGAATAGATGGGGTGAATAAGAGCACATCAGAGTTCCAGCCAGCTGAGAAAGCCACCTCCTACCTCCTGCTTCACATGTGCCCTTGTGCCGATCTCCAGCAACTCAGATTTTCCAGCAATTCAGGACACAGAATTTGAAGTAGGGAGAAATAGCTTTGAGCCTCTGCTGGACCATGGCGAGCCATGTGATGCTGGGCAGGTCTTAGACAAAACTCCCTGGGGCAGAGTGTATTCCTCTCTATAGTCAGTGTCCTAGGACCCACTCCAAAGTTTTACATGTGGGGTGAAGTTTATTAATGATGAAATACCTGTTAAGCAGTATTTGTTATCACCAAATTGAGGGGGGTGCAATGCCTATGACAGATTTCTTTGTAAACTCCATAACTCTATTTCAAAAATCCGATGTGCTCAGACACATTCATGTATTAACAGAGACCTCCTGAGTATGGTCCAGCCCAAGAGACTGAGCCCAGGAGCCCCCAAACCATGAGATCTCTCAGGTACCAGAGGAAGCTGTGTCCCCTCACGCCTCACAGCCCAGCAGAGCCATTCTCTGTCCACCTGGGGCCAATGTCTTCCCCTCTGAATTCCAATTACCACTTGGTGGTGTGGCAGCATTTCTTGTGGTCCAGATCTCACAAAGTCCCACTTACCAATATGCCATCAAGCTCTGCCTATATTACTCTGTTTCTAAGAGAGAAATCTGCCATGGAGGCTTCAAATTGAGATCACAGTGTTTCCAGTTTCTAATCGGGGGTGGGGGGTGGGGGGGGAGTTAGGGCAGACACACAAAAGTAAAACTGAAGGAAACCACTGTGGGGGTGAGAGCAGGGCAGCCAGGGTGGGGCCGCTCCTGCTTAAAACAGTTTACACTCATCTCAGACCAACCTAACCACTGAATACTTTTACCTTTAGATCTGCTTTGAGTCCTAAATGATCTAATTTTGTAGGGACTTGAATCTTTGTCTGTATAGGGGGAGGTTTACATTTAAAAATAACTTTTCTAAGAGAATGTTCCTGTCTCCCCTAATAAGCCTCCTCTGTGGTGTCCCTTACTTGAGGCAGGTGAGCTTGGTGTGAATGTCGTTGCCACACAGGAAAAACAAAGACCGCCATTCTCCCTCTCTCTGATAGCAGAATAAACGCATTCTCTTCCAAAGCTCAAACCAGGATGTATCCCTCAGAAAAATGAACATCTGTAAACAGCTTGAAAGCCTCAGATGCTGTTTGCTTTGTTCTCTCCCCCATGCAAACCTTAGGACTGTGGAAAGGAGTCAGGACGTCAAACCCAGACTCGTGACTTTAAACCATGGAAGATCACTCAGTCAACCATCAAACACTTACCTGCGGCCAGCTTTATCCCTGGTATTGTTTAGGAGCTAGAAATAGAGACACAGAAAAGGTACAGTCCATGCTATAAGGAAACCCACGAGCTAATGTGAGGCCATAAAGAGAGCCATATAACGCTAGTACCACACAGAAACTACCATGGCAAACAGAAGCACTGAGTATTATGGGAGCAGAAGAGAGGTTTCCCAGAAACTACTCCAGGTACAGACTCTGTGCTATGAGTGAGGGCTAAGTGTGCTAAAGGTTTCCTAAGATCCATTTAGGTTTGTTCTAGTGTGAACTAGATTACTAAAATAGACAGAGAAAATAGCATCCCGATATTTAAATATATGATTACCCTTTCTTTATGAGTACTTAGCTGGAAGTGTCTTAGGATGAATACTAAAGCGCCTATCTGTGAATGTACACCATATTGGAAACAGATTTACTGTCCCAAAGTGTAATGCTTACTCAGCCATCTGATGAGTTCTGAGCACTGAACAGTTTGAGAGGGATGCATAGAGCTGTTTTATTGCAAGATGCTGTTATGAGTTATAGCAGCTTTCCTTATGCTATACGGCTGTCGCCAAACAAGTTACATGAATATAAGCAGTTTTATTTGCAATTTTTTGCTTACATTTTCTTAGCATATTCGGATTATGGCTTCTCACAGCCCGACTCATGCTCCTGTGGCAGTCCCAGTATATTACTTTATTCAGAGCCAAAAGGAGCCTTTAAAAATATTTGTAGAAAGTCCTCCTTAGAGTATGCAGTGTTTGTGTATCTAGATGCTATCACCTGGCACTTGCTTAGAAAAAGAAAAAGAAAAAGAAGCATTTTCACTCTTGCATATCATATATGTGTTTATTTCAGAGTAAACTTAATAAACATATTAATTAGCCTTTCATTTGATGCAGTTGCAGTGACCCCTGAGTAGGAGGTTTTGTGATTTAGGGAAGAAATAAATAACATTCTGAATTTCATTTGATCAGGACCAAACCCTAAATAACTAAAAAAAAAAGAAAGAATTAAATTCATGTGAGAGATGTACACCAGGCTTGGTTGTTACATACAAATTATAGGCTGGAAAATTAGTGTTGTCGATTCCCCTTGAATGGGTGAAAGTGAATCAGAGAAATTGATGACGTTAATAAAAATGATAATAACAGTAAATTAGTTTATACTAAATGTAAATAATTGTTACGCTGGGACCTGAATGAACCTTAGACAGTGAGGGACTTAGTTTAAATCCCATTTATTCTTATTTTATTAAGTATCCTTTTAATTAAATTAATTGCATTATTAATAATTAGAGTATTTAACATACAATATTCAGTACTAGAGTGAGTCTGTCTTCATTTTGGTGTATTTTTAGAAAATAATGAGTTTATTAGTGCCTGGTTTGGCTCAGCACTTGGGGGACCCTGGATGTTTGAATGTGGCCGCATAACCAAGCTTCATTGAGGAGAGTAGGGTTCAGTAGGGTTCTGCTGTGTGGGGTTTTGGATAATTTGGGAGTCAGTCTTTGAGAGTCTTTTTTTAATTACTTGGATTGCATTTTTTTCTGATTATAAAAATAATGCATATCCATTGTAAAGAATTTGAGAATGATAAATTTATAAAGAAGCAAGTTAAAACAACTGATTATCTTACCTTGCAGTAGCAATTGCTGTTGTTATCCTTTTGGTATGTTTATTTTCTAGTCTTTTTAGCTGCTTTTTAGGTGCACATATGCAACATTTTCAAAATTGAAGTTACATGAGCTTTCAGTCTATTGTTCTTTTTACTTGTGTCATGAATTTTTTTTTTCTTGAAATATTCTTCTGGAATAAGATTTTTTTGACAACTGTGTGTCATTGCCATGTGGCTATATCCATGCTGTCCTTTCTATTTAATCTTTTTATTCCAGTAGAACTTTAGTTTTTTTTTTTGGGTTTTTTTTTTTACATTTTTTTTTTAATTTTTTATTTTTTATAAACATATATTTTTATCCCCAGGGGTACAGGTCTGTGAATCACCAGGTTTACACACTTCACAGCACTCACCAAAGCACATACAGAACTTTAGTTTTTACATATTTTTTGTTACTATAAGGCTTCAGTGATCATCATTCTACATAAATCCTTGTGCGTGTCACTAACTTCCTCAGTATAAATTCATGAGTATTTTAAGTGATGCTAATGTAGATAGAAAAAAATAACAAATAAGCTGGACTTTGGTATAAATCTAAATGTTTAGGATATGCCTCAAAAATCAAAAATCTTCTTAAGGGGTACTTGGATGTCTCCATCAGTTAAGCAGCTGACTTGTTGTTGGTTCAGTGTCCTGGGGTTAAACCCTGTGCAGTGGACTCCATGCTCAGCGGGCAGTCTGTTCAAGGATTCTCTCTCTTTTCCCTTCTGCCCTTCTGCCCCACCCCCCGCTTATGCACAGATTCGCATGTGCACGTGAACACATGGGTTCGCTGTCTCTCAAACAAATCAGTCTTAAAAAAATACTTCTTAAGACAAAATAAAATTCTCCTTACAAATCCTATCCCAGTACCATATGCTATAATGTATCATTTCTTGTACTGATATTTTTTACTGAACCTCATTCTTGTACTGATATTTTTTAAACCAATTTTAAATTTTATGAATGTAGGGATCCTATCTTATTTCTCTAAGTCCCAAGTAAAGAGAGGTATATAAAGCCAAATGACTACCCCTGAAACTTCAGATTTTTTGCAATAGCATCTTAATTACCAAATCCTACAGCATTGGGAATTGTAACATGAGTATACTTTTAATTTTTTCAATCGACCACGCATATATATAAAGTTATATACATACATAAAGTGCAAAAATATACATATATATGCATGCTTGATAAATCACATAGAACATATCACATATTAAACACATTAAAATTTATGTATTTATAAGTACATAAATAAATTTACATATTTATATATTTCTATTCATGATCATAGACAAAAATCATATATACTAAATATGTGTTAAATTAAAGAGTTTGTGCAGAGAGGTCAGTGATTTGATTGGGTCTAATTGTGGTATATTTTAATCAAATGACCATCAGAATAAGGAACAATAAATACCGTAGGCCATATAGTAATCTGGTATACTATTAGTCTCCATTTACCCCAGCTGTAAAGTATTGCTTAGACTTATGTCAAAAGAAACTCCTGCATCTCAGTCCAAAACACACAAATGCCCAGAGCAGAAAGGATGGAGTCAAGAGACAAAGGCAAGACTTGCTGGATTTTTCTTTCTCATTTTGAATGTGTCTGTGGGCAGCTTTCCACCTATACAACAAATCATCCCTAGGGAGGGCAGTGTCATGATATGAGAAAGGAACAAAAAATGAAATGATGTCTGATTCCCGTGGGAAAAATAGGTCTTATGTGAAAATTAATCTCAGTGTGTTACAACGTTTGCTACATAAACCTGAACAAAAGAAAAAAAAATGTTGCGTGAGATGTTTTTTCTCTCAGAAGCTATCTTTCATAACCATCTCTAGTTTTGGGTGACACTGCCAAGGTGATACAAGATAAAGTGTGACATTCTTGGATGGTTCTGCAGCTGGGCAGCGAGCATCTACGCTGCCAGACAGGACCCTGGCAGGAGGACAGCACTGTCCTCCTGAAGTCTTGACCTGAACTTGGACTCTGACGCTAATTTACTTTGTCACCTTGACATGTCACTTATCCTCTTAAAGCCTCAGTTTTTTCTTAAAATGAGGCCAAGGAAGGCATGAATGATGTTTAAGATCCATCTCAGATCACTCTATCTCTGCTTCTGTGTGAACTCAGTCCCTGCTCTTCTGTTTACTTGCTAGATCTTTGAAGATGTCCAGTCACATTTAATTTCACATTACTAATACCATAGTTTGTGAAATCTGCTCAGGGAGAACTACAAATGTATTAAATATGCAATTATAAGTGAATGCCATTTGGAGTTAAGAACCTCTAGACTTACCCTGAAGGGAGTGTCCTTTCTTCTCTACCCATTTCCTGTCCTGATTGTCATTTTCATGCCACCAAGATCCTCTATCAGATTATGTCATCCCCCATTTTTGACCCAAGTGGGTTATGTTTATAAATACTGAGGGACTGACATAGGCTTTCAGTATTACCTTAGAGCGGCAAATGGCATTGTAAAGACATTGAGCATTTCAGAAAAAAATTATATGGATATTAATTATATGTATATGAGGACTCAAAAATCTCTTTCTTTAAGTTTTTACTTCTTGCACTCCTGAGGAATTGGATGTTTGTTCTCCTATTATGCTTATCAGTAAATTCTTGATTTTGTTAAAGAAAAAAAAATCCAGGGCAAGTGCTTACATTATCACAATCATCTGCTCGAAGCCTGAATTTCATTAAGTAGATTGTTAATAAAATGAGGAATGATATATCACAACTGCAATGCTGTGTCTCCCAAAGTTAATGAAGAGTTATAATTTTCTAGACGACAAATTAAAAGGCTGTTAAAATGGTTGGTAAGACTGTCAACGGATTTAGCAACATTCCAATTAAAATAGGGCATTAAAGAGAATTAAAATCTTGAATTTGGAGAAATGAGAAAATATGTTTAATATGTGATTTAATATAGTTAGGAGCCCTGAAATCTTTACATAAGATGAGATAGATATCATCTTAAAGATGACATGACACACTTAACAAAAAGTGGGACATCACCATCTAATAAAATTTCCTGGGCTTGGTCGATAATTTGCATGCCTCAAACATTAAAATTATATTTTTAATTGTAGAAATAATATTAGAACAATAATAATACTGTAATACATGAAATTATTTTAGTACATAAGTTATTATATGCATAGGACCTGTGTAATATTAATATATATTAATGATATAGACATTTATACAATACCCATTCAAAACAAATTCAGTTTTTATTTTTTCATTTCATTTAGCTCTTGTCTCATCCATCTGGATACATTTTAGCATGGAATAGTTATACTTTTGCATCCTTTTATTCTTCAATTATCCTTCAGACTTATATACCCTCAGTGATTTCCTTTTTTAATCACCAAATACCACACCTTGGATTAATATATGAAATTTTACTTAACTGTTCCATGCATGGTAACTAATTAGATCACTGCTATTTTTTGCTAAAATAAATAAGATGCACTAAACAAGTATATACACATTAAGAATAAGTTTCTAGAAATAGGATTAATGGGTGAAAGAGAATGAACACTTTTGTGCCTCTCATCAAGTGGCTTTTATCATTTTACACTACTACCCACAATTTAGCTCCAGTTGTAATTCAAATACAAGCTGGACAGCATTAGATGGCATCCCGATTTTACAACTTTTGCAAAATTAATAAGTAAGATGGTACCATATGGTTGTTAACTTATTTTTAGTCAATCTGCCCCAAGATTTTCACAGGTAATTAGAAAACATGACCATTTTTCTCCATTAATTTGGCTTTCTATGTCCTATTGTTTGACAAGTGGTAATATGTAGGGTGACCTGCATATGATGCCATAATTTTTCGTTAACATATTTTTGAGATATTCACAAAATTGTGATTAAGCTTAGTTCAAATGAAGGTACTCATGGAATGAATAGTTGCTCTGTTGGCAGGGATATTGAACAGACAAATACAAATGCAGGGGCGCCTGGGTAGCGTAGTCAGTTAAGCATCTGACTCTTGGTTTCGGCTCAGGTCTAATCTCATGTTGAGATAGAGCCCCATACGAAGCCCTGCTTCCGGCTCCATGCTCAGCCTGGAGGCAGCTTGGGTGGACCTCCCTAACTTAAACAGCATGGTCATGGATGGCAGAAAATCTCCTTCCCCTTAGCAGTCCATAATATAACCAGAAAGGATCCTTTCTGTAAGCTCATGATTCTTCTTATACAGGGAATGGCCCTTGGTATTTTGCCTTTAAAATCTGTTGATTTTATTTTTGTATTTGATTCTCACTCATTTTTTAACTTTCTTTTTCCTATGAGGCTACATCAGCAGTAAACTGTCTCTGTGGTCATTCTATGCCTCAGCTCTTCTTTTATCCTCCTGTAGTATGGAGAGTGAAAACGCTGGAAGAGACCAGTGAAATATCAACTCATCAACCCTACTATTAATCACAAAGTGAATTCAGCTCTTTCACCATCTACCCTTCTACCAGGAAATGGATCCCTGAGCGTCTGTCCATTATTCCTTTTGTGTGTTGTGCTGAACAGAAATTCTCCATACCTCCGTTTCTGTGACTCTGCTGTCAAGGGCAATCTCTTAGGCACTGCCTGTCATTGTGATTATTGCCAATATCACTGAATTAAGGTAATCAGGCCACATTCATTGCATGCACTTTGAGCAGAAGCTGAAACCACAGGTAAAATTGAAATGCCCAGTAATGGCCATTTCAGTGTCGGTTTCCTGTTCTTTCCTAAAGTGCATTTGCTTTTGCTTTTCCTTCTTGCCTGCTGAGATCATTGTGTGGGTGTGAGCGTCTGAGGGCTCAGGCTGATAAGTTGCAAAGGGAAAGGGGGAAAAAAGGCCACACAGCTTGAATAAATAAATACATAAAAATATATGGTACTCTAGCATGCCCTACTGCCATGTCTCCATCACTACACAAGAATGTCCTCACATATTAACTTCAGCATCAGAATTCTGAAGGCAGGGAAGCAAAAGTAGCAGCTGTGGGAGCTCCCTAAAGTGGAGCCGGGCATGACATTCTGAATTCTGAAATCGCAAACCCACAGTTCAGTAGGTTGCAGCAATACAGAATGCAGATGGCGTGTTCCTTTGGATTGTCAGTGTAGTTCTACAGTATATATAAATGGCTCCGGTTCTCTCCTGTTGGCTCTGTCACTGCCTTTTAACACCAATGTGTCAGGAAAGCCATGTTGCGGTGACAATCATATGTTGGTAATGGGGCTCAGAGGAGACTACCTTGGGAAAGTTTGAAATTAACCATTTCAGGATGGAGGAGTCTTAAATGTATTACATGTTAGAGAAATAAAAAAAAAAATGCTTTACTGTATACGTTAGGTGACTCTAATAACGTGGGTTCCCTTAATGTATGTCATGGAATTGAAGAATAGATGAAGTAGTTCATTATTTTCCTTTCTTAAATACGGACGTGTATGTGTGTTTTTCCCACAGCATGAATAAAATGAGATAAGTGCGCATTAAAACCACCTCAGTGATTAAACCATCTTCTTTTCATCTGTATAATAGAGTCAGAGTAAATATAAGGCTGTAATTAACTTTAAGGCCTCTGCTGACGTATTGTAAAAGTAAGGCCTAACTACTTTTCCGAAGGCAGCTGAGCCAAAAAGACTTCTATTTAGAAATCACGTGTAGAGGCTTCTCCTCTCAAGAAACACTTACCTTCTTTCCCCACACAGCCTCACCAGCCAGCTGAGAGAATTAAGTCCCTGTTTGTGATATCCCATGTTCTCCTGAGTGTCCCCAACTTATCAACTGCTTTGTGACTCAAACCTAACAAGGGGGACCTGTACATGTGAGACTTATTTAGAAAGTAAATTTTTTTTTAAATTGTAAATTACATTTTTGAGACTGTCAGCCTAGAGTTGTCTTCCATTAAGTTGAGGAAGAGAGAAGCAACTGGAGAATGAATAAAAAAAGTAGTTTCTCTGTAGAATTATTAGCTATGTATTATAAAGGCATCGTGTCCATTAAGGCTTTCCTTATGGGAAATTGGAATGTCAGTACACACACTGCAGATGTCTGCAGTGGGGGACTCATATGTACACTCATACATACAAGCAAACCACATCCAGACAAGTTCAAAAATTTAAAGATACTTATTTATCAGTCTGTATACAGTTGGTGAATTTAGAGTGATGATTTACTTCATTAAGGACCAAAAGGAGATTAAGACCAAGAGTATTTTTGTGGGCCAGGCAGAACTTTGGCTTCACTGTTGTAAAATACTCTGTAGTTAAGTGTATTTACTATGAGATCAGGTGTCCTAGATTTGCTTTTTAGCTGTAAGACTATAGACAAGTTAGTAAATTTCTCTAAGTTTCAGTTTATTTTTGTTTTTTTAATAGGGATATTAATAATATAGATCTCCCTTGACTTAGCATGGGGTTACGTCCTGATAAACCCATATTAAGTTGAAAATATCACTAAGTTGAAAATGCATTTAATACACTTAAGCTACTGAACATCATCACTTAGTCTACCTCACACTCAGAATATGCTCAGAATATTTGCATTAGCCCACAGGTGGACATGATCATCTCACACAAACCGTATCTTATGTTAATGTGTTGACTAACTCATTTTAATTTATTGAACGTGGTAATGAATGTGAAAACCAGAATGGCTGTCTGGGTGCAGAAGGGTTGGAAGTGTATTGGTCATTGACCTCTGTGATCATGTGGCTGACTGAGGGCCGCAGCTGTGCCTGCTGCCCAGCCTCATGTGGGAATATTGTATCACTAGCTTGGGAGAAGATCAAAATTCAAAATTTGAAGTATGGTTCCTATTGAATGCTTTCTCACCGTCAAAAAGTAGAAAATGTTAAGTCAAGCCATTGGAAGTCAGGGAGCATCTGTACTTTATATTGCCTTGTTGTTAGTGTTTAATGAAAAAATACATGGAAAGGCACTTAACTTGCTGCCTGGCATTTAGAAGTCCGCAGACCATGTTAGCAATGATCATTATTGATCATTACATAAATGTAATTATGTTAATTACATTTACCCATACAGCCTAGGAAAGCTACGGAGGGAAAACCAAAAGCAGATTTGACTTTCCCATCTGCATTTTGTAAAGGCCTTACAGAATCTCACTATGAAAATGATTCAGAATTACAGGCAGTTTATGCTAGAAGGAAACATCAAGTGTTAGTCTAACCCTCCTCATTTCACAGTCAAAAAATAAACATTCAGGTAAGTCCAGGAAGTGACTTTTGCAGTGTCCTGCATCTGTTTGGAGGAAAAGATCCTGTCAGGTGCAAGTTTTCTCCAGTCTGGTGAGATTTGTGCTATTACACACTGTTCTCATAAATGCCAACCTAAAAATTAACTGGATTTTTAAAGTACTTAAAAATAGCATGACTTCAGTGTCTACCTCACTTTGTATGCAAACCTGCCCAAAACCTATTAAACGGCTGAACCAAGGGATCATTTAGTGCCATATAACCAGTTGTAAAGAGCAAGGTCACTACCATGGTAAATACTATATGCAACCAGTCTTTAACCATTCATTCTGCAAATAGCTATTAAACCCCTGATGTATGCCGGGCGCTCTGCTAGCGATAATAATAGTTAATATCTGTTGAACACTTGTGATACTTCAGGCCATAGGCTAAGAAGTTTGATTATATAATCTAATTTGATTCAAACAGAAACCCTATGAATTAAGTACTGCCGTTATTTTCTTTTTATTACATGAAGAAAAATAAGTAAGATACAAGTCTTTGGTCTAAATCATGTTTGTCTTTTGGCACATAAATGATTCTCACTAAAATATGTGTTGAGTGGATAGGCTTATGGTCTATTGGAAATAATATATGTATGAAAATAAATGGATGCATTAAAACTGTTCTATGCAGTACAAGAAATCAACCCACCAATATATAGTTAGGGCTCAAAAAGGAAATGGGCCTCATTCAGGAAAAAAAACCTATTTGAATAAATAGATTCTTAAATATGCAGATGAACCCTGTCTTAAAGCACATCACAGTTCTTGCTGTATCTTTTGGTAGACACAGAACCAGATCATTTAGGGTATAGCCCTATCAGAACAGCTTCTTTTTGGGGTGATTGAAACCTTCATTTTCAAGTATCCCTTTTACTTTTAGAGGGACATCATCCCATAATGACAAAAAGACATCTGGAACACATCTGCAATGCTGATTCCCTGTTTTGCTCTTTTAACTCACTTGCTTAGGATAAATAACTTCTCTTTTCTCATTATTTAGGGCCCCTGAAATAAATTCTCTATTTTCAAGTGCAAAGGAACTAAAAAGTTGCTATGTAAGTCAAAAGACTTTTATTTTAAAAAATTGATGCTCTTTACTAGAGGTTATATGACAGTTCTACCTGTGATCCATATTCTCAAAAAGAAAAAAATACAACCCAGAGCAAAATGCAAACTCATTTATTTGGCCAATATATCAAAACAGGCAAAGAAAAAATAATAGGGCATTTTGGGGGTATTTGCACCAGCATGAAAAAGGAAATGGATGTCATTCTCAAAGCTTCTCTCTCTCCAGCCTGCTCTTCTCTGTTTTCTATCTGGAGGCTGACAGGCAGGAATCACCCAAAAGTTATACTGAAGTTAATGTTACGTGGAGTAGGGACTTTTCCTCCCCTTCTGCCGACATGAGCCTTGCAGGATTTATCACAGCTCCCGGGGTGAGAAGATTCTTTGCCAGGAATTTGTCTGCTCTAACTTTCCTTGACTTTGGTTCCTCTGCCAACTGCTTGCTCCTTGTTTCTAGGCCAATGATTAGGTTGCTAGCTAAGGCAGAAGGGAATAAAGGCAGCTAAGGCTGGGATGGCCAAATTAGAATCTGTTATCCAAGCCTTCTTTGTGTTATGCTTTCCTCGTATTTCCATTCCAGGTGGCATTTATCAGTTTATTTCCCCTTAAAGTCAGCCTGGACATTGAATCTCTTGCCTTTGCTTTTGTGTCTTCTTGACTCTCTTTGATTTACTTGTCTCTGATGCTCATTCATTCAAGTGCTGAAACACATTTGTGAAAAACAAATAAACACATACACACACCAAAGAGCATCTCTAAACGACCCACCGCGTGTTATATCTCAGCCTCAGCCAGCGGACTCCTGATCTCCTCCTGTTCCTTTTAGCCACCTACACCATGGAGAGATAATGTCAGCATTTTTCTCTTTCTGGGAAATATCATGAAAACACTTGGGCTCTAGAAACAGAGAGATCACATTCAAATTTCACTGCCTTACTCCCTAAGTGACCTCAGTTATGTTATGCAAATTCTCTTTACCTTTTCCTCATTTGCAAAATGAAGATTAAAATTTTCTTCTTCTGTAGCGTTGTGAAGATCAAATACCATGGTTCATATCAAATGTTTAGGCCAGTTCTCAAGAACTGTTAATTCCCTTTTCACTTGCTTTGTTATTCTCCCTACTCCTTGAAGGTAGAAAATAAAGCACTCTTGTCCAAAAGAAAAACAGGATGGGATGAAGGATTGGATGGTTCAAGCTGGAATTTTCCTTTTATGTACTTAACTAGTGGGGTCATTCAAGGTACTTCGCAATTTGTTGAGAGAACCATTAAATACCATTAGTAGGTCATCTGCCACTGACTTCAAAACTATAGTCTTTAAAATTCAGCCAAATAGGGAAATCATTTTAATAGCTCCGATCACTTTGATTTGGGCCATAAGGCCATGATGAGAGATGCACTAAGCATCTCATAAATACCAGGGTATTTCCTTTAGCTAGCATAATTTGCAGAATGGAAATGGTCATGTGTTATCATTATGTAATATGATATCATTTAAAAATGCAAAACTGTAGTGGGGGCATTTTGACCGAGTGGCCCCACAACTTTAAGCACCTTGTTGAACACCCTTCAGTTTGTTCTGGTCTCATCTAAATGACCCTCACATAGGAAAGTGCCTGATACTTGGCCTTTTTCTCCTTCAAATCCTGAGAGGAGGATTTACATCAGTATAGTGTATAGAGCTGGACTGAACTTTTGAGACTCTATAGTCTTTTAAAAGTCCTTTATGAGATGTATGATTCTAACCCAATCTTCTGAATGTACAGATAAAGAAAGGAAGATTTGAAATAGTGAATTTACTGGAGACAACTAAGTGGGGTAAGCAGGATGGGCTGAAAAATGAGCTTTTTTTTTTTTTTTTTGGTAGGTAAGCGTGTGTGTGTGTGTGCGTGCGTGTGTACACATGTGTACATATGCACATTGTTGCATATATCTGTATATAACATGTGTGTCTGTTTGTATGTATATTCTCCTCCCTAGGAAGTGTGCTGAGATGCTGACATCTCTGTAAATGTCACTCTTCTGAGTTTTTCTTTGTTTGTTTTATTTTTTCCTAAATGTGATCAGCTTTCTATTTGCTGATAATAAAAATTATTTGTGCTCAATTTTTAAGTCAAATAAAATAATTTAGAAGGGTATGACAAAATCTGGAATTCCCTGAAATTCCAGAGGTAATACCTGTAAATATTTTGATATATGTTATATTGATGTATCTGAAGTGTCATGGAAGTATATATATAAAACTCATGGAGTAAGACCAGTATTCACTTGGTCTTACTACCAGGATTTACATTTTAATCAAGAGCATAATAGGACATAAGGCAGTGGTTCTCCAAGTGTGGTCTGGGACCACCAGTGACAATACCTCTGAACTTGAGAGAAATGCAAATCATCAGGCCCCGCTGAAGATCAACAGATCAGAAACTGTGGAGATTGGGCCTAGTGTTCTGTGTCTTGACAGGCCCATATGACTATTCTGATACAAGACCAAATTAGAGAACCTTTGGTATAATGGTCAGAAAGATCTGAGTTTGAATTCTTCTTAGCTGTGATCCTATTAGATAGTGACCTCAAGTAAGTTAGTCAGTCACCCAGCTATAAGCGCTGGGTTTTTTTTCATGGTGAAACGAAGACAATATTTACCTTGAAGTATTATTGTGGAGATAGAGATAGATTATGGGAGTACTAAATAGAGTGACGGGCCCATGGTAGGCCCTCAGTCCATGTTAGGACATTATATGAGGCCATCCTTAGTTGTGAATGATACAGGTGTGTGCGCTCTAGGAGAGGAGCACACCCCAGTTGGTATTTAGCACTGACGCACAGCAGTGCAGCCAGACCTGTGGGATTGCTTCCTTTTTCAAAATTTGTACTCCTGAGAAACAAGTGATTCTTCTTTGCCATTTAAGTCTCTGTCTAAAGAAGGATAGCTATTTTTTCCCTAAATATTGTAATGTGTACATTTTGAACTAGTAATCACGGACTTGAGATTCTCCAAGGAGAAGTGTCATTTGATCATAAAACTCTGAACTGCAGATAAGGGAGTGTACAGGATTTCATCCTTCTCTATCTGCCGCATACAGAAAGACAGAAATAGAATTAACAGTTATTAGACTGTGTTTGGTTAGAACCAAAGAAAATATTCTATAAATAAATATGAAATAGAAATAAATATGTTAGTTTTAAATTTTATTTGTAATAGCTTAAGATGTTAATCATATAGGTATGACAAGGTAAACTGATCTTAAGAAAGATGATTGAAGTAGGTTATCAGATAAAGGAAACAGGATCAACTTAGTAAGATGCCAAATAACTTCTCTCTATCTCTCCAGAAGGGTTGAGATGGACTGAATTTGACCTAATTTGGCTTAAAATGTCAAATTTCAAAAACTGCTCCTCTCAACCATTATTCAAGTGCACGCCTGGCTCTAGCAGCCTCTGCTGGCCATTAGGTATAGTGATGTTTAGTAACTGTAGAGGTTTCCCTCCCATTTCTGCTCTATGTATTTTAATCACCTTAAATTGAGAATGAATTGCTATTAGAAACTTTCAACAATTTCAGAAAGATTTTAAAAATAAACCAATAAAATGAAATAACGCAATGACAATGTTTAAGTAGGAATATTATGGCAGATAAATTCTTGGAGGTTTATTGCTAATGGCCACTTGACATTTTTAAATAGAGCATTTCAGTAAATCACTGGAAATTAGCTGACAAGAATTTATATTCATCTATTTAAATGATACTTATAAATAAGTAAACATGGTTTAAATATAGTTTGAGTGATGTTGGAGTTTACAGCAGCAAATGTCCTACTGCAGGTTCTTTTTTTTTAAGATTTTATTATTTGAGAAAGAAAGAGTGAGAACATGAGAGGGGAGAAGGTCAGAGGGAGAAGCAGACTCGCTGCAGAGCTGGAAGCCTGATGTGGGACCCCTGGTGTTCCAGAATCATGACCTGAGCTGAAGGCAGTTGCTTAACCAACTGAGCCACCCAGGCACCCTCCGCCCCACCTATTGCAGGTTTTTGTTCTAATTTCAGATCAATTTAATAAGCATCAATTGTAAATTTCCTTTGAGCCAGGAAATGTACTAGTTCCTGGGGATCCACAGAGAAGAAAAGCCCAATTCTGCAAATCTAGTGATTAAGTACCCATTACTAGAGTCCATCACCCTTTATTACCCCAGAAAACCTTCTATCTTCTTTGAATAACATCCCATACAAGGGAACTTATATGACTTGCAGGTTAGAATTGAGAATTGTTCTACTTTTCTGTTCTAATTCTATCTTGTGGATTTTTGCTTATACACAAGAGTTGTACATTGGCCAACTAATTATAATACTACTAGTGGAGTATTTTAATTGTGTCTGCATTAATCCATTCATTCCGAAAGTATTTGTTATGCCCATTCAACTGTGTGCCAGACATTGTTCTAGGCACAGAAGATCTTAAGTGAACAAAGCAAGATTTGTGCTGCATTGAATTTATATGCTATGGTGGGAACATCAACCATGGATTTATAAATAAATAAATAAGTAAGATAATTTAAGTTAGTGTTGCTAAGGGAAAAAAAAACGAAATAGAAATCTTATAGAGCACTTTGGGAAGGACTAAGGAAAGGACTCTTTACACAAAGCTTTCTGCAAAGAGCTCTCTAAAATGGTGACATTTGAACTGGAACCTGGAGGAGGAGGAACAGAAGCCCGTGTGGTGGAGATCGAGCTGAAGAGCATTCTGGGTAGGGAATGGTCCATGTACCAACCTTGAGGAAGGAAGGTATTCAGTTCGGGATTAGAGAAAGGCCAATGTAGCTGGACCTTCATGAATGAGGGAGGAAAATTGTGCCACAAAATGAATTTGGTGAAGAAAGCAGGACATATTCTGTAGGTTTCTGGAGGTTCTGTAATTCTAATGGGAAGCCCTTAGATTTGAAGCATGGAAAGTGCATCTACTTTGTTGTTATACTTCTGGAACTGATCAAGAATCTTAGTAATTTTATACATATCCTCTTAAAATAGAATAAAGTCGAGTCTACCAAGACACATTCAGCTGAGATACTGGGAAGCCTTAAAGTTCTATC
Organism: Mustela erminea; assembly: GCF_009829155.1. Classification (NCBI taxonomy): domain Eukaryota; kingdom Metazoa; phylum Chordata; class Mammalia; order Carnivora; family Mustelidae; genus Mustela; species Mustela erminea. Next base: position 107,668,336 of record NC_045616.1, on the reverse strand, counting down.
CAGTCATCATTTCAATTCAAGAAGTATTTATACTTATGAAACTACTAAGCTAGGCTTTTTGAAAGATATAGTTGAGATAAAGTAATAGTTTCTGTCTCTGATTAAGTGCATGCTATTGAAGAAAGAGCTATTGATAATTACCTGTGATATGAAATTTTAATAAAATAATTTCTACTATAGAATTCTACAGGAGAAAACAAATTCTCAATATCATTTTTCACACATTCTACAAATATTTTTTGATTACCTGTCACATATCAGAAAAAAATACATTAGTGAACAAAACATACAGCTCTTACACATAAGGAATTTGGGGTCCAGTTAGGACTGTATGAAATATAGTCACAAAGGAGAATAAATGCAATGAGAAAAGAACAGTACTTAAGATAGGATCTGGTACATAGGCACTTAATAAATACCAGTTAAATCAATGAATGAATGGTGTTGTATAATAAAAGAATAGAGAGTGACGGACTTTAGATAGCATGTTCAGAAAAAAGCCTCCCTGAGGAACCATCTGAAATGAGAAGGAAGTGAAGGCATTATCATTTCAAAAGGCTGGGGGAGGGGCGCCTGGGTGGCTCAGTTGGTTGGATGACTGCATTCAGCTCAGGTCATGATCCTGGAGTCCCGGGATCGAGTCCCACATCAGGCTCCCAGCTCCATGGGAAGTCTGCTTCTCCCTCTGACCTTCTCCTCACTCATGTTCTCTCTCACTGTCTCTCTCTCAAATAAATAAATAAATAAATAAAATCTTTAAAAAAAAAAAAAAAAAAGGCTGGGGGAAGCGTCGCCTCTGTGTAGGGGGACAACTGTGTGAAGGTCTAAAGATGAGGAAGAATTCATGAATATGTCGTAATGCCAGAGAGATGATACTAGAGAGGGAGAACTTGATGAAACAGAGCAAGGTATTTCAGGCGATGAAGAGTTAAGTTATATTCTAAATCAATAGGTTAGCCTTTGCAGGACCTCATACATTTAACTGATCATCCTAATTTCTGAAAAATGAATTGATTAAGTGGGGACAAGAGCTAATGATGGAAAACAATTTATGATGATACTGTTTTAAATTAGATAAAAAATGATGGTGGTTTAGTCTAAGCTAGTGAGAGTGTAGATGGATAAAAATGGATGTATCCCAGGTTTTTATAGATGCAGTCGTTGGATGTAGTGGGTGTTATATTTTCCTTCTTCCAATGTTCAAGCTAAAAACTGGAATTATCCTCATCTCAGCATCAAGTGTAAATATGGTCTAAAAAAAAAAAAATCAGGAGCACCTGGGTGGCTCAGTAGATTAAGCATCTGCCTTCAGCTGGAGTCATGATGCCAGGGTCCTGAGATTGAGCCCCACATCGGGCTCCCTGCTCTGTGGGGAGCCTGCTTCTCTCCCTCTCCCTCTGCCTGCCTCTCAGCCTACTTGTGCGCTCACTCTCTCTCTCTCTGTCAAATAGATCAGTAAAATCTTTTTTTTAAAAATCAGTCTTATTCCCCTGTTAAAAGCCTTCCAGTAGTCCTCCATATCATTCTATAAAATATGTAAAATCCTAAGTATTATTTACAAGCTCTTAGATGTTCTTCCCGCATGTGAGTCCCTGAATCAATTTCCTACTAATGTCCTCCCCTTTCAGTCTCTGTCTCCACGATTTCAAAACACAGCAGTGCTTCCACCTCCTGCTATTCATTTGCCTTTGCTCTCCCTTCAAGGTGCAATTCCATAGGTAAACACCTGAAGCAGTCTTTCACCTTCTCTGGCTCTTGTCTCAGATATCACCTTTGCACTGAGATCTCCCCTAATTGTCTACCTACATGTTCAAACTCTTCTTTCCAATATAGTATGTCTTTTCTCTCTTTTTCTTCTTAGTATTTCTCAGTATCTAACAAGGTATATATTTTACTTACTTTTTTAGGGTTTGTTTTTTTTTTTTTTTGCTTGTTTCTCTGCTAAAAGAGAAATTCATTGAGAACTGTGTCTCTTGTTTTTTTTCGTTGTTTTTTTTATCCATATCCCTATTGTCTCTAATAATGATCAGCATCTGTTGGTTGAGTGAATAAACAAATGACAGTAGTTGCAGAAAGAGTTATTGCCATTCAGGATAAATTTTATCACAGCTAAAGTTTAGTGACCACTTGAAATATCAGGAATATGAGTTTATGGACTTTGTGCAATAACAGCCCCTCTCAGCATAAGGGTATGGATAAGCAGATTTGGGACTCCTTAAAGAATCTTAAATGGCTTGTCAAAAGGCTTAGACGTGGTCCTGTAGATATTTGGGGTTCAAGAGAAGGGAGGTGGCACATTCTGTCCTGTGTTTTATGTTAATATTTTGAGGAATGGTGGGAAGGAGGAAGTAGAAGTGGGTAGACTTTGGAATTGGGAAAAATCTGTCAGGAAATTACTGAACTAATCAAGCTATGTGGTATATGTCAAATGTGAAAACTTCAGTTTTCAGAATGGAAATGGGGAGAAGAAAAAGCAGTCTGGAGGATGGAAATCATGGGTTCTTATTGAGAGTAGTGATCACTGTTGGTTTTAATGAGCTTCTTCCTCGCTAAGACAATTTGTTTCATTTTTCCTACCCCTATTTCTCACAGAGCATTTGTGTCAGTTAGTTATTTGGAATATGAAAATCTACCTTAAATCCCGTGATACCACTTATCATAGAAAACAAAACAAAACAAAACATGTTATTTTCCTGGTTAAAACACTTGGGAATTTTCCTAAATTGTTTCATAATGGCAAAGTCACTGATTTTTTTTTTTAGGATTTTATTTATTTATTTATTTGAGAGAGAGTGAGAGCAAGAGAGATCACAGAGGGAGAGGAAGAAGCAGGCTCCCCACTGAGCAGGGAGCCCAATATGGGAGCCTGATCCCGGGATCCTGAGATCATGACCTGAGCAGAAGGCAGATGCTTAAGACTCAGCCAACCAAGCACCCCAAAGTCACTGGATTTTTAGGATATCTCAGTTCTCACTCTATTTCTATCATTAACCAGAGATGTGATCTTGAGCATGTCACCTCTCTAAACATTGTTACCTGATGGTATAAAAGAACATCATGGAAAGAGAACACCAGAGAGTTATCTTCAAGATCTGCATTTAACCCAGTCTCTCTGACTGCAGATCTCATTCTCTTGATTACATGGGCATAATCTATGTGGCTCCTGGGGTAGAAGAAGAATACTGATATAGTTCCAATTCCATGCAGGGAAGAATTCTCCAAATGTGGAGAGGTGGAGCTGTGACTGAGTGATTTCACTGTCATAAGAGAGATTCAAACAGAGGTGGGGCATCGTGGGCATGTAGTACATCCAGTCACCAAGTATTGTCCAACAAGATCCAAGACAAAATAATAGTTGACTTCTATGGTTTAATTTTTTTCATGCTCCTAAGTGTGAGAACAAGGGGTCAGCAGCAGTTCATGATTCTACTATCCACCGTAATTTCTGTTTCTTCATCATTCCTGCAACTTTAAGGTCTACAGCGTCTTTCTGGCACTTTAAATTTGGCGTTCATAGGTTTTTACCTATGTCTCCACTTAATTTTGAGGGCAGGGATTAGATTGCATTCTTCTTCATCTTCTCCAATGTGTACACCCAAGCTTTGCTCACAATAAGCATTTAAGTCATACTCTGCATTTATTGTATATTGAAGGATATTATGAAAAAAATAGCATAAAGATATTAGACCAATAAGACCGCTCCCTGCTGTAGGAGTGATGACATAGGAGGTCCACATGTCCACAGCCACACCCGAGAAAGATTCCGTTTCAATACAGAAAGTTCTGTCCTTACCAGATAACCAAAAATTATCTTTTTCTTTGTTGGGAAGAAAAGAGAGTGTATTTTGTTTTGGGTAAAAGAGAAGGAGAACCTCTTCCCTTTGAAAGATGTGTTTTTAAAGCGTCTCTGCAAACAGTGGATGTAAATGTAACCAGCAAGGGAACCGTGGTTGAAATAAATGTGGTAAAAGGGAGACCCTTTAAATGTGAGCACCACTGAGTCAAGCTACATATAATTATCATAGAAGACAATACCCAAGCAGAGAATGTTCTTAATGACTTGTTGGAACTCGAGTGGTGTGGAAAACAACATGGAGTGCATTTACTCCTCCTTTTATGTAGCCTATCACAATGTAAAATTGAGGGGGCACCTGGCATTAAATACTGTATTTACAGAAATGCAGTAAAAAAAAAAAAAATCAAGATAGCATTTAGTGTATTGTTCTTATACAAAAGAGAAAGAAGGAAAAAAATTGCCTTTATCGACCAACATATTCCAATTATGATGTTTTATTTAAATAATCACAAATGGGCAATTTGTTCAAACTTATTTCTGTATTCCCAGCATGAAATAATTCCCTATCCACTCAAGTTTTTCTATGAATCTAAGATGGGATAAGTAGAACCATAATTACAGGAAAAAATTGGGGCGTTGCAATTGCAGTCCAAAGTGTTGGGGCATTTGCTTTCATGGCCTCGGCGGTTCATTTGTCTTTGTTGAGGCTCTATTTTCCCCCTCACTTTAGCTATGGTTTCCTTATGGTATTTTAAATTAATTATCAATACCTTTTATGCTTTTTTATGTTGTTGTTCTACATTTGTATAGATAGCTCTTGCTATTCTTTGTCAAAATTGCTTCCTTTGCCTCTAGCGCGTCTAAACTGCACTTGAATCACGGTGAGGGCTTCCTTTGCTGGTAGCTGCACCCGCCTCAACAGAAACAGGCTTTGTTCCCCAGAGAACAGCTTTGTGGCAAGGGAACCGGAGGCTTCTGTATTGCTGGGGAGGGGGTCAAGAGATGAGAATTCATTTTTTCTGGCACTGGATGCTTGGCTTTTCCCCAGTTTTGTCCCCAGGAGTACCTTGTGTTCATTCCATAGGATGCTTCGTGTGACCTGTCACCTTCAAGAATATCCTGTGCAGTGTGTTATTTGCCTGTGCTGGGTTGAGTTCATAAATACGAATCGCAAAAGAACTCGTTAGCTCAGCAGTGAAAATGGAAGCACTGAACATCTTACGAATGATCTTTCAGGGTTGTTGATTCAGTTGGTTATCTTATATATTTCATGTCCTACATATTGCAGTCAAATAATAATATTCTATAGAGACACACTTATCAAGGAAGCCAGGAATAGAAGGTCCCGCATATAGGCGTTATGGCTGAGTCCCAGACTGAGGAAGCAACTCATCTTCTGAATGACGTGCAAACACAAGTGTAAAACTGGATAAGGAGTTTGTTTCAAAGGTAGTATGAGGCTGAGGAAGAGATGGATGTGAATTTAAACTCCAGAAACAATTGTGCATGCAGTGGTAACTCCAAAAGAAGCAATAGATCATTAACAAAGATAAAATAAACCTTGTGTCAGTGATAGAGGCAGTAAATAAAATGGATGAAGAGAGGAAACATAATTGGAGGAAGCCTTTCCTGGGGAACAGGAAAACTCAGCTGGATTCCTAATGGATTCTTTTTTTCTTTTTTTTAAACATATAATGTATTATGTGCCCCAGGGGTACAGGTCTGTGAATCATCAGCCTTACACATTTCACAACACTCATCATAACACATGCCCTCCCCAGTGTCTATAACCTAGCCACCCTATCCCTACCCACCTTTCCTAGAAAACCTCAGTTTTTTTTCTGAGATTAAGCGTCTTTTATGGTTTGTCTCCTTCCCAATCCCATCTTGTTTCATTTTTTCCCCTCCCTAGCCCCCATAATCCCCAGCTCTGCCTCTCAAATTCCTCATATCAGAGAGATCATATGAAAATTTTCTTTCTCTGATTATGCTTAGCATAATACCTTCTAGTTCCATGAACGTCGTTGCAAATGGCAAGATTTCATTTCTCTTAGAATCTATCAAAATCCTTGAGGAGAACACAGGCAGCAACCTCCTAATGGATTCTTGAGGCAAATCCAAGAAAATGGGAGAGAGAACATTTTAGTGGCTTCAGGGCTCTGGTTTCCTCAATTTTGAGCAGTGGAACCCCCAAAACTACTCACTTATCTTCTTAGGCTTAACTTCCCTGTGTGTAAAGAGGGAGTAATGGCACATCACCTCATAAGCTTGTTTAATGAGGTAACCTTTACATAAATGTATTAAAGAAACACCTGGTGTATATTAAGTCGTGGCTGTTGTTGTTATTATTAATATCACCACTTATTTTCTGTGTCTTTGGGTTAGCAAATATAGGACACAGTTTTTTCGGGCTGCATGGCAGTGCTGGAAGTAGGTGGAGTGCTTCTAGGGGGAGATTATAGAGAGATGAGAGAGAGGTGAGAGTCTGTTGCTTTCTAGTTTGTGTTTTTGTGGAAATGTTTAATATTCTTGCCCCCAAAGTCAAGGATATAGATCCACCTGTATAGTGGGGAAGATAATGTCCTTAAAAGAAAAAATCTAAAGAACAAGGCTGGAATAACCTTGGTCTCTTCAAAAAATCAAGGACCTTTAGAAAATCTTTGTGAAGGTACAGCTTCTAGACTTAATAATCCAGTGGTTTCTATAGCTTCACTCTATAAGGTAGCAATGTTGGAGAAAATAGTTTCAATGGAGTTATAATAAAGTCATTAAGTCAGTGGTACAGTCTGCCTTATCTGTAGCTAATGAGTTGATGTTTATACATATTTTATAACAAAATAAATAGCATTTAAAAATATTTGAATTAGAGCCCTGCTAATAATTACAGCTTATATTTATTGAGTACATACTATGTGCCTACTATGTTAAGTGCTTTTATGAATTGTTTTATACATTACTTCACTAAAACCTATAATATAGTATACTTTAATTATCACCATTTGGCGTAAGAAAACTAGGCTGAAGATAGGGTAAGTAGCTTGCAAAAGTTCATACAGTTAGAAAAGAGTGGAGTTGACTATGGAAAACAGTATGGAGATTCCTCAGAATTAGAAATAGAATTACCATATTGTCCGGTAATTCCACTAGTGGGTATTTACTCAAAGAATATGAAAACACTAATTCGAAAAGATATACAGACCTTTATGTTTATTGCAGCATTATTTTCAATAGCCAAAATATGGAAGCAAGTGTCCATCTACAGGTGAATGATTGAAGAAGATGTAGTGTGTGTGTGTGTGTGTGTGTGTGTGTGTATGTGTGTGTGTGTGTGTGTGTGTGTGTATGCACACAATGGAGTATTACTCAGCAATAAAAAAGAATGAAATCTTGCCATTTGCAACAACATGGATGGATCTACAGGGTATAATGGTAATTGAAATAAGTCAGAGAAAGATACCATATGATTTCACTCATATGACAGATTTAAGAAACAAAGTGAATAAACAAAGAAAAAAAAATAAACAAAAAGACAGACTCTTAACAATAAAGAACAAACTGGTGGTTACCAGAGGGAGGTAAGTGGTGGAGGTAGGGAATTGGTGAAACAGGTGAAGGGGTAATGTATGGAAGTATTGAGTCGTTCTATTAAATATTTAAAACTAATATTACAGTGTCTGTTAACTGTACTGAAATTAAACAAATAAGCAAAGGAATGGAATTACATTCTAGCCCAAGAGTTCTAGTTCTGGCCCCATGATCTTAACCAAACTTAAAACAACAGCTGTCCCTAAGTAGATCAGTGGTCACCATCTAGATTCAATGGACAGTGAAACTTCCTTAAAATTCCTTAAAGGTACTTGATGAACTTTACAGTATGTCTTCTCAATGTTAATATTAAAAGTTTGTCTTTTGAAAATAAAATCATTTATGTCCAGATACATTTAATGGCATAAAAATATTAAGTAGCATATGCATGAACCCTATCCCTTTCTCTCAGAATTGATGTTAAGTGGCACTTTCTCAACTTGGCCAGACAAGCAATGCACTTCCTATTCCAGGAATTCCCATTCACTAGTGCATTCGCCTCTCCTTCCTTTCCTTCCCTCCCTTTTTTTTTTCCTTTTCACTTCTTTTTTTAATTCCTTCCGTCCATTGTGCTTATAATTTCTTTCAGACCTGTTAACTCTCTGTTAACATGCTGTAGGTATTTTTCATTTTAACAGTCTCGATTCCCCTTACCCTGTATTCTTCAGCTTGCAAGTCATGTTATTTGCAGTGGCAAGCTCTGCTGGTACCTTAAAAAGACAATGAATTGAGGCTCTGATTTGCAAGCATTTTGCAATTGTCACCAAAGCCATACTCGCCTTTTGAAATCAGAATTCGTGGGGGGCTTAAGAGATTTTAAATTAAACAGAAGAGAAAGGTGACAAAATCCATTGTTGAATAGAAATTCAACTCATGGGTGTTGCCAAATTGGAGCCTTTCAGGTTACTGTGAGCAGGGCTTGCCTATTTTAACTTGGTTGGCTAGCAACCTTCTGCTCTGTGACACCGGTTTTATGAGCATGCCCACTCCCTCCTACCTCCCCACTCCTACAGCTTCATTCTGCATACGACATGAGAAAGTCTGGTTTATCCCAGAGATTCAAACCTTTGTGCAACAGATGAAACCAATTGCTTTAACCCTTTTAAAGATGAGGGAACCAAAGCAGAAGAGTGGTTTGTGAAGAATAATATCGCTGCTTAGAGGTTCGGCCATGCCTCAAATTCCATCCCAGCGACTTCCCCCATATTATCACAACACATCAAGCTAGTTAAAATATTATTAGTTGCTAGTGTCCTGTCAGTGGTGATTAACAACAAGGGCTCGGATCCTGTGTATTGCTCTCAGGGGCCAAATAACATATAAGCCTCAGTGGGAGTAAGGTATGAGCTCTGTGCCATGTCCTGTGTTCAGTTATATCCCAGTGAATCAACTCAGCATTACTGGGGATCTATCACGATCCCTTCACCTTCATAAATGAAGAAATGAAGGCTTCTCAGGTGAAGTAACTTCCTGACGTTCGCAAGTGATGGCGTTTTCTTTAAGTCCCTGTCTTCCTGATGCTGACTTCTGGGCAGTGCTGCCTGCCCCCTGAGGTGTTTTCAATCCATTTCTCCCCACTCCCAAACCCGGAACATGTGTAAACATGTATTTGTACCTACAACAGTCTCCCCATACTCTCATCTGATGTCAGTCCTTTTGGTTTCTCCTTTTTTTTTTTTTTTTTTTTTTGTCAGAATGGGGAACTAGCATCTAGAGCAGGTGCGGTAATCTGCAGTTCCTCTGTTTGTGCTGGCCGCTGTTGCCGGCTGATCTGGACCATCCCTACTTGGGAGAGCTGCTTGGTGGGTGAGCCAAGTTCAGGCAGCCCCAGCCTTTGATTAAGAGCATGAAAAGGCATCTCTGGTCTCTGGCGCTTTTTTTTTCCCCCTGCTTTTGTTCTTGCCCACAGGAGTGGTAGAGATGGAGAATGAAGAGGTTCAGTAGGCTGGCTGTGAAGAAAGTTGAGGAAAGCTCCTTTATTACCTAAGGAATATAAATCACATCAGAAGTTTGCAAAGGGAAATTTGGACAGAACTGTAGAGACTTCTAAGACCCCTTATATTCTTTCTAATCAGTGATTACAAAGCATAGTCCAGCAACCTAAAATGCTAGTATACCTAAACATCCTGTGTTATTTTTTTCAAGATTTATCCCTTTATTTGAGAGAGAGAGAAAAAGAGAGAGCATGCAGGGGGATGAGCAGAGAGAGAGACAGGGAGACAGAATCTGAAGCAGACTCCATGCTGAGCCCAGAACCCGATGGGGAGCTTGATCTCAAGGCCCTGCGGTCATGACCTGAGCTGAAACCAAGAATCAGACACTTCACCTACTGCACCACCAAGGGAACCCTAAACTTCCTGGTGTTACAATACCATTTATAACAGAATAGCAACAGGAAAAATAAAGGCAAGGAAGCTGACAACCTGTTTCCCTTTGATGATTTAAGAAAAAAAAATTAAACATTATGAACATAAGTATCCTTTGTTAAGTATCCAACATTTTCAGGCAGAAACAATTTATAATTTGACACTTTCACCCAGTCATTCAACAAGTATATTGTAACTACATAATACAGCGAGAGATGTTTTCAGCTCACTTAGAATTCAAAAATAAAATGAACAGACACATTAACAGGTAAATTATAATTAAAGAGAATAAGTGCTATAATAAAGGTAGGCATAAAGTGATTTGGGAATCTAGAGGAGATAATTGTTGCTAAAGATTTTGGCCAAGATTTTTCAGAGCAGTTGACATGTGGGTGAGTCTTGGAGAGTGAGTAGTCGTCATCCATATGGGAATGGGGGCAATGAAAACTTCAAGGCAGAGGACGCCCATTGTGTAAAGAATCAACGTTACAGAATAATCTGGTCACAGAGGGAAAGGTGGGTTGCTCATCATCGTGGTGGGGTGACTTCAGAAAGTGGCAATGAGGAAGGAGACTAACTGTTAGCCTTGGGAATATAAAAGGTTGAGTTAGAAAAGGTTCACAACAAAATATGACCAATTTGAAATGTCAGTCTCAGTATATTTTAGGATGTTTTATCATAAATAGAGTAAGATTAATCTTCTGCTTACCCTTATAAATAATAAAGACTTTGCAAATAATGTTCAACAAGACTGGATGAATTGAAATGCTGTTCCAAAATTATCTTGGATCTGGAAAATTTTTTGTAAAAATGCTAAAGCCTAAAATGAAATGTTATGCTTTCTCAGTAGATTACCAAGTCAGTTGGTACTTAAGATATCTATATTGTTACAAAGGTTAATACATTTTTAGGTAGTATTGAATCTCTAATATATGCCCAATGTGGTTCTTCTGTGAGCTACAACAGAGCGTTACAAAGTTTGTTCTTGTTTGTTCTCCTTTTTCCCTCCTGTAGGACTAAGGGGTTTTTTGTTTTGTTTTGTTTGTTTGTTTGTTTGCTTGCTTGCTTGTTTTACTGTTTTTTGTTTTACTTTTTTTTTCCCCCTGAAGAACTAAGTTTGCTATATCAGCCTTAACAACAGAAAGTCTCAGAGACTTAAAACAACAGGTGTTTATTTCTAGCTCAAACTGTATGTCCATTGTGTGTTGACTAGGGTCTTCAGTTCTCATTGTCCTCACTCAGACAGAGAGCTGATAAAGACCTGACCACCTGGAACATGCAGGTTGCAGAGGCTGGAAAAACAAGACATGGAGAATAATGTCCTCTTTCCTACTAAAGATGCTTGCTGAAATTGGCAATGTCACACTTGCTGACATTTCACTGGCTACAATATATCCTGTGGCTTTGCCTATTTATAAAGGAAGTTTAGGAAGTACAGTTTTAACTATATATCTTGAAGGAAGAGAACCCCAGTTGTATGGGGGACACTCTAAACTGCCTGAATAATATATAAGTCATCATGGGCTTCCATAACAAAATAAGGTAGGTTGTGCAGCTTAAACAACAGAAATGTATTTTCTAGTGCTCTGGAGGCCAGAAGCGAAGATCGGGGTTCCAGTAGAGTTGGGTTCTGGTTAAGAGAGCTACCTTCTCACTGTGTCCTTACATGGCAAAGAGAGACCACTGGTGTCTCCTTCTCTTTGTCTAAAGACACCAGTTCTGTTGGACCAGGACTATACATTTATGACCTCAGTTAACCTCAGTCATCTCCTTCAAGGTCCTGTCTCTTTAAGCATATGGAGGGTCCAGGCTTTAAACATATGAATTGAAGGGGAAAGCACAATTCAGTCCATAGCATGCATATATATATATATATATATATATATATATATATATATATATATATTATTTTTTTTTTTTACCAAGTTGGATTGAATATAAACTTTGAGAATGACACTATCAAAATTATTGGGTGCATATAAAAGGTGGATTGGTGCTACCATGGTATAAGCCATATTGACAAATTATTAAACTATGTGCTCTAAAAATTGTTAGTAAATACTGTCAAGATTTATATCCTAAAATATGCCTGTATAGGCTTTTTTTTTTTTTTAATTATTTCAACAAGATTCCAAAAGCAAGTCAGAAGGATGTAGAAATGGGAACTCGCTCAACTGTCAATTCTCATCTCTCCTCGCTTCCCCCTCCGACTGCAGAATGGAGGCAGCTCTGCTGACATGCTGCAGATTCTTATTCAGTATGAGGCCGTCCTTGAAGATACAGTCAGTGAGCTTCCTGGGTCTCTGCTCTTCCTGTCTGGGTCTGACTTCAGATTGGTGATAAGTGTGCACGGTTTCCTCATGGTCAGGTCATGGCAAACTCACCTCACACGGTTTTATTATTTTAACTCAGTATTTAACTGTTAGTCATGGGCTTGTCCTAAGGATAAATTATTTTTCTTCTCTTGCTCCTGCTGAAGTATTTTTTTAACCCCCCCCAAAAATGCCAGGATATCACTAGATGTATGTATTTGAAGTGTTTAAACTGAATCATCTACCTATTCAGCAAAGAAAGATTCAACCGATTCTTTTTTGTTTCTTTTTTGTTGTTCCTTAATTTTTCTATGAACATTTCAGTCATCTGGTTACTACTGTGCTGTTAAATGATTCATACGAAGGCAGTGTAGGGTCTTTGAGGAAGTACTTCTCATTTAAGGTGACTGAAGGAACCTTCTGTTATAAATTTCATGAAGGAGTAATCGTGTGTCTATGTGTTGTTAAGATAACACGTAAATCTCCTATTCTTAACCAAAGATTGGCTGTTGTGCTTGGAGGCTAAGTAATGAGACATAATTTGGCTAAGTTAGCTGTGGTGAAAGAAAGAATGAAAGAAAGAAAGAAAGAAAGAAAGAAAGAAAGAAAGAAAGAAAGAAAGAAAGAGAGAGAAAAGACACAAAGTAAAATCTATATTTCACCAGATAGTTTCTCAGCTTCATCTCCCTAAATACTGATAATTTTCCCCTTTCTTGTCACTTCTCTTCTTTGTTTTTCTTTTTTTCTGAATGGGATGAAGCTGTAGAGCACATTTGGATGAAAACTTTTAAATAAACTTTAATTTTAAAAGAATTAAAACTTTTTAAATATTTTATTGTACAGAATTATTACAAAGACAGTACAGAGAATTCTTCTATACCCCACACCCAATTTTCCCTGTTATTAACATCTTACAACAGTATGGTATTGTTACAATCAATAGACCAATACTGATACATTATTATTAACTAAAGTTTACGTTTAATTCACATTTTCTCCATTTTCCCCTCCATGTCCCTTTTCTGGTCCAGGATCCAATGCAAAATACCACATCACATCTAGTCATTGTATCTTCTTTAGCTTCTCTTTGGGTGTGACAGTTTCTCAGACTTTCTTGTTTTTGATGACCTTGGCAGTGTTGGAGAGTTTTGGTCAGGTGTTTTATAGAATGTCACTCATTTGGGATTTGTCTGATATTTTTCTTCCTGATCAGAATGTGATAATCTTTTTAGGAGGAGGGCTACAAAGGTAAAAGTGCCATTCTCATCATCTTATATCCAAAGTGCATTCTATCAACATGACTTACCACTATTGTTAACCCTGATCATCATTTTACTGAGTTAGTGTTTTTCAAAGTTCTCCACTGTCAAGTTGTGTATTTATCTGCCTTTTGTAATGTGTTTTTAGAAGTCATCACTATACACAAATTTCTTCCAAGTGTTTAGAAGAAAGTTACTTATACTTAAGGATTGAGGAGTTATATTCCACTTCATTGAGTGCAGAGTATCCACATAAATGACTGGAAATTATTCTGCATGAAAGAGTTGTCATTCTTTATATTTATTTATTTATTCAGTTTTTCAATTATATCAGCATGGTCTCAGGATATTTATTTTATACTTTGGGTTATAAGCTAGTACTACTTGATTTATTTTGCTGACCATATTGTTCCATTTTGGCCCCTGGAAGTTCTTTTTAGCTGGCTTTTGGGTCCATGGAGTATACACACATCATTGTGGAGTTTTATTTTGTTTTGAGCACTTTCTCACTTTCTAGAGTTACAGGATACTCCAGACTCTTGTATGGTTTCTGTTCCAGTTTTAGAATCAGCGATTTCTTCCAGGGGACTGGTTTTTTGGTTTGTTTCCTTGTTTCTTTATTTGAGAGTAGTATTAGAAACCAAGATCTAAGTATGATCTGATGTCTTCCGTTCTCTCTTTTAATTTAGCTTTAATACTGACTGGCCCTTGAGAGCTTGATGTTTCTCCTACACAATACGGAAATGCAATATTTTGTTTCATTCTCATTTATGTACTCTATAAATTTTAGATGTTGTTTCCAGATGTTTGCCTTTATCTACGAGGACCTCTAGAATCAGACTGATTTAACTATAACAAAGCTGTGCTTTTGTTGTGGTTCAAGGGAGCATAACTTTCTTCTTCAATCTACCTAGGTGTGGGGAGGATATCAGAAATCAAACTAGAATTGATAACTAAATGAATCTATTGAATTTTTAAAAATGAATTAATAAAATGAATTTGTTCCATAATAAGATCATTGTTAATTAAATCAGTTGTCTAAGATAATTATATTTTGGTTTCATTTTTATTAAACCCTATGTTATAATGATTTGCCTTTTAGCAAATCTGTATAAGAAACATCATATTGCAGAGGGCATGGGATTGTAGTATCATTGAGGCAAAAAATACTTATCATAACAATTACTGTCATCATAAATATATTAATTTTAGACCTGAAAGGAATCTTAAAACTATTCTTTAACTGAATCATCTTAATATTAAGTAAAATGACTTATGTAAACTCATCCATTTAGGTAGATGCAAAACTAGAACTAGAATTCAAGTGTCCCAGGATCTAGATTCTATCTAGAATAGAAAAAAAAGTAATTACTTTAAGAATATTATGTGTATATATGTGTGTGTGTGTGTGTGTGTGTGTGTGTGTGTGTATAGAACTTTGATGGCTGAGGGCATAACCATCATACACGCGTGCACACACACACACACATACACACACATATATATATGTATATATAAAATATAGCACTTTGGTGGCTGAAGGCATAACCATCTGAATTACATTTGCTATTTTTGCATAAGACTCACTGGGTAGAATCAAGAAATTTTTTTTTTTAATTTTTTTTTTTTATTTCCAGCATAACAGTATTCATTATTTTAAATACACAGCTTTTGATGATTCACCAAGAATATATCACTTTGAGTGACACTAAAATGAACCTAAAGATTTTCTTTTTTTTTTTTTTTAAAGATTTTATTTATTTATTTGACAGAGAGAAATCACAAGTAGATGGAGAGGCAGGCAGAGAGAGAGGGAAGCAGGCTCCCTGCTGAGCAGAGAGCCCGATGCGGGACTCGATCTCAGGACCCCAAGATCATGACCTGAGCCGAAGGCAGCGGCTTAACCCACTAGCCACCCAGGCGCCCCGAACCTAAAGATTTTCTAAAGAAAAAATTAATATGATTGTGTCATCTTTACCTTTCCGGGCAATTGGCCAGGAACTTTGGATCTCGTAACTCAGTTTCTCATTCCTTCCTATTCCCTCTTGCTGATTCTTGGGAATGGTGATGAGGGAAAACATCAAGGAAGGCAGGGGACAGCAGAAACTTGGAGGGGATTAAGATGTCATGCCTGTTCTTTAATTTCTTGGAACAACAATCTTCAATCCCTGAGCTACCAGAGAGAAAAGGAGCATTGCAGAGGAGAAGTGGGTAAATGATGCCCATTTTGAGCTTCCAAAATCAGCCTGTCACAAGTCTCCTTTGTCCCCCTGGTGGCTGAGACCATGAGACAGAAGAACAGGAAATGATGTCTCCTTTGAGGGGGAGGAGTGAATTTCAGCTTTCTTCAGCATTTTCCTGTTACATTGTTGATCAGCATTTCACAAAAGACACAGAGACTGGATTCCTCGAAGCTGTTTCTCTTGTCTTTAGAGTTAGTCATTCAAAAGCAGGCATCAGTGAGAGCTCCGCAAGGTGAGCAGAGAGTCAGCCTGTAGAGTGGTAGGTGCTAGTGTCACTAGTACATAAGAAATCAGTGCTCCCAGGCCCTACCTCCATTTGGGCTTTAGGGGCAGCATGTACGCTTTGTTGTTAGGGGACTAAAGTGTAGTCATAGTGTCAAATAACTCACCTTCAATCATTTATCAATTATGTATCAATTATATTGGGTTTGGAGACCATGAACATAGGCAGATAAAAGAAAACTGGAATTAAAATGAAGGAATTTGTATACATTTAGTTTCATTTTTTTTTTTTATTATTTGCTAAAGGTTTGAAACTGCTTCTTTAGTAGAAGAGTGAATTCTTGAAGCGAGAGATTTGTACAGACATTGCCTTTGCTAGAAATAAGGTTTTTCAGTGACCTCTAAACTTTTTTTTGATGTTACTTTTAAAAATTGATATAAGCCCCAGTACTGGAAAGGAGCGAATATTCCTGATTTCTTTAAAAACTATATTTGGACAGACCGAAAGAGGGTGAATCATAGAATCTCAACATAGGAGAGAATGTTATTTGGCAATCCACTGACCCTATTGAATTCTTGTTTTGTTTTTGTTTTTTTTGCTGTTGTTGTTTGTTTTGAAAAGAAACTTTTTCTTATCTGAGTATAGCCTGATTGGCTCTGATCATTTAATTCAGCTGAACAAAACATGGTAGAAAAACAAGTAATCAATTAAAGATAGCATAACATGAGTTTTACCAAATATCCCATTCTTAAATAGATTCTTCCAAAATAATACAACAGTAAATGTGGCCCAAAGAAATGTTTTATGAAATTTTGTCAGAGGTGGAACAGAAAGATATGTCTTAGTTGTCAAGGGACTTCTATCCAAATCTGTCTACCCTTCCTTCCATCCTTCTTTAATCCATCCATCCACCTATCCATCCATCCATTTACATGTATATATGATGAACCTTTGGTCTACATGCCCAGCACTGTTGTAGGTGCTGAAAAACAAAGAAGCCAGTTAGACAAAGTATTCCTTTTGTGGGGCCTAGATTCTAGTCATCAGCTCCCATGCATATGATGCTGTAGGATTATAGCAGATTGAAACACAGTGCTCCATGAAAGAATCCATCCCAGTAACTCACTATATATTTCCTGATGCCCTCTTGAGAACATTTGAGAAGATAAGAAAGATTACCTCATCCCAACTAGTAGCACGCAAGGAAATTTCCCCATCTGCCTTTTAAACTTTTTAGCAGACTGGGGGTTTATTGTTCAGGAATAACTCGACTATGCTGGTCCCACTTAGAGTTTGAGGGAAAATTGTTCAAATTATATAGGAGATGGTTCTTTGGAAGCCCCAGCTAACATGAAAAGAATTAAAAAAAAAAAAAAAAAAAGATTTACAATCTGAAGCCAGACTTAATAATACATAACAAATTGAAGCTCTTTTGGGGAATCTCCCTAGGTACCATTCCTAGGGATTCCAAGTGTTTAATTGAAATTTCTTTGGGGACAGTAGTAATCATTCACTTAAGCATTATATTTCTATTTGTGCATGAAGGAAGGAAGTCAAGGGGCTAATAGACCGAGTGAGCACAATGGCTGCTTTTCAGCTGCAGGCCATGACGAGCTGGCTATTCTCGGAGGAGCGCTTATCCTGGAGACAGCTTGCTTACCTTGTCCTCTGGGGACTGTAGGAGGAGGACAGAGATGTGACTGACAGCTGTTTCTTCCTGGACTGAGACAGAATGCATGATCCCAGTGCAGCCTGTTTAATCAAACTATTTTCAGTCTAGAGGATTAAAACACCTCAAGATGGAAAAGTATTCCAGTATAGATTTATTCTTAGAAAGGCTATTCTTTTTACTCTCATGGTTAGCATGGTGTTTTACTCCCAGGAGAGCTGTGCCTTCAGGATTTTCAAAGCAAAGTTAATGAGTGACTATTATTCCAGGAATATTTTAGCCGCTAACATGTGTGATGGAATCAAAATAAAAGTCACGCTGTTACAATAACTCTGTTTCCTTGCATAGTCAGAGATCCTACCTCCTTTCAATTCATATGAGAATAGTAGATTAGCTTCAAATAGTTCTTTCTACATTCTGTAAATCTCAAGTGTTGACTCTATTGTTGTTTTCTGGGCTTTGCAGGTGCAATTTTCACCTACATACATAGAAATACTTGCATACAACTGGCTTAATTTTTTAACAGCTTTATTGAGGTATAATTTACAAATCCCAAATGCTCCCCTTTCACGTATACAGTTGTATGAATTTTAGTAAATTAACAGAGTTGCACAACCGTCACCACAATACGTCTTTAGAACATTTGAATCCTCCCTAAGGGATTTCTTGGGCTCATTTGCTTTCAGCTCTAGTCCCAGGCAGCTCTGGTTTAGTTGTAACCTAACTTTATTATCATGGTTTATGATCATCACCTGAACATCTAGGTTTAGTTTCCTTGGATGTGGACATTAGTCTTTATATTTAAATACAGATAGGTGTTTAGATTAAAATATTCCTTATTTTAGAAATGAGGAAATGGAGGTTTAGAGAAGCCGGGAAATTGATGCCAGATCCCAGAGCAACAAAGCTGGAGGATTTGAAGTTCATTTAGTCTGATTCCAAAGCCCCTGTATACTCTCTTGCATGTTCACTCTTGGTTTGAGAGTGAGCTGATTGTGTATGTTAATAGAAGTTGGAGAAAAATCAAAGATGATTCTTTGTGTATATCACTTTGTGTATATCACTTTGCTTTTCTAATTTCTCAATTCTCATTATTTTCATTACTATATATATAGTAATGCATATATAGTATACTATATATAGTATACTATATAGGCATGTATTATATGTATATACATAAACATATATACTAGCATATATCTTCTTTTTTTTATTTTGGGTTGTATTAGGGTTTGATGTCTGACAATTTTCCGATGCTAACTTATGTGATCATTATCTTCTGTCCTGTTAAAAAATTGTGCTAAAAATTCTGCTATTATCTCTTTTCTCATATGTATGAAAATCTCTCATAAAAACATTTTATTGTTATTGAAAGATAACATTGCTGATATTGGAATATACAGTATAATGTTACATATTGACCAGATAGTTCTTTGTGTTCAAATGTTTACTTCAAGGTATTTGTATTAGTCAAAGCTTTTTTTTTTTTCAAATTTATAATACAAAAAATAAGAGATTTAATATCTGACATATCAGAATGATGCTAAATTTTATTATGTTAGACTGGTAAGGATTTTAATAAAATCTTAGTCACCAATTCATGATGCCGCAAAAGAAATTAGTGTAGGCCTATGAGAACTTTGTGGAACTGTCAAAATCTGAGTCCAAGTTCCTGCTTTTCTTGACCAGTTCCATGTCCTTCAGCAGGTCATTTCATTTTCCTGCTCCTACAGAATAGCTCTATCTAAATGGAAGTTTATTTTTATTAACAAGTTCCCAACAGGAAGTCCATGTTTTATCTTTTGAATCACATAGTCGTGTATGTTTCCTATAAAGCACCACTTCAAACAATTCAGTATTGGCTGATTTATTTTGGTTAAATCTAGATGCTGGGACAAAGAAATTCAAATGTATAAAAAGGATCAGCCCCAATCAAAATTACTTTTTTTGTATTCCTGTGAAGCCAGAAATCAGGAATGCTGATGACTGGGCTCTTCTCCTCCAGGTAATGACTCTGAGAACACAGTTTCTTTAATTGGTGGCACTCCTGCCTTGAATCTATCATTGCCAGATCTTCTGCATCACAAGGCAAAGAGAACATGGAGGGGGATCATTTGCTTTTTCAGCTTCTGGATTTTAAATGACACACATCACTTCTGCTTCACTCGATTGACAAGAACTAGACATGTGGTCTGACCTAGATGGCTTGAGAACAGAAGTGATCATTCCTGACTGGGCAAACCCCTTCTATACCATGGAAAGCAAAACACTAATTTTAGTAGACAGGTCTCTGTGGCTCTCAAGCTAAATCTCTAGGCAGAAAATTAGAGGTAATCTGACTCTGACATGTAATGGAATCTCAAACTCTGGGTGAAGGAGGTGTTGGTAGGGGAATGGTGGTAAGTAACTTGGTAACTCTCAGATGAAGGGATTGCCCCAATTAGCTGTTTTCAAAAATATCCTGGCCCATATCATTGTATTAAATTTTTTAAAAAGTGGCACTGCTCTGGTTAAAGGGACTTTGGGAAGGGACAGCTCTAAACAGGTCCTTCTCACTTACTGCAGGCTCTCAGCAGAATCCCTACAAATCCTAGAAAGCAGAAGAAAACCACCGGGTAGATTAGCTCAGATCCCTTCCTCTCTCCCTATTCTCTGATTTAAGGATTTTATTGTCTATCCCTTCTCTTTTATTTCTCAATAAAATCTTCTTTAAATGATCACTCTAGAAAGTCTGGAGTAGGAACTCAAGACTGGCAGCCCAAAGACCTACTGTATTTGAATTACATTTTTTTTTAACTGCATTTTTTGGCCATTATTTATAAATAAATATTACACAGAGTCTAGATTTCAGGCTTTTTTAGAAAAAATGTAAAACCAGACAACATTGGTTCTATCTTTGTGAATGGCAGATATCTACTGGAGCTAACAACTGCCTTATCAAAACTTACTCATTTTTCTACAAGCCCCCACTGCTCCTTATTGCCTTTTATACTGCATGACTTAGCTCCTTTGTGTTAACTGCCTAGCTTCTGTAAGTCATTTGAATTTACAAAATGAGATCGAATGGAAAATTCTATGACCTCACTGAATTTTTTTTTTCAGGCAAGCAGATAATTATTAAGAACTTGTGAGCAAGATTAAATTGAATCTCCACTTAACAATTGTTCTTCAACCTATTTTTCATAGAAAGTTCTGCATGATCCTCTCCTTTTTTGGAAGACATTTATTTATAAAATGAATTTTCCACAATAATTATTCCCCATTGCCTCTGTTACTCCCTATAGCCTTTCGGCTTTCAGGATTTTAGGCTTCTGCTCTGAATTCATTTAAGTAGTGATTTTCTCTTACCCGACAAAGGGTCTATATAGCAACAATATTTGTGACAAAAGACATAATGGCACTTTTTTTTTTTATTTGGCAATCTTTTTCTTAGAGTTGTAGCTAATAATGTCTTTTTGAGGATGTGTAGTGAAACTCCGACATATGTCATGGTTGTCAAAGTCAGCATTAACACAAAATAATAAGTTATTTAATATAGGATTCAACTTTATTATTTTTTCAAGTAAGCTGTCTATCACCAAGTTCTAAAGTGGATTTCTTTAAAGTCTCCCTGTCTCCAGAGAAAAGGGGAAAAGGCAGTGTGTCCCTGGACAGGATCTATGACTCATTATGTCAATCAAACCCCACTTCAGAAGGGAATAAAGAGATTTGTATCTCAAAGCTGTGCATAACGACTCCTCGGCTTTTCATTTCATATTTATGAGCGGTTTACTTTGAAGTGTTTATCAGCCAATGCGCAGAAACATGAGGGAGCCTTGCCTGAAACCATACTCATGCGTCTAATCTGTGAAATGCTTGCTGAGCAGACTAGTTCATCAGCACATGCCATGCAAAAATAAATACATAAATAAACTTTTTGTTATTTGAGGTCTTGGAGCCATGTCTTTATATGAACTATAAAAAAGGGATAAATGGTGCTGAACATTTTGAAATCGGTGTAACACAGGAAACTTGGCTCTATGATGTGCAAAAGGAAGGGAGGGGTGGATAATTTCTTGCTTGAAATAAAACCTGGTAGAATGCAAAGAAATAAAAATACACAAATATTTACATATACTTCTCAGACGGACTGAGGCTTTGGGTCTGTCCAAGTGACCACATGATGGCAGTGAATGGTATAGGTTGTTTTGTTTAAGAATATACATCCAGATAATATACTTTTTGAAGATAGAATTCTCAGAATGGTTAGAGAGATGGCACTGCCAAGATGTCAAAAGCACTTAACAGAAAGCTGTTTTACGTATTTTATCTGTATTAGTGCCCCATGTGTATTTTAAGTTGTATAAAATAGGTAGAAGGAAAAGTCAGAGAATGTGAAGAAGGGGGTTGCAGAGAATTTTTTAAAAAATGTGTACATTCTTGATGAATGACACTGTACATTTTCTCTATTTTTAATCTACCTCTCTTTAATTAACTCTACAAATGTTCATTTGAGCATTCAGATGTTCATTGAGCAACTACTACACTTGATCTTGGTTTTCCAGTGGTAGTGATCAGCCAGTGTTGCTGAGAAGGATCAGGCATGTCGAGCAGGCCTGACAAGTTGACTCGCTAATGTTACTGGGTCACACATCAGTTCCTTACTGTGACCAAGGGATGCTCAGTTTTCTACTTCTTGACATCGGATCCCCTATGTTTGTGCTTCCTTCTCAATTCTTTATAGCAAAAAGGGTGTTTAAAGAAATAAGTCTAGCTCACTTTTATAAACTACAGATTATGTCATTGATTTGAACACTTGGATGGACATAAAGGATGGGAATTGAGAAGCCATTCTCTTGTAAAGGAGTTAGTTTCCTGTTTTGCCCTTTTTGTGCAGATTCCCCTCAGTATTCTAATTGGGGAAAGTGGCTCTGATGCCTAGACTCTTAACTAGAAATATCATATAGTCACTGGAGTTTAAAATGAAAGTCTTAAGACTCAGTTGGAAAGCATAACATGTGAGAGAGCACCCAGGCTTCATAGCCAGAAGGAGAAATGAACGAATTGGGGCTATTCTACCTAGTCATCACATGACCTTAGGAACGTTATTATGTCTTTTGAATCTAATAGCTTCCTCCTCATTTTGTCTTGAGGATTATAGGAGATTTCACATGTAATGTGTTTATAACACAGTCTTGACACATACTCCACAACCAGTAACTATTAAGCTATAAATGTTTGTTGAACGACTAAATGAAGGATGCCAACCCTTCTGACCCACCCTTTTATTTTCAGAGAAAACCTGAGGAATCAGAGGATTAAGGGGCTTACCCAAGATTATATGTTTGCCACTCAGAATCAGGCTCTCTAGAGAAAAAAATAGAGAGTTACCTCCCCTGTTGCATGTGCCTTCTCACATCCACCAACGTAGGTAGGGTGAAAATAAATTCACCAGGTATACAACATGATATTGGCATTGTATATATATACGTTTGTCTTGTTTGTTAGCCTGTGGAGATTGCCCAAAGCAGGCACTCCAGTTTTCCATCTCTGTGTCCCTGGTTGGTGCCTAGCACACCTTTTTGTCTATTTGTAGAACTGCATTGAAATAATCAGTTTGAAACATAAACAGTGGGTGCCCTTGGGTCTGTGTGAGCCTTATAATGGCCATGATTCTGGGGGAGTGAGTACAGAGAAGCATAAAAGCTGCCAGATATATAGGAACATCAACCAAAGCCTTTGTGGGGTGTGTTCCTGATAATGCTGATGGATAGGTTTTCTGAAAAGACTATTTTGATTTTCTTATCCGAATGGAGATTGAGTACACTGCACACAAGAGAAAATGATTTGGAGCCAATTCTAAGAGAGAGGAAATTGAAGGAAGAAATAAGTGTTTGAAATAATAATCTGCTGCTGATCCCTAAACAACCTGAAATGAGAGCACAGGAATTAATGAGGCTCCTAACCCCTTGTGACATAGGCATGTGGGACTTATGCCAGCGAAGCAGCAATTTCCCTGGTGGTCTGTTCACGGGGCTCTGAGTGAGCAAACAAAACCAATGTCCCCTTTGAAAGCAAAGCTATCTTAATAAGGGAAAGGTTCTCAGAGGAAGGCTCACAAAGTGCCAGGTAGTGCGAATGTTTTCCATAAAGCACCTGGAAAACCCTCAGCAAAGAGAAATATCTCAGTAGAGAACAATTAAGTGTCACGTTGGACTTCATTGCCCATTATTCCAGAGAAGTAGCAGTTTTGCTAGGAAAATTTGGGTTTCTATGAAGGAAGCTGTCTGCCAGGAGTGACCACTGATTTTTTTTATTTTTTTTATTTTTTATTTTTTTAAGGCAGGGGCAAGAGAGATGTATCTCAGTTCTCAGCTCTGTCAGAGATGTGCTTTGTGGTTTCTGGAAAGCTCAGGAACCTCCCTGCTTTTCTGATACTTGGGGGAGGTAATTCTTGCAACTTTCCCTGGATGATGTTGATTCCTAAGGCAGTTCGCTTTGAAAATCTTCAATAAGTGTGCTCTCTGAATACCAAATAGAGAAGATAGACCATATAGTCACTGGAGATTCTGGAGATTCTGGGAGATATTTTGGGAAAATGAGAAACGCCAAGAAAGTTGTCTGTAATGACTGAACAGTTGTTCTCCTAATTAGAAGAGGCAGGATGATATTAACTCTGGGCATATCTTTGCCAAAACACCTGAAAATGGAGACCAGGCACTTCTCCTGTGCCTCCGGAGCAGCCAAGTGGTCAGAGCATTTGATGTCTGTGCAGGGGAAGATGTTCTTTGTGCGTTTCAGGATGAGAACACTATTAGAGAACACAGTCTGCATTTCATTTTAAAATCCTTTGAAGTTGATGTTTTGGTTCATTGTGATTTTGGCCTTCCATATATGGAAGGATTTCATAGAAGATGTGGGGCTGTACCATAACTTTCATGGACCTTAGGCACTTCTGCCTTTGTTGGCCCCCTCCTCCCTAAAAAATATTTAGTATTATAGTTTACAACTATGTAATGTAAAGACAAATTATTGTTAAAGATTAAAACATTTTCTACAAATGGAAGGGTTTTTTTCAGATTTTTAAAGACATTAAACCATTTCTGTGGGCCCCCAAAGGTATTAATGGCCCTAGTGACCATGTCTATTGTGCCTACTGTGTAAGTTGGCCCTGGGTCTATTGAAATTGACATGTCTTTTTGTCACATTCACTCATGGATATAAAAAAGTGAATTTCAGTGTTTTGAGACAAAGGCTTCTTGTCTGAAAAAATGGCACAACCGTCTGATGAAAAGTAGAAGTTTGTGATATAATATGAATTAATTTCTATGGATTCAGAATTTATAGTTACCATTTACACATAAGGAATAAATTGGTCCACATATATAACCCATCACCCTAATTGCTCTGCTTTTTCCCCTAACATAAGAACCATTCATTTTAGGAACAGTGTTTTTACATTACATTTAATATTTTCTCATTTTTAAGAACTGAATATAGTCACCATAATTTAATTTTTTATGTGAATCAAAGCAGCCCGAGTGAATGATGAGTTCATTGTTACATGTGCACTGTAATAAATTTGTCCTAGAAGTTTTTGAAGTTTATTAAATTTCAAGTGGTCCCTCAATTCTGCTCTGCAGTTGTACTAAACTCTCTGATCTCTGCATGGTCTCACACTCTTAGATGTCGGCCTCATCTCCCCTGCGCTCTCCTAAACCTCCAGCAGCACCTCCCCATCCTCAGTCAGTGGCAAACTCCCAAATCCTCATCTGTCATCTACCCACTCCCACCAGCTGCACCCACAAGCTCTGCCTTCCTTCCTATCACTATAAATGAACGATCTCAACTCTTATCCCAGGTGAAACCCCCACTTGTGTGCAAGATCAGCATCCCACTGATCTACTCAAGAAGGTTGCATCAAGAGTTCTCCACCTCTCCTTCCTAAATGAACCATCCTTTCATTCCTACCAGCATAAAAAACAGACCGAGACCTTCCCCAACTTCTCTTCCCTTCCTTTTCCCACCAGCTACCACCACTTCACTCCTTCATACCAGCTTCACTCCTTATCGTAGCACATCTCAGATGATGTGTTTGTGTTCTTGCCGCTGATTCTTCTCCCCTATTTTCTTATACACAGTCCCTGCAGGTTATCCCTAGAATCCCTAAATATACCCCTCCGCATAACTGTTTCTGGTTTCTGTTTGTTTTTTCTTTGTTTTTCATCAAGTCACCCAGTGATTACCATGTAGCTATACCTTCACATCACATTCTTGGTTCTCATCTTAGCAGTCTATCAGCAGTGTTCGAAACAGTTAGTTGCCCTTTCCTCTTTGATACACGTTCATTACTTGGATTCTATTCTAGCATATGCTTGTGGCTTTCCTCCCACTGCACTGGTTGTTCATTTTCATACTCCTTTACCTCTTCCTCCTCTTTGCTCCAAACTCTGAATGTAAAATTGACTCAGGGCTCAGTCCTTGATATTCTTTTCTATGTAGAGTTATTCCACAATGTGACGTCATCCAGCTCCATGGCACTAAACAGAATCTACATGCCAATGCCTCCCAAATATATAGCACTTACATATTTATATCTTTTATATCTCCAACTGCCTACTCAGCATCTCCATTTCTATGTCTAATACATATTTCAAACTCAGGTATTCAGAAATGAAATCTTAGTCTGTGTGTGTCTTCCCCATCACAATTAGTAGCAACTCCCTTCTTCTAATTTTCAGTTCGGAAACATTGTCACATTCAACTTCCCCCTTTCTGCCATACCTTACGTGCAATCCGTTAGGAAATCCCACCCTGCCCACCTCTTTGCTCCTTACAACCAGAATAGGCTGTGATCATCTCTTACAAATGCATTTTGAGTGGTCTCTTTGATTCTGTTCTTATTCCCCTCCTTCGGTATTCTAACCTAATAGACCAACCTTTAGAAATGAAAATTAGACAGTGTCGACCCTCTCACCAAAAACAATGCATTTGCTTTCGGTTTCACTCTTAGGAAAGATAAATGTCCTTAGAATCCCTCTCAAAGCCCTTTAGAACTCAGCTCTCATTAACTCTTTGACCCTTTCTTGTAAGATGGCATCTTTGTTCACTGCTTTCCAGCCACAAAGTTCCTCTTGCTGTTGCTGGGACATGCCAGGCACACTCCTGCCTGGAACCTTTACACGGATGGTTTCCTTTTGCCCCAGGTATTGAAAAGGTTGACTCTTTCAACTTCTTCAAGTCTTTGTTTAAATGTCATCTTCTCGGGCCTTCCTAGATCAAATTATTCAAAATACAAAGGGCTGTCCCCACTCTATTTTCTGTTTTCTTTTCATAGTACTTACCAACTTTGAGGGTACTACACACTTATCCATTATGTTAACTGTTTAACGTCTGTTTGCCCCAGCTAAAGATCTCTTGTTTTCCAATATATCCCAAGCCTGCCCAACAAGGTTTAGCAGTTAGTAAGCACTTACTAAATATTGAATGAATAAGTGAATGAATGAATGAATGAGGCTCTTTATCTTTGTTCTACTAGCCTAGATTCCCTTCTTTTAGGTTTATGTCTCTTCTCAGGAATCCATGTGTCTGTTCCCACATAGTTAGTTGTCTCCACAGCCTTATGAATATAGATATTATCAAACCTATTTTATGGATATGGAGACTGAAGATCAGGGGTGGAGGAATTAACTAACCAGAATATCATCAAACCATAAATGGTGGAATAGGAATTCAAATTCTGGATTACATGCTTCTGGTCTGTTCTTAACCACAAAGATCTAGAGTCTTTCTCCTAGGGAGAAAAGTACATGAGTTTCCTGGTGGTCATCCTGTCATGGAATGAATTGGTTGCATGTACTTTTTTAAAAAATTTAGGGCTATTTTTATTAGAGCGATTTTAGGTTCACAGCAAAATTGAGGGGAAGAAGCAGAGATATACCATATGCCTCCTTACCACCCCCCATGCATAGCCTCTTTCATCATCAGCGTTCCCTACCAGAGTGATGAACATTTATTACAACTGATGAACCTGCATTGGCACATCAATATCACCCAAAGGCCATAGTTTACATTACATTTCGGTCTCGATGCTGTAAATTCGATGGGTTTGGGAAAGTGTAAAATGACATGTGTCCATCATTATAATATCATAGAGAGTATTTTCACTGCCCTAAAATTTGTCTGTGTTCCACATACTCATCTCTCCTTGCTCAATCCCTAGCAACCCCTGATCATTTTATTGTCTCCAAAGTTTTACCTTTTCTAGAATGTCTTTTGGTTAGAATCATACAGTATGTAGAGTTTTCAGATAGGCTTTTTTTACTCAGTAATATATATTTAAGTTTCCTCCATGTCTTTTCATGGCTTGATCTCTCTCTTTCTTTTTATTCCTGAATAATATTCCATTGTATGGTGTATCACAGTTTATTTATCCATTGGTTATATTTACTTTTGCTTCATAATCTTACTCCTTATTGGCTAGAAGTTAAATAGACATGCAAGTGGAGGTATTTCTTTGTAGTTTATTTCAAAATGTAACCATGAAAATGTTGAATGACATGACTTAATAGAAAAATTATGATTTTACAAATATTTTTAAGCGAAAAAAATAGACTGTCCAAGACTTCTATTTTTCAATTATTTTAATTTTTAGAAAAAAGTTTAACTCACAGAAAAGCATAAAGAATAAAGTATACAGTATTCATCCCCTATAATTAACAAGTGTTAATATTTTGTCAAATTTGTTTCAAATCCTCTTTCCTTCCTCTATTCCCTCCCCTGTCATTGCGTTCTTCTCTCTATATTGCCAGAAATAATTGCTATGAAGGATTTGGTGTATGTTTTTTCCAGTTCAGACTTATCTTGCTAATATTATGTATCAAAAACAACATATAGAATTCATTATACTTTTCTTATTATGCTTTTGTAACTTGACGTTTGAATGTTGAGGTCTATTTCTATTAAGACCAGGACAGTTATTTCTGATAATTCTCTACCCATAAAATTGCCAATATGTGGCAAATGGCAACCAGTATTAAAGATTTGGACCACCTCTTGTTGGTTTCTCAGGAGACTTATTTCCTCCAAAAAGAAGCAGTGTATAAACTAACCTACTTGACATGTCTAACTTTGGTGACAGTTTTGAGTGGGTAGTGTGAAGATCTTGTTTTTAAAGAGTTCCCTGTTGATGCCTCTATATATGTATGTTAAAGTCCTTGTTAAGCTGTTGTCTCCATTGTATGTGAGTGAATCCATCACTTATTAAAAGCAATGCTTGTAAGGCCCTTTAGCTGATGACTCTAACCACGTCGGGAATGGTGTATTTTAGTGGCAAGTTAGTCTCTGGTATTGCTGAAACTGATTAGTTACAGCATCACTCATACCATGAACATAATAGTGCTGATGGTAGAGTATTTCAGCTGTGATGACATAAGATTTTTTTACTCCATTGAGCAAGCTTTTGCCTTCTATTCCCGAATTTCCTTTTGACTTTGAGTTTATGTGACTCAACAATTCTCTGTAAGTCAACAGCTGCCAGATGCTAAATGTAATTAAGTCTTTACATGTACTTGTAACCTACGACATGTGTTTGGAACACAGGAAGCAAGGTGGGAAAGGAAGAAAAGGAAAACTCTTGATTCAGTTTCAATTATCCTCTCCCTGTTTAATGATGCTATAACAGGCACTAGGAAACTATGGTCTTGCCATTCTCTACAAGCTCTGTGCCTGGATGCTTAACATACTTTTAGACAAGTATCTAAATCCTAGCAATAATTGGTAATGAAGCAGTTGATTTAAAGGAATTGATTTACAAACAAGAGTATATCATTAACATTTCTCCCCAATATTTGTGGTTACAGAGTAGACTCTGATTAGCTGCTGAAGCAAAATGTCTGCTATACATATATTCACGTGGTGATAGACTGCCATCCATCCATCTCACTAGATGTCAAACTGTAGATTAGTTAATTAACTCTTGAGATCCAGAATAATCCTTCGGTGATGGGAAAGTCAAAATGTTTTCAAAATACCAAGTGCATCATAGAGACAGGGACTTTCACGAATGCCAAGAATGCAAATGTCATGTCTTTGTCAAAATTTTAGTTAATGTTGGTAGCGTCTCTACTGACAAATCAAATATTCTCTGTTTTCTTTTAAGAAACTAGAATGTTGGGGCACCTGGGTGGCTCAGTCATTAAACATCTGCCTTCAGCTCAGGTCATGATCCCAAGGTTTTGGGATCAAACCACACATGGCCCCACATCGGGATCCCTGCTCAGCGGGAAGCCTGCTTCTCCCTCTACCACTCCCTCCCTCACTTATGTTCCCTCCCTCACTGTCTCTGTGTCAAATAAATAAGTAAAAATCTTAAAAAAAAAAAAAAACCCAGAAACTAAAATGTTACCTTAATTAGTGGAATAAATGGTAACTCTATCCAAATATACACAGTTTAATTGGAAAACTATACTGTTTGTGTAGAGGTATGAAAAATTAGAAAAGGGAATCATGTAGATCATTTTGTATTTTTGTGCTTTTTTTTTTTACTAATAATGTAGTAATAGTAATATTAATAATAATAGCTAATATTTATTGACTTTTGACTTTGTCCTGGAATATTCTAAATATATATATGCTCTGGGACACAGTGACCAGATGAGGCAAGTACCGCTATAATTTCCTCCATTTTACATTGAAAAAACTGAAACATGGGAGTATTGAATAGCTTGATCAAAACCATATATATATATATATATCTCCTCACAGTAAGTAAGATAAATCTCCAAGCAGCTAAAATAAAACAAAATAAAAACCAAAAATGAGCTAAAGCCAGAAATCTGAAGATTGAAGTACAGGCTTCTGGTAGGTCTTTACTGAGAGCAAGGACTGATATTAGACCTGCATTTGGGGCATTCGACCTTGGACTTAGAGCAAGAGGGACATGGAACTGAGGTTCTTGCAGTAACCAGGAATCCTAAAAGAGATATGTGATTAATAGTACCATATGTCTTAGACAAAATCAAACACAAATCTTCATCTGAGGCCCTTGTGATTTTTGAAAATTAAACCAGTGTCAGCTAAAATAAATATAATTAAGTACATAAGAAAACAAACCTTCATAATTAAGAGCAAGCAAATCAACAAACAACCAATTTTCATCTCTGAAGTCCTAAAACATTATAATTTACAGGATCCATACTTCCAAATGTATAATATGCAAATTTAATAGAAAAACTGAAAAGAAACACTTAAAAAGCTATAAAAGTTTTATAAATGAAATACATAATTGTTGAAAAAATAACTGACTTCATACAGTAAATATGAGATCGAGCACAATTAAAGAGAGAATCAGTCAGCTGGAAAAAATAGCAAGAAGAAATTAGCAAGAGACAGAGAGAAAAGAGATTAAAAATATAATAGAGACATTTAGAGAGAAGAATAATACTTAGTGTAACAGTATAGAAGTAAGTAAATATTAAAGAGGCAATGACTGAAAAATGTTTAGAATAGAAAAATGATGAATGCACAGAAATGGAAGTAACAGTATATAAGATTAGAACTCTGAATAGACTGACATGACATACATATTATAATCCCTAGAGAAACAACTAAAAAATTATTTGAGGAGATAACTAAAAAATCAATAGAAAAATTAAAATGAAATTTAAAAAAAATATTAACCCATGTGAAGATGGGAAAGGAAATATCAAGAGGAAAGGAAAAAGAAAAGAAAAGAATTAGTACCATATAGAGGAATTGACCACATAATTAATAATTTGGTCTAATTGACATATTTGGAATCTTACACTCAGTAATTAGAGAGCATGTGTTCTTCTCAGATTCATTGGTGAAACCAATCCAGTTAAAAGAAAGAAAATACATACATCTATTGATGGACATCTAGGTGGCTTCCATGCCTTGGTTTTTATAAATAATGCTGCAATAAACATAGGTATGCATGTATCTTTTCAAATTAGTGTTTTCATTTTCTTTGGGTAAATTCCCAGAGTAGAATTAATGGATCATATGGTATCTCTAATAAGGAAGATGTGGTACACACATACACACACACACTATATAGCCATTAAAAAGGATGAGTTTTTGTTTTTGTTTTTTGCCATTTGTGACAATGTTGATGGCTCTAGCGGGTATTATGCTAAGTGAAATGGGTCATACTGAGAATACCAAATACGGTATGATTTCACTCATGTGTAGAATCTAAAAAACAAATGATAACAAACAAAAAGCAGAATCAGATCTATAAATACAGAGAACAAACTGATGGTTCCCCCCCAGGAGGAACAGGGTAGGGAAGATGATCAAAATGAAGGGAAGGGAGTGGGAGATACAGGTTTTCATTTATGAAATGAGTAAGTTGTGGGAATAAAAGATACAGCATAGGGAATATAATCAGTGATATTGTAATAGTGTTATATGGTGACATATGATAGTTACACTTGTGAGCAGAACATAACGCATAGAGATGTTGACTCACTGTACTGCACACTTGAAATTAATGGAATGTGTGTCAACTGCACTCAAAAAATTTTTAAAAATATTTTTAAAAAGAAAGCACAAGTAATGTCAAGAATGAAAATAAGGACAACATGCTATTAACCTAGCAGAAATTAAAAGGATTCAAAAATACTTGGATAACTTTGTGCCAATCCATTTGAAAACATAGATGAAATGAGCATAGTCCTAGAAATATTGATTGTCCCCAGTCAGCTCAAGAGAAAATAGACAATGTTAGTAATTGCAATTAAATACAATAAACTGTAATTTAAAAATATAAACTATATAAATTCAATTACAATAATTATAATTTAAAAATAAAGTTTCTGCATCTGTAAACTGATGATCATCATACTAGCTATGTTTGTTTTAAGGCTACTCTGTGGCAGACAATGTTCTAAGAAGCATTTTTACCTGCCTTGTCTAATTCATTGCTCACAACAACCCTATGAAGGCTGATGCTATTTTTATGTTTATTTTATAAAAGAGTAAATGGAGACTCATCAGAAGATATAATTCTAAGAATTTATGGTCAAGTATTTTTAAAACAGACTTTGGAATTCCCACGTTAACTCTAGCCAATATAGTGACAATTTTAGAGGGCTGTTGTCCTCATTAATTTGAAAACTGTACCTGAAAGCATTTAGACCAGTACCTGCCACACTGTGAAGTCCTCAATAAATGTAAGCTAATCTAGTAGCTGTTCTCAAACATAGGACAGCTAGACTGTTGCAGCCAATTCACTATTGTTCTTTTATTTCTTTTTTTATCCAAATTTATTTTATTTATCAAAAAAAAAAAAGGTTTTTTTTGAAGAGGCACAGTCCCACGTGGTCAGATGACTCTACACTTTGGTAATGCTGTTACACAGGGTAACTGATAGGTATAGTTTTTAATACCAGAATTCAATTTTTATCTTGTTGGAATTTTCATCAGCAGAAAAGAATCTCCAGCTAGCTAGGTTACTGGGTATTTCATTTCTATTTATGAATTGGCA
This sequence comes from Mustela erminea, assembly GCF_009829155.1. Classification (NCBI taxonomy): domain Eukaryota; kingdom Metazoa; phylum Chordata; class Mammalia; order Carnivora; family Mustelidae; genus Mustela; species Mustela erminea. Next base: position 107,635,393 of record NC_045616.1, on the reverse strand, counting down.
GTTGTTCAGCAGAACCTTTTGTTGTGGCTGCTTTGGGTGTTCCAAATCGGTCTTTGTTCAGGCTGGAACAGTGAAAATGCCACCATATCGTCGGAGAATGCCACATTCACCTTTCTCTTTGAAGTTAGAAAGCTTAGAGAGAAACCAAGGATATTGGAAACTCTCCTGTCGTCACTAACCATTTTGATGTTTCCTTGATGTAGAATGTATTTATTTACACTGGAATGATTCTAGTTAAAAATTGTGAAAGTTGTGATCTATCACGCCTTTAGGTAGAGTTTAAAATAATCTGAAAGTTTAGAAATATCAAAATATTAGTATTTTAGGAACTATACATATAAGAAAATTCTTATTCTTAAAGTGAATTTTTGAAATATAAATGTTTGGCTTAAGTTTTTATGAAGAGTAATGCATGTACAACTCCTCTGTAGTTTTTAAGCCACAGGAGTTTTCATGAACAGTCTTGTCAGCATTTGGAAAAATATCTGAATATGTAAAATCAGATGAACTTTAGAAGGGCATTAAGAAGGAGTTTATATGAAGAATTTTAATACACACAAGCATAAAACATTTAAATTCATAAGTAGTTTCTTCAGTGGTTTTCCCAAAATTATTATCAATGTATTTATAGATATATAGATTTTAGATTGTTTAAAAATAATATTTTAGATAATATTGGTAAGTTTTTGGTAAGTGATCATTTTCTGTAGCTTGTACATATCAATGATTTCTCAAATTTCAAGATAAGATATCGATACTAAATACAAGATAACAATTTGGTGGTTTATTTTCAATTAATCAAAAATAAAAATTATCTTTTATCACTTATAATTGCCATATTTTTCTTGATAAGTATCTGCTGCAAAAACTTAGGGTATCAGATCAAATTACTCCACTTACTGTGATTTAAAAAAAAAAGAACTATACTATTATAATTGATACCATTTTCTTAAATACTTGCAGGAAAATTTGGAGTTCATACTCATTTCTGACTTAAAGGTGTAGACTCTAACATTTGCTCGGGAAAATTGACCCATTCTTATATACAGGAGGTTCTCTTTGTCTTAGGATAATGATGCTAGAAAAAGGCCACTTAAAAATGGAATCAGTGTTAAAAAAAGAATCAATATTTCATATCAATTAGTAAAAATAATTTGTTCTAACTTTATCTTCCAAAAAGAACATTGATTATCAAAAGTATATTTTAATGTTTAATACAATTTATTATTCTAATTATGCTATAATTATGCAAAAGGATAAAGAATAACAGTTTTTGTGCAAGGCATAATATACATTTTACGGCAAAATTGCCTGAATGTACAATATATCCTTCACTTTATATTTGAATTTCACAGCATGATCACAGAGAGTTGTATTTTGAAAAAAAAAAAAAAGGATGAATTCATCAATTTTCCTAAGGACTATTCATTAACCTTTTATTTAAATAGTTATCAGTCCTCATTCAAAGTTGAGATTTTCCTGATTCTTGGTATGATGAGTGATTTTTTTATTGTATCCTGGCTATTTGAAATATTGTGTTTTGAAACTCTGGATCTCATCTAAATCTTCTGTTGCAGCAAGCTTCCTCTGATACCAAGCCAGTAGGAAAAATGGGACATTGAGCCTTCACTGCCAGATGGAGGTGAAAGTCCCAAGTTTCTCACTTGGCCTTCTTTGACAAAGCAGGGCCTGGTGGGTAGGGGAGTGGGTGGTGGAATGGATTGAGAAAGGATGCTCTCTTGCCGAGCCAAGTTGGAATTTTAGACTCTTCACTGGGATTCTGCAGACACCAGCGCAACTCAGAGAGAGAGGGACACCTCTTTATAGCTCCCCCATGAATTCTTCAGCAGTGGTAAATTTCAATTTAACATCAGTTCTTCTCTGACACCATCAGGGAGAGGAAGGGGTGCTTCATTACCACTGGGTGGGGATGTAAGTCCAGGATCATCTCAAGGCCACAAATGATGCCTTCCTGTGGGATGTCTGGGAAGGCTCATTCCTATTGGATGAGGATGAAATTCTGCTTTATCACTTGATTCTACCCTGGGGTGTTTATGGACGTAAGGAAGGACCCTTAATTTACAGTAGGCTTTACTCTAGGCTTATTATGCCCGTTTCCACTGGTGTTTTTAATTTGCAGATTTCTCCAACACCAGGTCTGGAATACATAAGGCAAAAATAAACCCCAGGGAGCTCACAACTATGTCTTTTCTCAGGTCCCAGGATCCTAATAGCACTGTCTTCTTTAGACCCCCTTTAAACTCTAAGTAATTGTTCTATATACTCCTCAGGGGGGTTAGCTGTACTTAGTGGGACAAGTAGAACGGCATGGGAAATTCTATCTTGATCCAAAACCAGAAGTCTGTCAAGTCATCTTTTGAAGAAACCGTAATCATGCCAATATGCATTTCCATTTTTTTTTCTTGTTCACAGGTTAATTCTGTTAGATCATGGTAATTATGTGGCTTTGCTAATGATCCTAGTGTTTCTTAGCATTACTTGTATTGACTTCATGGAAATCTGCATCTTCACAAGCTTTAAAACTTAGACTTATATTGGCACCATATTACTTTCTGTTATCAACAACTAACTAATGATACAGATGTTGATAGGTTGGTTGATATGAGAAGAGATTAGCAGTAAGTGGGTTGGTATGGTGGGGATTAATTTTAGAAGTGATCATTAGTGACTGTTTTCATATTGTAGCAACTTTTGCTCCTGTGTATAGAATTCTCTCTCTTAAATTCAGGGGACTCACATACTGAACATTTAGGTAATACAAGTTTTCTATATTGTACTCCCCTATTACTACAGTTAACTTTTATCTTCCTGCCCTCCTAGTAGAAAATCTGTTCAAATGCTGACATTTCCAGTGCTATTTGTATTCCCTGGTATTACCATGACATGATAATTCTGACTTAGCGACATATGTGCTTCTCCTAGTTAAAGGTTATTTCAAAGTGTGAGAAGTTGGTAAAAACTTAGAAGATAAAGCCATAATCACAATACGCTGCCATATCTTCCCTTTGAATTGTCCCCAAACAAAACTAGTTGGTCAGAAGCTGATTTTTTATATCTCTTGCAAAATATCTCTAAAAAAAAGTTCTGAAAAGGATCTGGGTTATACACTGAAGTTATGGCCAAGAAAAAGATCACTCAACGACAAAGAGATTTACCAAGAGAATTATTTTTAAACACTTGTGTTCTGCTATCCTAGTCACCTAACAGTTTTAGGAATTAATTTTATCTCCCAACATCCTAAATTATACTCACACTCTAAAATACGGATATGGATTTTTAAAACAAAAATAGTGACCTTGGCCTTGATGATGTAACTTGGGGCCACACTGGGCAGTTCACTGGCATCGACCATAAAACACATACCTGAGATGAAATAAGTTTGAAACATCATCCACATCCACTTTAATACAGTATCAGAGACACTGGAGGCAGATAGAAGGTAAACATATGTTTCGTGGATACTGAGATATGATGACTCTTTCTATCTTCTGCAAGAAAGTAAAGAAGGAAAGAAATGTTGACTGCATTCCACGAGAAATCTTAGCTTGGAGAATCACACAATGACTAGTCTCTCTCTTCCATTCAAAGCTGCCATGGAGCTTAATAAAGACATAATTATACAAGATGAATTAAAGCAAAATCAACCTTCCATCAATGAGCAAAGTAAGTGAAAAACAATAAGTTGACATGGTATTAAAATTCCCCTATGCTGTTTACATTCTGATCAGAAGAGTATGACGTGAGAGTTTTGTGCTGTGAGATAAACTACGTGAAAAATGTTTGTCTAAAATCAGTGTATATAGGGGAATGTTTGGGAACAGTTTGGAAAGAGCACACTGAAGGGGGCCTGAGGACTTCCTGGAGTAAATTCAGAGTCCCTCCAAGTAGTAAGTCTACTGCTAGATGAACATCTGCTGGCCAAGCTGTGAAAGGATGAACGGTCGGACCAGTAGATGACCTTTCATGGCTCCTTGTCCTTTTCCTATATAGTATTTATCACTGTATAAATTGTACTTTGTTTATGGGATTCTTTGATTAATGTCTCTTTCCCAATTAGACTGTAAATGTCATGGGCTCCATTTTTATAAGGCTTACTGTTATATCCCCAATGCCTAGCATAGCACTAGGAACGATAAATATTTGTTGAATGATTTAATAAATGATAGATCTATTTTTCCTTTCCACTGTGTATGTGGCTTGCCAGCTTCATATGTTAAGCCAGCAAACTTGGAAATGGCTTGGGCCAGAATCTGTCCCAGGTACTTAGAATAAGATTACTATTCTTTTGAGTTAGTTGAGGACAAAAGGTACCAAACTAGGAGTTGTGAGGAAAGGGTGGCATTGGGAGACCATGGTCCTATTGGAAAATGACTATAAGGAGTTTAGAAGGTAGTATTTTTGAGGAAACTTTTCTGAATTTAGACTAAAACCTGGCTTCCTATAAACCAGTGTAAACATAGTTAATTTTCCCAATGACTTCACTACCTCATCTCCAATTTTCTGTACAGTGTTGCTTGTTTGTGGCTTATGGGGCCATAAGCTTAAAGTTGAAACTCTTAAAGTATGCTGTTTTCCAACATTTGTAGTTACTTTAAAAGTTGTGCTAATTTTAAATGATTTATGATGATTTTAAGTTTAACAGAAAAAAAACAATATTTTAATTTCTTATCATCAAGTAAATTTGATAACCAAAGAAGAAGACTGCATTTATTCCATGGCTTTCCATGCCCTAGGCATATTGCCTGTTACTTTGAGTACCCAGATTGAAAAGCACATGGGATGCTCTGAAAACTGAAGCTTCCTTTCCTCACACAGATGTTTCTCTTTTCCCGAGGAGGTCTTTGAAACTAGTTCCAGATAATGAGATGTGGGAAAACCATCAGGAAAGTTGCCTTAATACATACACACTCCATTTCAAATGGAATCATATAGCTAAAAATTCCCACATGTGGAATAAAAACATGTGTGTTTTCGTTTGACTTGTTTTCATTTATTATAGGAAAAGGAAACATTATATTTCCTGCCTGTCCAGAGCAAACATGAGCTCTAGAAACAAGATGGGAGAATGCTCATATTAAGTGACTCTTCATTTACTGAAGACGAGAAAACAAAAACAGAAAAGCATTGTAACATCAGACATATATGAACTTAACTTTCATTTTATAGACTACTGAAACTAAAATAAACATTTTAGCGTACAATTATGAGAAAATACCTAAGTACCAAGGATGTTAACTGGAACAGAGTACCTGGACAAGGGATCTCAGACATGATAAAATATGTACAGGGAATAAGTAACAGCACTTAGGACCATGCTGGTGGTGGTGAGGACTTCCTCTTCCGTGCCCAGTAAGCAGGAAATCACCCCATCCCCACAGGAAGTTTTGCTTGGGTTAGCTCTCCAATGAATAGGTTTCACTCTGCAGAAGCAATTATGTATAAAATTGGGTTTGATCCCATTTACACAGCTAACTAAAGAAGACTGTGGAACTTCAACGTGTGGTGAAGTTGGAAAGTAGAACCTCAGAATATTACAAATTAAAGTCACACTACGTTAATACAAACAGTTGCAAACACTTTTTAAAATAAAAGCTGAGAAATGATGCCATGTATGTGGAGTATCATAGAGTAGTTATGTTATGTCATAAGTTTGGAGATATGATTGATGGGGAATGACCCTAATATAATAAGTATATACAAAGTAAACCATGGATGTGGTGTTATTTATAAGGTTTTCCTCGCTAATAGCATGGAACTGCATTTCTTCACTGCATTTTCCCCCATTGTCTGTAACTTAGTTAAAGACCAAAAAAAAAAAAAAAAAATCAGCTATATATGTCAGTAAATAGAATGTACCACATGATTTCATCTAATTTGCATTGAAAGCTTAAAATGTCTTGTAAGAAGCTGTAAGAGTGAAGTACACAGATAGAGCATTCACTGTGCCAAAACGTTGCCAGGCTGGTTTTTGATTCAGAGCATTTCACATTGTAGAATGAGCAGATGCTTGGAATCTGCAGATTCGAGGTGTATTGTGGATCTGCCACTTGCCTAGGCATGACCTCGGAAATCGTCAACGCCTAAACTGCTGGGCTATTATGATACTTAAATGAGATTTAAAGCCTATATACTGTCTGCCCATGCCCAACATATGGTAACATAAAAATGGTCAATAAAAGTCTATTCTCTTCCGCTTCCCATTCATGCACACATTCACTCTCCAAACTACTTGTGGTTTTAAGCTGAAGACATTGTTTGGTATCATTTAAAAGTGTAAGGACTGACTTTTCATCCAGAGGATGCTAACTTAAATAATACATTACATAGTTTATTTAAAAAAAAAATTTGGTGTATATTATCACATAGAAGATACACAGTGATCCTGAGAGGAATTTAAGAGATTAATACCCAGATTTTACAGATGAGAAAACTGGGGCTCAAGGAGTAAGAGACTTGCCACAGTGAGACTTACCAGTGGGAAGCTGGGACCAGTACCCAGGTCTCCTGGCCACCACTCACATTTATTGGAGGATTAAGGTTCTTTGACATGAAGACAGACTGCTCAAGGATCAGATCCATGTTTTGCTACAATCTAGATGTGTGACCTTGGGTAAGTCACTTAAATTCTCTGTTCCTCTGTTCCTCAGTTTCCTTACAAAATGATTACAATAATATTATCTTCTTCATAAAGTTGCTGTAAAACTTAAAAACATAAAATAGAAGTTGCCCAACCAAAGATGCCCAGAGCAAAGTAAGCACTTGGTATATATTAGCTATTATTACAAATACCATGTTTTTTCAGCTACATGTGCTACCTAGACAACAGTAAATGCTGTAACATTTTTTAAACAAAATCTGAGCATTCTGGCCTAGGGTTAAAAGTAATCGTAGATGTTTACTTTTTTGCTCTCAAATTTACCCCAATATCCTAAATACTCTTGCTCATATATTCCTGTATACCATGGAAATCTGGTAGATTTTTTTTTTTTTTTTTTTTTGGGTGGGAAAAACCACCTGTCTGCTCTTTGTAAGAATAAATTTCCACTTTGTAAGGCATTTCACAATTTGTAATCAGTCTCTCTGTTGCTGTCACCTTAGGAACTAACTTCACCCTTGCGGAACTGGGAATCTGTGAGCCCTCCCCGCACCGAAGTGGCTACTGTTCTGACATGGGGATCCTTCACCAGGGCTACTCTCTGAGCACAGGGTCTGACGCCGACTCCGACACAGAGGGAGGGATGTCTCCAGAACACGCCATCAGACTGTGGGGGAGAGGGATAAAATCCAGACGCAGTTCCGGCCTGTCCAGTCGTGAGAACTCAGCCCTTACTTTGACCGATTCTGACAACGAAAATAAGTCAGATGATGAGAACGGTAGGCCTGCTTCTTAAATACCTTTTCGTGTTCTGGGTACGGCACATTATGGCGTTTGGGATGCCTGTTTTTTAAATAAAGAGGAGTATAAAACCATTCATTTTCTTTTAAATCGACCATGTCTACCCACTCCGCGCTCGGGAAAAATAAACCAGCAAACCTCCAGCACACAAGAAATGAGGAGAGAATTTTAAAATCACATTTTGACGATAACACAGTATTCAGGTATAGTTGGTTGGTCTTATTAGCAAGTAAATTACATTGCAAAAGAGGCAACTTGATAAACTATGACCTATACCTAGAAAATGTCCTCTCGCCACAAGTTTCTAGGTCTTCGTATTGATTTCCCCTTCCCAGTAAATGGCAACCTAGGGTTTTTTTTTTTTTTTTTTTTTTTCCCATGAAGATCTCTTAAGAATCCTACCTTATCTTAGACTTTAATTTCCAGGCGGCAATGCCTCATATCCGTATTGAAGATCAAACCTGGAACAGATGCTCTAGAGTTTAATAATGACAAATAGGAAGAGACTTGTCTTCAAAAAAAAAGTATTCTCTTCTCTGTTTACTTTTCTCCTTGGTACCTATGTAGGTTAATGGCTTCCCTCATCTTCTATCACAAATCACTATTGCTTATCCATCAGCTTCGTAGATGGGTTTTAATGAAACTTTGAAAATTAAATGCTTCCGATCATTAAGCAGTAAATATAGGGAAGCCTAAGAAAGTCATTAAAGAGATAAGGTGCTTATTTGTGGATTTCTTACCGACTCAGAGCTGTGTTTAGTCAAAAACATCTTTTAAAAGATAAATTGCATTAGGTACAGCTGATTTATGAAGAAAACATCAAATGCTGTGTGGTTTGTTATGAATATATTGTGTGTTTGCTGAAAGAATTGCCATTAAAATGTTTACAAACAGATCAGTTAAGAATGTTTATATAAAATATTATAAACTTCTACTAGAGCAGCTTTAAGTATTTTCTTGCATTTAAAAAAAGAAAAAGAAATTTGCAGGCGGACAGCTTGTTGTGAATGCGAAAGCATAGCTAAATATCATTTAATCTCAAAACTGTGTTGAAAATACATCATTTCCTGGGTAAGTCGCATATATCCAAAAAGATGTCACTTTGTGGAATTTAAATTTGTGTTTAATTCTGAAATAATTTATTCTACTGTGGGGACAAGGAGATGTGTCTTACTTATGCCTCCGTTCATGTAGCTAATCAAGGTGTACTCTCAAGGAAAAATCTGTACTTGACTCCTTTTGAATTTTAACAAAATTCTGACACTTGGCACATTCAACACTCTAAGGTACTTATTTGATAGGAAATTACTTTTAGAAGTTTTCATAAAGGCATACATTGAATCCATTTACTGATGTACTTTTTCAGCTCCGAGTGTGTCAGATACTATTTAAGTGGAGGCAGTATGATTGCCTAATAAATAAAATCACTTGCAATCCAAGAATTTATGGCACATTTTAAACAAGGTATTTTGGCAAATCTTCCATGGTGGCATTCTCACTGGTCTCATGGGAACCATCTGTACAAAATTTATGCAAATTGATAGAGTCCCCACCCTCTCTTTTTAAACCTATATACATCTTAAAAACTTAACTGATGAGGCGAGTTTTCCAGTGAAGCAAAGGGAGCAAAAAAAAGCTTGCCTTGATTTCACCTGAAGTGTTATGGATAGGAGAGTTTCAGAATGAATGATGTGTTGGGGAGACCAAAAGTAGTCTCTCTTTTTTCCAGTATTATTTAAAACATCATCCTTGAACAATCTTCACCTCTGAGAAGTCTATATAAATCCCTATGTATGGAGAGGAAATAAACCCTTAAATCTAGTGTCTTGATTTTTTCCTGCAACGCCAGTTATAAAGCAGGCAGAATTGCATCAGGAAATATGTACTTGGAAGTACTGAGGGACTCTTTCGTGCCTGCATCTGGCCGAGCATGAAGGAGGTAAGGGAGCAGAGTTCAAGCTTTGGTGCTAGCTGGTTATTTTAAAATGTACAGATAAAATGTGTTTCATTTTCTCTTTTCTTAAATGTTTCAGTATACCACATATTCAGAAGATGTACATAATGCATGGTCTCTTCTCATTTGGGGCCAAGAGTAAAAATAAGGAATTTGACACGTCACATCGTAAACTCTTTAAGAAAATAAAAAGGGAGGCGCGAGTCACTCTGCAGGCTGAGGTGTTAACTTCAGGAAACTTCTTGCTCTTTCTCTTTGACAAATTCGGTTTGGCTCACAGAGAAATCAATGCATTTTCACATCACTGACTTTATGAAGTTTGGGAATGTATTATCATATAGATTGACAGTTGCCCCACTGGTTCCACACCACGGCGTGGACACTTACAAAGCCGTCATTAATTTCTCACACTTGTACCCCACGATGGCTTCCTCCATAATAAACACTCTGTCCTTCAGAACCCAATCAATAACCTTTTAGGCATGCCTCTCTTGAAGAGGAAGTTAAAGAATCTGTGCTTTGAGAAGGAAGCTCTCCAATTCAATTTTAGACTTTAAAGCTATATGCTCATAAAATGCATCTTTGTGTCCCAGATATTTTCATTTCATGTTTATGGTGGGATCTTGGGGTACCTCGATTTTCACAGGGCTTATTCAAAATTGCCCTTAAAACATTCCAGTTGTGGTTTTGCTAAGCAAGGTTAGAATGTGAAGGCAGATCCAAAAACCAAATTCTCTTTCTGTGGTGTGAAACATGTATCCAGCCGTCAGACTCATGTAATAAAAACCCTGACTGCCAGCAGTTCTTTCTGCATGAGCCTGTGACACAAATGACCTACTAGGAACTTGAGAGTCCTATCACACTGAACACATGATAAATATGTCCTTTTTAAAATCTTTTTCCTTCACACCTCTGCATCTTACACGCACTGTATGTATGGCCACCAAATTAACATTGTGTTGGCTTTGCTTGCTTTAAATAAATACAGCTCTCAGGTTCAAGTGGTTTTATCAGGTCGTTTGACTGTAAGTTAAAGATGGCTTAGTTAGAAATGGCAGTGAGTTGAGAACAGCTAGGCCAAGTTTTTGCTGCTGTGTAATTTGACGCATCTATAGAAAGAGCTTCCTCGGTGACTTTAAATTAGAATCATCCCTTTTTTGGGGTAATAAATGTCCCACTTAAAATATGTCCTCTTAGAGGCCCTTTGTATCACCTGAGTTATGGAGAAAATGGGGCAGTCACTAATACACAAGAATAACTAATTGCCTCTTTAAAAATGCAGAAAAGCACACACTGTAAAAAATCTGGTCTATGTATTCTTGACTCCCTTAGGCGGTTGCTTCACCTTGGGGACTTAAAATATCCTTGGGTGGTTTGTTGTTTTTTTTTTTTTGCTTCCCCCCCCCCAGCATAATTCTCGTTTTAGTTATTTTGTTAGAATCCAGAAACAAAAGAAAAAAAGAAAACACAAAGAAGAAGAGCTTGTCTATGGAATAGAGAGCCAGAAATTATAGAAAACTAAATCTGTCCTTGGTAAAGAAGAAAATTAGCCTTTCCTTACCCTCTCTGCTTTCACCCAAAGTAAATAAGGACAATGTTCATTTTCATCTCTTGTCAATTGGGAAATTTACAATTCTCATAATGTACTTTGAGGTTGAAAATATAAATGTTGGGTTAATTTCATTGCATTTCACAAAATGCATTTATAAAACAAGCTGGCTCTTGGTACATAATGGATTTGTGTAAAGTATATTTGTGGAACATAGATTCTATTAGATTGTGAGTCCTCTTGGCTGAGGGCTGCAGTGTTCCTGCCTCTTGAGGAGGACATGAACACACCCAGGTACTCAATGCATGTTAATTGAGGCATGAGAAATGAACTCTGAAGAAGGAAGGATTTTCCTTAATACCGGGGACAGTATCTATAGGTTATTGCCACCAACCACATTGCATTCACTTATTTGCGATGTCAGGTGAGTTTCTTGAGTCTTTTCCCCTTCTCTTCAAAAAGGAACCTATCAATAAATTCATTAGAGTGCTCTGTAAATATGCACATCCAAGACCTGCTAGTGGGTTTCTATTTCTGACCCACTCTATTATACTTACATATGCTTAAGTTTATTTTGTTTTATAATGCACTCTACTCCTTTCTTCTTCCCCATTTTCTCACATGTAAAATTTACAGAGAATGCCTGAAACAGGTATAAAGACTTACTATAAGCACCAGATAATTATAGCCCAGGGCTCGTAATTTTGCTCTTAAAGTCGGGAATAAGAATAGTAAACAAGCTACAGAAATCATGCCATAATACTCAACTGTACTTTTGATGTTGATATGGGGATGATTTCTTTACCAGCCAAACTTTATGGAAAAAAATTCCATGGAAAGAAAATACTGTCTCAATTCCTTAAAAACAAAACAAAAAAAAAACATGGAAGAAAACAAAACAAACTTTAAATCCATTTTGATGACAATTTTTCAAGTGGCATTTTTAAGCTTTATTTTTTTTATACTTTCAAATTTGGAAGAAAAATATTTGTAAGGAATGTTGAATGAGTCATCATGGATTGAAAAGTTAAAATCATGAGGAAAAAAAAAATCACCAGTCAGAAGGTTCTCATTCTTGTCTGTTCCTAAATGAAAGGATGATATGATTTTAAGAACTGCTCCATTTCCTAGAAGTTCAGATATTAGAGGCTACAGAGGCCCCTTATTTTACAAAAGGATTATTAACGAGAGTCTTAAATCTATCATCATTGCAATGCTAAACTATAGGTGATAAAAATATAGAACCCGATGGAAAATTTAGGAATATCACATTGTCACTTGGCTTGGTACATTAGGAAGTGGAAGGATGGATGTTTTGCAAAGGAACCTGTATAAGACTTTAAAGATTTAGGTTTTTGGCAAATGAAAGCAATGCTTACATTACTTGAAAGTAGAACAGACAACTTGAAAGGGTGTCAGTACTGCAAGTTCCAGATTATAAACTTTAGTGGCATGGTTTTTAGTTATTTATATATTTCTTTCTTTCCTTTGGTGGTTTCTTTCATGTTTGTTAATGCTCCCGGGGGCTATCAAGGAATGGCTCCATTCAATAAATACAATAAATAAAATGAAGCACTAAGCCTTACTTTTGGCAAGGGCAGCCTGATTATTACACGTGTAATCTCTGGGCCTTCAGGGAGACATTGGGCTTGGTGGATAATCATTTGGTTTTAAGCTGCTGAGTTCCTGATATCTGTACTTTCACTTCAGTTAAGCAGCAAAGGCAGTAACCGGGTGAGAGGCAAACTGTTTTCTGCTACTTCACCATTGGAAGTCTCTTCACTCAGAAAACTCTCTACGTTTTTGCTTATTGTTCAGTCACTTTTTAGTTTGGTTGTTTTTGTCAAGGATCAAATTAAATTTAAATCTGGGAGAGAGACACAATCAAGTATTAGAGCCATAAATAAAATGAGTTAAAGCTAAGGAAGTTGATAGTATAAATTTCCTATGGACAACTGCATCCGGATGAACCTACACAAAATAAAATATGAGGCTAAAAAGGGATTGCAAAGGCACATGATAAGTAACAAGATACTTCAATTACCTATTCTGAAACTAGGACACAGTGAGGGGAAAGAGAATTTCAAGTAACAGATTTGTAAGTAGGATAGAAATTATGGTTATGTAGGTATTGTAGATAGGCATTCTTATACCTAATAGTAAAAATGTTACCTGTAATTTCATGTTGAGTATTTAAGGCTAGCCGAAAGAAGTACCTTGAAAATTGCCCTTCCCAGTTTCCCTAAACTCAGTTTGAGGGATGTTAAAGCCATCCAAGGTCGAGGGAAGAGATTCATAGAATGGTCATTAACATAGAGGCTGTGAACTGTAGTTCATGAGTTGTTTTATTTGGTCAGTCCCGTGTTTAAAAAATTTGACATTACGAATTAACATTTTTAAGTAGAATTTTTTATTGTTGGCTTCTCTTGAAATATACAAGATCTAGTAGCACTTGTCCAGCTTTCCTTCTGGACAAGTTTGGTTAGAAATAGTCACCATGGTAGTTCTAGATGGGCCCATGTCACCTGGTTCCCCTGAGCTCCCTTCAGTCTACTCCACTCGTTTCCAGTCTGCTTAGCCTTGTAGCATTTGAGTTACCAGCCTTGACCTGTGTGCCCACTTCGGGGAAACCACAGACAATAAAAATGGTAGAAAGAAAGCTAGAAACCAGCACTGTCAGCTTAATTTCATGTGTGTTTAAAATAGTGATGTTGTGTGCATTTTGTTAAGTTTGACTCATCGGGAGGATGGGCTTAATTTTGCTAGACCAAATTAAAAAAGTAATTTTAAGGTGTTCTGATAAAATTAAATCAAATGAAAATCAATTTAATTTGGAGATTAGGAAAGTAGTTGTATGTGTGTGGGAGGGGGATGGTAAGTACATGATTCACCAACCCCATCTTCAGCCATACTAAGAAGTTACAGTCAGAATTTTTTATTCCAACACATATAAGCTATTTTAAAGTAAACGTATCTAGGTGGACTTTTAGGAAGGAGATGGAGGGAAAAACCTACTTTAAAACTTTAGCTATTTCAGCTGATTGAGGAAAACCCCAGGGCTTTTTAGGAGGAAGCCATTTAAAGAGGAGGAAAATGACTTTGTACTAATTATGTTCAGTTTTGATCAGGCAAAGGGTTTATGGAGTCTGTTACAATAAAGGGGAAGACAATAAAACAAGGGCTAGAAGAGGAAAATGCAGTGATCTACAAAAGGCCTCCAGTGTCCTAAGAGAGAAAGACTTGGAGCGATTCTGGATAATGCTGAGCTGGGAACAAAAAACTGGAAACAGTGCTCCACAAACTGAGAAATGCTCCTCTGAAGTGGATAAGCAGGATCCCTGAGAGTTATTCAGGGACGGCTCTTGCTCAGAGTGTAGTATACTCCCAGTTCTCTTAGCATCCCAGGGATATTTGCAAAGGAGAGAAAGTAATTGAAATACAAGCATGTTTACTAATGGAAGGGGCTGAAATACCCAAGTTGGCATTCTTTGGGAATTCCATTCATGGAGGCTTGCTCTGGCCTAGAGGGACGAGGGAAGACTGATACTACAGCAGCATCTCTGCTTGTCTTAAGCATAAAAACAAGGGGCGTGGACTTACACAGAGTCTGGGCACAAGAGGAGGGTTGGGAAGTATTTCTTCATTTTATGCAAGAAATACATTATCATACATACACTGATGCAAAAGGATCTTTAAAATTAGTTTTAAAAAGAGGAAAATTGGTATGCAGAAAGTAATGCATATTGGTTAAGTACGCATATTTTAAAAAACACATAACATGATGCTGACAAAACTACTTTCCTCTTTATTTAGAGTTGATGAAAAGCAGCTAAATAATCTCAATGAGGTAACAATCTAATTTGGAGGATCCCTCTTTAATTTCTGAAAAGATTTAAAGAAGGGCTGCTGGATGCGCAGCATTATACAAAACCACTGTGTGTCTCTTTTGTGTGTGTGTCTGTCTGTTTTGGGTTCATGGAGGTAGGGGGAGTTCAGCTGGGAGGAGGGCTATTATTGAGAAGGATAGACATCAAGAAATGCAAACTGATCCAAGTCCAGGTAGATGATCACTTAAGACCATACACTAAAATGCCAAAATGAGTACTGTCAACATTTGGAAGTATAGTTTAAGGGGAAGCAGGGAAGGGAGACATGTGTAGACCCTTGACTTGAACTCCTATGGTCCTCTTAGACCAAGGAGCATTCCCTTTAAAGCATCAAGCCACTGTTCAGTTATGCTCCCATCCACTCAAGTCAGAATGCAGGTAAAAGGACCCACTTTTCTCTGTTCCCACCCAACAATTCTTCCCTCCTGGCACCTCTCAACCAGTATGAATCTGTTTGATGTGATGGGGAGGCTGATATCTTTGCAACCTAAAATATATTCTTTTATGTCCTTCTTCTCTTCCGAACCCTGATCTCTGCCCTTAGGACTTTAGGCTCAATCACTGCATCGATGAGCTAATTTCTTTATTATTTCATTCCACTCTCTTGTTAAGATTAGTGGAATTAGGTTTTCAGAATCTGATTTGAGCATCATGGTTCACTGGGGTGCAAAAAGTATTAAAAGTTCTATTTATATTTACTTTTCTATACATTTATCCTTTAAAATATCTGAGTATGTTTTATCCTGCATATATTAGTATATGTGCACACACACATATATGATAGATTATGTAAATGCAAAAGTGTATACCTCGGATGTGTCTCCAAAAGTTTTATATTGATATAGGTGTGTGACAAAATGTTAAGTGAATATTGTTTTAGACATTTTATTTCCCAGGAGATGAAGTCTAAGCAGCTAGACTCTCCTTGGAATCTTTGGAGAATCCATTATCTTGTGGCAACCTGTTAGATTGTCTTTCTTATCATTCATAGCTATCAGTACTGATCGTGCCTTACTATTTTTTTGATGCCATTTCTATTTTCTTCTCTCAATTCCCTGTGTCAACTTTCACTTCTTATATGGAGAGATAAAAATATGTACTTTGCTGTTTATTGAGGAAAGCAAGAACCCCTATACATTTATAGAGAAAATTTCCATCTACTCTCAGTAGGGAAATAAGAAAATAAACATTACCTGTGTCAGCAGACTGTATAGTAGGGGCAGCTTTGAGGAGGTGGAGTTTTAATTAGGTTGTAAATTAGGGTTAGAGTTTAAATGAGAGGAAATGAGATGATGGATATTGCAAATGAAGAAAAAACTGTGTATGATGGCTGGAGGATAGGGAGGTGTTGTAAAAATGATGATGATGTTTCAGGAATATTACTTTCCATCAAATTCCAACTCTAGTCAGACTAATGGGAACATAGTGATTTTTATTGGACTGTGGTAGAAATACATCAATAGATGTGTAGGTCCTAGATAGCCAAGAACTTTGACTTTCTTCCTAAGGAAATAAGGTCTGACCAAGAAGACATGAGAGAAATACTAGAAGTTTATTCGAGCAGAGATTTTTATGTTTTAGGAAGCATCCAGTTAAAAGGCACATGTACACAAATGCGTGTTTGGACAGGAAGCTAACAAAACTAAACGTAGTGGTATCAGAGAAGGCAAAGATAATCCAGGTAGGAGGCCATAAGAAATTCCTGGATTACAGAGATTCTGGCTCCTGCTTTTTGGTGTTTCAGAAGGAAAAATTAACCCCGACTAGCATATGAATGGTGAATATAACTAAAATACTAAAATTTGAAAATCATCTAATTTGAAGCTCATGGAGTACAGGGGATATTCCTGACGGTTGTCTGTGATGCTTATACACACAACACAGTGTTAGAACAGCTAGATGCAGCATTTCTACAACTTAACCAAATGATTAAATAATAGCATTTAGGGGCACCTAAGTGGCTCAGTTAAGTATCTGACTTAGGTTCAGGTCATAATCTCTGAGTCCTGGGCCGGAGCCTCCTGTTGGGCTCTGCACTCAGCAGGAAGTGGGCTTGTCTCTTTCCCTTTTCCTCTGCCCCTCCCCTGTTCTTGTGCTCAGCTCGCTCTCTCTCAAATAAATAATGTCTTTTAAAAATGTAAAGCATCTGATACTGTTATGTACAAGGAAAACAGGTCATGATGTTATTCTTATAGGAACAGTTAGTGTGTTGTAGTGGATTAACGATTTCTTGAAGATTCTTTGTTTCTGTACCCATTTTGCTTCTTCTGGAGTCATATATTTCATATACTTTTTTATAAGTTCTCTTTTTAACTTATAGTGAAGTGATATCTGCTTTCTCATCCCTAAACTTGTGTTTTTATCTGTCAGATGTTTTAAAGTCAGGCTTGACAAGAATATATTTACCTTTCTTTCAAGCTTTCTACGTGTCTTTATTTTTCTTTTTCATTAAGTTCATTCTTTTTTTTTTTAAATTCTCTCACTTTTAACTTTTAGAGTATATTTTATTGTTTTTGTCTAGTCTTTTAATATGAGTACTAAATTTTGGTCCTTTCAGTCTTCCTTATTTAATAAGAATAAACATATTTGCCAGGTCCGATAGGATGTAACAAGAAGTGGTATCCTCTTCCATGCTTTCTGAAGAGTCCTAGCCATCTGGACCCCCGAAATAAATCCCATTACTAATTTTTCACTTTACTACTAATAATTATTAAAGACCACACTTTTTAATCAATATTTATGATGTCCAGAGTAAGATATATATATATAAAATATGGTTATATAGATTAAAATATTAATATATAACAAATATGTACATACACATGTACATATGTATATGTACAAATATATGTATGTATATGTACATATGTATATACAATTATACATATGTATAAAGTACATAACAAATATGTAAAGAGTATGAAAATATGTTCTGTATGATATTAATATTTTTATAGAGCTGGCATCATGATTTGCATGCCCTACATAGCCTTAATTTTTTCAATAAAAATGAACATTTTTGTATAGCATTAAATATTTTCTGCAGTAACTAAGGGATATACAGCGCTCCTTTAGCATACCTTTTTTCCAAATTTATTTTATAGGACATTTATTTTATTTTAGAAGGAGTAAAGAACAGTGTGATGAATAAAATCCTTACAGCTAAATTCCTGTGCACATTCCTAATTTTCAACTTATAATAAATTCATGAAAAATTTAGACATACATGGCTATGCAATATTGTAATTCTTTTCAACTAGTTTCTTGTTAGGAAAGTTTATGCTTGCACCAGCACTGTCTAACAATCATGTGGGACCCACACTGGTGCTCAGGAGTCACTAGAAACTATCTCAATATATTTTCTGTTTCTTGGTGAAAATATATTTATTCTGGTTTTCATTTATTTGAGTATGGGTGAGGCTGAGCAACTCTCCATGTGTTTATTAATTGTTTGTATGTTTTATTTTATGATTTATATTTCTTCTCCAAGTGAGAATATGTTGGAATATTCTTCTCATTTTTTAGTTGTTTTTTTTTTAATTTTTACAATACCCAGAGAATAAGTCCTGTTGTACTTGTTATCTATACATAGGGTTTAAAGTCTTCATTTACAGATCTGAAAATCACTTGGCTACATTCTTAAAAGTATGCAACTTGTTTCCTATAGGATGGAACACTGTATATACATGAATGCACATGATACACACATACACATACATATATACATACATAGTCTTGACTTGGAGAGCTCAGAAATCCATTTACTCCATGAGACTAAAGCTAGAAAACAATTTAAAATGGTTGCATTTGTCAAAGAAAAATAATCAGCTCTTCATAGGATAAAACATTTTTTTCCATATTAAATATTTCAGCTGTTGTTCAGAATGCAGGACTTTATTTCAGATTGTTAATTTATAACAAACCAAGGATAGAATTGCATTCCACATGATGAAAGGAAATTCACATCTGCTAAGACAATCTGCAAGGCACCTTGAGGAGATAGAATCGAGTAAATGATGTATTAAATATTCTTAAAACTTTCTCCATCTATATGGTGCCTTTGATTCAATGAGGATAGTAATCATAAACACAGTGGTATCCCAGCTATTGGTATTTTTACAAAATAGGTAGTTTTCATGCAAGATAAATATCTCAGTACATAAAGAAAAGTCCCTGAAAATAATCATGTGGAAGCAATTACTATTATAATAAGCATATGGCTCTACTAATATAGAGTGTTGCTTAATAATTGATGTTGTAGAAATAAAAGAGTAGAAAAAGTTCTATATTCTGGGGCATCCCTTTGTACATTCAGAATGGAAAAGACCCTAGTGAAATGCAGAACAATTAAGAAAATACAGGCTGTCTTCCACTTCCGCTGATACACATTTATGGCTATGAGCAAAAAGTCACATTGGGAAGGCAGAAAGTATACAAATCAACTTAATCTGTCCCTTTGTGGTATTTCATGCCCTCCACAATATAGTCCAATTTTATGTTTTTAGCCCTTGCTCCCCCTTCTCCTCTAAATATATTTTCAGTTCTAGCCCATCTGGGCTACGTATTTATTCCAGAGCATACTTTTTGCTCCTCCGTGTCTTTTTCTTTGTACTGTTGCCTTTGCTTTGACTGCTATCCCAAACCCACCCATCTATAATATTCCTATTCATCATTCCTATTCATCATCAAAGAATTATCTAAGAAGATGTCAAGTCCTCTTAGACTTGGACTCAAGATCATTCTGATCTCTTTAAGGTATTTGAACTCCTACACCTTTGGATCCTTTAGCATTTCATTTATCCATTTCTTTTCGAAGTTTGGGGAAGTGGTATAGCTTTTACTGAGGTAGAGAAGGAAATGATTTCAGATTCATTGAGAGATAAATGTACAGAACTTGGTGGTGGTTTGAATGTAGGAGATGATGAATAAGAGCTGTCAAGGATTTCTTTTTTTTTAATTTAATGTTATTTTATTTCTTCTCAGTGTTCCAGAATTCATTGTTTATGCACTACATCAAGTGCTCCATGCAATATGTGCCCTCCATAATACCTACCACAAGGCTCACCCATCCCCCCACAACCCTCCCCTCCAAAACCCTCAGTTTATTTCTCAGAGTCCACAGTCTCTTATGGTTTGTCTCCCCATCCAATTTCCCCCATCTCACTTCTCCTCTCCATCCCACAGTGTCGTCCGTGTTATTCCTTATGCTTCACAAGTAAGTGAAACCATATAATAATTGATTCTCTCTGCTTGACTTATTCCACTCAGCATAATCTCTTCCAGTCCCTTCCATGTTGATACAAAATTTGGGTATTCATCCTTTCTGATGGAGGCATAATACTCTATTGTATATATGGACCACATCTTCTTTATCCATTCGTCCATTGAAGGGCATCTTGGTTTTTTCCACGGTTTGGTGATGGTGGCCATTGCTGCTGTGAACATTGGGGTACAGGGCCCTTCTTTTCACTACATCAGTATCTTTGGGGTAAATACCAGTAGTGCAATTGCAGGGTCATAGGGAAACTCTATTTTTAATTTCTTAAGGAATCTCCACACTGGTTTCCAAAGTGGCTGCACCAACTTGCATTCCCACCAACAGTGTAAGAGGGTTCCCCTTTCTCCACATCCTCTCCAACACTTGTTTACTGTCTTATTAATTTTGGCCATTCTAATTGGTGTAAGGTGGTATTTCAATGTGGTTTTGATTTGAATGTTCCTGATGGCTAATGATTATGAACATTTTTTTTTCATGTGTCTGTTAGTCATCTGTATGTCTTCTTTGGGGAAGTGTCTGTTCATGTCTTCTGCCCATTTTTTGACGTGATTATCTGTTTTGTGTGTGTTGAGTTTGAGGAGTTCTTTATAGATCTTAGATATCAGCCCTTTGTCTGTAGTGTCATTTGCGAATATCTTCTCCCATTCCGTGGGTTTCCTCTTTGTTTTGTTGACTGTTTTCTTTGCTGTGCAGAAGCTTTTGATCTTGATGAAGTCCTAAAAGTTCATTTTTGCTTTTGTTTCCTTTGCCTTTGGAGACATGTCTTGAAAGAAGTTGCTGTGGGTGATGTCAAAGAGGTTACTGCCTAAGTTCTCCTCTAGGATTTTGATAGAGTCCTGCCTCACATTTAGGTCTTTTATCCATTTCAAGTTTATCTTTGTGTATGGTGTAAGAGAATGGTAGAGTTTCATTCTTCTATACATAGTTGTCCAATTTTCCCAGCACCATTTATTGAAGAGACTGTCTTCTCCACTGGATATTTATTCCTGCTTTGTTGAAGATTGTTTGACCATAGAGTTGTGGGTCCATATCTGGGCTTTCTACTCTGTTCCACTGGTCTATGTGTCTGTTTTTGTGCCAGTACCATGCTGTCTTGGTGATCACAGCTTTGTAGTAAACCTTGAAATCAGGCAATATTATGCACCCAGTTTTGTTTTTCTTTTTCAACATTTCCCTAGCAATTCAGGGTCTCTTCTGATTCCATACAAATTTTAGGATTGTCTGTTCCAGCTCTTTGAAAAATGCCGGTGAAATTTTTATAGGGATGGCATTGAAAGTATAGATTGCTCTAGGCAGTATAGACATTTTAACAATGTTTATACTTCTGATCCATGAGCATGGAATGGTCTTCCATCTTTTTGTGTCTGAGTTTAGCAATTGAATGGATACCTAAGTATTCAGATGGGGAATCCTTGGAGAGGATAGAATTGAGGGGCTGACCAAGATTTTTGTTTTGGACATTGCTAAGTAACACAAGATATTCAAGTAAAAAGGTAATGTGAATAACTGTGTAATTGTTAGGAATGGAACCTAGAGGAGAGGTCTGAACTGGAGACATCAATTTGAGAATGAACATCAGTACAGTGGTTTATAGATATCTCTGGAAGTAGATGAACTCACACAGGGAGAAAGGCAGAGAGAGAGAAGAGTAGAGGACCAGGGGCAAACTGAATAGCCCTTGATACTTGGATAGGAGACAAAGAACATACAAAGAGACTGAAAGCATACTGGCTTGCACATAGTTCTGTATTCATTTTTATGTAATTTTCATTAGGACTTTTAATGGGTTCCAGTTTGGGTGTGACTACATAATCTCTGAACCCAAAGTCTTCTGTTTCTTTTTTCACCATGACTGTTGTTTTAATTAAAGGAGGCAAAACTGGATGAGCTTATACATTTCAGGGGAAGAGAGAAAGAAATAAATTTGAAAAGGATAGTGGATCAGGAACACAATTAAGTGAGATAGACTTCCCCTATGAGTGATAAACTGGTCTCTAGGGTAATTTAAATGTATTACATAATGAGTAACAGCAACATTTAAGTATATATTCTACTGCATTCTAAATATTTATTGAATACCTACTATGTATTATGCTTAGGATGAATCAGTAGCAAACTAGGAAAAGAGTCTCACCCTCTTGAAACTTTAATTTTACTTGGAGAGATAGACAATAGAAAATGTATGAATGAATGAATGAAAGAGAGAGAGAGAGAGAGAGAGAGAAAAGAAAAGGGAGGAAAGAGGAAAGGAAAAGGGGTGAGTAAAAGAGAAAAGGAAGGAAGGGGAGGAAAGAAGGAAGGAAATAGAAACTATAAAAAGTGCTGTTAAAACACTATGAGAATTTAAGGCAGTTGGGAGTCTGTATTTGACTTTTGCAGAATTAAACAGACTGAGGGGTGTCAGAGAAGGCTTCCCGAAAAGCCAACATTTGAACAAACCAAAACTTAAAGGATTCAAAGAATTCAGCTGTGAAAGAATATTGACTATGCAGATTTCTGGGGATATGGCATCCCAGGCAGATGGAAGAGGTAGTTCAAAGACTTTAATGCAGGAATATTCCTGGTGCATTCAAGGAAATCAAGGTGATTATAGCAGAAAGCAAACTGGGAAGAATAGTAGGACATAAAGACAGAGGCAAAGGTGGAGGTAGGTCACATAGAGCATCATAGATAATTTTAAACTACAACCTTTATTCTGAGGGAAATGGATATCCATGCAGAATTTTGAGCATAAGAGTGACATGATCTGACTTGCTATTTAAAAATATCATTTTTGCTATTGTGTTTAGAATAAAGTGAAAGAGGCAGTGGTGGAGAGACCAGTTAGGAGGCTAGTACAGTAACCAAGACAGAAGATGACATTACCAAGGACCAGTGGATGTGGTGATAAATGGTCTGATTCTCAATACATTTTGAAGGTAGAGGTAGTAGTATTTGCAGACATATTGGCTGAGAAATGTGTGAAGAAGAACAGCCAAAGATGACTCCCAAGTCATCTTTGTCTATTTTGTAATTGACTTACCTGGATTGGTTTGTTTGGCAGGTTGGTTTTTTGTTGTTATTTTTTCTATTGGGTTGCAGGACTTCTTTATATTTGTTTATATTATCCCTTATCAGATATATGACTTGCAGATATTTCCTTCCACTTCATAGACTACCTTTTCACGTGTTGATAGCTCCTTTGCTGTACAGAAGGTTTTTTTTAGCTTGATGTAGTCACATTTGTCTGTTTTGCTTTTCTGCCTGTGCTTTTGGTGTCTTATTCAAGAGAAGATTGCCAAGAGTAATGTCATGACTTTTTTTCTGTATATTTTTTTCTGTATATTTTCTTCTAGGAATTTTACAGTTTTAGAACTTATCTTTACTCCACATTAGTTGATTTTTATGTCTGGTGTAAGATAAGTGTTCAGTTTCATTCTTTTGTATGTGGATATCCAGTTTACCCAACTGCAGGAAGATCAAGAGAGTTCCTTTTTTTCTTCCTAAATAAGAGAGAACTATATATTTGTGTAATGGTGAGAATGATCCACTAGAGAATGAAAGATCTATTGATAAAAGATGAAAGGATAAGATCTCTTTCATAAGTGCAAGAGGATGGAAAATTCCTCTGTTGTAAAGGAAGAGAGCGGATTATGGAAGATGGTTAGATACATGATGGAACTCTGTGGAATTTCTCCAGTGATTGCTTCTGTCCTTTCGGTGTTGTGTGACCTGTGGTCATCAGCTGAGACAGAAGATGGAGGGGGAGGTGTTAAAGAGAGAAGTGTGAAGAAGTTACTAACAGAGTGAGGCCACTATTCTTCACTACTCTTCATGGTCTGTGGGTGTGTGTGTGTGTGTGTGTATTTTGATCCATATTTTATTAATAAGTGCAGGCACAAAGTAGGTAGAGTTTGATTAATTGGGGCTGTGGTTTTTACCAAGCCAATACCAAATACCAAAAAGCCATAGTGGGGCAAGTGAGTACAAGGAGTAATTACAATGATTACAGTTCACCATGAAAGTTAAGCTAAGGATGAGAAGGAAAACATGATGGAGTGAGAGATGGCCATAAAATAAGTTAATCAGAGGTGCCAGTGGGTATCAAAAGACTAATGAAGTCAGGGTATGTCTCTCATACCCTGAGCTAGGAAGGTAGACAGTGGGGATTAGAGAGTAGGTTGAATGAAACTGAGATTGAGAAAGGATTGCAGTTATCATCAATGAAAAATTAAGACCATGAACATGAGTAGCTGAGTATGGATGGAAAATAAGAACAGTGACAAAAGCATTTTAAAGAAATGACAGCAAAGGTATTAGAAGATGAATACTGTTATGCTGAAAATAAATTTTAAAAATTTTTAAAAAAAGAAAAAAAAGAGAGCACTTAGATGAGCATCAGGTGTTGTATGTAAGTGTTGAATCACTCACTTGTACCCCTGATACTAATATTGCATTATATGTTAACTAACTGGAATTTAAATAAAAACTTTAAAAAATCCAGGGTAAAAAAAAGGTATTAGAAGATGACCTACATATGTGCCGAAATAGCCACCACAATGATAAGTGACAGAGAGCCTGGAGCTGAATTTATCCAGACAGAGGAGGAATAATGGCAGGGCTGAGATATGGTTTCTGTGAATGAGGGATAATATATGTTATGATCAGATGTCCAGAGACTAAAAGTTGAGGATATTTGCAGAGCATTGAGGGAGTACGGTCTACCAGTGACAAGGGTAATTCCCTTTTTCCCATTTGCAGTCCTGGTGGTCTGAGGGCACAAGAACAGCCACCATCACTTCAGCACATTTCAGGGGGAAGAAGTGTCCTTAGAGAGAGCAGGTTTTCTGTTGGAGCAAGAATGTGAAAGAAGCATTTGGGGAAATGGTTGAGATTTTTTTCAGTGATGAAGTACATAAAAAGGATTTAAGGTGAATAATGACGGCAAGATTTTGGATGTTATGGTAAGGAGAGGTAGATCTCTTGAGCTTCTCTTAACCCCTGATGATGGTGTTAGAAGGATCAGGAGAGGTGTGGTTTAAACCCAGTGTGTAGATTTACTATTGCTCTTAAAGAAATATTCTCTATTTATTTCTGTCATTTAAGACAGTGGTCAACTTGTGATGCTGGAGAAGACATCCCTTATTCAAAATAAATGGTTGTCCTTGGGAAGTACATGCCCTTTGTAATACTTCCTATCATAAACTCTGTGAGTCTAGAACATGTTGGGGGCAGGGTAGTGTGGCTGTTAAGTACAGAGTTCTTAGAGTCAGATAGACAAGGGTCTGAGATTTAGCTCTGTTGCTTATCAGCCCTCACCGCATTACCACTAAGTTCTTGAAACCCTTGTATCTTTTTCTGTAAAATGGGAATAATAGTTGTACTTCTCCCTTACTCTTATAATTACTAAATGAGATGAATTCTATCACACAGTTAGCAAAGTGCCTGGCACATGGTAGACATTCCATGCCTAGTACTGATTATTCTTATAATAGTGTTTTTAAAACAGCTTTCTTTGTTGCCACATTTAATCAATTTAGCCTGCCTTTTAAGTTTATAGATTTATCACATCCAAGTTATTTGACATGATTTCTGATGTCTCCTTCCTAACCCTTGTCTATCAGGTCATTGGACGGAAATGTAAATCCCTGTTCTTACATTGATCCTGCAGTAAAAGTGATGGGGATTAGATCATTTTCACTTAGAGGGGCCATCCTCTTTTTCTGGGAACCTGTCACAAATGGAAGATCTGCCTTGTATATCAAAAAGGGATTATAAAAGGTGATTTCATTTGTGCTTTCATTTTGTTCTTCAAGAAAAGGGAGTTGAATATTAATTAAGAAGTCTAATCCGGTAAATATGGAGATGCAACCATCCTAGATTCACAGAATTTATGATAAAAGGAGCTGTGAAAGGGATCAAAGCCAATAGTAAGCCAGGATGAGCAGAGTGAGGGGCAGAGCAAGATGTGAGATGAGATCAAACCATGCAAGATACCCAATCAGAGGCTGCAATGCTAAGTACCTTTACCTCCAGGAGAGCACGGCAGCACTGCTCCTCCTGAACGCAAGTCATCAAACATTTATTGAATATCTACTACATGCTGGGAACTGGAAATACAAAGATAAATTTCACATAATCCCTGCCCCCAAGTAATTCACATCCTGGCAGGAAGAAAGAGACCTAAATGGTGACAGGAGGTGGGAATAGCACAGTAATTAAGCACATTTCTTTGAAATGAGACTGTCTGATTTAAAGCGCACTTCTGCCACTTCCTTGCCTTTGGGACTTGGAAAATTACTTCATCTCTCTGAGCCTAAGTTGCTTTATTGGTACAATGGAGTACCTACCCATGGATTTGTTGTGAAGAGCACATGAGTAAAATGTTGAAATGGACTCACTGCAGCACTCACTAATACGGGCAATAATACATACTATTATAAGCAGTAATACATAGTTTTAAGTGAGTAAAGATTTCACAAAGAAGTTAATATTTGCACTGGGCTTTGAAGCTAGAGGAAGATTGTTCTAGTCAGGAAAGAGAGTGGGTAACATCTTGAGCTGAGGATACACTAGAACTGTAAACTCAGAGGTGTGACTACACTGATATGGTTAGGGAATGACAAATGGCCTCATCATGGAGAACAGAATAGTGGGCTGGAAAGAAATTGTAAGTGAACAAAGAAAAGACTGGCAAGATCACCATGGGCCAGCTTTTGGAAAACAGAGTGGTATGGCAAAGCATTTTAACTTCACCATATGAACAGGTAGGGGGCCGCTAGAGATTATTAACAAAAGAGTGACTTCTTTAGATTTGTTCTTTAGAAACACCAGTCTAAATGTAAAATCTATATTGGGAGAGGGAGGCCTTGGGCCAGAAAGAGGAATGAGAAAATGAGAAGGCTGAGTCAATAGTAGTCCCACCTAGGGCACTGAGAGTGATGGGAAGAAAGTGTGGAAGCAGAGTGCCCTGATCTTAACAGTGGCCAACAACTGACTGGAGTGGGCAGAGCTGGGCCAAGGGTGGGCTGATTCAGGCACAATTCAAAGGACAACAGCTAGGATAGGTGGGTTAGGAGAAAGTCGGTAAATGACACAGACGTAGGAAGAGGAGAACGTCTGTCGGGGAGACAAGTTCAGTTTTGGAAAATACCAAGGATAGGTTTTTCTTGCACTTCTGTATGAGGATATGAAATAGGCGCTTGGAAGAGTTTTATGGAAGTAAGGTGGAGTGTGCAGCTGGGAACAGAGTAAGGAAAATCTCACCCTCTCTCAACTTTCAGCTCTAAGTGGGGCTGTGTCGGGGGGTAAGCTGTCTGAGACAGGAGATGTAGAATGACTAGGGCCAAGGACAGGAATTTAGAAATGCTGCCTTTTAGGGAACAGTCCAAGGAGGATGAACCAGCGAAATTGATGGAGAAAGGATGCTCAGAAAGAAGAGTGGGTGAATCTGTTCTCTTTCTGGAAGAAGAAACTATCAGGGAGAACAAGGTCAGCTCTGCCGTAAGCTGCAAAGTGTTTAATTGGGATGAAGAATGAGGAGAGGCCTTTGGATGGGACATTGATGATATTTGATGGGAGCATTCTGGAGTGAGGCAGTTACAGGTCCTTGATTGGACTGGCTAATGGAGAGAAGAATGTAATGTTGCCATTTGGAACTAGAGAGTAGTACTATGCTAAGTGAAACACGTTAGAGAAAGACACCTGCCTTATGATTTCACTCATACAGGGAAACAAACAAGCAAAGGGAAAAGAAAGAGAGAGAAGCAAAACAGACTCTTAAGTATAGTGAACAAAGTGGTGGTTACCGGAAGGGAGGTGGGTGCGGGTTTTGGGAGACCGGTGAGGGGATGAAGGAGTGCCCTTGCTATGATGAGCACGGGTGATACATGGAAGCCGTGGACACGATACTGTGCGCCTGAAACTAATATTACACTGTATGTTAACTATACCGGAATTTAAAGAAAGACAAAAAATAAAAAAAATAAACTCACTAACAAATTACTTTTTGTTGTAGGTAGTTTTGACTTTTTTCAGTTCTAACTGGAGCTTATATTTGTCATTTCCCTAGTGGTAGAATAGAAATTAAGGTGGACCTGCATGAACTCTGTATAGAGTATGTTATCCTTTCCATTCCAGTAAATGCATAGTTAGTGGCCCTTCCCTCTTTTTTTTTTTTTCTTAAATAGAACATGCCCTCTGTTTTTACAGCTTTTCAGTAATACCCCTAGAATAAGATAAGATTGGCGGTACCATTTTTTTTTTTTTTAAATAAGAGAAGTAGATAAAATAACACAAAATGTAAATACCACGGTTGTTGTGGGGATTATATAAGCTAGTGCATTATATTGTCATTGTATCTTCTTAGTCCTATATTCAACCAAGAGATAACATCGAAATCATATATAGAATCAGTCATCCCTGAAAAGACCCTTAAACTGGCTCTAAAGTAAAGAAGACATAGGTTTGTGCAGTACGTATAATATTTTAATGCTTACAATAATGCACAGCATAAGGATGTAAACATGTATCAAGCATGGATATATTTAGTGTATCGAGACACACATATGGTGAGCATTAGGGAGAAATGCCATATGTGACGTATGAGCTGATTCATGTCTCCCATCCCACATTCTCTCTGAAGCATAGATAATACTTTCTCCTTCTCCATTCTCCACCAAAAGGGAATTCAGTGCACATAACAGAGTACCACTATGAACCAAAGGCATACTACAGTTCCTAGCACATGTTAAACACTCAATAAATAGCCATTACTATTATTCATGCCTTTTGTTCTCCTAACAGAAGAGCTTTCCGAACAAAAACTGCTCTCTAGCTTACGCAGGGTCTAAAGAGCCTCCTTCTGAGCCAGCTGTATGAGAACTCTGAGACAAGCAGCCTTGTTGCTTAATCCACCCTTGGCTGACCAAGCTCAGACAATGCAATGCTGCAGTGTGGTTGGGCTGCAGAATGATCATTTGACTTAATTTTGATCTCTCTCTGAAATCTTCTGAGAGCCTCATAAAAGGAACATTTCCTTAAAGCTAATGCAAAGGAAAGCCTAAAAGCTCCAAATTGTGCAGCTTTTGGTGGATTTGAGGTAAACCTTTTACAAGGAACAAGGGAGAATGGATTTGGTCATGGTTCTAGTGCCTTTGCTCAAAGAAGATTTCCCAGCCTAGACGTTGCGTGTTTGTACCTGCCCAGGCATGTATGCGTGTGTGATGGCTTTTAGCTTTGGTTAATAAAGTTGCCTTAGAATAATACATATTTGATACTGAGAGAATCATGCTATGACATCTGGGTGGTTTGTGACTGCTTTCACAAAGATGCTTTTTGGGATGCCAAACCAAGCTGAAATATCTGCCACCCTTCATTTGGGAGAGTAACGAACATTTTTAGAAGCACCCTAAAGACAGCAAGATAAATCAGTGTTGTTCCTGGCTTATTTATGCTGTGCTAATATATTTGCCATGGGCAAGAACTACTTCTAAATATTAAACTAACTTTAAACCATTAGTTTAAGAGTCTGGACATTCCTTCTAATGATTCCATCAGCATAAGTTTTGTCTTAGGTTACATAGGTCTTCACATTTTGCACCTGAAGGTATGTGTCATGACAAATAAACACAACAAAAAACTTTGATATTATTTTTTTTTAAATGGGAGTCGAAGATCTTAAAACCTTGCTTCGTGCTCTGCTGTTGATTTCTCTGAGGAATAAAATATACGTGGCAACTTCTTCAGAAAGAACATATTAAAGTTGAAGTATAAGGATTTTTATATCAAAAGGATAATGATTTTTTAAAATCTTTACTATGTGATAAATTATTCTGAAGGCATTATAAAGATGTACAAACTTGAACCAGGGAATAGCACAGAAAGTTAGTACTGACTTTGAAATTAGTATAGATGTCATACTAACCTCCTCTCTCCTTGGCTGAATTTGTTTATCACATGATACTGTTACTGTTTAAAGCAAAAAGTCATTTTCTCATAAAAATTTTTTTCGTTTTCATTTTTAAGCAAAATTCATGAGAACAGCTGCATGTTTTAAAACATGTGAAACAGAATGCCCTCGCCAACAGTTTCCTTCTATTTAAAAATAATGGTTTCATAGAGCATTGTAAATTATTTCCATCCCTTACTTACCTTTCATGAAGAAAATGACACCTAAATTTGAAACCAATTTAACTCTCAAAATGTACCATCTGTGCCTTTCCTCTTGTCTCTAGGCCAAGAGAAAGTCATTAAACTTGAAGATGGGTAGAAGAGAAGAATAGCGGGAGAGGCACTATAGTGCTCGAGAGGCATGAGGGGGAGATGAAAGGCCTCTGAAATTGGAGAATTTCCTGGTGCATTTCCCTGAGAAAGAACTAATGATGGTGATTTGGGGTTATGAAAAGTGACTGACTATCCATCAGCATAGGGTAAGATCAGAAGATGCTGTCATTACAGTGAATGCAGGATTCCTGCAGGCAAATATTATGCTTGACTATCACTTGGGCCTCAAGCGGGCTGAGTTCAAGCTAGTGAAAATGATCAAGCTCTGGTGTAGCCCCTTCAGGAGAGAGAAACCTTTGAAGGAAGTCCTTTCAACCACTTTGGTCAGCAAGGCCACAGGGACTCCCCCCCCCCCCCCGAATTTTGTCACAGTCGCTCTTGCATGAAACTATGTATTTGCACCACATTCTCCAATGAAGGAAAACCCAGTGCTGCTGAGTGTTGCATTGGATAGTGACCCTCTGTATGGGTGTTGGGTATTATCCATTCACTTCTTGGTGCCCTTTAGCATTTGCTCAGCTTCTTTACGTTCCTCTTTTACCTTTTTTTTTGGTAACAGCATTATTGAAATATAATTCACATGGCGTAGAATTTATCCACGGGAAGTATGTAATTCAGTAGCTTCTAGTATATGCAGAGTTGTGCAACAATTGGCACAGTTTTAGAACATTTTTATCACCTCCCCAGAAGAAACCCAGTACCCTTTAGTAGTCACTCCCACTACCTCCCCCACACCTTCCAGAACCCTGAGCCATTTGCAACCATCACTCTACTTTGTCTGTATGGATTTGCCTGTTCTGGATGTTGCATATAAATGGAATCATGCAATTTGAGGGGTTTGTCACTTAGCCTTCTTTCACTTAGCATAATATTTTCAATTTATTCATGGTACAGAGTATATCAGTATTTCATTTCTTATTGTTGACAAATAATATTCTATTATATGGTTATAGCACATTTATTTATCTAATTGTCAATTAACCAACATTTGGGTTGTTTCCATTCTGGCTGCTTCTGTGATTTTTGATTGTTGGCATCATGCATGAGTTCTGAATGATTTGGTGTTAAGAGCACAGGGTTACCTGCACTTGGGCTCAAAGCCTCATTCTGCTGCTGATCAGTTCTGAGTTCTTGGTCAAGTTGTATCACCTATGGGATCTTTCAATTCCTCATTTTGTACAAATAGGCATCTGTGCCAGACTCCTCGCCACTTTGGCTTGATGTGAGGATTAAATGAGATAACTGTTGAGCAGTTACCCATTTCTTGAATAGGTAGTCACATATTATGAGCCTCCCATGGAACTCTTGTATGTTTTATATAAAAGTAATCTGAGGGGCGCCTGGGTGGCTCAGTGGGTTAAGCCGCTGCCTTCGGCTCAGGTCATGATCTCAGGGTCCTGGGATCGAGTCCCGCATCGGGCTCTCTGCTCAGCAGGGAGCCTGCTTCTTCCTCTCTCTCTGTCTGCCTCTCTGCCTACTTGTGATCTCTCTCTGTCAAATAAATAAATAAAATATTTAAAAAAAAAAAAAGTAATCTGAGTAATGCCAGGCTATTACACTCTGTTGTAAATCAAGCAAGTGAAGACTTCAGAGACAGCTCATGGTATTGATAGTGTGCTCTGCAAAAGACTCAGCAAATCTCCGTGAGAATTGTTTCTGCTCATCTTTTCCTAACTCATCTTCACCCTATAATTCCAGGAAGTAAACCCCCAAACCCCATAAAGTGCAATTCACAAAAACTAAATTGATGCCGAAAACCAGCCTAAAGAGAAACTGGCGTGGGTCTTCCCATTTCATAGCATTATCCATTGAGGCCAAGATAAAGTAATTGATTCACTAAGTAATCCAGGATTTAAAAACCCAAGAGCTAAGTCTTTTTACATCTTTAGACCTAAAGTGTTATTTATCATGTGCTGTTAAAAACTCTCTCATTTTAATTTCAGCCACAAAAGAATATATGGGATACAAATGGGACCCTTAAAGGAGTATGAAAGTGTGCCTAGGGTTTCTTTAGTAATTGAGTCAAAGATAGTGGCTCTCCAACTCTTCAAGTAGAAATGCTGGGCCTAAATAAATGCTTCTAAATGAGGTTGCAGAAAACGAATAGACTTTTGTTTAATTAAACTTACTTGTAAAGTTTGCTTAGAGTGTATAGTAATTCACCTTGTCAGTTCTCATCCAGGATGTTTAATGATGGGTTTGCTTTAGTTTCCAAATCAAAATCAGCTTCTCCTTCTTTACAACCTGACATTAGGCAGCCTGTGGAAATTTCATTATTCTCCACATGAATATTCATAGAATTAAGTATTATCGATGGACTTAAAGAGCTCAATTATTTTTTGCAATTGCATGCTTAGTTGCATATGCTGAAGTACAATAGACTGAATATTTCAGGGCTTGGTCAAATCCTTGAAATATAAAAAGAAAATGAATATCAGCGGGAAACCACCATCCTTGCTTTATCAGTTGGATTTTTAAGACTATTACCATCAATATTATTTCTTGATTTATAGCTCACAAAATGTCTTAGATTATAATGAGCACAGTCTTTTCCTCATAAAACTGTGAACAAAAAGTATTTTACAAATGAGGAAACTGACTGCCATCCAAGAAGGATGTCTTATCTATGATCACACAGTTGTGATTACATAAGCAAGGTTAGAATCTGGACACTTTTGACTTGTTCTTCATTACATCTTCTTCTCCCTACTGCCTGGGGGATGCCTTGTTTCCTGTAGGATTGAAGGTACCTACCTACTTGAGGTTTTTATCTTAGCTTGTGCGTGTATATGTTCTGGTGTTGTCAATTTAATTGCCAGGCCACTGAGCCACATGGACATTTGGTAGTGGACAGAATGCAGCATTTCCTGATGCCAGGTAAATGTAATTCTTGATTAATAATTTAATAAAAAAATAAGGTGTTTGTTTACAGTATTAATTAAACATTCAAGGAAAACACAGATGAGCAATTCATTTGAGAAAACACTGAATGCAAATAGGCAAACAAAAGAAATGAAGATAGGTTAATTCTATACGCATTTGAAATACATCACCTGCTCTGCCCTTGTTTCTGGGATATTCAAGTTCATCTTGTTTTCCAAGATTATTGTCATTGTGTTGGAATGTTACTATTGCAGTGATGGCTGGTGGTGAGTAGTTTGTAGAGCTATAGGGCACTTGTAAACAGTAGTCTCAAATTCAAATGCTTATAGGAAGCAGGTAGACGATATTATATGACTATATATTGCGGTTGTAGACACGGATGCTGCATGTGCTCTGCAGGTGACAGGAACTGTAGAGAACTGAAACACGTGTACTAGTTAAAGGAGACATACCTTGCTCTGGTTGGTCATTGCCACTTTGACATTAATATCTGATTTTTCTAGGTCTTATAATTTTCAAATAAGGACAGAAATTAATATGGTTTTAAAGTCATAAAGCCTCTTAATATTTGAATTAATTAAATTTAATGAAAGGGAGTTCTTTGTAGGACAAACAAAAAGCACAAACTGGCAGACATTGGCCCAAGGGACATTTACTTTCAATTTTAACCTAACTGAATCTTCCCCCTGGAGAGATAACACATCCCCATTTAATACTGAGGTGCTGTAAGTGAAAAGATTGTTAGTGCTTGCATTCTGATCACTTTGGTATTCAGAAATTCGTACAAAGAATCAGACTTTATCAAACCTTCATTCTTTTTCTGGGAAAACACCTAACCTCCATTGAATCCCCTTAATTCCATTGTGGCCCACTGTGATTTCCTGTAATACTCATAGACATCGAATCTAACAGATTTATCATGAAAACCAAACATACGGGGGAAAAGTGGAGAAGCACAATAGAGAAAATAAATTAGTTCCCACCAAAGTATAATCTTTAAAATTGTTTCCACACTCAAAATCATGGAGAATCTTGGAACTAGAATTGTTAAGGAATGTACTTGGAAAAAGAAATGCAATAAATATTGCTCTTTCTCAAGAATATATCTGTATGTATATATGTGAGACTTACTTCACGGTTTGAGTCTGAGTATTGAATGAACTTGGGATCTTTTGGCAAGAAGCTTTAGTAGATGAGTAATCCTTACTTTCATTGTATTTCTCAAGGAATGCCCCTACTTCTTGATAACATTTCTAAGGTGCCAGAGATTCAGGTGACAAATGACATTTTTATTCCTGACATGCTACTTTTTATTATATCATTGAGAATAAAGTTCAATAAGTGACTTCTGATAATACTTTACTGCAGTCTTTATGAAAGATCGATTCCATTAAGTAGGTACATTTCAGTTGCTATTACTTCAAGTGATGCCATAATGTACTTGAAATGCAGTCTTTAGTTAATAATAGCAAGCTTATTGAGTGTGTTAGAGATGTGCTAAAGTACTTACTTTTGGGCCAGGTATCAGCCAAGAAATAGTATTTTAGACCTCTATGCTTTCCATGTATTTTTCCAAAAATCTAATGCATATTAAATTAAACAAACAAGTATATATGTAATTATTTTATAGAGCATGTGATCACTTAATGTAATGAGGTAATTTCATTGAATAGAACTTGAAATCCAACTTTACTCACAAGTCATTTAGGAAATATCTTCATGGTCATGCTACTCAAAAAAATGAACTCACATCTACCTACCCAGGTAGGACCTCAGAGATGTTATTTGAAAAAGCAGTACATAGTAAGAATAGGTAACTGAACCAGTTCTATTTTTTCATTAATTAATTTTTTTTAAGATTTTATTTTTTTGATAGGGAGAGATCATAAGTAGGCGGAGAGGCAGGCAGAGAGAGAGAGAGGAGGAAGCAGGCTCTGAGCAGAGAACCGATGCAGGGCTCGATCCCAGAACCCTGAGATCAAGACCTGAGCCAAAGGCAGAGGCTTAAACCGCTGAGCCACCCAGGCACCCCTTTGTTAATTTATTCTTATTACAAGGAGTAACTATTGATTGTGTGTGGTGAAAAAGGGTGTAACTTTTAACTTTCAGTGCTCAATAAAACAAAGATGGGATGCCTGGGTGGCTTAATCAGTTAAGCATTTGCCTTTGACTTGGATCATGATCTCAGGGTCCTGGCATCTAGCCCCACATTGGGCTCCCTGCTCAGCGAGGAGCCCGTTTCTCCCTCTCCCTCCACCCCTCTGCCTGCTTATGCCTACTCTCTCTCTCTCAAATAAATAAGTAAATTCTTAAAAAAGAAAAAAAAATAAAACAGAAATGTTTAGGTAGAACAAAGTGGACAAATTTAAAGAAAAGTTATAAAAACAATACGAGAAATTTCATATCCCGAAGGGGCAATTTCAAAAGTAATTGTGAAATTTTAATAATATAGGGAAGTGCTTACCCATCTATTGCTAAGTTAATAAGCAGTCTAAAAATTGCCATGCACGTTATAGAACCAATTAAGCTCCCCCCCCCCCGCCAAAAAAAGATAAACTTGTGTAAAGCAGACTAGAAACATGAGTTTGAAACTGTTAACAGTGGTATGCGTACACAATAGGATTATGGATTATTTTCCCTGTGGTTTTTTTTGTTTGTTTGTTTCTCTGATATATTAAATAATAATATAATTCCTTTATATAGAGGGAACATTTTTAAGTAAAATTATAAGAATATTGGTGGTACTAAATGTACTTATGCCATTTTTTAGTCAAGTAGGCATCTTTTGCTGTTTGTTTGTTTTAGCACATTGATAATAAGGGAAATGCTAGTTGTGTGACTGATCCTTGATGAAATCTCTAACACTGATGATGACATTTCCTAATGGAATTTTCTTATAGTTCTGAAATCCCTCTGCTTTGGTTGGTATTTTTTTTTTTAAGATTTTATTTATTTATTTGACAGATAGAGATCACAAGTAGGCAGAGAGGCAGGCAGAGAGTGAGAGAGGAGGAAGCAGGCTCCCCGCGGAGCAGAGAGCCCGACGCGGGGCTCGATCCCAGGACCCTGGGATCATGACCTGAGCCGAAGGCAGAGGCTTTAACCCACTGAGCCACCCAGGCGCCCCTTGGTTGGTATTTTTAAGTTAAAAGATTAGGTCATAAGGAAAATATCAAAGAATACTTTGGGAGTTGAAAACTTATAATTAATATTAATTTCATACCTGATTAATCAGTATAAATCTATTGTTTTGTTATAATATAAGTGCATTGCTTTAGTATGGTTTCTCTCTTCCATTAGGAAATAAAATTCCTACATTTCCTTTTTTAAATTATGTATCTATGTCTACAAGTATGTATTTTTATTTTTAATTCCGCTATAGTTAACATACAGTGTTATATTAGTTTCAGGTGTAGAATGTAGAGATTCGAGAATTCAATATTCAGTGCTCAATAGTCAGTGTTCATCATAAGTGTACTCTTAAGCCCCTTCACCTACTGTCCCCACCTCCCCTGCCCACCTCCCCACTGGTAACCATCAGTTTATTTTCTAGAGTTAAGAGTCTATTGTTTGGTTTCTCTCTCTCTCTCTCTCTTTTTTTTCATTTGTTTTGTTTCTTAAATTCCACATATGAGTGAAATGATATGGTATTTGTCTTTCTCTGACTTATTTAACTTAGCATCATACCCTCAAGATCCATCCATGTTTTTGCAAGTGGCAAGATTTCATTCTTTTTTATAACTGTAAAATTCCTACATTTTCGACATGAAGTGTGTAGAAATATTTGTGGACAGCAGGAAAGTCTTTCAGTGATGATAGCAGCAAACATCTCCAAGATATAATGTCAGATCTGGTTAATCAGTATGGTAAAATATATTAGAATTGGTCTTGATTAGGAAAATAGCAATCAAAGCATTCGACTCTTTTCACTTGTTGGGACAGATGGCCCATCTTTATGAAGGCAAATATCCAAAAACAACAACCCACTACCTTATCTTTCAAAATATGGTGCTCAGAATCATCTTGGAAAAGAACTATTTA
This sequence comes from Mustela erminea, assembly GCF_009829155.1. NCBI lineage: Eukaryota > Metazoa > Chordata > Mammalia > Carnivora > Mustelidae > Mustela > Mustela erminea. Next base: position 107,598,121 of record NC_045616.1, on the reverse strand, counting down.
AGCCTAATAAGCCATATGCTCAATGAATTGATTTATTCCATTCTGGGGTATAGACATACGAGTCTTCTTTGCAATGTCTTTATCATATCTGCATTCTCTGCAACTCAATTATAAAAATTAGCGAAGTTTCCAAATAAGAAGTAAATTATTCTAGAGAATTCAGCTTTTGTGTTGGGGGGGGCGGGTGGTGGGTAAAGTTAAATGCGTTTTAAGTAAACAGTCTCTGATTTGCCAAAGATTCTCCCCAGAGAGTTCACAGTATGTTTGAAGATCAGATAAACTGACAGCTTCCTTGATATACATAAAGCAGGCCTAAAATTATTCTACAAAGAATCCCTGAGAGGAATGCAACTTCCCTATCATTCTTACTTATTTAAGTTAGAGGTTGACCATGTGCTCAAAAGGAATTTACAATGTTTCTACATTCTTAAACAAGAGAGTTCATTAATTTTTAATTTTCTGTATTTTAAAGTACACTTTTAGTGCATTGTGTTTAAGATTATAAAGCATGGCCCACCAAAATAGGCAATTGCTTGTGTATATGATTGAATGGAGACTGTACCTGTATTGTGTTCCCCAAGAGAATTCTTTAAAAGTATAAATTCCATGAAAAGGGAACTTGTTTAGTCAATTTAGGAAAGTAGTGGTATGAAATGAGAGTGAGTGGATGACAAAGACAAGATGGATTCCAAACCTCCATCCACCATTTGCTTAACTGTGTGATGCTGGGCAAGTTACTTGAAGTCTCTGAGGCGGAGAGAGTGGAGGAGGCGGAGAGAGTGGTCATTTAAGTCATCAAAACTAAAGTAAAATTATAAATTATATTTCACTTTTATGTGTATAAATGTATACTTACATAAATGTGGCTATTTCTGATAAGATAACCTAGGGAATTAGGAGGGAAATTAGTAGATCAATTATTCATTCCTTGGCCCCTAGAAACAGATAATATTTGAGAAAATGTTTCTTTGGCTTTTAATTATATAACACAAACAGAAGTCTAAGCTTTCTGGAGGATTTTAACTGAAAGAGATGGAGTATTAGTGTCAGAGGCAAGATCAAGAACCTGATCTAAATTATTAGTTTTGGAAGGCTACCATATTTGTTATCCCGTTTGTGTCTGTGTGTGAGATAGATGCGGGGGAGACAAAAGGGGGTGGGGGAGGGGAGAGAGCAAGAGAGAGAGAAAATGAATGATTTCTCCATGAGGTATCAGGAGATTTGAAGAGTCAAAATTATGAAATAATCTAGAATGCATTAATGACTCTGTATCTGTCTACTAAATTATGTTACCAGAACTCAAACAATTTGGCAAGAATAATCCTCAATGTATAAAATGCATCTGAAAACATGAGGAATTAACTTTTCATGGCTCGATTATTAGGTACTTTCTTTACAATATCCACATGTTTATAATATGTTCATATTTAAATGCATCTGTTTTGACTAAGTTACCATTGATTAAACCGTATATATGTGTGGAAAAGGACAAAATACAGAAATGTGAATATCAGAAAAGCATTTCGCTCTTAAGTGTATTTTCATTAAAAGACATCACTAGAAGGCTAACCAAGAAATGTTTTGTGGGTGCTTGATTGGTACATAAATCTCCAGCCACAAAATTGAGTATAGTGGGATTTGAAGGTTCACCTGGAAACTATATTGAAACTGTATTTAGCTCTAACAAGTGATCAGAGTCTCTCCCGGTTAACAAGTTTTTTGAATTTCCAAAGCTCTTACACGCTGACCAGATTTTCTTTTACAAAATAACCCCACAGAGGGAGAGGGGTTGGAGTTACTGGGAAGTGTTTTTAGCAGTGGTTCTCAAAGTATGGTCCACAAGGCAGGATGCATCCACTCCAGACCTCCAGAATCAGAAACTGGGGATGATGAGGGGGAACGGGTAGTAATCTGTGTATGAATGAGTTCTCCAAGTGATTCTGATACTCGCTCAAGTTTGAGAACCACTGACAAAGTGTCAGTCCTGTGAATGAAAGACAAACTTTGCAAATAAAGCATGGGTTTTTTTCTTCTTTCCAGGCTATTCTAAAGATCACTGAAAGATAGCCCCACAAAAAGCTTCACAGATAGACTTTCAGTAGGAGAAGTGTTCGTTCACTGGGTGACTTACTCCTCAGTTTGTATGTAAGGTCAGACACTTTGTCATAATGAGATTGTCTCATCAGTTTTGGAAGCAATGGAAAAAAAAAATGAAATACTTTTTAACTATATTTCTCCCATGAATTGGAAATCAAGGAAGTTACATACCAGGAAAAATAGAAAGGTCCGGCAATTTATACTTCCCAGTGGTTTGAAAAAAAATAGGGACTGTTATGTTTCTGCTAAATGCTGCTAAATCAAAATTGATCAAACTTTTGGCCCAGGCTAGCATCATTCCCTCTGAAATGTTTTGTCACGTCTGTCAGTTTAGTCATAGTTTAAGATGTTACATGTTTAACTTAGGAAGATGAGTGCAGAGTCTGAAAATATGTCATCAAAAGAAAAAAAGTGACTTCAGTCTATGATAAAAATATAGTAAAGGGACTAAATAAGCATCTTCAGAGAGGATGAATATTTGATATCTTGCCAAATGTTCACCATTTGCAGTAGAACTAATGGTTAAAAATCTACCCTGGACTGATTGATATCTGTCACATAGCTGAGGAATACCGTTTATATAAAAAAACTTACTGTATTAAATTTTGTACCATTTTGGCATCTTTAAAAAAAAAGTTTTTACCCTGGGATTTCTTTTTTTTAATTTTACTGGCTTTGATGCTCATTATTGATTCAATTCTGTCAGTTTTCTACATAAATAAGAAGTTGTTCTATTAGAGCATTGACCTATTCTAATGTTACAACCCATTTTATGGTTTCAAGGAGGTGATATTGGTATCTATTCTTGTTTTTTTAAGCCCCAAATAAGGTAAGGGTGTCAAATTAACAATATTATACAACTCTCTCTGTCTCTCCTAATGAGGTCCTTCCCTTTACGTTTACCCAGGTGGAGCTAGATTCAGCTCATTCACCGCAGAGTAAGGACCATGAACTTGTAAGAGGTCAAGGCCCATGCTAGTGATGGCACTAATGTAAAAGATTGCCAATTTGTGACACCTTGCTATTGCATTGTTATCCATGCCTCTGAGGCTGGTTGCAATGAGTTGTCTAATTCAAATTTTCTGAACCATGCCTTTAAAGCTCACAGACCTCAGGTATTTATTCAAACACACTGTAGGTTTACCTCCCTCAAATATCCAGCCATCCATCCATTTCCTTCTGAGCAGAGCAATAAAAATCAAGCCAGACCCTATGCTTCACGTATGGAACCGGTATGATTTACAGCCAGGCTGAGTATAAAATCATAAAACTTTCAGTACGTGGTTAATATATAACCATCAAAATAACAGAGTGCAATTCTAAATTTATGAGGCTGAACTTAACACTGAATATCAAATAAGAATCACATTGATCTCTGTGGCGGAGGACTTAAAAACACATTAGGTGGCATAACTGCAAGACAGTACATTGATTTAAGCATAAAATGCATAGCACTCAATACTTTACCACCTAACGCTTCTCAATAATGAACAAAGCTGTTGTATATTGATGAAAGGAAAATTATTTGTTTTGTTATCTCACAGTGCTCATGGAGACGCCTCGCATTTAGGCTAGGCAAACATGATTTGAATCACATTTAGCGGAGGGTGACATTGGGTGGACATTTTACTGAATTTACACTTGTTTCTCAAAATAGCTATACAGAAGCATTATCATGATGACAGTTTCTCACTTTTTGTTTTTTAACAAAGAGGAAAGATTCATACAAGGTAGGTACTGACTTTCTGTAGAAATACATTTTGCTGCAAATTTTCTGATACTGATAAAAGCAATCCCACATGGATTTTTAAGGTCGATATCTCTAAATGCTTGAGCCTGTTTTATAAAATTATCATCATAGTAAGAAAATCTAAAAGGATCTTTGAAAAGAGAAGTAACAATCTTATGATAAATACATGTTTTATAAACATCCTTGTATTAGAAGAATCTTTAAAAAAGCGTGATTGGCTTGAGGAGAATTTGGAAATCTAGTAGCTGCAGGACTGAAGGTAATGTAGTTGACATAAATGGATAAACTTATTTCTATATGAGGTGAATAGTGGTAGTTAACAGTCAGCTTTTGGTTTATGGAGTCCTTTTGGGGGTATTAGAGGGTCCCGGTTAACTGGAGACTGAGTGCCCCACTTCGCGGCTCTGCCATAAAAGGCAGACATACAGAATTTTACATGAAGTCTCTTGATTTTTAACTACTAAAAGCAAATGGAAATGCAAAATAAGGGGTACAGACAAAATTTAACTGATCCTAGGTCCATACTCAGGATACATGCTGTTGGCTTATGTTGTCTTGTCTCAGGGCCTTTGAGAACATTGCTGCATAGTGAGAGGCAAGAGCCATCCTTTTTGTTGGTGGAAAAATCAGTGGGAGGATCAGATCTATTCCTATTCATAACTTACAGGGGAGATACTTCCTTGATACGGTATCAGTCAGTATTTTACTAAAAACACAATGTATTATAAGTTTCCATCAAGTGTATGGTAACTTCCTCACTCTCTGGTAAGAAAAGCTTCTTTGCCAGCTGATTCTTCCTTACAAGCCTGTACAGGTAAAGAATATCAGCAAGACAAGTGAGTAGCATTTAATTAATCCACATGTTAATTTCAAAGCAAATCTAGATGCAATGTTGGCTGGCGGACCTACCACACTTGAACTTTTCTGTCAATCACTGTTCTAGCTATAGGAGAGCTGGGCAACTTCCTTTTCATAGAAAGGTGTGTTAAAGGGAAATCATATTATTCCTTTAAGTGTTCTACAAAAATACTACAGGTTTTACTGTACACTTCAACAAGTAATCTGTGGATACTTTTAACATTTATTTTACCTGTTGTATATTTTCTAGCATTTTCAGGCTATTTTTCTTCATAACAAATTAAGTTATTACTCTTCATGACATGCAAGATGGACTGTGATGTTAAAGAATAATGTTTTCTAATTATCATTGACATTTTCAGAGAAGATTAAAATTTAATAAAATTAATTGTCCATCCTTGAATGGTTCACTTTGCAGTTAATCATAGAACTCTGATTTCTCCTACTTAAATGAAAACTTCTGAGTTTCATGTCTTATTATTTCCTAAAATAAACCCTGCACTTAGAAAGAGTTTGGTTTTTTTTCCTGTTGACTTGGTTAATACATTTTAGGCAAAAATAAATAAATAAATAAATAAAATTAAAATTAAAATTTAAAATATATATATATATATCGGTTTTGAAAGAAAATTATGTGGTTGTGATTTCCCGACTGAACTATTCACAGATAACCTCACCTACCTTATTAGGCCAACCTAACTTCTGGAGGTTATGTTGAATGGCAAGGAATGCATCCTCCTCACCAAGGTACCTCTCTAGTAATATAATTTGAAGTGCTAGGGCCCCTTGCATCCATTTCTGAATCTATTATTAGTTGATTAAATTAACTGGCTGGATCAGTACAGTGAGAAGAGACGCGGTAATGATATTATAGAATTAGTATGCTATGATGAATTGTCAGGAGAAGTAACTGTGACAGCCCTGTGGCCATATGCACTTAGCCATGCAATTTATAGTCATTTGGAAAGCCAAGGACTTTTCAGTTTGGGTTAGGAAATTTGTTCCTGCTTTTGACATCGTTTGAGGGATATGTGCGTAAGAGTGAGGGGGTGCTTGGTGGCAATTCAAGATGAAATCAAAAGTCTGTTTAGACACTAGCATTTGGGTGGTTTTCAGAGAATAAACCACTGTGTATGGATGTCTTTACTGTCACGGTGCCAATTCCTTTAAATAGATTTATATGATAGTGCAGTTTCTTTATGGTTGCAGAAGATAATGTTACTTTGGGTAAGATAAAAGTAAATGCAATCTGGTATCACAATTTCCCTGGTTATGGAACACTGTAAATTCTCATCTATGTATTGCATTTACAGCAATCCTGAAAACATTGCTGGGGTTGTTTTGATTTAGACACATTTGGGGCTCCTAATTGCAGGCAGTTTTTAAGCAACTTAAAACATAACATTACGTTTTTGGGGTTTTTTTTTTTTTGCTTCACAACGATTTGCAAGATAAACGGACTGTCAGATGCCTCTAAAAAGCTTATGATGACAGTGGTTGGCAATGTAAATACTGGCACAACACCACATTAGGCCAAATTTATTGCAGGATTACCAAAACATGTACAACTGTGAAGTCGCCTCGATACCACTCTTGTATGAGAATTATTCCCTAGCTGTTTTGTTTTAATGATTACTGAGATCACATCCAATAGTACAATAAAATTGAGTACTCACATTCCTACTCCTAACCAGCTTCATGCAGAAAACTGCTGTCTTTTTGTTTAAGTGAGTTATAGAAATTTGCCATGTGTAATTAATCCCTTTTATTTGTCAGGCAGGATTGTCGTTTGATCACCAAGCATAGTGTTCATTTTTGCTTCTCTTACAGTCATTGTTTTCACCGACTGCTCAACCAATCTCAAAATTTCAAAGCAAATCTATAAGAAAATGCGGTCTTAGTGTCTTGATTTATGCCTTAGCCCCTTCACCTTGTCCCTAATTTTAATTAACTACAATTATGAGTTTAGAAGAGCTTCTTCTCGATGACACTATCCGTTGGGTATTTGAAGTTGAAGGGAATAGGAGGATACGCATCCATCCCTCCCTTCTGTCACTGTCAACAGTGTTCTTCTAACTCCCTAAAGCTCGTATCTGGGAGTTACTGTCTATTCTTTCTTCACTTTCCACGTCCAGTTTATCACCAACACCTGCTAACTGCTTCCCAGCAGAGTCTCCTAGATCACCCCTTCTTTCCCATCTCTGTAGCTACCATCCCTGGACGCTTCCATCATTCTTCTGCACCTACAGTACTCTGCTACTCACTCTCCCCATCCATCTTCCTGCACCTCTCTCCCCACGCCGGTAGAGCCTAGGCATGTCACACCGCCAGATGGATCTCTTAAATACTGATTATATCCATCCACATTGCCTCTCCACGGCACTAGGTCTTTTGCTATTCCTTTTTCAGCCGAGGGAACTTGTGCATACTTCTTCCCCCCTCTTCCCCTTTCCTTAGCGCACATAATTGCCTCATTATGTTTGTCATTTATAATTTGGGGGGCCATACACTGTGCTAGCGCTCTCCATATATTTTTGTTTCGTTTCCCAGAATTCCTACAAGATTAGTGGAATGATTCCCTTTTAAAAGTCAAGGAAAGAGGCTCAGCGATGTCAACTCCCCCACCAACACACAGCTAGAAGAGGGAGAGCCAGGTCCAACGTAGGTGTGTCTGACTTTGCAAGGATGTAGTCAGCAACCATACAACACTGTCACCCTTGCAGGATGTGGTTGTACTGCCATCACCTTTTTTTTTTTTTTGAATTTGCATTCAGTCCCCATTTTTCTGATAATTCGTTTGCCTTTTCCCTTTGTGCACAAAGACTGACCCCACTTTTCACTTGGCATTTCTGTATTTATTTTTACTGCATTAATTTGCATTGGATAATGTATGACTTAATATTTGTGCTCGTCCGTGTACATCCCAACCTCTCACCCCTATGAGATTAAACTGTTCTGCAGAAACATATATAATAAAAATATTGTCCATTCTCTAATATAGCCCTCTGTCCCCATAGTCCCCAATAAAGGTGAACATTGAACTCACTGATTGTGCCACTTTGTTAAGGATGGCTTTGATGCTATATTAATGTTTCCATTTGGTAAGCCACAGACTAGTTATATTTTATTCCATTATGGAACATGAGAAAAGCAAAGTTTTGCAAATAAATCCCTGACCATCTAACCACGTCCAGAACAATAAGCAGGGTATAAATAGAATCTATGACTATTTGGAAGACATGGAGATTTGGATGCTTCCAAAATTCTATTTGATTGGTGTTGGACTCAATCTGTACTTTTCTATAACCTTTTTTTTTTCCCATAAAAATTGTCAAGAATGTATTTTGGGGAGGAATAAAAAATTAATTATTAAGGTTTTCTTTGTTTGGAAAGGTCAAAAATGGAGAAATCAAACTTGGTAAAATTAATTGGTGATGAGGATGAGGAGTAAATTATATACTGACATTTGGTAGCAAGAATGAATAAACAAAAAAAAGAATACAAATCATCATATATACAAATAAACATACTTGTGGCATTTTCTTAAAAATTATGATTGCTTCATAGTAGTTGTTACTAAATAAAATGAAGCATTTTGCAGAAATAAAATAATTTGAGTCATGTAGGTAACCACGTTAAGCAACCCAAACTTAAAATTTTATATATAAATAAATTATATATACAAATATGAAAGATAAAGGTACATAGATGTAAAGATAATCATTTAAATATGTTGATAGCTAGGTATCTACAAAGGTAAAATTTCATGGGCATCATTTCCCATTTGCTTAGTGATCTGAAAAGCTCCGCTCAGTCAGAATGACTGAAACAAAGAGATGGCTTTTGTAAAGTTGCCTTATATATTTTCAGCATATCATATCCTCTGCCTAACATTATAAGATTTGCATTCATTCAAAAGCCAGACGACCTAAGTTGCAATCCTGAATTTTCACATCACTTGCTCTGTTTCTCTAGATGAATTATATAACTTCTCTTCAGTAAACTGTAGAGAAAAATATCTGTGCCATAAGGCTGGGAAGATTCAAGGAGAAAAAAACCCAGCTTTCATTGGCACTGCAATCAGGTTAAAGGACAAGTTGCAATTAACAGGAGAGACTCACTCCAAGCTCCATCAGTAGTATGCAGGGTGGAACTTTGCAGCAACAGAGAACATGGTTGGGGCATTTCAGTGGCTTCTCCCCACCCCCCACCATGGAGAGCATTCGATCTAAGTTGAACTTTGAAGGAAAAATAGCCATAGGTTGAACATACTCAAAATATTAGTTGCAGAAGGAAATGAGTGAATGAGTTTATGGTTTAAAGACGTTCAGAGAAAAAGATAGATGTATGTTTTTGAAATTCAAGACTAAACTAAATTAACCAGAGTAGAAAAGACCTTGAGATTTAGGACTAGAGAGGCCAGAATAATAAGAACTGGAAAAGGCTTATGAAATTATTAAAGTACTTTGAGGTCACAATTAAACAGTAATAATGTCTATGATAAAACTTAAAGTATTCTCTAATTAACTAAACACATATTAAAAAAAAAAAAAAGCATTGTTGACGCCTCAAAAGAAATAGTCTGATTTAGGCCACTGATTCACACTATTCAGTGTTGTTTTCCTGACAATAACAATAAAGATAATTATATCTGAATATTAATGCTTGTTTTGCAAAACATTGTTCTGACAGAGTAGTCACTTAAGCCAAAATTAACCTTTCCACTGTAATACAAATTAACCTTGCTCTCAACCAGCTAAAATGAAGTACCAATTATAGCTCTATTTAACTAGAATTCAGACTGGTCTTGGGGGGGGTGGGCATCCCATCAGTTGTCATCCTTGAGGTGTTTAAACAGAGTGAAGTTCATTCAACAGGTGGCCTCTATATGAAACTTCAGAGAAAGCTTCAATGAATACATACATAGAGAAGTACTCAATGAGCAGTTGAATGTGCTAACGCAGAGCACAGACTTTGGAGACCAGTAATCTGGGTTCAAAATGGTTCTTTCACTTCCACTAGCTCTGTGAACTCTGTGAACGGTTCCTTGTGAGATTCAGTTTCCTTATCTATAGTAAAGATAATGGGAAAATCTACTGCAGAGGATGATTGTGACTATTACGAGCTGATGCATATAAAATTCCGTAGCACACTGTTCTTGAGTACTGCACTATGCTTTTGATAGTATTCTTAGGAATGTTATAATTACCCGCTCCACTGATAGAGTATACTCATGTCTTTAATAGGCAATCATCTTATTTGGTTGACATTTGTGATAGTGGTGTTGAGAGATTGATGATTAGAAGAGTTATTCTGTCCCATTTGGATGTAACCTAATATGCTAGTTTAGAAATAATACATATATACATACCCACCACCAGGCTCACCCAAACCCCCAACCCCCTCCCCTCCAAAGCCCTCAGTTTATTTCTCAGAGTCCGTAGTCTTTCATGGTTTGTCTCCCCCTCTGATTATGGAGGGCAAATATTGCATGGGGCACTGGGTGTGGTGCATAAACAATGAATTTTAGAACACTGAAAAAATAAAATTTTATTTTACTTTATTTTATTTTAAAAATATTAAAATAAAAATAAAAAATATATATATGCGGACACACACACACGGCTAGCTTTTTCACAATACTCAAAATACTATAGAAGTCCACAATATGCAGTTCAACATCCTAATTTTTCACTTCTCCAATTAGCATCCCAGGAGATCTATTTATTTGAGCAAATCAATATATCCATGACTTAAGCTGTGAGCCTTTGGGAACTTCAAAAGCCCAAAGCTAATAGGTGGAAAGATAATGTACGTTCCCTTTTATGGGATTTTCAACTCTCAGTATCTTATATTGCAAAAGGGCTTTGCAGCGTTCAGTTACCAGGCAGCCTCTCTGTCCATACTAGGGTGTTCTCTTGGATGGTCCTTTTCGTTTTCACATTTCCCTTTGCTGTGAAAAGACAGCTCCGGTGGAGAGAATAGGGAGTTACTAGGATGCATGGCACTGATAGTGATAGTCTATTTGATGTGCTTTTCCAGAAGAAAAATGTAAAGTGGAACGGCTAAAGGCCTTAATGTGAGATGCCCCCATGAATCTTAATGCGTCCACGTGAATCCTGGCGTCAGAGCTGCAAGGAGCACACTGTCAGGGTACAGAAAATGAAGACCTCTCGGCTTTAAAGTTTAAATGCCCTGCTCAGCAGGGCGTCCAGAGAGATTTGTGCAACTAAAATGAGTTTATAATCAGGCTTTCATCCAAAGATAAGGAGGGACAACATCCAGTAGTTTTATGATGCACTCTTACCAGAAAAACACAAATAGATTTCTCTGTGTTGACCTCTGTATAATGTATTTCCAACTTCAATCATGAAAATTTTCTATTTTGGACCACTAAGAAGAGAGAGCCACAATATGCATCTAGGTTGGTTGGTTGGTTTCTTTCTTTCTTTCTTTCTCTCATTCTCTCACAGCAAGCAAGGAATATATATTGTTAGTGTCTACCATTCTTTTTTATTTTTCAGTTTCTTCATGTAATTTGGAGGGTACTCTTTTTTTTTTTTTTTGAGGGTATTCTTAACACTTGCAATCATTCAAATAAAATTATGTTAGCATTTTTAGTGGTCATGGATACATTTCCTTAGCCAAGGTAGCTAGCTTGAAAGATATAAATTAACTGCTAATCAGTGTTTAATGAGAGCTTTATGACATGATGTGTGAGTGCTTGTCTGAATGAATGTATCGATTAGCCAAGTCACCTTTTGGACTTACTGTTGGTAAACTAGGTTGATTTCCAAGGTGGATAAAATGCATAGCTACATATTCTGTCCACTGTGCTGTTGGCAGGCTGTTGTTTATCACAAGGTTTTAGTATTCTTAATGAACTGTTAACAAGCTGTCAATTATGGCGTTTATGCAAATCAGGGAAAGAGACAGTGAAGGATTGATGTGCCTAGAGTTAAAATTGCCTCCTTGAAATATTACAAAGTTAATAATTCCTCTTTTAATAACTGTCCTTAAGCATTTGCTCTCTGCTACCACTGGGCCATCCCCATGATGTGTACAGTGGAAAAGGACAACCCGCTTTGCTCTTCTTGACTGATGTGCAGAGAGAACAAGACACACCTATCTCTAGGAAGTGTTTTTGCTTTATGTTAGCAATTTGGGAATCATTTTCAATGAGCCTCGACCATGAGTGAAGTTCAATTTTAAGTGTTCTGAAATCCACAAGTAACTGTTTCATGATTCTCATACGGGACATCCATTTCTCCCTCTCTTCCCACTGGAGACTATCTAAGGTGGTGAAATCATCACTCCCTGACTTTCAGTTCTTAAATGTCCTGCACTCATGGTAGCTGTCCCAGATCCTTTGTCTCTTTGTGGTACTCAGAGACTGTTTGTCTTTAGTACAAATCCTTTTTATAGTTGTGAATTGTCTGACTGGAAATACTTCTCTGAAAAATCTGTTTCTCTGCATAGAGCCCAGAAGAAATACCCTGTTGGTGGCCAGTGGCCAGTACACCCACCAATTCTTTTAATTTTCTTCATCTCTTATGTTCTTGAATTTGTTGACCTAATACCCTCCCATGCCTCCTTCAGGGACCTGTGCAACGATTAATGCTTTCTCTATAGTTCTCACCCTTCCCCAGGCAGAATAAATCAGTCTCTTTCACAGAGTCTCCAGAGTACTTTAACCAACTTGAGTGTCCTCTACCATCACCCCTGTCCCCCTTCCCACACACAAACTGTGAACTCCCTCGGAACCCGGCCTGCCTCATGCCCATTTTAATAAATCACATTTTTCCATGTTAGAAAACAGCCACCTTGTGACACTTCTGAAGATGTGCTGTTCAGACGGAGGTTTTATAATAAAACTAAGGTTATTAAATGGTTACTAATATTTATAATTGGCTGCATTCTCATCTCTTTTATTTTTAATTGTTATGATCAGAATACTATCCAGAGAGAGTAATCCTTGAAGAATGCTTCACCTCACAGTACAATTAAAGTAGACATCTTTTAAAGGCTCTTAATATTCCCCCAGAAATGCAAAATTACATCTTGTTTTGTTTTGTGAAAGTCATGTTTTGATTATATGAAATTGGTATTTTATGTGAAAAAAAAATCTTCTGTTCAGCTTTGAGCATGGAGACTTGTATAATTGTTAGCATATTACTCATTGCAAAATTATTGAAAATATTTCTCTTGCAGTTTTTTTTTTTTTTTTTAACCTCATACTCTCAGATCTGGGAGTTACAGTGTTTCATAAAGGAAGTATCTTTATCTACAGAAAAAATCATGCATTCATACCTAGTTGAAGTGATGGATTAAGCTGTTTTATTATAAGTATATCAAAAATGCAATAAATATTTGCCAATGAAATGTAGTTATCATAAGGTTTTGCACAGTGCAATTTCATGTTAATGTCCAAGAAGAATACAGATGGCTTTATATGTCTCGTTATAATACCTGCTCTGTAGCTTGAAAAATCTATTTGTAAGTGTTGGAAATGTACATGTAAGAGTTCCAAGTATCTGTGAGTTATTTCTAAACACCACTTAACTCCTCCCAAGACAGATGAGGGCAGTATAAAACTGTAATTCTGGTGACTGATAAAACAAGCTGGGCAATGAAAGGAAATAACCCAATAAACTAAAAGGAAAAAGTGGATTGGCCTTTTGAGAAGCAGGAGGGTATGATGGAAATTGCTGGGCTCTGAGGTCAACAAGTGTCTTGACCTCCCAGGTCTTTGTGCTTTCAACTCTAAATGTTGGGGAAAGGGCCCGACTCTTAGGATGGTGCTGTGGATTTCATGGGTTAATCATGATAATACATGCTTACTGTATGCTAGACACTAGTCTCATGTATGCTTTCATCTGTCTGTTTTAACCTTTGCATAACATACAGTGGTTGATATCAGGTATGTGTTCCTGGTGTTTTTCCTTCCCCTTCTTAGACACTCTTAGATTACCTTCCTGAACATTTGAACATTTTATGTAGAAATAGAGTACAGGTACTACATGTTTCATTAGTCCTAATTGTGCAATTTTTATAACTGTATAAACTTGGGAACCTCCCTTCATCTCTGTGTCTCTGTTTCCTCAGCTAGGGAACAGCAGTGCACAGAACCAGTGCATGTTGATGGCACCACTTTCACAGGGCCCTGGAGTGGATTCGGCCGTGGAATCCCCGTCAAGTACTCAGCCCAATGCCTGATGCACAGCAGGCACCCACACACCTGTTGTTGTGGTTATTAGTTGCAAGGTCCTTAGCATTATTATTCCTCTTATTAAGGATAGTATGATCTTTAGACACCCTGCTGTAAGTAAGAGATCAAGAGAAGGAACTGGGGATATTTTGTGGCTAATCATTTTGTGCACTGATCACATTCCTCTCATATTTTAAAATTTATTTTATTTTGTTTATTTATTTTATTTTATTTATTTATCTGACAGACAGAGATCACAAGTAGGCAAAGAGGAAGGGAAGCAGGCTCCCTGCTGAGCAGAGAGCCCGATGTAGGGTTTGATACCAGGACCCTGGGATCATGACCTGAGCAGAAGGCAGAGGCTTTAACCCACTGAGCCTCCCAGACACCCCCATATTTTTTTTTTAATTCAACTTCCAATCTTAGCATTTCAGCCTTCATAATATGGAGGACAGGGAGAACCTGGAGTAACAGAGAGGTGATCCTGCCTGTCCCACCTTGTCCCACAACCTTAAAACCTTTAAAAGTCCTGGGTAATAGTAGCTTTGTCCCTGCTTCCTCTGCCTTCACCATTGCTACTAGGAATGGAAGTGGCTTCATAATAAGCTGAAGGCTGCCCCCAGACACCACATCCCAGAGGAGTGCCCGAAAGTCAATCTCTACATTTAATCTACATTCAATTAATCTACATTCTTTTTTTTTTTTAAAGATTTTAGTTATTTATCTGACAGAGAGAAATCACAAGTAGACGGAGAGGCAGGCAGAGAGAGAGAGAGGGAAGCAGGCTCCCTGCCGAGCAGAGAGCCCGATGCGGGACTCGATCCCAGGACCCTGAGATCATGACCTGAGCCGAAGGCAGCGGCTTAACCCACTGAGCCACCCAGGTGCCCTTAATCTACATTCTTAAAAGCATTTTTTAATCCACATCACTCAGACTTTCATGAGCTTCTATACTGTTACTCGATGTCGTAGTTCCAGCCACGTGTTTATAGTGCCCCTTAACGGTTGGCGACACTTCTCCATCCTCCAGAAGTCTCAGGGGCTCTAAGTGTATCATTTCCTGCTTACAATGGCACCATTTTCTTTCCTCCTGATCTCTTCCCACAAGTCAGATGAAAAAATTGCTTTTGCTTTCTTCAGTGACTCTTACAAACACCATTTCTAAAGGACAACTTATTAGTCTAATGGTTGTTTGTGGTAGCTGTGAGATTTTATATCTTTTACTCTGATGGAGAGAGGAGCCCAAAGCCAGCCTTATTTTAGGATTTTCTTTAAACCTTATCAGAGATTTCACAGGTTGACAGAATGACCATGTTATGAAGGAGGTAGTCGTCATGTGGGAGGAATAATGCAAATGCCCCTCATGGGAAAATGTTTACAAAACACAATCATTTGTTTTTCTGTATATCCTGAGGGCCCCAGTCATCTACTTTCTTCATTTACTTTGTCCAGCACATGTGTCTGACCACTTAGTAAACCAAGACTTTAGTTCTTCTTTGGGAGCCATGCAATACTGAAGTAACCCAGGACCATTTTTCTCTGCTACTTTCATAGCATCTCTCATGTTGATGTTTTATATCTTCATGAATGAAGATATAAAGGTGAACCTTAGACCTGCCACCTAAAAGAGGCATATTACTAATAACTTCTTTGTGGGTTTTTTTTTTTTTTAAGATTTTATTTATTTATTTGACAGAGAGAAATCACAAGTAGATGGAGAGGCAGGCAGAGAGAGAGAGAGGGAAGCAGGCTCCCTGCTGAGCAGAGAGCCCGATGTGGGGCTCGATCCCAGGGTCCTGGGATCATGACCTGAGCCGAAGGCAGAGGCTTAACCCACTGAGCCACCCAGGCTTCCCCTTCTTTGTGTTTTGTATACTCCTCGTCTATCTGCCCAGTATAGCTTTTTGCAATGCAGAATTTTTGTCTGAAGAAGATAATATTCCATAAAAACAAAATATTATCCACAGGGCTGTGACTTATAAATAGATTACTGGGACTGTTCTGTTAATGAACCCATTTTAGTCAAATCCGGTCTCTAGAATCAGGCTGATTTGGTCACAAGTCCACTTTGGCCACAAACTAGTTGTATGATCTTAGGGAAGTTCTTTAAACTTTAAATTTCTCATGCTTCGTAAGTACTGTAGCATTGTACTTCTTTTCCACATCACCTGGCTTATATTAAATGTTTAATACATGCACTTATTATTGCTATCCCTGATTGTTGTTAATGTGATTTTTCCAAGAAATATGCAAGTGTTTTAGTACCTTTGTTACCTAAACAGCTAGTTATTGTGAGTATTAAATGCTACAAGTCTTCCGGTAAAATTGATTTTTCTAGAACCCTAATATTTGCCACACCATTTGAAATGGCACTATAGCATCACTTCAGATACATGCCCTCCTATTCAAACTAATGTTTTTAAAGCAATCTTGCAGTGTTTTATTTTAAAAATATCTAAATTTAAGGATTTTGATAATGTTTCAAATCACAGCTGTTGTTCTCACAGTATTGTTCTCACTATATTGCTTTGGCATGACTGGAATCCATTTTGCATTTTATTAACTTAGTGTTTAACTGAGCTGATTTGTCAACTCTATCAAAACACGAGCAGTGGTCGATACAGTTGGAACTATTTGTCCCTCACACCTTGAAGTGTTTCCTTTTAGAATTTGTCAGCCAATGTTCATTGAGAATTTGGAGACCCGGGAGCAGGTTGATTTCTAGAAAAAGGAAAGTATGCTGTAGATTTATTTTGATACATAAGTGATTATCTCAAAGATCATTTTCACTACAGAAAACTCCATGAGTCACATAAATAGCATGTCCTTTCAAGATCCTAGAATAAAAACCACAGGGCCAGATGCATTCTCCTTGTCATTTTCCAGCTGGGGCTTTGTGAGAAACGGGAGTAGAGACAAGGCAACCTTCGGGTGGGATGTGATCCAGGTTCAAGTTTTATTTTAAAAAAAGAGAGAAAGAGAAAATAAGGAGGCCAGGAGGGATGAGAAGGGGAAAGGAGGAAAGAGGGACAGAGAGAGAAGAAGTCAATTCTAACAATCTCTGCTTTCAGCATCTGCACAGATGCTCTACTGCACTCTCCCACTCCTGTACACTAACTGAAAATTTTCTCTTTGCCATTTTTTCCCCTATTGCTATTAATTTTTGCAAGCCTTCAAATATCTCAATTTCGAGTACATGCTTTCTTCCTAAAGAAGACAAAATAGTATAGAAATAGAGATAATGCTGTCTCCCAGATAGATGACGGGCTTTTTGAAAAAGCTTTTTTGAAAAAGTTACTCTGCATGGAAATGATTAGTCGGAAATGAATCCCCAACTGCTTCTAAAGTAGTAAGACCCAAGTGCCTTAGTAACTCTGTGCTTTGGATAGGCACAACCAAATTTCAGTTCAATACTTGTTTTTTGCACACTTTGACAGGCTACTGCAATCCTTAATGAATACCATTGCCTCTATTTTTAAATATAGTGTTTTGGTCGTTCAGTATGTTCGTGATCAGTAGCCCTGATTCCGGTTGAATGCCTGGCGTGTGCTAGCAGATCTGAGAGCTAGAGTCGCAGTTCAGCTTCTTTTTGTATATCATGTATGTTCATCCACAGTTGACTACTTAAAGAAGTTATGAAATTGAGGGAAAATAATTTGAAATTTCACATGTGCCGTTGCAAAAAAAAGAAGAAAAAAATGATTTATTTGCCTGGGATGCTTTTCCAGGGCTGTCATATTGAAGTCTTGAATGATGTGTCTGATTTTATCTTGAAATTGAGTAGCCTTGTTTTAGTATAAGACCCTGAACAGTGAAAAAAACAAAAACACATTTTCTTTATCCCTGGTCACCCTTATAAATGATAACCACCTTGAATAATTGCTCA
The DNA here is from genome assembly GCF_009829155.1 of Mustela erminea. NCBI lineage: Eukaryota > Metazoa > Chordata > Mammalia > Carnivora > Mustelidae > Mustela > Mustela erminea. Next base: position 107,580,322 of record NC_045616.1, on the reverse strand, counting down.
ATCGAAGCTGAGCCTCAGTACATGAGAAGAAAGTATTTCCTCTTTTTCTTAACAGTAGCCAGGTCCTCCAATAAAGTAGTTTTGTGTTTTGTTCTTTTGGACTCCTTAATGCTCTTAGTAGTTAGCTGATAACATGTCCCAGCACTAATAAAAGTCCTTCTTCAGCAGTAATGTCCTCTAGGTGTTAAACTCATCACTTTCCACATTCACACAAAATATATATGTGTATTTTCTCTCTCTTGGCAAATCTATAAGTGGGATTTTTCAATGGAAATCCTATGATATAAATATCTTTGAAAGCTTTTTCATAACTTAACCTGCTTTGCAATCAGCCATTTTCTCCTTCAGAATCAATGCCTCTCATTAAGACTACTTCTGGCAGGGATGAGGGTCTAGCATCAGTTTATAGAAAAGTGGTCATGATTTTGCCTCTGGGTTTGTTTTAATTGTTCTTTTCCATGGAGAAAGCTTTGTGGTTTGAATAGTAGAAAATTCATTTGTAAGCTTGCTTGCTACATTTCTCAGAATAATGTTGTGAGGACTAAATTAACCCAACCTCAAACTTCTGACTCCACTCCACTCCATGCCAGACCCCCCTCCAGGTGCTGTAGACATAGGTGTCAACAAGACAGTTTCTGTGTTCCTGGCGTTTCACTCGAGTTGGGGAAGGCTGAAAATGAACAAGACAAAAATCACAAGTGAGGACCGCGGAATAGAAAATACACTCGGATAATGTGTGAGTAGAGCAGTGGAGATCTTCTTCAGGAGGGTCAAGAAAAGCCTCTCTAAAGATAAACCCTTGGAGCAGAGAGGCAGATTATGAGAAGGAGACAGCCATGGACAAACCTGGTGAAAACAAAACATGCCCCAAATTTCCTGAGGAGAATAGATGTGGAGTGTTGGTGGAGGGGAAAGAAAATTCGATAACCCTGACTGAGCTTCATGATGTAAGAGACGAGACCATTGAGAGGACAGGGACAAAATTCCATGAGTCCATGATGTATCTATCAGGAGTTATAATTTTATTTTAATCAATAAGATAAAGTGGTTTCTAGGGGCTTTGGTGTTGGAGTGGCATGCTGTAATTTACATTTAAGAACAGTGATAATGTCTGCAAAAATCTACCAGGATTGAATTCCGACTCTGCCATTTACCTCCCTGAGCCACAGTTTTGTTATCTGTAAAATGGGCTTCTTTATGAGCCTCACAACTTACACTATGAAGATGAAATAAGACAGCCATCATAAACTGCTCCGTCAACAGTAAGCATTCCACAGATGGAGAGAGCCAAGAAAAAGCTTAGGCCTCCCTTAAGGGCTTCCCTTGGTTCTCTAGCCTGGACCATTCATTAATTTATTTTGTACTCTCCTCCTCTCCCTTAATATCTGAAATTTTTGACAATTTTCTCTGAGATTCCTGGCATTTGGGCCTCTCGTGATGGCAGGGGGTCTGGTTTACTGTCTGTTAATTTTAGCTCTTCTCTGCTGGAAGCGCCATAGCTACTAGAGTAACCAGAGAGAATGGGAGGTGGTGCAGCCTATTAAGTGGCCCCATGGGGCTGCCCTGGCAGCAAAAATCAAAACAAACAAACAGCATCCCAAAACAGGTTTGGGCTTTAGGGGCTTTAAAACGGACATTTTTCCATTAATAACATAGCAGTTAAACTCTAACGTGACAGCTCTCAAAAAGTTTATTCTAACAAAACCATTTCAAATCCAGGCAAATCACTCATCTTGCCTACAAATGTCAGAGCCAGGCAACACTTAGTAGATAATTTGGTCCACAGTTTTCAGGGGTATAGGTAATTGCAAGTAGAAATAAGTGACCTGCTCTGTTTCCTGCCTCCCGTCTTCCTGTGCGAGCTAACCACTTCGTTGGACCTGAAAACTTCGGGAGTTTTTAATGACCCAAAGTATCTGGTTGAGTGGGTTATACAGAAACATACCCAAATGAGTGAGAAACGTATTTTTGCCTTCTGTTTTATTTGAGGAGTCCCAAACCTAAGAAAGAAAGAAAGAAATTAAACATTTAAATATGAAACAAATTTTTATTGTTAGCCCGGCCATAATACTGCTATGAAATTTTTATAGTGAGGGCATAACATTTAGATTGCACGTTATTAAGACAAGTACTAACGTCTTTTTATCTGAATCATTGCATACACAGGCAAATGGTATACTTCGTTTCAATGCTTGGTTAATACCAGACTATGAAAAAGATGGAAATTTTCAGAAGAGAATTGTAAAGTTAATGAGATTGGTTCCCCCATGTTTAACTTGATGGCTAAGGGGGCAGGAAGATTTTAGTGGAATGTTTGACGTGAGACAAAATTGTATCCTAATGGTTAAGAAAAACAATGAGGAGAAAACATTAAAAATCTGATGAAAATGAAGAACGGTACTTGAAAAAATGGGATTATATCTTTACAAACACAAGATTGGGCCAAACGTTTAAAGGAAACATAGACAGTTGTTTTGTATTACATTATATGTCTCTTTCCTCCTTGCCTAGCTAGGGTTTTCTACAAAATAGAAATGAAGGGGTATACTTCCCTATACACTTCTATCGTATGCACAACTACACATTTATCAATCTATATATCCATGTGCTTGTTGATCATAACTTAGGAAGTATAAGATAAACTCACTTTGCCTACCACCTACTATTTTTGAAAGGACCTTCTCATATAGATTTCCTGCAAATAATCTTTTCAGTACTATATCCCAAGAATGAAATGAGGGTTTTAATCATTTATGTTATTTACAATGAGAATCATTACCACTTTACACCTAAGTTATGATACTCAGATATTTTTTCCTTGTATGTTTCGGCAAACTGAAAGTTTAAGTGTATATCTACACTCAAGGAAAATAATGGTCAAGACAAGAGAAGATATATAGAAGTTACATCCGAATGCAATAAAACCTCCCCTGGAAATAAACTTTTACCCCTGTTCCGTTACTCACTTGCCACCATAGATTTTTTATGAGACATTCCCAGTTTCAAAAAGCACAGCCAGTGGTTTATACCCACAAAACAGCTCGTCCTAGGCATGGACTCGCTGTATTTAAGCCTGAATTACAAACATTTGAGTTTTGCAGCATGAAGCAGCAAGAGATTGAAAAGCAATGGTTTCTAATATAGCTCTAAATTATCATTTCCACAGACACAGCCGTTATCATTTCTTCTCTGCACTTAAAAAATAAAAAGTGGTGAAGGTAACCCCACCGCATATTTTTCTTCTGCTTGTTGTACACTTCACAGTCTCCGAGTGAATCAGCTTTGCTAAACGTACTCATTAGTGTCCAATTTGTTTCTCTTCGTCTCTTTGAAGAAACCTTGCAAGCAGTTGGAACACTTATTTTATTTTGATTCCACAGTGGAAAATTGTATTCACATAAGTAAGCATATACCGAACAGCAATAAATCATTATTTCTCAGATGACCAATATCAGCGGGAATCTCATATACTTCTCTGCTGGAGTTGATTTCCAAATTCATTGAATAATTATTGGTGCTGCTTTTCATAAGTGAAAAGCATTTTTTCCTTTCTATTCCGGTTAACTTTTAAATGCTACCTTTCCCCCTCATTTCCTCAACACTTCTGAGAATTATTTGTAAAGGAGGGGAAAAAAATGAAACTTTATACTCAGCAAATGTCAAGGTGGTTAGACAGACTGTAATCCTTCACAACTATTGCCTGGCCCCTGAAGTTTAAACTTTCATAGTATGAGCCTTTTGGAAAAGACTGAATCTCATGTTAACCTGCCCATAAGTGAAATAAATACTAATGCCTTAATGTTTTAAGGGAAAGCTGAGAATTTATTAGGCTATTCTAAAATGTAAAACTTAGGTTAGTAAATTTCTGTTTTCTTTTACTCTGCGGAGAGAAAAAAAAATACATTGTTGTTTTACTTTCTAAGGGTTAATTGAATATTGCTAATAAACACTGCAAATTTTAAATACTAGGCATTTGCATTCCTGCATTTTCCCCCTTAACAAAAGTTAGTAGCAGTAAATAACTCATAATCTTGGCCTCTAAAGTGAATTTATAAAATATTGATTGCTTTCAAGTCAATTTTACCACAGATTACATATCATAGCCACATTCCAGAAACAATGAGAATACTCAGTTTAGAATTTGAACCAACATTTTTTAAATGGCTAATGTGCACAGAGTATTATGTTAGGCACTATTATAGGCAAAAACAACCAAATAAGGCTTTAAAATTAAATTCAGAACTTAGATTTGGGAAGGGTAACAGTGGCAGATTGGGATTCCAACTTAATATTCAGATACTTGCTTTTTATACTTCTTTAAGGAATTTTTCTTCTTTTATGCTTTTGGTCAATGTTCATAAATTTTTGAGCTTCTAATTGAAGGAAGTTAAGGGGTGTTTTTTGCTAAAGTTATTTTTTCCTTGAGTTAAAGCTTGAATATGATTAACACTTGAACATGGAGCAATGTAACATTTGAACTATTAATATCTTTACAGCAAATAATCTTTATGTTTTGTTTTACATTTACTTCTAGCTCCTAAAGTGAGAAGATAATGTGAATATTAACACAATTCAAAAAATAATAAGATAAAGTCTAAGAAATATTTGGGTCTAAAATATCATAATACACATTATGATCTTACTTTTTTATTGAAAAAACTCCAATCTTTAAATCAGTGTATTTGCAAAAAAATATATAATATAGTCCAGATCTTTGAACCATCCAGGAATAACTCAAATATGCTTGTTTAAAATTAAAAAGATATCTATGTAACTACAGAACTATCAATAGGATAACATACCTTTGAATTATTTTCCTTAGAATCCCTTTATCTCTTCGCCAAGAAAAAATTTTAATATGAATATGAGTTTTAATTAATATGATGGACAGAGCACTTTTAGATATTCTGAAATATCTTAATATAAACAGTTATTAAATAAAAACCTATTTGAAATTATAGTAATGAGTTAAGATAATCAAAAATTTAATAATACATGAAAACATTTTTATACTACAAGATATAATATTTTTCATTAATATTCTATTCCCAAAATATGCAAGACAAATTGTTTCTAAATAAGTCATTATTTTGTATTTCAGATGCGATCTCAAAAAATGAATTTTTGTTCAATTATTGAACTTTTGAACCTCCTAAAACAATTATAAAAAACAACAGTAAAAATAATTAAGAAATCTGCAACACAAAATGTCTTACCCCTGAATTTTATCTAGGTTTAGTATAAGGAAGACTCCAGGTGTATTGACAGGACAGTTAATTTATGATTCCATATTAACGAAGTCACTGACATTACAATATATTATTACTTGTCAGCAACATCTACTCAGACACAAAAGGGATGTTAAATAGATGAAGTTCTAGGACTTCTTCTGACTTGGCAGTGGGCGGGGGAGTGCAGGGTGGAGAAAAATATAGATAAGACTTAGATTAATTTGAAGGTTGAATTCAATATACCACTTGACTCAAATATGCCTCTTGCCCAAAGGTTAGTGAAATAACAGATAGAACCACTGGTGGCCGCATGTATAGGTACATCCATCTAGATGTATTTGCCTTGTGTGTCTCACTTATTGCATAACTTCTTATTTTCAACAATTTTTCATTAGAGCAGTTTCCAAATACATATCCTGTGAATTGTATCATGAGGGTGGGGAAGGATGGTATGATCAGAGAGATTTGGGGAATACTCTGTATTTAATACCTTCAATGCTTGGAAGTTCTCAGAGTTCCAAAAGAGAAGCCATCACTTTAACACAGTGTCTTCCAAAATATCATTTGCCAATCATTACTTATTAATATTTCTACAAATTAATATAGTATATAAAATTCCTCCACATACAATTGAGTCTCCTAACTAACTACCTGATAATCTAGGCTACTTAAAATCTTTCTTAAATCTCTCTTCCCAATCTTAGATTCACCAGGAAGTTTGTACTCTAACATGAAGGAACTGTGTGCTTTTTTTCACGAATCCGCAAGATATTCTTCTTGTGTGCCTTAGTTCATGTACCTCCTCCTTTTAGAATGTGTGTTCCTTCTCCCTTCTGACCTCTGCATGTTCAAAACCAAGTACATAGTAGATGCTTCCTCATATTCATACTTAAACAATTTGCCAATATGAGGTTCTAGGTGTGCAGAGATGCAATCAATATATCAAATGAAATTTGAAAAAAAAATTCTAAGGTCTTCTGAGGAAAGTGTATTATGCTGGACATTGTTATGGGAAAACCAAGTAAGGTTTTATATATGTACCACATGTGACGGGAAGCCCTGAGTTTTTCACACGAAGTAAAATGAGTGAGTTAGGTTTTATGGAGAGGATAGGCCATAAGTTATATCTCAACAAAATAATGTAGGCTGACAACTTTCTGCAAATGTGATCTGAAGCTCTAAAATCATAGGACACCTGTCTGAGGAGAGTTGGAAGACTTGAAAGGAGATGGTATGCTTCATAAAGATGGTCTACCGACTTTTGTGTAGGGAACATGAATCTCTATGGGTTGTTCTCTGAGCTATGATTTGATGATACAGCTGTTAAGGGCACTAAATCCAGTGGTGAAAACACTTTGAGTTGAATCCTGTCTCTGCTTATTATGATGCTAGGAGACTTACTTAACCTTCCTAGGCTGGGTTCTCCCCCAGAAGACTGGAACCTTGATACCAATTTCCTAGAGTTGCTACATGAATGAATAATATACTGTATAAATACACAAAATATTGGCATATGGTAAGTTATCTGTAAATGGAAATATTATTATTAATAATGTTACCCTTCTTCCACTTGCTATTCCTTCTTTAAGACTAAGTCACAAAGAATTCAGTGGCATTTCATGAATATTCACCACTTTGTCTGAGAGTCATGAAGCATTCTTAACTACCTATATTTTTCTTGAAAAGAATAAAATATTAAATCATTACCAAGGCCACATTTAAAAAGATAGAACATTTTATCTATAATGCATTACTGCCAATTCAAATTCAGTTACAGTATAACGGCGTTATCTAATTTAATTTATACGTTGGACCATCTCTTGTGGGTAGGAAAACAGTCCTGTTTTACATGGTAGCTCTAACCCTTCCCCAATTACCACTGTCTGGTTTCAGACATAATTTATTTGCAGTAAATAGATTTTATTTTAAGAAATGTCTACCCAGCTCTTTATATGTTATAACCAGATCATGTTTTAATGAGATAACTATAGATAACACAGTCATATTTTCATGTCTCTTAAATAATATATTGGGATCATTCTACTTATAACAATTTAATGAAAATGAATGTTTTTTTGTTATTGAATAGAATTTCCATAATACAATGAGGTTCCTGAGATAAAAGCTTCAAAGCTAAGCAAAATATAGAAGTCAGACAGTGATCCTAATGGAGAGAGGGCAGATAAGTGTCCCTGTAGTATGCCAACTGCAGCCTATTGGAAATGGCTTCCCAGGTCCTTGCAGTTGGGAGGATTATGAAGCTTAATTCAGGCTTACATACCAAGAGTGCCACAGTGGTAGGAGTGGGGTATAGTGGACCTTGAGCACGTGTTCCTTTTTTCCTGTCCAAATTAGGCATATGTGTAATATTTGTAGTTATTAGGGAAATGTAAAATAATGAAATACCTAGAATACTTTCTCTTCAATATCATAGTGACTATTCAGACACAACACAGTTTTAATCACGGGCAGACATTTTTCCCTTTTTAATTTTTTCCCTCTTATGTCTTGTAGCTCTATCCTCTCTCCTATTTCTTCCTTCTTTTCCCCTTCACCTACTCTGCTTTTAGATGCCCTTATCTCTGTTTTCTCCTCTTTCATTTCCCTTCCTTCTTCAAACATTTTAAGCATCTACAGTGTGCTTACCTATTAAGCCAGGTGCCCAAGTAAATCAACAGTCTGTGCCAAATTAGAGTAGTAGCATTGTTTGGTTGTATCTAATTGGTCACTTGTAATTAGTCCTGATCACACAGAGGACTCCAGCTAGCTTTTCCTGACCAGCATACGGATGGTTGTTCTAAACTGCTATTAGCTACCCCCCTCCCCAACTTCCCAGCAAGCTAATGACTCAGGAGGCATCCATTTCCCACACCATTCCTAAAGGTAATCGAGAACTAGCTACTTCAAAAATGCTGCATGCTCACCCACGCATATAATCTTTCCAGGACTGCTTTTCATGGAAAGTTAATTGCCCTTTGGGCTTCCTAGGTATGAATCTAACATTTACCTGAATATTAACACTTTTGCAAGCCCAGTCTAAAGACAGTTTCTGCTGTAATGCTGACCATATGCTAAAAGTCATGTTAACAGCAGAGATCCTTTCTTTTCTTTGTTGTTGCTGGTGTGGGGAAGGGTGTCCAAAGTAACATTCTAAGGCAGTTTAGCTTTAGCCACTGGCTTTTACCTGTCTCTACATTAGCCAGAACTAATGATAATTTTCTATTCTGTAGACTCTCTCAACTCTTCATTTTTTAAGTAAAACTGCTATATAGCTCTATCTATGGATATTTTTAGAACTCACTCATCAAAATAAGCATAAAACGTATTATTGTGCCTCTTGCACACTTTATCAGCATGTGCTTCCTTAAATATAATTTGGGTTTATTCAGCTATGTTTCTATTTTACTATCAGCTGAACCCCATAAGCCCCCTTTTATTATATTCTAATGAGGAAAATCAATTGCAAAATATGTTTGTTCCTTTTTTCATCAGCAGATGAGTTGCAGTTCTGTAGTATGGTTTTAACCTTTCCTCTTAGGTAGCAACGGGAGGGAGGAACATGATCCCCATCTCTCATAGGCTGCATTGGGGAAAGGTGGGAAAGTCTTTCTCAAATGAACAATGTCTTTTACTCCACTTGAAAATAATTTTCTTTTTCCCTTCTGAAAATGTGATTCTGGGAGCCTCTTGTAAAGATGGGTAAGGCAGGCTTGGAGACCAGTGAGTCTACTTTCTCTCAGAAGGATGTAACAGCTAGAGAGAGGGACCACACTTGCAGCATCGCTTGTTGAGCTGGCCTTGAGTGCAATACCTTCTCTGCCACTTATGGGCATGTGTCCTTGAGTCGATCTCTTAAGCTCTCTGGTCTTCACATTTTTGTTTTAAGAATTTAGTTATAACAAAGGGAGAAAAAAGAGGAAAATCATGCATTCTTCTTTTTTTAAAAAAATTATTAAACAATCTCTTCTACATAGAGAACCCCACATAAGCAAATGCAAGGCCTTTCCTCACTTCAGTATAGCTAATCATTTTTGTAAATCCCTATCATTCTTTGACTTGTTTTTTCATCCAATAATGTTTTCTGAGAAGGGTCATGTCAAAACTAGAGGGAGAGAATATATCACGAGTTTTATATTCCTTTAAATTATTTATAGCATTACACTGCATGAATGAAAAATGTTTTATTTAACCATTTACTAATGACAAATGTTCATGTTCTTTGCAATTTTTTGTTATACAAAATGCTGTGATGAACACCCTGGCACACATATGTGGGTGGCTCACTGAGGCTGATAACTAGAAATAGATTTGCTAGGTTATAAGAATGTCAGTTTTAAATTTTAATAGTTACTGTCCAGTTGCCCACAAAACAGCTAGGTCACTCAACCTTCCACCAATAGCATAAGAGATGTCCAGCAGGGTTCTGAGATAGAGCCCTGCATCAGACTCCCTGCTCAATGGGGAGCCTTCTTTTCCTTCTTCCTCTACCCCTCCCCCTTGCTTACACACTCTCGCTATCTCTATGTCAAACGAATAAATAAAATCTTTTAAAATAATAATAAAAGTTAATGTTTAAAAGAACTTAAACTGTATTAGAGACTTAGGGAAACTTAGACTCTTAGAGAATTAGAGACTAATTTTTAAAAATTGTATTATTTGCATATGTCTTGGAATTATTAGATGGGTAAAAAGAGAACTCGCGTAAGGTTGTCAAATTTTCATTGAGGGCTCTCATGTCTAACCCCTTTAGTGTGACGGTCCTGTTAGTTATGCAAGCATCCTTCTTGTTGTCAGTCAGTTATGAAGACATAAGACATAGGAATCCTACCTCCTATATCAGATTTCTTGACTTGGAGTTGTTCGAGTTGCTGATAGAGGAATAGGTTATTAAACACTATCCTTTCTGGGTTCAAAATGAAATTGCTGTGTGTACAGAAGTTCGCAGATGCGCAAGAGGTCATACTGATTGATGACCTTTGAATATTGGCCATTCAGATCAAGGAGATGAGAATTAGGTTTCTTATTTTGGGGACTTTTCAATAGCACCTGTTCTCCATTCATTCTACACTTCTAAACAATGAGGCATGAAACAACAGAAAGTGATCGCTGATAGCTGATAGCAGCTGTCTTCCACATAGATTGGGTGATGCTGGTCTAGTAGTGGTCAGAAAATTACATCCTGGGTACCACATCCAGTCCAATGCTCATTTTCATAAATAAAGTGTTAGCAAAACAACTAAGAAAAGCCTACTTGTTTATGGGTTGTCTATGGCTGCTTGCCCTACAAAGGCAGAGTTGAGAAGTCACAGCTGTGAGACCATCTGATGCAAAGCCTAAAATATTTGCTGCCTGACCCTTTATGGAAAAGGTTTTCTGATCCCTGATCTGCAATATGCATAACCTGAAATAGACTACATTCTGAAAGTTTGATAACTAGTTTGTGAATAGATACATGGATCCCTTATTTTTGTTACTTTGAAACCTTTAAAGAACCTTTAAGAATTCTCTTGGCAGATGGGTTATAAGTGTGGGAAACTTACAATGAAATTGTGTTTAGAAAATATTTTTGTTTTTCCTAAAAGAGGTGAAGGTTTGAGAAGTACTTATGAAAAACAACTAATTCTAAAATATCTTTTTTTGCTATTATTTTCTAATATATTAGTGAAATAATACTTCCTTTAATTTGAGAAAAAGAAGCTTATTATACATGGTAACTAACTTTTAAAAGTAAAAAAAGTTAAATTATGGTTTATTCATCTTTGTAGTGTTTTATTTAATGGTGAAAAAAAATCTGTCTTACAATTACTGAAAACATCTGTCTTTTTATCTCAGTAAGTTAATTCATTAACTTTGAAAAGACTTACTCAAAATAACATTTAAATATTAGCATATTTATTGGCAAATAAATGTTTAATAATTATGTTTTTTATTTTCTTAATTCATAGTGACTGGTAATGTGGTGGTAGATAAGATAATCTCAAGAGATTTTGTTAATTTATTAAAATACTGCCAGCCTCATATTTTTAGCAGCATGCCTTAGTCATAAAGGGGAACCACCACGTGTCAAGAAACATAGTATGAATTTTGTTTCCTATTTCCACACAACCGGTGTGCAGTAGCTCTGTCTCAAAGTCATACACATATGTACACTAACACATGCACACACACACATTATTGTCCTCAACTCTGTAACGGATAAAAAATTACATTGGTGACTTTCATATATAACAGATGCATAAGCTCTCAACCAAGAAAACTAGACATTTAGGGACAATCAAGTTTCAATATAAAAATAATGAAATGTCTGGAGACAAATCAGAAACTACTGTTAACAAATAATTAAAATAAAGCAGAAGTAATCACACCTGAAACAAATGCAAGTTAAAAGAAGCATCCCAGCTTACTCCTGTATAGACCAACAACTTGTCCAGAAGTAGGTTACTGCCCCCAAATGAATAAAAGTGGATTTCTCTTCCAGAAGTCATTACAGGTCTCCAACTTCCACTGGTTCCTATCATATTGTTGGCAATAATTATATTCAGAGAACATACTAGTAAGAGTGTATGCTGACCAGGAAATAGGAGGGGAACTCTGTATCCTTTCTAATCTATAGCTGAAATACTGCCATTAACTAAAAGCTCAGTAAACTTTTGCAGTAAATGAACATCTGAGAAAATATTAAAACAAGCTACTGAAAATACATACCTAGAAAAACAGCTGCAAAATCAGTATGATCAGACTCCATGTGAATATAGAATCGTCCACATCTTTCCTCACTGATATTTGTGATCATAGGCTTAAACTTTTTGTGCTTGGGTTTCCCCATTTGGAAAAACTGGTATAGGAGTGGCTACTGTCATATAGGGTTGGGATGAAAATATAAAGCATCTAGAAACCTCTGGTATATAGTGTTCCATCCGTATTTCCTGCTCACAGTAGTAGCAGCAGCTACACTAATAAAAGTAGTAGCAACTACGCTACTGGTAGTAGTAGCCACAGTAGTAGTGCTGATGATAGTAAAATTAGTAATAGTGGCCCAAAGCACCTTTGGATGTCCCACATTTCCTAGAGTATAAATAATAATACCAATACTAACAAATGCATTGTCTAGTGTCTTCATAATTGGAGACAAATGTAAGCCATTCATTTGCTTCTTCATTCTAGAAACACTAAGTAGGTTTTGTCCTGCTTCTTAGAGGTAAGCATAGCTGCAAAGTTGTTTGCACTCTCCATGAGTCTCCAATCCAGAAGGGGAAACCAATTATAAGCAAACAATTTCAAAACAGCTCTATCCAAGACAGAAGTAAAATCTATGAATAATAACTCAGTAGTGAATAACAAAGCTATTATCAAGGGGGCCTTGTACATACGTTTCCTCTCAGCAACTCTACAGGGTAGGTCCTACGATCCCCATTTTACAGGTGGAAAACTCTGAGAGGTCGAGTTTCTAACCTAGAATCATGCAGAGTTCAAAGAGTCTTCAGAGTCCAAAGCCCATGGTTTTCCAACTCCTTAGCCACTGCTCGCCAGTTCAGGAGACTGAGAATGTTGGCTGGGATGTGGCATACTACATGCTGTGGATGTCCAAACCATCGCTCGTCTGGACACCACAAATGGAGCATAAAGAAAAATGGAGAGAAGCCATTTCATTTTAGGACTCTTGACTGCAGTCTGTTCAGTCTGGCCTGGTTTCTTCTCGGTGCTTATGTACATGCTAATTGCCGTGGCTAAATGATGCCATTGTAAATAATAATGCTTTGGTGAAACGTTTAATCTTCCCTGGGGTTTGGTGGACATCTTCAGCTGCTGGTCTGGTGATAAGCTGAGCAAGGGGAGCGGAGATTCTTCCTGTTTTCATGTAACCAGTTGTTGCCAGTATTAATTAATGACTGATATTTAAATAAAAATGATTGAAGTTGGAATGAAATAATATACATAAGTAGTGAATTCTGCTTTATGCAGAGGTGTTTTTTATTGTTGTTTGGTTTTGGGAGGGTTGTGTGCGTGTGTGTGTGTGTGTGTGTGTGTACTATTGGACTCTGGAAATTGAGGGGACAGTGAAAGGCCATTTATCTCATTTTTTGTTTATTGACTGGATCCATTCAGACCAGCTTGAAAAAAAAATATGTCTAGTCCACTTCAGCATTCCCTCCTGGTGCCCTACCTCTAAAGCCCAGAAGAGATCTACAAATATAGACAGTGGCACTTTGCCCCATCTCTTCTGTTTGTTTGGCATCAGTTAAATCACTCCGCCTTCCAATTTGGAAAGTTTGTAATTTAAAGCTCTATCCACACATCTCGTGAGCCAGTCAAAGTGTTTTAATTTCTTATACCGTTCTAAATATATGACTTGGAACTGGTACGCTGCTCTCCACCAGCAGTGTTACATGCGGTCCAGAAAGCTGCCCTCACCTGCCTTCAATCACTTTCTACAGGAGCTGTTAGCCCTAATAAGTCCTCAACCTCTTAGTGTGACGACCTTCAAACATACAATGATATCATAAAAAATTATGCAGTAAACACCTAAACTTGTTGACGTGTTGATAACCATTTGATATCTAGCTTTTGTGACAGCTATCAGCCCACTTTTTTTCACTCTCTCCATCTTGGTCTTTAAACGTACATTTGCATGCATACATGCACTCAACAGTACAGGAATTAGAATCAATAAATAGACAAGAGTGTGGGCTTTAGAAATAAGAGGCATGGTTTTACAGCTCACCTGGTGGAACTCCACGTAAACCTGAGAACCCCTCTGATTTCCTACTCCATGAAATGGACATAACAAACCCCACTCCAGAGCTTACTGTGTGGTTTAAGAAAGCAACAAGTAGTAAGAATTTGGCACTCTCCCTGGTCTGTAATAGTTGCCTACTATATGGTAACTGTTTTAAATTGTTACTGTACGACCTGTACTTAATCACTTAAGTAAGATAAAATTACATATAAATTAGTCTGCATTAACGTATGTTCAAATAGTTTGGACCTGAGTGTTTTGGGGGCTTTTTTTTTTTTTTACCCCTAGTTAATAAGAATTTTGATCCCCACCAAGCTACTGAGGTATTGCAACCCACAGTTGAGCGAGCATCTCTGACCTGAGGCTCAGCCAGTAAAATTTTACTTCCATTAAAGGGGACCGGGGAATGCTTTGCAAACCAGCCCCTGACCTGACTGGAATCAATGGAACTGCTTCCCCTCGAAAATTCTGGGCTTTCTCCCAAATGTTTCATTTGAAGGTGAGTGCCTTGTGCAAAATGCCACGTATGTGACTCTCTGTACCAAACAGTTAATGTAGAAGTCAGGGGGAAAAAAAATCCCCTGCCCTTGCTGTCTTTCTTAATGTATTGTGACAATGCACTAATTTAAGCACAATTGGCCCAGTGTCTCTCATTGTGACAGAGGCGTTTCCACCGAGAAAAGCAGCAAGGGTACCCTGAGATTGTGGCTTGTCCAGGGCTGAGTTTGATTTATGAAATGAGACCTAGGAGCCTGGATTGAACAGATTGGCTTGCAAGAGACAGCTGCACTGGAGGAGCTGGTGCCAGGTATGGGTAGTGGAAATAGAGAAAAATGAACAGTGGGATAAAAATTCCTTTCCCAGTCCCTACTTATCAACATGAAACATCTGTTTCAGCTACAGTGGTTCCCAGTGGCAGTCAGAATTATTGATATGGCAAAATCGCTGCTTATATGCAGCACAATGGCTTGCCCCCCCCCCCCGGCTGCATTGTAATAATTCATTACTGTACTAGTGCTACCAAAGACACAGTGCACGGGAAAGGGGAGCAGTGCCAGGGCAATTGTGCAAATGGGGAGGGTGCGGAAGCAAATTTTCCCCAGGAGCAATAAATTTCTGCCTGCTGTTCTATTTTATTGTGGATGAACACAGTGATTATACTTGTTGGAAAATAAGCAATAAGCTTCTGTCTGTCTCCAATTGTTTTTAATATTCTTGTTTAATGGGAGAACATAGCTTTTATTTAAACTAAACATAATGGATGCATTTTAAGATTTGGATCATTTTTTTAAAAAATCTTGCTTTCTCATATGTTATGTAAGCACATGCGGCTATAAATAGGAAAACAAATATGCTTAGTTCAGCTTTTTGTTAGACAAAATTTGATTAGGGATGTGCAAAAGCTGATGCTGTCAGCCAACACATAGCACCAGGGAGCAATACATACCATGTTAGAATGAAAATTAAATGCATTTATTATCAAGGAAACTGGTTTTGTAGAAACGTACCAAGAAAGTTTACGCGCTCAAATAAATACCAACTAGAATTCCTTAATTTCAGTAATATCACTAGATAATGCAAGCTGGTAAACTTACATAGGAGTTCCCATGGCAGCTGAAGGTTGATCAGGGATTTACTGAGTTCTTACGCTTCTTAGGCTATTCTGAGTAGTAGAACAATGCAAAAAAAGAAAAAATAAGAGCTCACCATTTGTAAAGTCGCTTTTCTCCCATTTGTATTCTAATTGCCCTTGATGCACAAAGAAATTTTATCTGCACCTTCTTACCTGATAAGGCACATATATGTGTTTTACAGGTATGGGAAAATACAAATTTTTAAGTTAATTTCCCAACTAAAACTGTTATGTAACCAATTCAGATGTAAAAGCTCAAGAAGATAGGCAGTGCTATGGCATGTGTTCACGGCTTCTATAGGGGTACTTAGTACTGGCCTTGGGATGAGAAGAAAAGAGGGTTTGGTGTTTTAGACAGCAATGAAATGAAGCGTTGGCAAATTAATAAACGGCTCCCGCCTGTCAGCCCGGGCACTGAAGAGGTTAAGAGACTCCAGTGCTGACAACATGATAATGAGGATTTATGGTGAGCAGGAGGTGAAGGTGGGTGGGATGCTCCCAGGCTCCCATGTGTGGTGGCTCCAGGCCCTTTGCAGACACAATACCTCAACGGATTGAAGGTTACTTTCTTGATTGTAACAACAGCTGAGCTTGGCTACATTTGTGTCTGAGTGCATGCAGAGGAAAGATATATGAGTGTGTGTGTGTGTGTGTGTGTGTGTGTGTGTGTATACACACACACAGATATAAATAATTGTATTTGATATTTTGATATTTTATCATTTCAGGTGGTACTGAGTTGAACTGTATTTTTATCAAGAAAAAAATAAAATGTTCTCTCTTCTAGAATAAGGCATGTGGACGGATGCATGGATGGATGGATGCATGGATGGATAGAAAAAGCAGTTCATAAAGCTTCCAGATATCTT
Organism: Mustela erminea; assembly: GCF_009829155.1. Classification (NCBI taxonomy): domain Eukaryota; kingdom Metazoa; phylum Chordata; class Mammalia; order Carnivora; family Mustelidae; genus Mustela; species Mustela erminea. The sequence goes on along the minus strand of NC_045616.1, from coordinate 107,563,852 downwards.
CATATTCTGGCCCTTGACTACTTCTCTCACTTCAAATGTCACCTTTTCCTTTTATTCATTCTGTAAAAACTATTTTTATATATAAAAAACTCCTCGTATTTTCCCCAAAAATGCAAACTCATTTTTAGCCCAGCGGACTTCATACTTGTTTTTCCCTATGACTGAAGCTCTCTTCCTACCTTTTCCTGAGGCTTGTTTTGATCAAACAATCCACATGTCTCTTTCACACCTTCCTTATCCCTTAACACATGCAATCACATTTTCCTGCTTTATTTTCCTTAAAGCTCATTATTTTCAAAATGCATCGTGTTTGTTTACCTGTTAATGACCTCTCTCCTGCTCGAATGTGAGTCCCACGAGAGCAAGGACCTTGTCTAATTTCCTGTTACTTCACTTGCACTGAGAACTGTGTCTTTGATTTGATATGCAGTAAATATTTCTTGAATTTATGAGGGGTGGATGCAGGAAGTGAGGCTCTCAGAACCATAAGCTGTTCTCTGACTTTTCTGTCTGTGTGTACTTCAGAGGTCTCTGGGTTCTTGTAAGCTGGTAATTTTGAAGAAATAGCTGATGGTGGGAGCATTAGGGAAGAAAGGAAGTAGCAGCGGGGTAGCAAATGATCTCTGCTCACAAGGGGAGCTCAGGTTTGAAGCAGAATGTGTGTTCTCAACTTTCCCCTCGTTCTCAGCCGGCATTAACTTGGTTTAGTTTTCATGACTTTCACTCTGCGCTAAATTAGATACCTTAATGGGTGGTATGACTTATTAGTCAAAAGCTAAGGATGTTTCTCTGTGGGATATTACTATTAATATCACATCATATTTCACTGTTCTGACTCTTTAATGTGGTGATATTCGTTGTTAATGTAATATTTTGTGAGAATTTAGGATTTCCTACTTTTTATTTTTAAAAAATCACTATTTGAAATATTATTATAATGGCTGCCTTTTCTATTGTCCAATGAATCACTGAACTGTTTCATAAAATGTATTTCATCTTCTATTGAGGGTGTCAGTAAAATCATAAACATGTACTCGGGGACAGGAGTATTTATCCACACATGCTAAATTCAAACCAGTTTTATTTTCCCCAAGGAAGCAAGTTCGTGTGTCGTTTCACATATTTAAGTGACAATATCTTGACCCCAAGATTGTCAGAGACTCCCCACAGGACTCTGCTATGAGATTACCCTGGAGAAGCCTATAATGAGTCCAGTGCACACACCACATGGTTTCAATTACAGCCTTATATGACTAGACAGTGTGGTGCCTGCAAGGAATGACTGGAAACTATGCAAAAGGTCTTTGTCTTCATGGTTCAGGTACCTGGGCCTCTGCTTTTAGGATCTTCTTCTACTTGTTATTATTAACATTTGTTTTATCCGTGTGAAGGCCAGTCTCTGAAGTCAGGTATTCTGTATTGAAATAAGAGAAACTGAAGAGAATAGGCCAGGTCACTGTCCCCATCCGGTCATGCTTTCTTCCTTTACTTCTTATACTTGTCTGAGACCTCTAGGGGAACATTGCCTTCTCAAGGGTGCTTTTGGGAGCAGGCACCAGGTAACAAGTGTTTTCCATAAGGCTGTGGTTGGTGAGTGTTCCCTCAAAATTTGGGGATGGGAGGTGATAGCTCTATGACTTATAAAGAATTAAATCAGAGCATAAAACATTACCTACATAGTTTTTTGAAGAAATATATTAGAGAGTTATGAAAAAATAAAGTTTGGGTTTAATAAACCATCCAATAGAACAGAATATATTAGCTCAAATCTGTTATGTGCTTGCTTCTGGCTTCTGAGTAAGATGGTTTGTTATTGTTGTTGTTGTTTAATTTCAAAATTTTCTAAAGAGTTGACTCCTTGTAAACATACATGCATTGAAAATTAGAGCTTGACATAAACCCAAACTGAAAGGGTCCATGAGGGAAAGTTGTATTGTGGCTCTCTTGTGTTCTCTGACTACAGAGTTACACATGCCCAAGACAGAGTAGGAATTTACTGGGTATTTGTCAGATTTATGAGTAAATAAAAATGCTCAGCTTAGCCTCATTTCTTATGGTTGGAAACAGAAATCCAGAGGAAAGATATGGGTACTCAGGGTGACAGAGCCCATTTGTGGCTAAAATGAGGCTAGAACCAGATATGCAGTAGATTTCTCCTACATTAGTAACCACCAATGTGTGCTGACCATGTAATGTGAGAACCGAATATTTAGGCATCCCTCATTCAAAATGGCCTCTCTGTGGTAGAATCCTGATACATGGGTCTATTTAGCTTTACACATCTGTGCTGACGTTAAATCAGATTCACTGATAATAAGTTCAGATTCTTATCATCACAGACCAATATGGCAACCGTGGAAATGCAGATGAATTTCTGTAGGTGAGTGGGGAGCTGAATGAGAAGGTGAGCTTTCTGACAGCATGTCAGATTTCCATGGATGGAGGAAGGCAGAGAGCACAAGAAAAGTGGGGTGAAAATGTGAAAAACAGCCCAGAAAGAGAATCTGACAATATACTGTAACTGCCTTTGTAAGTTTCAGTTTCTTCTACAACTGAGTAAAATAGAAGCGGGGAACAACAGGTTAAATGATTTTTTTAAGAATCGTTTTAAAAGCTTTCCAGTTCATGTAGAGATTCAGAAATCCTCTTTCTAATGCATTTGTTTTCTTGAAATGGATCACTCTTTTTGTCTCAGAAAACCCATCTTCCTCCTATCTGTCATCTCCTCTAATTGAAGAAAGAAATGGTGAAGCATACTCAGTCACTGCTGTTTGAATAAAAACACAGATCTATCCTTTTCCCTTGGTAATGAAACACAGCATTCTGAACATCTCTGAATCTCATTTTCAAAACAACAGATAGGAAACGTCTGAATGCCTTTCATTAACTGGTTGTGTGACTTTGGACAAATCATATTGGACTTTTTTTGTACCTCCATTTCTTCATTTCTAAGAGATGTCATTAAATTAGCGTCTCACTGAGGTTCTTTTTATCTCTTTTAAAATCCTCAGATAGTTCATAGGCCAGGGAGAGAACATGCCCTAGAGTCCAAATTTGCCTTTAATTCAGGATCAAAAGAATGGGTAATTTAGGAACTAGAGTCATGAACTGTAAATTGAGCCAATGCAGAAACTTCAAACTCAGTTTAGCTGTCCACTCATCTAAGCGTTCAGTTTTCTTCTGTGTAGATTTCAAAAGGGAAGTGGATCTTTTGGTATGTAGGAACTCTGATTCATTTTGGGATATTCATTAGGTGAATCATCCTTCAACCAATTATAATATGTTTTAAAGTCTTCCTCCATCCCTGTCGGTAATGGTTTTAAGCTGTATAATTTGCCATCTCTCCACTGCTTAGGAACATAGGTAATCAATGAAAATGTGTATTTGAAGAATACACATGTCCCCCAGATTATAGTTTATCAAAGTCACTTTGAATCATTCCAATTGAATTTTCAGTTCTTATAAATCATCAATGTCTATAATCATATTACAGGGTCACAGGGGATCACCAAGAAAGGTATAGTAAAGGAATGACAGGGGAGTAAGTACAATGCCCTTGAGTGATTCCTTGGTAATACAAGAACAGAATTTGTTCTTGGAAAGCTGATGGGGGCGGGGTGGGGGGGTGCGGGGGGGGGGGGCAACTTTCCCTTTCCTTTTCAACAGTCATACTACTCACTCTCAAACCTGAATAGCTATACTGGTCAGGATGTTTACTGTTTCAAATGAGGGGAACTGCTGTTCCAACTAGCATAAACATGAAAGAGAATTTGTTGGCTCATGTAATTAGGAAGATCAAGGAGTGAATATGGATGGCTTCAGGCATGGTTTAAATAGCGGGGTTCAAAGAACAATGATAACAAGAATTTCTCTATCTCTCTTCTTTTCCTCTCTCCCTGTCTCCTTCATCCTCTGTCTCTCTCTCTGTCCCTACCTCCCTCCTTCTCTTCCTCTCTCTCTCCTACCTACCCAGCTATTGATTCTATTTTCCTCTGTGTTACCTTTTTTCTGAGGCTGGCTCATCTCCGGAATTCTGGCTAATACTAACATCAGAGCTCTATTCTACCATAGTTCCAGCAAGAGTCTTGGCAATGTAATTGGCTTGGCTTTAGGCACTTTTCATCCCAGAATTACAATGATTATGATCATCTAGGCTTGGGTTAAATGTCTATGACAGCAACTGCAATAGAATCATCCCCTCCCAAACAGTGGTGACTAAAGTTAGAGAAGAGATGCTTCTTCAAAGAGAACTGGAATGCTGTTAGCAGAATTAAGAGAGGAGATAGAAGAAGAATGAACCATCAACTGCAATCATTTCCTTCCAGAAAATAGAATCTGTGTTTTGCGCCCATAGTAGTGTGACACAAAACAATGTCTAATCATACATTAATCTATAGGTCCTTTTCTGACCTTTTCTAATTCTCAAAATGATCTGTTCTTCTTATAGTCATGCTATCTTTCCAAGTGTTACGTGGACTCAGTAGGGTTGAATTCTTTCTTTTCAGAAGTGAAAGAACTTCCTATTTATATATGGTTTCTTATTCACTGAGTAAACACTAGAACAAAGGAATTTGTAAGTAGTCAAACTCAAAATATACGTTTATCATTTGGCTCTGTTTGGAGCTTTAAAATGAAAATACTGCACAGTAGTCTCTGCTTATCTGTGCTGTCATTTCTCGCGGTCGGAATTACCCATGGTCAACAGCGGTTTGGAAGTGCGTGATCCTCCTTCTCCCACATGGTCAGAAGGTCAGTAGTAGCCTGACACTACATCATAGTGCCTACGCCATTCACCTCAAGTCATCTCATCACGGAGGCATTTTACTAGCTCACATTATCACAAGAAGAAGGCTGAGAACAGTACAGTAAGATATTTAAAAAGAGAGGGGGGGGACCACATTCATGTAACTTAATTACAGAATATAGTTTTAATGGTTCTATTTTATTATTAGTTATTTTTCATCACTTGCTGAACCTCATTTCTAAGTTAAATTTGAACATAGCTCTATATGTATAGGGGGAAAAAAAACCAGTATATGTAGCATTTGGTACTATCTACAGTTTCAGGCATCCATTCAGGACCTTGGAATGTATCCCGCACAGATAAAGGGGGACTACCATATAGCTCTTCTTGGAAACAGGTATCTTGTGTCAATCTAATCAAAATATCAAATTTCCTGAAAAAGCCTGTACAGACGGTCTCAGACTTACGATGGTTTGACTTATGATTTTTCGACTTTATGATGGTGTGAAAGCCATATGCATTCAGTAGAAACTGTACTTTGAATTTTGAATTTTGATCTTTTCGGGGGCTAATGATATGCAGTGATACTCTCTCATGATGCTGGCAGTGGCAGCGAGCTGCAGCTCCCAGTTAGCCATGCTTTCAGGAGAGTAAACAACCGATACACTTAGAACCATTCTGCACCTATACAGCCATTCTGCTTTTCACTCTCAGTATAGTGTTCTATAAATTACATGAGATACTTAACACTTTATTATAAATTAGGTTCTGTGTTAGATGATTGTGCCGAGCTATAGGGTAATATAAATGTTCTGAGTATGTTTAGGGTAACTTAAACTCTGATGTTTGGTAGATGAGGTGCATTAAATGAATTTTCAACTCACAGTACTTTCACCTTGCAATGGGTTTCTCAGGGTGTAACTCCCTCCTAAGTCAAGGAAGATCTGTATGTTGAAATGCTTCATTTCTAAATGTCAAAGACATAGCTTATCCACGTGTTGCTGATATATGTGTATATTTCTCAAATGTATCTCCTGGGAACATTAAAATAAAACATTTCATTATCCATCTCCTTTTTATTTTTTTTTCAAGTGATGTCTCTGCCAGATATGGAATGCATGTAATTCACTGTTGCTTTTAATTTGTCAGTACATTAATTTTAGTTGATAAAGAAGTTAACTGAATCTGCTGTCCCAGTTATCTTTGATAATTCAAGTTCATTTGGCTCTTGCTTTTAAAGGCTGTTCTGTGCCTCCCCAAATCTCCTTGGTTTATATAGCTTTTAAGTTGTCATTGACCCAAGAGATCACTGAAGGGTGATTATGGTTTTCAAGCTTGTTTGTATACAACAGCCATGACTTTTTTTCAAATGTCACCCCTGCTGCTCTTAGCTGCACCTTGACCTCCAGCAGACATTTAATACAAATCAATCTCATAGATTCTCCATAAAATAATGTAGAGTGTCTCTGGTAGCAAGATGGTGAGAGAGCACCAATTTCTTGTCTTTAGAAGGTTAAAAAGAGCAACTGGGTCATGAATTTTGAATGACTTTTGAGTGGTCTTAATTTTTCTCACTGGCTATACTTAAGAGGGGGTGTTGTATCCTAGTTTGGAGGACATCTCTAGTACATGTAACATTGATCTCTGGGCAGAATGGAGCAGAGGCATCTACCAAGGAATGATAGACAGCTCTGCAATTTCGAAGTTGGCAGTACGAAGTAGGGCATGTCCTTTGAAGAGATGCCCAACTATATCTGGTTGCTTATTTACACTCTAGTTAAATGGGGACTGCAGACCACTTTGAACATCCCAAGGAAAGAGAGGCCCAATTTTTGTGGTTTATTCTATAGCAGGAATTTATATATAGTAAGTGCCTAATGTGTACTGATAGATTAAATTGAACTAAACCCAACCTGTTATTCTTTTCCAACTCTATTATTTTAGTAAGTATATTTCTACTTACTAGAAATGCACACACACACTCACTCCTCTCTCTCTCTCTCTCACACACACACACACACACGCACACACACACACACACACACACACACACAGGTTTGTGTTTTCCATATACTATAATTTTGTTCCAGAGGTTTTCCTGTGCAGTTGAGGGAAAACATCATCTTCAAACACAGTGTAGACTAGATAGAGGTACCTGGGCTTCAAAGTGTTTATGCAGTAGGAGATTAATTCCCATTTCAGAGTATTCCTTCTTACACAAGATTGATGTTCTGCTTTCAATTTATTAGCTACATAAATGAGCTTATCTATTTCCAATTTTGACTTAATATAAAAAGCATCAAATTTTAGGTTTCATCCATCTAATTTTCATTTTGTATAATTATTTGTGGTAAGCTGATTTTAGTTTATGCCATCTGTTCATCAGGTTCAGGCAGATAATATAAAGGTACATATTCTCCAATATCTGAATATCCACGTTCCTAAGTCGTGCTGCATCCGGAGAAACTGTTGTTGATTCTTCAGCTGCTCCCTAAGAGAATACTATTACCAGAGCAGAGTACCAGAGAGAATCCCTCTGTCCCCTCTGCTGTTGCCAGTTGTGTTTTGAAGCATATGGGTTCAAAATGGGTACCGTAGGCAAAAATGTAAAAATTATTTTGATAGTTTTTTTCGTCCTTAGCCTCAGAGCCATCTTGGAAAGTGCTCTTCTCTCTCCTTTGATATCTCTATCAGCTCACTCTGAAGTGGTGGAGGCTAAAAAGCCTCAGATATATTAGCCAGTGATTCAGTTCATAGCATATCAATCACTTTAAACAGTATGGAATCGTACTGCCTAGTACATGATTTAGATAGTTCAAGTTTATCTGCCTCTTGTTATTAAAGGCTCTTCTCTGCCTCCCCAAACTTTATGCAAAATTATTAAGTCCTCTTTGAAAGAACCCACTCTTCAGTGATTTCGAAAACAACCTATTTTATATCAGGTATACCCCGCCTTAAAAAAGGCAACTTTTTTTTTTTTTTTGGGCAAGCAAATGAGCATTTGCTTTCGAGAACAGCCTTTGAGTTTGTGTGATGTCCCTCCTTAAGTCATGGCATATTTTTCTATTTTCCAAGGAATTTTTAGGAAAAATATTTAGTAAACACACAGACCCCCCCATAATGGCAAGAGCTTCAAGTGCAATCATTGAAAAAAAAAAAAAAAGAGGCTCTAGGGAACTTGAATTTTTTATTTATATGATGTATCAGTTTACTGATTGTCTAAGACTTGACAATATTGCTAGTTCTTCAGGTCACAGAGTTCAAGTTAGTAGTCTTCTGCAATGACTCTTTACATTTCCAAACTTCTACATTATTTTAAAATACATATTATTTGCTACAATTAAAAAAAGGAAAATAGGAGAATATTCCAACTTTGTTATTTAAGAGCAATCACCCTTTTTACTTATAATTGTGAGCAAGTTCAATGGCAAACAAGTTAAAAGGATAGCATTGTTCTGTCTAAAAGATAAAGCTGAAATCATATAGAAAAGACATCTTAGCAGAATTTTATCTGTAAAAACACTAAAAATAATAGCTAACGGCAATGCTTAACATCACAATATTTTTTAACTATCTTTCTAAATGCTTTACTGTATCAATACCGTACCCTTACAAGCATTCTATGAAGAGAGTGCTATTACTGTCCTCATTTCCCAGATTAGAAAAAGGAGTCCCAGAGAACTTTCATAAGGCACCCAAAGCAGCAAGCACACTATGGGGCAAAGTTGGAGCCAGGAGGCAAAGGCAGGCAATCTTCTTCTAGAATCTTACCACTATGAAATACAGTTTCTCTAAGCCTTAAAAACAACTAATAAATTCAAGTTCAAGTCATATTTTCCTTTTTAAATATGTATTTATTGGTAAAATATACAGAACATAAAATTTGCCATCTTAACTATTATTAAGCATGCAGTTGAGTAGCAACAAAACGTTCACTTTGGTGTATAACCACCATCACCATCCAGTTTTAGATTGCTTTTCATTTGTATCCATTAAACAGTAACTTCCAATTCCCCCCACCCCACAACCCCCACCAGCTACCATTCTGCCTTTCATGTCTACAAACTTAACTATTCTATGTATCTCATGTAATTGAAATCAGACAATATCTTTTTGTTTCTGGCTTATTTCGTGTAACCTCATGTCCTCAAGGCTCATCATGTTGTAGTAGTTGTCCAAATTTCCTTCCAGTCTGAATAATGTGCCTTTCTATATGATATATATATATAGAATATATACCATATAGAATATATATATATATGTATATATATATATATATATATATATACTGCATCTTGTTTATCCACTCATCAGTTGATAGATACCTGGGTTGCTTCTACCTTTTGGCTATTGGGAATAATGCCACTAAGAACATGAATGTATAAATACCACTTCAAGATCCAGCTTTCAATTCTACTGGGCATATACCCAGAAGTGTACTTGCTGGATCATATGAAATTTCTATTTTGAATTTTGTGGGGAACTACCACACCGTTTTCCACATTATGCCATTTTATATTCCAGCGAGAGTACAGAGTGGTCCTAACTTATCCACATCCTTTTCAAACACTTATTTTTTTTCTCTTGTCACTGTTACTGTTCTTCTTAATGGTAGTCATCTTAATGCATGGGGGGTGGCAAATTTTCTTTTTTAATAAGTCACACAAATGAGTGCACATACATTGACAACGTAGTCAGTCCAAAGTACATTTCCTAGATGTTTTTCTTCTTGTCTATCAATTGCAAACTAGATAGGCCCCCAAGTCATTCTGCATATTCCTATATATGAGGATAGATATATCTGCATGCAAACATTATAGAGATGTAACATATATAAATAACATATATTTCACTTTTTGTGGTATAAATATGCATTTATTAGAGTTCATATCATATATATGTTAGACTTTTGCATCTCATGGAAAATAAGACTAACATATATCTTCACTCCCATTTCTAAAGGGTGGAATTTTCAATTTGGAAAGAGTTCTAATAGATACATCCCTCTTATATCACAGTTGAGAAAATGGAAGTCCAGGCACGTTGAGTGATTGGTCCCAAGTGGCAAATCTAGAAGGGCCTGATCCAGCCTGGAATTCCCAACTCGCAGCTCAACTCAATCCAGCTCCCCACCCAAGTTCTATGATGTATTATAATCTCCGCAATGTCTTATTATAGTAACTTTAACATATAACGTTGTGTATTATAGAGATTAATAGGATGCTGTCAGTTTAAAGTCATTCCCATGCCCCATCTGGAGTTCAGATGTGAGCTTTCTCACACTGCTTGTCCGACGATCTCATTTGCTAGACATGTGCTTGTTTTTAGATTTTGAATTGAGATGCGTACTCAGCTTAAAAACTGTGAAAGATTCTTTTAAAATTTCATTTGCACTGAAGATGCTGGGTGTGAAAGGCATAAGTTCATCTCTATCTTAACTCTCCATAGTTCTTAACATAGAGATGATGACCCTGACATGTCACTGATATTTTTAGAACTAATAGCAAAGTATCTCCCCCCCCACTTCTGCTAAATACACCACAGACAGCCATAGTTCATTGGGCTGGAGAGTTTCAGCTGTATAACTAAAAATAAATGTCTCTGTAAAACACTAGCAGAGATAGCGTCAGCTTCCTTAAACCAACACCACCAACAAAAAATGTGCTTAAAAAAAAATCTAGTGAATTTCAGTTGGATAAAATCTGTTTTGTTTGCCTCCTGGCTGGGCTTTTATGGGACTCCTTTTATTTTAATACCTTTTGCTTTTCAAATCCATCACTTCAGGAATGTGTGATTTGTACAACTCATGCTATTAAAATAAACTACAATTGCTCATCCACTCGCAAATAAGTGAAATTGTAAACTCAGCTTCTGTTGGGATCCACAAATAAGCAATGGATAAGTTAGCACAGTGCATCTTTTGGTAGGAAGAAAGCCTAGACTGAGTGCAATGTTTTGTTACCATAACATGAAAATTCTTTAAGTTCATGGTACTATATTAAGCACTATGCATTCCTATTAGTATTTTGTTGTATTATTTTAGTGGGGAGGGTATAAAAATTTTTTTAGTCCAAATATATTGTTGTATTTTTTTTAAAAAAGCTATTAAGATTTATAGAAAACCAGAAAGTCTTTGTTCTTTTACTTTCCCTTTCGTGATACTTGGAATCCCTTCAGAGATACCATTGGGCTTTTCACACATTTGGGAGAGAACAAAAGAGAGACGTGGCCTCTTTCCTTTATAGAAGCCACATTATATTTCCTTTCTTGAGATCTATGGGCTAGCTGGCCTCAAGAGACATCCTGCTTCTGGGAGTTTCTTTAGCACATAACTGTGCACCCAACACACTTTGAAGATTCTCAGAAATGCCTACTGAAGTGCACTGTCCCTGAAGGATGGTGTGATATCATGATGCCAGTGTGTTTGTTACACTCCAGCAAACTCATCCTTTCCTAGATATTTTATCAAATGTCTATAGGAGGTTTAATATTTGCTCTGACCCCTGGTTATTCAGCACCATATCATCATAGATGGGCATGCAATAAAAATTTTACTGTAAATACATTTGGCACTTATACCACACATGCCTTACTTGTGTCTCAAATAGAGTATACCGCAATCAGTAGCCAAGGTTTTATGCCAGGGAAATAAACATAGGACAAATATGGTACAAAGCATGAGCAAATGCATCACTACTATAAAATATAGATTATCTAGTTTTGGTAATAAGGTTCTAACTCATGAGTTTTTTGTTTATTTTACCTAAAAGTTAATATTCCTTGGTAATTTCAGATACTCCTTGCCTACTGATTCTATATGTTTTACATTATACTTTTTTTAAAAGATTTTATTTATTTGTCAGAGAGAGAGAGAGAGAGAGAGGCACACGCAGGGAGAGGGCAGGCAGAGGGAGAAGTAGACTCCTGTCAAGCAGGGAGCCCGATGTGGGACTCAATCCCAGGACCCTGGGATTATAACCTGAGCCAAAGGCAGATACTTAACCCACTGAGCCACCCAGGTGTCCTTTTACGTTATACTTGAGAAAATAATAAGCTTAACTGATTTGAGTGATCCATAATCTGTAAAAAGCAGAATAGTTGTAAGTTAGTGATAGAAATAATATGCATAGTCCCTAAGTAGCAGTTTTTCACCAAAGACAGATAGGACAATCAAGTTTCAGAGCTAATTGGCTGACTACTTTCACAGATACACCCACACCCACAACATGCACATAAATACACCTTCCTGGGTCTTTCTTTACACTAATGCAGTCCACAGGGCACTGAAATAACGAATGCAGTGAGTTCCTTTGGATCCAAAGGGCCAAGAGTGTGAACTATAACATGCTGTTCTTTCATGGACAAGAGAAAACATACAGGAACAGACCATCTTTTCTAGTTCAATATCTACAGGACATGGATCCTGAAGCTCCAAACAATCAATGGTAGTTTTCCCTTTCTCAGTTTTGCTGTCACTAGCTGCAAAATAACCATGCATTCCTGCCTCCTAGTAATAACAGCAACTGACATTCACTGATCATGTGCTATGTTCTAGGCACTTTGATAAGCCCTTCACATGGATAATCTCTCTCTCTCTCTCTCTCTCGCACACCCATACATGCACACATGCACATATGCGAGCAGGAGGTGAGGGAGCTGGGTGCGGTGGTGGGGAGGACAGAGGGAGAGAGAGAATCTTAAGCGGGTGCCACGCCCAGCGCAATGCTTGATCCAGGACTCAGTCTCACAACTCGGAGATCATAACCTGAGCCAAAATCAAGTCAGTCGCTTAATAAACCACCCTGGCGCCCTCACATGATAATCTTATTTAAACTTTGTTCCAGTTATGTGAGATACGTCTGTTGTTTTTATCCCCATTTTATACATAAGGAAAACACAGCTGAGAGATTGAGAGAGACCAGCCCCATATCATACCTATGGTAAGTGACAGAGCCAGCATTCTCCCCCAAAATTATTGTTGCACCCTGAATCATCTTTTCCCATTGATAACCATCTAGTACTGTCCCAGAGGACAGTGTCTACTCTGGGTAGCTGTTTCAAACTCAAAAGTAAGTGAACGTCTTTTTAGTAACATATGTGTGTATGAGTATTTTTGGATTTTAAAAGACATTTAATTTTATACATGGTACATTGGTTTCATTTCAATTTCTCAAGAGTGTTAATTATTTGGCTCCTTTCTCAATTATTCGAAGGTTAAAGAACTTGTATTTCATAAAAGAGAAACATTTAAAGTGTGAATCTAGAATGTTTACTCTGTGGGTAATGAATAGGCAGGTGCCTAGAAGCTCTGGGTTTGGATCCGCCTGAAATTTTAAACAGGAATGATAAAGATGTACATAAAGTTCCAGGGAGATACTCCAGCTCACTGTTGGATAAGTAGGGGTCAGAACTGCTCTAGAGGACTTAATGGCAATTTCTCATCTTCACTGTATGTGGTTTCATTGCTGACATAGAATATTTTTTCTTGGGAGTTTTGCTGCTTATCAGGAATGAGTAAAGAATTCAAGCTATGTGGAAAAATACAAGTTATCTGCAGAAAAAGTGCTTCAGAGAGAGAATATGCATTGTTTTCTTTTCTTTTGTCCCTCCTCTCAAGGGATTAGTGAGTGTTCAGCAGGTAAACCCTAATTCCATCTATAACCTCATATTACTGAAGAGCCTATCTTTGACAAGTATGTATCCTCTTTCTATAGATGAGTAATAAAGAAGTTAACATCTGTTGCAATCTAATCATCTATCTGGATACACAGTTTTCATAGCAGTTAGACGGGAGACAAAAAGTAAAATCCTTTAATGATGAATTACCAGTGTGAGCCTGTCTCATGAATACAATATCAAGTATTTTTTTTTTTTTTTTTAGTGTTTCCTGTTCTCCGGTATTACTGATAGAAGACTTTGAATTGAACCCATTTTCATTATAACGTTAAGGTGAAGAGCCATAAATATGCTCACTGCAGTAAAGGAGACCAAATCATTTACAAGCCTGTTCTGCAAAAATTGAAGACAGACCCCGTCCCTTCACAACAGGCCTGACTGTATTAACTTATAGGAGATTATGGTCATTTACCCTTGTAGGAAAAGATTGGATACCATTTCAGCTTTCAAATCCCTTTTATTGGTATTAGCAAGAGACTCATTTCTCTCCAAGTAAATTCTCTGAAAAAAGCATATTACTACGCATTTACTGGAAATGTGCTGAACTATTCAAATTTAATTTAGATCATCAGCATGCATAGTTCATACAGTTGAGTCTAACTTATGATCCATAACTTTCCCCATAAAGTGTCTCAAACTTGCCATGTGACATTGATATGGTTACCATGGGAAATATCCTAAAGCCCACATCCCCCCACATAGACTACATCTCTCTAGTTTAGATAATCACGCCTTATTAGATAGTCTTCAGGTACAGCTGATAAGGAGTGTAATTTCTCTCTGGTATTCATTGTAAGCAGGTTAGATGACAGGTGCTAACACATAGCCAGCCCTCTGGTTTGGTAAATGCTTACGTGGGCATTTATGTAACTGTGTTCTACATGGCTCTTTTCATGGGGCTGAGTTGTGGAATTAGTGTGGGAACTTACTCAAGGTGAATTTATCTTATTTTGTTGAAATTTTTTAAAAAAATCAACAGTTCACATTTTCTCCTTCACACTTTCTGTCCCGTTGCTAAATGAGAAGAGACAGTGAAAGGGAGATGAGTGAATGGAGCTCCTATCTTGCACGACGTACTTGCTCGACAGTCTGCTTGATTTTACTTGAACTTCACAGCCACCCCACGAAAGTGCTATTATTCTGATTGATAGGTGAGGGCATCAGGGATAGGGAACTTGCCCAAGGTCACAGAGCTACTAAATTACAAAGCTGGGGCTTATCAGTATTTGTCTTAACCCAAAGTCCACAAATGTCCAGGGCTCATGACTATGTAAAGATTCTGGTTCTTAATGATATTGATCTAAATGTGATCTCCTCTAGGAAAGAAAAAGTCTAATGTGATTGATTTCACATCTAGACCTCCCATTTGGCTATATTCTCTCTTCTGTCAACTATAAGACCATCAAACATCCTTGAAACAGAGATAAGGATGGATCTTACCAATATGGTTCCTTTTTCATGGTCCACTGGATCTGAAAAGTCCCTACTTTAGAGTAGTTTAACATTTCAGTGTTCAGAGACAACTGCTCTCCTTCTCCATGTTTCACTCCCCTGCCACAGTCTTCTTCTGTGGCCCAAGATTCCTCCTTCCTACCTGTTGTCATCATAGCACAGCCCCGCTGCTCCAAATTCAGTTGGTTTCTGGAGAAGCAACTCCTCATTATACCCAAACCCAGACTTATAGCTCCATAGTGTCTGATACCCACAATAGAAAAGATCAAACTGAATCAGTGGAGTCCAAAAACCTACATGTGTCTTAATAAATGGAATGTGACAAATTTTTGGTGTACTTCTGTTTCTGAGAACTCTCATTTATTGTAATTATAGTAGTCATTGATATCTTGCATTGTGATGACATCTTTCAGGGAATGTATTTACCAATAATAATTAAGCATATTTTTACTATTCCTGGGGCACCTGGGTGGCTCAGTCAGTTGACTGAGTGTCCAACTCTTGATTTCAGCTCAGGTCCTGATCTCAGGGTCGTAGGATCGAGCCCCTTGTTGGGGTGTGTGCTCAGCACAGAGTCTGCCAGAGATTGTCTCCCTCTCCCTCTGCTCCTACCCCCATTCGCTCTCTCCCTCTGTCCTCTCTAATAAATAAATAAAATCTTTAATAAATAAATACACAAATATATAAACAAATATATTTTTGACTATTTCTGTTAGGTAAAAATAGAAAACTAAATATGAAAATTTTCATACATGAAATTGTTGACTTTCTATTTTCCAAAAATACTGTTTTTAATGGAAAGTGATCCTTCAAAAGCATTGTTAACTTTCTCTTACAGGATCATAAAATTACTTATTCACATTTTGGCCAAATTCTGACTCTGTTTGTTAAGTGTCACTAATGGTTCTCAGTTGAGCAGAGGATCCCCATCCCCCTTGACCGTACAAGGAGGCCTCAGGTGCATGGGGACTCAAGTAAAGTAGTTTGGACTCAGGGCGTTTTGCCAGTTTTATCTACATGCTATGTACTCTAATCGAGACAGGAAGCTTGCAATGAAACAGAGGGTGCCTAGGTAGTTCTGAGAAAGTAAATCCTAATTTTGGATTCAGCGGGGAGTTCAGTAACAATCTTAAAGCTTATTCTCACCGTGGGTAAAATAGAATGTATGAAAAGAAAGGACAATAAGATACGCCATTCTTATTTGAGGGGGAGAAATTCGATACTGTGCCTTTTCAGGGGAGACTTCAAAGATAGCTTTTAAAATTCTCCCCCTTTCTAAATAGGACCCCTCCTAAACTTCATGAACCCTGGAGAAAGTATCTGTTCCATTTCATAGTCATTAAAGCAAAAATAATGCTGAAATTATAATGAAGATAAGATCATATTTTATAGAATACCAAGATACTGAATCAGCTGAAATAAAATTTTATGTGGTGAGCTATTCTACTGCCCTGCTTGATTGATGTATATGGTGGCAATTTTCATACAATGTGGCATCCAGAAATCTACTTTAAAGTTGATTAAATATTTGGTCAAATCTGATATTTATGGATATTTCTGTGGTTCACTAGGACCTTGATCAGAAATCTAAACCCATAAACCAGCATTTATTCTATTCACATTTCACTACAGGAATTTTTCTAGAATGATAGCTTACCATTAAGTACCCACAGGGCTTCTAAGAGTTCCAGAATTTTCAGGAGTAATAATATTCTACCTTGCAACACTAGAATGTCTATGCATGCTATATTCAGAAGCTAAACGTAAGGTGATCTCTAAAATATTACAAATGGGGGAAAGAAGGAAAAAGAAACTTCCATGTATTCAGAAACTGTCTATGTTATATTGAAAATCTAAATAAGAAGGCTCTCTGTAATATATTTACATATATTTTTGATAGCTTGAATAGTTTGCCTATGAGGGCATCATTATTATTTTTTTCATAATTTATGGAAATAGAAAACCCAGAATCTGCAGAGCTCAGAAAACTATCCGCACAGTTATGTTTATCGTCTTCTAAAATTTGTAACAATTCTCTTCCTGTAATGGAGTCAGTCCTCAAGTACAAGTATGTACCGCTCTGATACTACTTTCTCACTTAGGCAATTTAAAGGAACCTAAACATTGAATCACTGATTCTTGAATGGAGTGTGCGCTATATGCATTCTAACTTTTTCTTTGTAGTACTCAAATAATTCAGCAGTCTTAACATCTCATATGAACAGAAAGAGCAAGCAAATAGTACTTGAAGGTGGTGACACTTCCGTAGTAGGGAACGTTTCTGTTACTCATTTGAATGTCTGCCTTTGCCATATTCAAATGATGCCACTTGTAAACATCTCTGTCCTCCCAAATGACAAATAATTCAATAACTTTAATTCTGACTTTCTGTTTTCCTGTATTAAAAATGAGAAGTGCCTTTGGATTTGCATAGGAACTTTAAACACTATCCTAATCAAATTATACCATCTGACACTCTACTAGGAGTGTTTAATCTCGACAACAGATAAAAAGTATAAGTGTGTGTGTGTGTGTGTGTGTGTGTGTGTAAACTGAAGTTAGATTGTTAGGAGATCATCAAACTAGGGATTAGCCCTAACACTGCATCAAAATGAACATTTTATGTCTGTGTAATTAGGTTTTAATAAACATGTTTGATGGTTACTTAAAAAACATATTTTTCAATGTAGAAATAGCATCTTGTAAACTACAGTAAAAAGAGACTTGCAAGGCTATTTGTTTTTTAATTATAGTCTGATTATGATAAGCATTTGTTATTTTCCCAAGTAAGATTAATGTTATAAATCAATTTTCTAAATTTGAAGCTTAAATGCAATATGTTAGACACAACTCTGAATGTCTATTACAGTAAATCATGGCTTTGCTGGCACTTTCTAGAATATTTGTTTTTGTGTATAACCTTTTAATTGGGGTCACATTTTTTAAAGTGCCTACATTCATGGTTTATGATGTAAATGTTAGTTTTAATGGGTCATTAGCCATTAACAAATCACTCTTTGGTTATTTTTCTGATTGCCAGTTAAGGTTTTATTCGTTCTTAGCTCTTTACATTTTTAGTTATAATCATTTTTATTGGCAGTTGAAAACTGTTTTAACAAAAATATGACATCAGGATTTTTTAGCTGTGTATGTTTATCAGAAGAAGCAATATAGAATAACAACTTGGTATGGAGCATTCGTGACTAGAATCTTATGTTTATTCTCCTAAACAAAAAATGTTTCCTATTTAAAAAAAAAAAAAAAACTGCCAGTGCATTTTGTTTCAACACAGTCTTACAATTTTATGTTTGTATATAAATTTACCTTCCTTTCTACTTCTGCCTATGCATGTGTAATATTTTCTAGAAATGACTCAGTTTATATTAATGACCTTTACAAGTTTAATCATTAAAGTCCTGTTATATACACAGTAAAATATTACAGTGACCAGGGAGTCCCAATCCACTAGGAAAGATTATCTGTGTCAGTCATTGGTTAATATAAAGCTTTCTGCATAAACTAGAACCAAATGGGCATTCAAATTCCCTACCATAATAAAGCTTTAATAAGCCAGTGATAGAAGGTTTTGCAGTAATAGATGATGACCAACACACAAATTAAGTTAGCAGATATTAAGCACAGAAATTATATTTATCTGTATTGACAAATTGCTTATTTTGTATGGCTGCAATGCAATCAGTATTGTCCTTCCAAATATGTCAGTAGACCATTTGAAATTCCAGAATGAATCTGAAATTCCATGCTATGATGCATTCAAAACTTAAAAGCCATATTCACAGAGCTTGTCTTTCGCTTTTTCTGGTGGGAGGAGGGATATCTCTTTCAAAATATATTAGCAACTGATATGGTTTGGTTTTGATTTTGTTTTGCAACTTAAATTCTTTTCTCCCCAACTGCAGGACTAAAGAATGCAATGTAGTATTTTATAGCTAATCTGTTAGAATATAGCCCTAAGAGTGGTGGTGTATTCCATGGAGGGGAACTTTGAGGAGTTGTTGTAACTTCATAATCTGAAAAGAGCCCAGTCTTGGTATTCTGTCATCACATATCCCATTGCCTTTCATGGAGGCACGTAGAAGCAACACAAGATGCTTAGCCATTCACAATTGAGGAGAAAGGGAGTCTATAATAAAATTCAGAAGCTATTAATTCTTTTAAAGTATTTATAGAGGCTCACTGAAGGAACCCCACTGAAGAAAACCCTTCAGGAAAGTGTTTGGCAGTTTAGTTGTAGAAATTCAATGAAAGAGCAGCTGATTGATTGCCAAAGATGCTGTGTTCTTTTTTCTGCTGCATCCTTAGAACACTGAGTGATTCAGAACAAATTATTTAGAATTGCTGGGCCTTAGTTTTCTAGAAAAAAAAAAAAAAAGAAGAAGAAGAAGAAGAAGAAAAAAAGAAAAAAATGTACCTGGTTTCTTTGGTGTGGATTCCCTAACCCAGAAAGCATGTAGTGCATATTATGAAGAAACTGCTTCTCCATGGTGTCCACCTCTGTATATCGGCATTAGTTCTGCCTTGCTATGTTATACACATTAAGGGAGAACGGGGTATATGAGAGTTAGACTTGTAAGTACAGTCATGGTTTGTTGTCCCTTTGCGTGTGGGCCAGCCTCGTTTCCCATTAAGTGCGATTTTCTGAACATTTGTGAAGAAGGAGTGGATCTTTAGTACTTTTCTAAAGAGGAGTAAAAGAAACGAAGAGCATGGTGATGGGAAAGAAGGAATTAATACAATAACAAAACTAAGAATGAAAGTAGCAAAGTGTACGTTCCTGTAGGAATGTGAGTTCAGTCAGCTCCAGGGAAGTGGCATTCTTGATTTGAAATTTTCAGTTCTGATGTCTATGGAATATTAAATTTGATAAGATAATTGTAATTTTATTATTTCATGATGGTTGTCACCTCTTAGAAGTGTCAAATAATTACCACACACATTCAACAGAACCGAGTGGTGAACGATACAGTATGCATGCAGCCTATAAGGTTGCTTCTGCTCTTGGCAGGTGGGGAGGGGTGTGTGATAGACGTGCGAGTCTGGTACCTACAACGGTGAAAAAGGCAAGAGAGGTTTTATGTTGAAAATGCAGAGGAGGGGAAAAAAGGAACGTCCGGTTCCCAGCATTGTGGTAAAGTGGAGAAAGAACTAGAGTAAGTGTCGAGAGGCTGTGGATTGGGTCCTAGCTGTGTGATATCAAGAAAATTCTTTTCTTTGTCTGAGCCTCACTTTTAAAGAATCTCTTCCTTGAGATGCAACTCCATTCCCAGCAAAGCAGCCAAGACCCTGGTTGCTCACCCATCTTTTGTTCTGTAGATCTTTTATGGTTTCTGGAAGTTGATGGTAAACCCCCCACATTGAGAACTGATGTCTCTTATTTCGCTATCTTCCCTTTAACTTTTGGAGCTAATGATTCCTGCATTTTCTTTTTCCCTGAAGACATCTGGTGTGGAAATTCCAGTTCCAACCCTCTGTGGTCCTCCTTTGGGCATACAGTTCTTTAATGGAATGGTTGTAAAAGACAGGCTTAAGAGAAACATCTCAGAAGTAGTAATTCCCTATACAGTTTTCACCAAATTAAGTCTCTCTCTCTCTCTTTTTTTTTAACCTCTGATTGGGAATTATAGATAGTGTTTTAAATGTAAAGTAAAATACTGTTCTGAAGCCTCCTTTTACCAGCCTGCTATTTTTCTTGCCACAATTGTTTAATCTTGTTTTGACAGTGGACAGAACATTAGAATTTGTTGGGCTTTTATTTCAAATTAACAACTGTCTTCAATAAAAATTTTCCACTACTATCCATCATGTCTAAAATGGGCTGGTTTGCTTGGCCGAGGATGTTATAGTATCAGTTCAGGAGCAAAAAAGGTCTTGCCGTTATTGCCCTGTAGGGCTGGTCAAAGAAGATGGTGGCAGTGACAGGAAGTGATGGCTTCCTCCCTTCCCTTCATATCTGTAATGTTCCATTTATCTTTCTATAAAGGCTTTATCTAGAGAAAAATTAGAAGTTAAAAAAAAAAACGCTTAAGTGCTAAACAGACAGTTTAATTGGTTCTGCTATTTTTAGAAACTGGAAGATAAATGCTACGTGTGCAGTTAATAAACCATAATTGGAATTTGCTTAAGAGCATGCTTTCAGTCCGCACGGACCCATCCAGTGCGGGAAGCCAGAGGACCTAGCTGGGATTCAGGAATGTACAAGCCCCTTTCTCAAGAGCAGCCGTGACTTTCTGTGTGACCTTGAGGAATTTAATAACTTCTCTGAGTCCCCACTGGACAATAAACAAATTGGAGTGGGAATTGAAAGACGGAAAACAAATACATTAACCAAAAACTGAATGCTGTTCAGTTCTTGGGTGGTCTCACTGTCATGGGTGTGTTAACATTTGCCATTTTCCCACCTCTGTGTAGTACTTGCTCCAACATAAAAGGCCTTACTATTTTTATCATTGCTTTCAAGCTGTGTACCTGCATAGACTTATCGTTGTGAGGATATCTATTTATATATCATCTCTGGGACTTAGAGAATCACTCATCATCACATACATAACTAAGTAAAAAAGATAACTAAGTCAAAGTATATGTGTATATGTATTTACTGGTTGTTTATTATGTAGAGAGGAATGAATCTCTTCATCCCAGGCATGACCTGGCACTTTGAATAACATACAACTTTTTTCCCTCAGGGTGTCTTCCTAACTTTAGCTAAATATCAAGTTGTTGTTGTTGTTGTTTTAAACTAGGAACCAAATAAATCTCATGCTAAACATTAAGTTTTTAATATTGAAAAATGCCATTTCTACTATACTTTTACAGGTGTATACTTAGGTCCTTGAAAAAAGTGACTTAAAAGTTCCCATCTGATACTTGTTTCATAGAAATGATTGTGTAATGGCAGTGAGATCAAGCAGATTTTAGAAGGCGGTACAAAGGAAAACCTTAGGATATAGACTCTGAAATCAGAGTAGGTTCAAATGTCTTCACTGCTAATTACTGATCTTGTGACTTTGCTTGCATCAGTTTTCTTATTTAGAAAGTAGAGCCAAAATGTTACCCATCTCATGGGTTCATGTGAGAATTTAATGACGTGTGGACCAGGTTCTGTGAGAACAGTCCCTGGGCCATAGGACATACTTCATGAACGTCGCCATATGGAAAGATCCTTGGCTTTGCAGTGGACTTAGGTTCCAATCCCACTTACGCTGCCTAACTGTGCAGTTCTCAAACACTCTGATTCTCAGATTCCCATCTGGAAATTTATTTTTCCTTCAAAAGATTTGTAAAGGATTAGAAATCTTGTGTATCCTGGATATAAATTGATCTCAAGAAAAAGACCGCCCTGTTTGCCAAATAATGAAATTTTAAAAATGTGTTTGGCCAAGCAACGTATCATGCAAACGTTAAGAGACATAGATGAAATAGTCAAATGTTCATTTGTATTCTTTATTAATTTAGTTATGCAAAATTTCAATTGTACTGTATATTTGTTGAAACTGTAATACCATATCCATGAGATAATTTCATTTTCATATTCAGTACCTGTGTCTTTGTTACCTATTGTAGGTTTTCAGAGCTTGCACCTTCACCTCAGTCTGAAGGTTTGGGAATACAGCAGTTCATTAATTCATGTGCAGTGTCAATTCTATTCCAAGCCATAAGACCCAGTACAGCTCAGTTTTTTCATTCCTTCAATAAGCAAATGTTTATCTTCACAGTGAGTGACTACTATATTGTTTTTTTGTCTTTTCTTATGATTTATTTATTTGAGAGAGAGTGTGTATGCACATATGGAGGGCAGGGGCAGAGGGAGAGGAAGAGAGAGCTTCTCAAGCCGAATCTGCTGTGTGCAGAGCCCATCACAGGGCTCGATCTCATGACCCTGAGATCATGACCCGAACTGAAATCAAGAGTTGGACACTTAACCGACTGAGGCAACTAGGTGCCCTGCTGTATTGTTTTTGAAATGCGATATTTAAAAAATTTGTTGTCATGCTTATTTGAAAGCTGTATAAATTCTGGGAAAGTCTACATTCTTTTAAAATTTTTGCTCTTTTTTTAAACCTGATTCCAGTATAGTTAGCAGACCTTCAAAAGTTTGAAAACCTAGCATAGTTTGAGATGTTTCAGGCTAATGTATCTTCCCCAGGTATATTGTGTTGTGAAAGGTAATGTAATTGTTAGAGCACACCTTAAAAATTGTGAGCACGAATCCACACAACACTTCTTATCTAGGCGGTATTACTTTTGGTGGTGACTTACCTTATACTTAGGTATGTTTAGACATATGTTTAATGCAGATGATATAACTTAAATAATATCTAGACTGTTAAAGAACTAAATACATAAAATATTGTTTGTGCCTAGAACAGCATCACTCAAAAATTTAGTCATCGCAAAAGCCCTTTACATTGGATATTTCGTTTATGTACCTTATATCTACCAATATTTCCTGATTTAAAACTAAGACTGAGAAATGTTTAAATTTATTTATTCATTTATTAACTAAAAAATGGCAACAGTAAACCCATTACATGTTAATAGAAACATACTTCATGAAAACTAAGTATTTTTCCACACAATATAGTGGGAAGAATGACATTGTTTTATTCTTTCTAAATATCTTTAATCTTGACTTAACAAAGCTGTGTTCATTGCTTTGGCTGAACCAGTGAAGAATATCTGGCCCCCACAGACAGGTAGATAGGAAATGGAGACTTTTTTTTATTAGTTTTTTTTTTTTCAGTTAATTATGGATATTCTTATCTTAGTCTATACAGAAACCCAACAAATGGTAGTTCCTTAAAAATTATTTACCATATGGAATCTTTTTGAAGCCATACTAATAAATTATTTTACTCTATTAAAATCCATTGACCTTTTTTAAAGTCAGAATGGATCTCTTTTCTTTTTTTGTTTTTTTAAAGATTTTATTTATTTGACAGAGAGAGATCACAAGTAGGCAGAGAGGCAGGCATAGAGAGAGAGAGAGGAGGAAGCAGGCTCCCTGCGGAGCAGAGAGCCCGATGCGGGACTCGATCCCAGGACCCTGAGATCATGACCTGAGCCGAAGGCAGCGGCTTAACCCACTGAGCCACCCAGGTGCCCCTGGATCTCTTTTCTAATATAATAACTTATGACACCATGCCTTGGTCATTTGAAAAACACTGGTTCACTGAGATGTGCCGATCTTCACAGATGGACATATTTCATTTTAAAATGTCAAAAATCACTTTTGTAAATATCACCATCCATCTCATCAGAAAAAAGCGATATGTTTGAAGTGTTCTAAAGCTATTGTGCTCGTGGTAGCACATTCAAGTTTTGCACAATGCTAATTTTGTTTGAAAGCTTGAATTTTATCATCAGCAGTAAGTACTGTTACTGTTGTTTTCCTTGAAGTGACTAAGTCAATTCATTCATTTTTCTGGAGAATGAGAGAATATCCATTGAATATGCAAATCTGAAAAATTATAGGTTGTCTTTCAGTAGTTATTTTAAGTAAAAATAATGTTACATTAAAAAGTAGTAGTAGTAGTTCAGCTCATAAATCACACAATTGCACAAATGTTTTCCCTTAAGACTATTATTGGTTTTAGCAGAAAATGTTTCATGTATCCTTGCCATTTTAGTACATAGAATACTGAAAAATGTATTGAAGGGTGTAAACTTAATAGAATTAATATTTTTACCATCTCATCTTCAGTGAGACTGGCATTTCTTCCCTGCAAGTAGATGGTGATGCAAAACACAGTATTGGTGCCACTGCCTTGATTCATACTAAGACACCAGGAGTTTTACCCTCCAATGCTTTTGCACCATTAGTGAAAAAGATAATAATTTGAAAACATTATGAGGATAATAGGTTTGACCTCAGGGAAAACCACTGACAGAAGAAACTAAATAAATGGTATTTATACCTCATAATAATAATAATGATAGCTGAAACCCACTGTTTATGTGTATTCTGACATTATTACACTTTTAAATGTTGATATCCACAAAATAATTTTGGTTACCTAGTCATCTCCTTAATAGCATTCTGTACTTCTATTCAGTCGAGAACTTTGTTCAAAGTGGTTACCTGCACTGGGCATTCATGTCAAAAGTGTCCATTTGTGAGGTTCTATTAGGCTTGTGATAAGATTCTTTTAAATCCCGCCTTGTCCACACATAAGATGGTTGTTGATAGATGGTAAGGAAGGGCAGGAGGGAGGGAGGGAGAGAGGAAGGAAAGAAGGAGAAAGAGAGCGAGGAAGAAAAGGAGGAAAGGAAGAAGGACAAGAGGGAGGAAGGGAGGAAAGAAGGAAAAGAAAACAAGTTAAGAAGCAGTGAAGAAAGGCAGTAAGGAAGCAAAGGAGAGAAGAAGGAACCAAGGCAATAATGAAGAAATAAAAGATGTGGAAGAAGTAAGGAATTGAGATGAACACCTAGAATGCTTTTTGTCTGGGTTGAGATTGAAGGTTGGTCAGAGACGTCTTTGAAATACTGTTTGTTCAATTCGGTAGCTATTCTTGATCATTTTGCTGAATTAAACCTAGATATCATGCCTGTTATCCCATTAAATATATCCCATTAAACAGGGAAAATACGAAGCTGCAATATAAGGTCCTTGTATATTTTTGGAAAAACAAAACAAGCATCAATGGCTTTTTTTTTTTTTTTTAATACAGACTCATCCTCTGAAAAAAATTCTCTAAATGAAAACATGGCTTGTGAGAGCAGCTTCAGCTTCTTTGTCTTCTTTTTTATTTGTTTGTTTTTACATAGAAGAATATAGCTGTGGGTAAAATCATTGTACTAACAACTGCCAATGTGTGCCTGCAACTGAACTCTAGGAGAAGGCTCTGCCAGGAAACAGTCTCCTAATGATATGATCTGCATATTTTAATGAGGCTGGAAATGTAGAAAACTGCATAGACTCTGGACTTTGCTCATTCTGGGTTTTTCCCTGTCCTTGTAGATAGCACATTGTTTCCCTTCATTAACATGTGATAACTGAAAATGGGTTTCCTATCACCATCCACCAGCCCTATATGGCTTGACATTTACAGAGTTCAGATGAAATACTAATAACCTTTCTGTGGTTACTCTATTTTGTCTTATTCTAATGATGGCTGTTCAGTCAATGAGAGGATCGCATGGCTACTGTATTACATAATGTAGAAGCAAACCTGTATCTAATTATGAGAAAAGTAAAGCTATTCAATATATTAGGAGTAACCTTTACTTTTTTTTTTTTTTTTTTACCTTCCTCTTTCACTTTTCTTATATGAGTTCCCAATTGGTTGTTATTGTTATTGTTGATTTGTTTGTTTCACTCTAACCTCAAATCCCTCAGTTTCTGGCTCTCCTGTCCTCTCTTTCTTTCATTGTTGCCACCATTGTTCATTGTACAGCTTCTATGAGCAAGGTGCTGTGCTAACCTTTGTATAGACATTATTTTATTTTATCTTCACAGTATTGCAAAAATATAGACTAGATTAAGCCTTCAAAATAAGAGTCAAATAACGGACTCCTCTGTATCCAGATAATTTTGAGGTAAATTTTGAGGTTCATAGATTGTTTTTGAGAGACAACTTCAGAGAGAAGTCGAAGTAGGTAGACTTCAGTCATGAATAAATAATTTTGGGTTAAATACATCATTACCTAGAAAAACTCATCTTAAAAGAATAGATTTTAGTATCCTAAAGAAAAAGTGAACCCTACCTGAAAATAACATTTTTTGTGTCTTAGTCTTTTTTAAAAGTTTTCTTAGCATCTTGAATTTACTGATGTCACATCTATCACTCTGAATTGTGATAGCCAATTTATTTACATTTCCTTACTAGACTTTGGACTTGTTAAGGCTAATATTGCAAGTTCATTTTTTTATTGTGTATGGTGTCCTTGACCATATAGTTCTCCAAGCAGCTTGTTGAATGAATAAATTAAAGGATTTTAACAACTCAAAACAAACAATGCAATCATGTGCCCAAGGAGTAGACTATTTTAACACATTTTAATACATGGCTGATCAGATGGTTTAAAATATACATTTCAGGACATACCTCAGAGATTCTGAGTCAATAGGTCTGAGAGGATTACAGGAATCTGAATTTTTAAAAAGTAGTTCATGTATTTCAGACTACCCTTGAAGGAATGTGGTTGTCTTGAACAGTTTCTGGACTAATTAGGCAAGTTCCCATTTTGTAATTAGCTCCAAATTTTCCTTTCTCTGCTGTGTACTTTTGAATGACCACTCTAGTAGATAAGCCTTGACTTGGAACACTTACTCTAGTCATCACTTGTGTCTTGTTTTCCATCCTAACCTGAGGCTTTCTCTGGGTACCTACCTTAATTGACTGTTCACTTTCCTTCCCTCACAACACCGATTGGAAAATATCCGTGATATGCATCATACACATGGCTCTCTGAAATAAGCATTGATTGCTTCTTATAAAATTTTCATAAGGATGTACACCTTTTTATTAGGCACAAAATTCCTTCTCAAAGTATTGTCTTTTTTTTTTTTAACTTTACACCTCCCAAGGAGGTGAGTAAAAGAGACAGATTATGTATGAAAATTACTAAAGAGGAAAATCTAGAAATGTGATGCTTTGTAAATGAAAACCATATCGCATTTGCCTGAAACAACTTCTGAAGCTCTAATTCTCCAAATTTAGTTCTTTTGAAAACACTTGGGACCCAGGAATCTGTATTTTAATGAAGAACTTTGATGATTCTGTTGTAGATAGTTCATACATTGCTTTTTTGGGGAACTTTGAACAAAAGATATGGTTGAAAGAAGTAGTTAATTTATTTTAACCACTTTCAGCTTCTTTAAGCTTCCATCAGATATTTTCCTGCTTAACACTCTGACTAATCTTTTAGAACATCTCTTGTGTTCTGCTAAGGCCTCAAGTAGCTGGTCAGGGGAAAAACAATTTATGAACATAAAATAGGGAAATGGAATTTGTCTAGCCTGGTAGCTTTATTTTGTGTTTAAGATTCTAAATATTTGATGTTATTTCTTAAAAGGCTAATATAATGGGTTTGCTTAGCACAGTTTCTGACAACCCAGAATTTGCATAAAAAAATATCCAACAGTCTGGTGAATATAATACCAAGTTTGGATATCAGAACCTTGATTTTCTCTCTGATTCTATAGACATTTCCCTTGGAATGACTCCTTGTTATTTTTCTCTACTTGGTTGCGTCCTTTCTTTACCCACAAAAGAATTCATTCATCAAGAGGCTAGAGACATCATTTTTACATAAAGGCATCTTAATTTTTTATAAAAAATATGTTGACATATTCAGTGCTGTCAGAGACGGTTGTCACATGAAGTTTACGAGAGGCGTGCCTGCTTCTAGAATAGGGATCAGCAAACTTCAGCTCACAAATCAAATACAGCCTGCCACCAATTATTGCAAGGTCCGTTAGCTAAAAATGGATTTGTCTTCTCATTTAGAGGACTTTGTTATGAAATGTTTTAACTTTTTACATTTTTTAATTATTTAAAATTCAAAAGTGGCATATTTTGTCACACGTGGAAATTATTTGAAATTCATGTTAATGTCCCATAAATAAAGTGTTATTGGCACACAGCCATACCCCTTCATTGGCATATTGTCTGCGGCCGCTTTCCTACTACAAAAGGCAGAGTTCTGTAGTTGAGACAGAGACCATATGCAGCCCTCGCTGTTTGGCGCACTGTAAATTGCAGCGAAGCACTTACAACTCGACAGTGTTTCAAGTACCACATGTGTCACCTATCTGTGCAGAAAGCCATTTCCAAAGATGAAATATGTAAAATCTCATTATAGATCAGCATTAACAGACGAACATGAGCCATAAACTTTGATGATAGGGAGTGCTAACTTTGAACCCCAATTCAACAAAATGTTATCACACACATTCAAAAGTAAGTTCAGTCTTTTTATTAGTAGATGCATATTACCAAAAAAATTATATTTGAGTATTAGTATTGTATTTTGAATTTTGTCCATAAATGCCAAGGACGTTTGTTTTCTTTCTTGTTTGGTATTTGAAGAATATCCTCAATTGTGCTGTGTGGTCACAGAAAAGGTTTACTGACTTCTGTTATTGAGCATGGGATGTACATTAAATTATGAGATGGTTATTTTAGTTATGGAAAATATTTCATTGCCTAGAATTATCTTTCATAAATATGATTTGTCCCTGATTACATAAGTAATATGTGCTATTGATACAAAATTTGAAAAGAGGCTACAAACTGTAAATGGAAACCTCCTTAAAGTATAAATGGAAAAACCTCCTTAAATTTATCCATCTGGGAATGAATAAGCCCTGCTAACATGACAATATATTTCCTTCCATATTTTTTTTCAAATATGTTTACATATTTAAAAACTTACTTTAAAAATAATATTTAATTTCACTTAAAACTTTATGAGGGGTAGCTTCCCATGCTGTTTGCAAATCTTTGTAACTGCTATTTTTATGATTTAATATTATTCATTCATATGGATGTGCCATAATCTTGGTCCTCCTCTAATAGGATCATTAAGATTTGAGGGGTTTGATTTTTTCCACTTTTTTAATACCATGATAACCTATGAATAATTTAGTTGCTCAAACCTCAGATTTTTTTTCCAGATTTCTTTAAATTATATACTACTGTCATTCATTTAATGTATATTTCAGTTAAGGAGTTTGGACACCATATTCTAATTTTTATAAACACATCCTATGGTTAAGTCAAGCTACCTATTTGTTATTTAATCAAACAAAGCTTACTTTATCCTAATATAGCCCAATAGTAAAATAGTAGTTATGCCACAGGCTGCAGATTAAGCCCAGGTCTTGAAATCCTAACTGTGTGACCTAAGTAAAATTACTAAGCTCTGAAAGTTGGAGATAACAGTAGAATCTATCTCATAGTATAACTGTCTTCAGAGTTAAATTAAACAAGGCAATATACATAAAGTGTTTAGATCAGTGTCTGGCAACCAGTAGCATCTCAAGAAGTATTAGCTACAATGTAATAAAATGAAAATATCCAGCCCTCTTCTCTTACTTACATTGAGGAATATCCTTTCCTCAAGAAATACCTAACTTCAGAAAGGAAATCTTGTACTACATTAAATTCAGCTTCTTCTGCTTTCACACTGTCAAATTTTCAAAAGCCACAGGAATGCCACTTAGTATATTTATATCTCTACCCAGCCACTGAATCTCTATGAATTCTCCTTTGCCACACCTTTACCAGATTGTTGTGAGGATTAAATTAGATAATATATGTGAAACACTTAGCCCACCAGTACCTAACTGCATATGCCAATAGTAATAAATATTTAAAGGCTGTCATCAGACTCTGGTGGCCTTCCAGAAATTTCACTCTTACCCTACTCTCCCCTCCCCACCCCCAACACTATCCCCCAACCCCGACCCCAGCCCCAATGGAGAGTGGAACCACAGGGTTTTACTGGAGCAATGGTGGACTCAGCTGAATAATCATATAAATGGGCTTTGCAGACAAGCTGGCTAAATCAGCTGTGTGTGTGTGTGTGTGTGTGTGTGTGTGTGTGTGTGTGTGTGAGTTTAAAAGAGTGAAAAGGGGTATAAATGGGTCAAATGGAAGACATTTAAACTTGAGGCCCACAGCTTTTCTCTGCTACTCTTGGCTTCTGACATCAGTTCCTCCTAATAAAGTATTAAATGTTAACAAAAGAAATGTTAAAGCCACTACTAGTTTTTATTTTATTTTTTTAAGATGTTATTTATTTATTTATTTAAGAGAGATAGATCACAAGTAGGCAGAGAGGCAGGCAGAGAGAGAGGGGGGCCACTACTAGTTGTTTTTTTAAATTTATTTTTAATTTTTTTATTTATTGTCAGCAACCACTACTAGTTTTTAAGTTAAGTTCCTTTCATACTTCCGTTTCATTCAAACAGGCCTGTGGTCACCTTCCTATTCTCCCGCTCAACTTGAAATAGTTACAGACAAATAATCTCTCAAAATCTTTAATCTCTCTGAAATGTATACATCAGGAATATTAGCTCACCTTTTTTTTAAGCCAAAAAAAAAAGTTTATTATAATTTGTTAATCTAACTTAGCTACCAAGTTGACTGTTTTATTTAACAATAAATTGAATACAAAAGCTCCCAGGCAGGTAAATTACCAAACTCTGAAAGTTTGGCTGTTTAATTGACATTTCCTAGTAGCCTCAGGGGGAAGTTAATTTCAGTGCTGGTTATATATACACACTTGGTGGTTGCATGGGTTAGAGCATGTGTACATACGTATACATATATCTGACTTGAGGGATACACTGCAAGTAAATTAAGAGTGATTTTGCTCGTTTGTTTTATATATACTCCTACCTAGGTCACAATCAAATTCAGTTTAGAATAGTGAAAGGAAATTGGAAGGGGAGGTGAACCATGAGAGACTATGGACTCTGAAAAACAATCTGAGGGTTTTGAAGGGACGGGGGGTGGGAGGTTGGGGTACCAGGTGGTGGGTATTATAGAGGGCACGGATTGCATGGAGCACGGGGTGTGGTGCAAAAATAATGAATACTGTTATGCTGGAAATTAAAAAAAAAAAAAAAAAAAAGAAGGCAAAATAAAAAAAAAAAAAAAAAAAAAATTGTGAAAGGAAAAGCTAATCTTTAGTGATTTTTCAGAATGTCAGTCTTTAGAAAGCTGTATTTTTAAGCTGGGTGAACGACACCAAAAAACTGTTTCACATCCTGCTATGGTTGGAAATGTGTCTCCCTAAAATTCATATGCTGAAGTCCTAACCCTTATTGTCTCATAATTGGCCTTATTTTGAGATAGAGCCTTTAAGAAATAATTAAGTTAGGGGAGCCTGGGTGGCTCAATTGGTTAAGTGTCTGCCTTCAGCTCAGGTCATCATCCCAGGGTCCTGGGATACAGCCCTGTGTCAGCCTCTCTGCTTAGTGGGAGTCTGATTCTCCCTCTGTCTGCCAACCCCCTACTTGTTCTCCTCTCTCTCTCTCTCCTGCTTTCTCTCTCTGACAAATAAATAAATAAAATCTTAAAAAAAAAAAGTAATTAAGTTAGAATGAGGCCATTTGAGTGAATCTCAATTCCTAGTGTCCTTATAAAAAAGGGAATTTGGACCCAGAAGTATACTAGAGAGGAGATGGCATGATAACATAGCAGGAAAAGATGACCATCTGCAAGCCAAGGAGAGAGGCCAGGAAGGTCCTTCCCTCAGGGCCCTCAGAGCAAACCAACCCTGTGGTGCCTTGATCCTGGACTTTTAACCTCCAGAACTCTAAGACAGTAAATTTCTCTTGTTGGCCTGTGGTACTTTTTTATAACAACCCTAGCACTAGTGCATGCTGCCTTAAAGGAAGTGAAATGCCTTACAACAATAATCTATGTGAAAACACACTAAGGAAAGACGAAAGAGTTTGATTGTATATATTGAGAAAGATTTGAAGAAAAATGAACATTTATGAAATTAATCTTAGATCACCTCATAACACAGAGTCCACATTCAAGAATCATAATCCATCATTAACTTCCATCAGAATGCCTCCGCCTGCGTAAAATGTTTAAAGTAGGAGCTATGGAAGATGCTGTGTGTCAAATGGACCGACTTTTCTTTAAGGTAAAAGAAAAAAAAAATCTCCCAAACATGCTGAATTACCTTGCATATATTCCATTGCCTATAACCTAGTCAAAACAAAACAAAACAAAAAATCCATCACCAGTATTGTGGTGAGTACAGTGTCATCTGTAGCCTGGGATTCATAATTTTACTTGGGGCAATTAGGTCTCTAATATTTCTCCTTCAGGGTTGAGGCCTTCATCCACCTGGTGGCCCTATTAGGATGTCAAATAAAGGATCATGAGGCTTTCTAAGTCCCAACATTTTGGGGGCTGATAATTCATGAGTAGTAGATGCACAAACCACAGGGAAAATCTCAGAGCACCAACAGAACTAAAGACAGGAAGACAAGAGTCTCTACGAGCCTCCAGATTAATCTTCCCAGGAAGGAGCGGAGACACTAATGCTTGAGAAACATAAAAACAGACTACAAAAAGCGGTAAGGATAAAACCGCATTATAGCTTTTACTTATTTTGTTGGACTTTTATTTCCAAATCACACAATTGTCTGAGATGATTTAATGCACAATTACATAAAAAATGAAATTAACATGTTTTTAAAAGCATAAAAGCAACTGCTAAATAAAGCCATAACATTTTTCTCTGCGCTACGAAGATAATGAACCATATTTTTCATCTCTAACTGTGCTTCTGTGTCATGAGTATGGAATTTGGGACAGGAGGGGGGCAGGGAAATAGACCTTCTTTACTGAGAGACTGTCTCACAGTTCCCCGGGAAGTGGCTTTTGTCACTTCCAAAGTGCAAAAGGTTGAAGAACGAAACAGCGAGGCCTGGGAAGAACTGTGTCACTATGACACAGAATGCCCAAGTACCCTTAAGTTACAGGGGGAAGATAAGAGCAAATTGAGGTTGTATGGGGTATGCATTTTGAATCTTGGTATCTATTGGGCTGCAAAATGATGACTATTGACTCAAGAGAGAGCTTTGCTTTTGATGCAGGGGATAGCCGCCTTAATAATGTTGGATACCTATGTACGCAAATATACACATATGTGATGTTGGATATAAATTATATATATAATACATATTTGTAAACATACATTCACATCAAAACTTTTCCTAATGCCAGCTGAAATGTCCCCTTCTTTTTAGATTTTTTTTTTATTATTATTATTTGAGAGAGAGAGAGAGATCACAAGTAGACAGAGGGGCAGGCAGAAACAAAGAGGGAAGCAGGCTCCCTGCTGAGAAGACAGCCTGTTGTGGGGCTTGATCCCAGGACCCTGAGATCATGACCTAAGCTGAAGGCAAAGGCTTTAACCCACTGAGCCACCCAGGTACCCCTAAAATGCCTCTTTCTTATTGTTATCTGTAAGGTATCCTTCAAGTTTCTGGGGAAAAAAAGCAAATCATGTCTTATTTTCAGAATGATTTTTATAGAGCACATGGAGTAGTTTAGTGATAAATGGAAAATAATGATTGTATTCAAAGGTTGAAAAATCATAGACATACAAGAGAATTTACCATATTTCGGAGCTATGCTTGTATTTTTTTATTTTGCTCCTGCACTCAGCTCACTCTCTGATTTTTTTTTGTTTTTGTTTTTGTACCATTCTTAAAATAATATCTAATGCAAGTTACCAGTGCATGGATATATGCCAAGAGACTAGATCACTAGCGGAAAAAATATAATTTAATGCCTTTGTTTCTCTGCTACTCAGCTACTGGATGGCGTTTGGTTGAGGAACCTGTACAAGTTGGAGTTGACAACCCCATCACCTACATTGTATGCTTTGCCCCTGCAAGATGAGTATTAATCAAAGGACCAAATCAGTGCCTGATGTACACCTTTTTATATGTTCCATGATTTAAAATGGATAGGGAGAAAAAAATCAAAAGAACAATATTTCACATCTATGAACAAATTAATAGAAAGTGTTTTATTTAAACGTTCAGAAAAATATACATATTAGACATAAGTAAATATCAAGAGATTGTTGTGCTCGTTCCGCAGGGGCCACACACCAGACTGGTTAGACTGGAATTCTGACCGAGCGATCTGCCGGCCTCTCATGCCCCATATCAGGTGCAGTGTAGTGGTTTGTGAAGATATTTTGTTTGAGGATTCAGTCCAGGAGCTAGTCTAATTTCACTTGTCTCTGGTTTGGAGCCTGGGTATTTGTGTCACTTCAGGAAGTTCTCGGTGAGACTCTTAGTTATTCAGGATAATATCTGAATTTGCACAAACCTGTGGGAAATGATACATGAGAAAAGGAAGCACCAGAGAAAACCAAAGACCATCAGCCGAAACGAGAACTAGACAGACTTCCGTGTATCTGTGTGTGTGTGCGTGGATATACTTTCGTGTTTGTGTACATGTACGTATGGATGCCTGTGTTTATAGATATTTATGTGTGTGTTCGTATATGTATCTTTATATGTGTGTGCACATATAAAGTGTGCATGAGTGTGTGCATGGATACACATGGTTGTGTGTGTTCATGCATGTATTGTGTTGTGTGTTTTGTTGTGTGTAGTATGTGTATGTCATTAAGTTTGTGACCTCCATGTGTATGAGTGGGGTCTGAGGCCTTTTAACAGTCTTAAAGTTTCGTGTTTGTTTTTTCTTTTAATTAACTGTCTTAGGTCAGTTTGGACCGCCGTAACAAAACATCATACACTAGATGGCTTAGAAACAGAAGAATTTTATCGCTCACAGGTCTGGAGGCTGAAAAATGAGATCAGGGGGACCACATGACTGGGTTTGGCCCCTATTCTGGGTTGCAGACTTCTGGTTATATGTTTACCTGATGGGGGTGCCCGGAGCTTGTTTTGTACACTTGTGACCTCATGACTTAAGAACATCTCATTGGCACCTCCTACTCACACCATCACCTTTGAGAGTTAGGATTTTAACGTATAAATTGTGGAGGGGCACGAACATTCAGACCATAGCATTAACTATTTCTGCAACCCGATTCTGCTGAATTTTTTGGCTCATAAGTACCCAATAAAGAATGATATTAAATATAAAATGGTAAACAAAAGTGTAGGATTGTTCCTTAGTTTTATTACTCTTGAAAACTTTAGGTGGAACACCATACCCAAGTCTGGGTTACCAATTGTGTGTTTAATCACTTTGCTTTACATCTGTTGAAACAGGATGCAATACAAAATTTAAAGAATGCTCAATGCTTTCCTACTCATTATTAACATAATATTTTCTCATCATAAAATGTATAACTCATAAAATTATTGTGCAAATATTGTGAAAAACAGGAAAAAAATGAGATTACATGAGACCCCACAAAATTCACAGATAAATATTTGAAAAGATAAATAGAATTGCAGTCACAGCAAAATAAAACGAGCATTAGATCATAACCTTCTCTCTCCTGCTGACTAATGCTTCTCTAGGAACTTTCCTTTCTCTCTATTTCATCATAACTTCTTCCTTTTTTCTTAGATTTTAACAATAAAATATGCTGTTATATTCCATATTTTCAAAAAAATCTATTCTTGGTCCCACTTCCATGGTCCTAATTATTCCCTTCTTTTAATGGAAATAGGCCTTGAAACCACTATTGTACACTCACTCTCCTCTCTCACTCTTAAAACACACTCTATTCCACTAAAACTGACTTTATAAAGATCATTAACAACATCCATGTGGCTAAATCCAATTTTCCATTCTCAGGCTCATCTTACTGGACCGATAAGTAGCATTTAACCTAGAAAATCACTCCCACTGCTGAAAGACCCCATTCTCTTGGCTTCTAGGATGATTTCGCTCCTAACTCGTTAGCTGCTCTCGCTGAGTCTCCTTGGCTGTTGTCTTTCTTCCATCTGACATTTTTGTGTAGTCATTTGCCGGGGCTCACTCACTGGAACCTTCTTTTCACTATATAATATCTACCCTGCTTTGGTGGTCTTACCCACATTTGTGCCTCTCTTTTTATGATATCCAACTTTAGCTCCATATTTAAATATTCAACTGCTTACTTAATATTTGTACTTGGAAGTCTGAGAAAGATCCTGAACCTGACATGCTCAAAATTGAATCCCTGGTCTTTTCCCCCAACTGGCCCTAGGGTTAGCCTTCCCCATCTCCGTTAATGGTAACTCCGTCCTGTTTTTTTTCAAGTAAAAATCTTTAAAGTATCCCTGATTCATGCCACACCACTCCCATATCCAGTTCTCTCAGTTATTATAATTTAGAAACATCTCAGTAGTCTAACCACTGCTAACCACTTCCACTGCTATTACTGTAGTCTAAACCACCGTCATTGCTTCCTTGGATCATTGCATTCGTTTTCTTAATAAGCCTTCCTGGGGCACCTGCGTGACTCAGTGGGTTAAAGCCTCTGCCATCGGCTCGGGTCATGATCCCAGGGTCTTGGTATCCAGCCCCACGTCGGGCTCTCTGCTCAGCAGGGAGCCGGCTTCCTCCTCTCTCTCTGCCTGTCTCTCTGCCTACTTGTGATCTCTGTCAAATAAATAAATAAATAAAATCTTTAAAAAAATGAATAAGTAAATAAGCCTTCCTGATTTCACTCTTGCCTCCTTCAATCTCTGTTTTCAAAAATGGCAGCCAAAATGATCCCTTTAAAGGATAAACCAGGATCGCCTTCACTTCAAATCCCGGCAGTGACTCTCTCCATTTCACTCCAAGGAAAGGCCAAGTTCTTACAATGACCCAGGCGGCCCACCATCTGCTGGACTTTCAGTACTCTTTCTCATTTCCTCTGTACTCCAGTACACTGGCCTGCCTGTGGGGCTCAGAAATTTCCATGCGTGCCTTTCCCTCCAAGCCAGTGTACTTCCTAGTCGCTATGGATTACTGTTCCTCAAACCACAAAGCTCACTCTCTCTCTGTTTTCAGGCCTTTGCTAAGTATCACTTTCTTCGAGATCTTTCCTGACCAAGGGTTTTACAGTTCTTACAGTGTTCTCCAGGATTCCCATATTCCCTACCTCCTATCCTGCTTTATTTTTCTATATAAAACTTACCACCTCCTAATGTACTATCCAATATGCTTGTTTATTGCTTTTATTGCCCGGTAGACTGTATGCTCCATTAACATGAGCTTTTTTTGTGCATTTTGTTCATTGCTCTCCATATCCCCAGTGCCAACCACAGTAGTGCTCAATATACAGTCTTTTCAGAAATGAAAGATAATATAATTGACATTATACTGCATATATTACCTTATAACATGCTTTTTCTCCACCCAATATTACCTGAGAAAACTCTCATTTTGCTAGGTATTTTTACCTACTATGGTATAATTTGTTTCTGGTACAAAATAGTATTCCACTGTATTAATGTTCCATCATTTATTAGATCCTTATTACTGCATATGTACTTAGCTTGAATTTTTAATGTAAAAGAATACTACTACATAAATATTCTCTATTCTACATAAATGTTTGTACATCCTTCATATTATTTTCTAGGAATTATTTTTCTGGAAGAAGTAATTTGGGACAAAAGCATTTGCTGATTTTATGGATTTAGATATATTACCAAATTAACCTCTAGAAAGTTAGCATTTCTTTACTAGGCTAGCACAGCTTATAAGGGTACCCTTTGCCCAGCACACTGGACCACACTTTATATTGCTGTTAAAATAATCTTGCCAACTTGATACACAAAATGTATATAATAAGTTTTTTAATTAACTTTTTATTCTGGAATAATTTTAGGCTTAGAAACATTACAAAGATAGAATCTTCCCTAATGCTAACACCTTACATTACCTTTATACATTTGCCAAAACTAAAAAATTAGAATCAGTATATAACAATTAACTAACTCTACTATTAATGTTTTGATTTATTTTTTTCCAGCTAAATCCCACCTTCCCCATTTGTCATTTATGTTTTCTTTCATGAATGTAATTCTGTCACTTGTTAGTTTTTTTTTATGATATGAAATATTTTTGATGAATTACATTGTCTGTCTCAAATATGGTAGACTAAGATCTATTGAATGCAGTGTACCTTTATATCCATGTCTGGAAGTGCCTATCATATTATCAGTATTCCCTCCAAAATTGTTACATGTTATATGACAAAAAGTTTGTATCATCATAAATATTTGGAAAACATTAAAATAAAATGTAGTACAAGCATTTTTATATTTTATACACACACATATATGACATTTTCTTCATCTTCTTTATTCATTCATCAATCGTTGGATCCTTGGGCTGCTTCCAAATATTGGCTATTGCAAATAATGCTGTATTGTAAGTAATGCTGTAAATATATGTTTATACACAGGGGTGCATGTATCCCTTTAAATTAGTGTTTTTGTATTCTTTGGGTAAATACCCATAAGTGGTTCTATTCTTAACACTTTGAGGCACTTCCATACTGTTTTCCACAGTGGCTGCCCTTGTTTGCATTTCCACCAACAGTGCACAAGTGTTCCTTTTCCTGCACATCCTGGCCAACACCTGTTGTTTCTTGTGTTGTTGATTTTAGCTGTTCTGACAGGTGTAAGGTGACATCTCATTGTAGTTTTGATTTACATTCCCTGGTGATAAGTGATGATGAGCATCTTTTCACATGTCTGTTGGCCATCTGTATTTCTTCTTTGGAAAAAAAATGTCTGTTCTTCTCTTCTGCCCATTTTTAATTGGATTATTTATTTTGGGAGTGTTCAGTTGTATAAGTTGTTTATATATTTTGGATACTAACACTTTATCGGGTATGTCATTTGCAAATATCTTCTCCCATTCTGTAGATTGCATTTTAGTTTTGTTGATTGTTTCCTTTGCTGCGTGGAAGCTTTTTATTTTGATGTAGTCCCAACTTTTTTTTTTTTTTTTTTTTTTTTTTTTTGCTTTTGTTTCCCTTGCCTCCCTCCCTTGCTTTTGTTTCCCTTCCCAGACCTAGAAAAAAATTGCTGTGATCAACATCAAAGAAGTTACTACCTGTGTTCTCTTCTAGGATTTTTATGGTTTCAGGTCTCACATTTAGGTCTTTAATCCACTTTAAATTTATTTTTGGGTATGGTGTAAGAAAGGGGCCCAGTTGTATTCTTCTGCATGTAGCTATGCAGTTTTCCCATCACCATTTATTGAAGAAAATGTCTTTCTCCCATTGCATAGTCTTTCCTCCTTTGTCAAGAATGAATTGATCATATAATTGTGGGCTTATTTCTGGATTTTTCTATTCTGCTCTATTGATCTATGTGTCTATTTTTGTGCCAGTACCATACTCTTTTGGTTATTACTGCTCTTTAATGTAACTTGAAGTCTACCATTGTGATGCCTCTGGCTTGGCTTTGGGTTTCAGGGTTGCTTTAGCTATTCAGGGTCTTTTGTGGTTCTATACAAATTTTAGGGAAACTTTTTTTGCCCCATTCTACCTATGGGGACTCTCAGCTCGATGACAAAGAGTTAACTGGTACTAAAAGCAATTTTTCATTTCTTATTCACAGATTATTCCTTCCATCTGTAGCTGTATTACTTATAACTATTACTTGTAACCACAGAGAAAATTTAACACTCGTCAGTTTTTACAGTGGTACATCAGCCACTATGCCAATTATTAGTGCCTTTTGTTCAATTGTTTTAATGACCCACTCTCTGTGGTACATTTCGTGAACACATTTGAAAAATTTTGAGGCTTTCGCCAGAAGGCTGTCAGCTGTTACTCCAATGATCTACTGCTTAGATCTCCTACTGTGAATCTCCTGGTCTTTCTTTTGTTTTGCTATATACTAACACTGTTGTCAAGGATACTCAGCTCTCTATGTTCTTATCTAAACAGTCCACAAGGTGTTGTATTAAAAGTCCCAATTAAATGTGTACAGCCATTCACCTGTATATTCATCTTGTTACTCCCTTGCCCACCCACACTCAACCAACTACCTGCTCCAAAGAATACCAAGGGGTCAGAAGGCATCAAGAGAATGAACAAAGTACGTGGGATCGCTGGGTGTCACGTAATAGCTGTGGCAGTGTTATCTCAAGTAATTGCTGCCCTGGCAAAGCAAAATAAAACTACACGGAAAAAATGTAAATAAAAAGAGTGAGAAAGCAAGGGGATAATGGACAGTTTTTTAATTGTATGTCTATAGCATTGCTAGTACTTTAAAGGCCAAATGGGTACATTTGATGTAAACCTTATTGCTTTAGAACAAGAGAGAAATTAGTGAGAGAGCAAAGATGCCTCTATATCATTATAAAGTTCTAGAAATCTTTGAAATTCAAATTTCATTATGTTCTTAGTAAATATCTATATATCGTTTTCAATTTATGAGGCAGTATAGGGTAGTGGCTAAGAGCATAGGTTTTAAAATTAGAGAGATTACTGTTATTGTCATTCTCATTCATGACGTGAACATCCTTGAAGAGCACATAGCCCTATTTGGGACTGAGTTCCATGACCTAAAAAATGGAGTTACCAAAATTATTAATAATAGCACCTACATCATGACATCTTATAAGGATGCAATAAAATAATGCATGTAATGGCTGAGTACAGCCTCTTCACAAACTAAGAAAGAATTAATGCATGTTAGCCTTCATTAAATAATACATAATGCTACTAAGGAGAATTTGAGCAAATAGCTCTTTTTATTTTATATTTAGTTCTTGTAATTTTGTAAAATGTACATGGCTATTTTTAATAATTTGTACAAAGCTTCACATATTTTCCAAGAAGCTATCCCTGGTACTATACAAAGGTAAAAAGTAGTCAAAAGACCTGAAAATGCTTGGTCTATGGAAGAGAATCCCTAGTGGGGACATGGTGCTAGCCTTTGTGAGGAACTTACACTTACCTTATGTGATCTCAGGGAAAAAGTGTAGATATGTGAATGGAATGTTTGAGAAGCAGATTTTTGCTTCATTAGAAAATTATTTTGACTCACCTGAAATTTCAGAACTATTTTACCATGCCCAAGTCAACTGCTAGAGCAGGCCCACTCCTTTCTCTAGAGGTTTCCCAACAGAAGCTGGACAAAATCTCCACCAGGAAATCATAGAGGAGATGTTTTTGCAGCACAGGGATTAGGCATGGGTTAGGTGAAGGATAGGAGCCCTTCCTGCTGTGGGATTCCATATTCATTTGTGAAGACAAAAATAAGATATTTTTGTCCTTGATAGATTCATATTCATGAAATAATTCACTCAGGAAACCTTTATTGATACGATGGGCAACGTCATGGAACTGTGTTCATTAAGAGCATAGATTGTGGAGTCTCATAAACCTGTGTTCAATACTGGCATTGGCATTGAATTTATTGTGGCTTGGGCAAGTGATTTAACTCTTCTGAAGTCTTCCTTTACTCATTTGAAAAGGAAATAACAGTAGTTTCTACTTCATGGAAGTCTTTGTTAGTATCCAGTAAAATCACCTTAGCACAGTTCCTGGTGTCTAGTAAGCACTCAATAAATGTTTGCTATTGTGACTATGAATATTGAATGAGTGAGAATAGTGAGATATGCACAATCAAAGATGAATGACCTGCTGTCTTAACTTCTAAGCATTTTGTCAGTGAGAAAGACTTGAACCAAATATCTATAATCTAAGGGAATAAATAGTATTTGTATATGTTTCTATAGGAACCCACTCATTTATTGAACATATATGTTTATATAACTATAAACAGGAAGTCAGTGATCCCTGAAACCGTGGAATTGGTGTGATGTAGTAGAAGGGAATATCAAACCAAATATATATATGTATACATATAATAGGGTATAGACATAACAATGACATGAGAATAAAAGGTATGGTCAGGACCCACCTGACTGAGGAGGCAACATGATCTGTTACTTGGGTGATATAAAGGAGTTTAGAGTGAAGAAAGATGGTTTCTAAGTGGAATAATTAGGATAACCTTTATGGGGAAAGATGATATTAGAGTTCATTCTTAAAGGATTATTAGAATTTCATGATTCAGGGACACCTGGGTGGTCCAGTCAGTTAAGCGTCTGACTTTGGCTCAGGTCACGGTCCCAGGGTTCTGGGACCAAGTCCTGCATCAGAATCCTTGCTCAGTGGGGAGCCTGCTTCTCTTTCTGCCTCTGCCTCTCCCCCTTTGTGCTTTCTCTCTCTGATAAATAAATAAAATCTTTAAAAAAAGAAAAGAATTTCTTGATCCATCCATTAGTTGATCCATCCATTAGTACTCAACTAATACTTTGTGTGCATGAGAGAGTCACTATACTGAACATTGGAAATTTAAGAGAACATTCTCCCATGGAGCTTAAGATTGAGAACAGGCAGCTGCCTTTATCAGATGAAAGAGAGGAACAGCAGTACCAGAGGTAAGAAAGCACACTTCTTCCAGAAAATTTATTAACTAATTGTCAAGAGAAAAGGCTAGAAAAGAAACTTATCTAAAGTTTTGAAGGCTTAGGGGATGTAGAACTTCATTTTTAGACAATAAGGAGTTAACTTAAAATCTTTTGAATAAAGAAGTAAAGGAATTGAATGTTTAGAGAATCAACTCAGAGGCAGTTAGGAAACGCTTTTGATACTTATGGTTGATATATGATTTCTGGTTGATTCATTCATTCATTTATATATGCATTCCTTTGGCAACTTACTGACACTATAGGTCCAGTCCAGAGAAAGAAGATTAGTAGAGGTCTTCCCTACAAATAGAGAGAGTTACAAATATACATAGGGATGAAACCGACATATTTGAAGCCAACACATGAAGAGGACTATGATTTCAAGTGAAGGTTTAAAGAAATAACCATAAATGTGTTTTCTCTATTCTTCATTAGAAAAATAAAAGATTCTTTTTAAAAATCCAATTATGCCATTTTTCTAACTGTCTACCTTAGTCTGTTATGAGCAAGACTTAAAGTTGGACTGAATAGATGACCCTAGATAAAAATACTAGGATAAGAAAAACCTAATATATTCAACCAACTGTAATAATTCATATTTTTAAGATTTCATTTAGACTATTATGAATAATTTTAATATACAGTCTCTAAAATTGATGAACTGTGGTTAGGTGACATTTTCAATCCACAAAGGCAAATGAATTTATTTAGATGATATACAATCTTTATAATGGTAGAACTTTTTAATATAAAGTTTTTATTTTAATACTTTAAAATGAATACCACACACATTTGTTGAGAAGGCTCTCAAGGTCAAAATTTTCAAATGCCACCACCAGTTTTGTTAAGCTAATGCAAACTTATAGTTCAATAAACTCGTAAGCAATCATGCTTCTTTTCTTTTAAGACCACAAAGTAATGTCAAGTTTACTCTATAAAGTTAACTGTTTGCAGATTTGCTCGTGTAGGCAGCCAGAATTGACAGAAGTCTGAAAGCAGTGTTGGCTGTAGTGAAATGAGAGTTGTGCTTGAAAATTCTCTGTGGATGTTTCCCTTCCCCTACTGTGGCAACTTCTTTAACATGGTCTCTGACCGTGGGATCACACGGGTGCGCCTAGAGTAGCCACGTGTGTTTTACGACCCAGCCTCCCTGACCGCAAATTACTGGAACAGAAACAAGGTGTGCAACCCAGCTGGATTTAGCAGCTTGCAGCAGCTATTCTCCTGGAAATTTGGGTAATGGGAGTTGGGAAGTGGTGCATGTTAAGGAAGCTCCCATAAGGTCTGAAGGCAACACTCTGTGGTGGTGCCTTGGTTGCCTGCCCTTCCTGAATTCCTGATTCTTCCTCTTTCATGTGGGGCCTTGCAGGCATCCAGTATCCTTACAATGAAATTCCTGTGTTGGGGATGACTCAGATTTTTTTATTATTTGCAACCTAAAAGCAAAACAAACAAAAAGACTTAATCTTTATAGTTTTTTTCTAATACAGTC
The DNA here is from genome assembly GCF_009829155.1 of Mustela erminea. Lineage (NCBI taxonomy): Eukaryota > Metazoa > Chordata > Mammalia > Carnivora > Mustelidae > Mustela > Mustela erminea. The sequence goes on along the minus strand of NC_045616.1, from coordinate 107,519,580 downwards.
AATAACAGTTTGAATTAGTAAAGTCCATTTAACATTATGTAGTCAGAATCAAGTGTTTTTCACCTTAAGAAAGAAGTCATTGGTTGAAAACCGATTCTGAGGACCCCAAAGCCAGTGTTACATAGGTTCTCTCATACTTTCCTCTACCACATACTAGCCCAGAGTAAAGAGAATTCCTAGTAGGAGCAGAGGAAATGCAGCCATGCCACCAATATAGATGGTCTTGAACTCTAAATCAATTGGAATGGATTTTAAAACAGAACTAGGGCAAGTCCTTTTAGAAATGAAGTTAGGACAGAAAATAGTACTTCGAGGGTAGCACTGTGATCTTGATGTGATTCATTTCAGCCTATTGCTCGAAATATTCACAAAATTCTCCCTCCTCATTTAGTTCTCTGAACTGTTCAAGGATATGTTTATCAGCAGCAGGAAGAAATGCCTGGTAGCTTTAGAAGATTGCCCTGTCTCTTTGTATTACTTCTTTCAACGCTGATGTTTACTTCGATTTTTTAAATGACACTGAGGGGATCTGTAGGTTCAGATGGATTTTACTAAGCTGAAACAATGTCACAAAGACCAAAACTCTTCCCAAGCAACAGTAATGAGTTATTAATCAGTTTCTCTTTGTCCATTATATGTCTTCCTTTTTGTTGTTGTTATTGCTTTTCTCTAGTGCCACATATTAAAAATTAATGGCTGTGACATGATTTTAGAAGAGCATCCAGTTTTCTTTTGTTAGCAGGTGTAATTCAAGAAAAGTACACTGCAGAAACTTCCATCACAGTGCCCCTTCCTGACAATTCAATTGAGAGATGCTATTACTATTTATTAATTGCTTGGGCTGCACTGTCATGGTTTATGATGTTAGCACAGACCCTCGATTGAGTTACGTTCTTGTATTCAATTAGAGACTGTGTGTTATTGTACATGTTAACACTGTAGAACCACAGATGCTAGCCATCTGTAGATTTGATTTTTATTTCCCTCGTAGCCCTCAAAAATGGAGCAATTTAAATCAGTACTCCTAGAGAGACTTACAAAATAAAATAAGCACCTAAACACATCAGTTGCAGATTTAAAAACAAGGGCAGTGTAAAATTTAAATTTGAAAGACTATCAAGAGTATTTGCATAATTAGAATCCTGGGACATTTTAATCATTCTAGGTGGTCACTTCAAGCCAAAGAGGAGGAAGTGCTGGTTTCTCCAGCCAAAACATTATTCTCTGGCTAAATGAGGACACTGTTACAATGTTATAAGATCAGAGTGAGTAAGTAGGATGATAAAATCAAAGGTGATCAAACTTCTCAGGATGAAAAAAAGAAGCCTGAGTAGCAAACCAGTCCTAGCAGAGCACTTAAGAGAGAAAGAACCTGTTCCTCACTTCCTTCTCCCCTGAGGCCTGATGAACTATTGACACTTCCCAATATAAAGCAACTTTTCATAAGGGGGCAGAGTAGAAAAGATACCTGGCTTGCAGCAGGGTCTAATTCCTCAGACTCTTTTCATGAAGTATTTCAAATGGATGTTCTCCTACAAAATAGGTCCTTACTGAAATACCTCAACAGTGCATTATCTTACCAGGGCAATCATTTATCTTTGACAATGAAACATTCACCATGGTCAGTTTTGTCACTTAATGTCAATGTGGATTGAAGATCTCCCGCTTTTGCACAGTCGTGACCTCTTCTTTGAAAACATGAGGTGTGCACCCCATTGCTCTGGCCAAATTCCAGGTTAGGTAATTACATTCTGTTACCTAAAGACCCCCTGTGGTTTCAATTAGAAAAATCGTTTTGCCTCATTCTTCTACCTGTGGTGTTGTATAAGGGTAGGTGCTGCACCGCTAAACAGCTGACTCGTCTCACCCCAGAACGAGCTGCTCTTTATCATCATCCTTAATTAATATTTATTGGGGACCCACAGGGTAAGTGGCTTGGGACAGGGTGACTTGGTAATTAAGTGTTCCCAAGTGCCAGTTGTCTCCTTTGAGAATGAAAATGGAGGACCCACGTTGGAAAAGTCTATTCATTATCACAGAAATAGCATCTCTCATTGTGATATGGTGCTACCTTGCTCTTCTCTGATCTCCGTCGATCTCGTGCTCCTCTAATCAAAAATATTTTTCAGATCATTAGATCTAATAGCCTCAGAATTACGTCAAGAAGCTCTTTGTGGAGGCTGATCAGAGAGTGTGAGCTGGCCTTTTAGTTCTAACCAGTTACAGATTACAAACCTCTGCTCTTCTGCGGGTGGGGGAAGGGGGTGAATTTGTTGTCCTAACGAGCCGCATGCTTTTAACTTTGAAACATGACCTCTGTGTTTCTGCGATTACTTTGTCATCTGTGCCATCTGCTATTCTTTTCTTGCTGTATAGCTCTGTTCCCTGGATGCAGAGGTACTTGTAATTCTGAGAAAGTGTGGGGTGCTTTTCCCCCCCACCTTGATTCGGAGCCTGATTTTAGGCCTATTGAATGACTTCGTATGTCGGTGATCATACTTACTTTTTGCCATGTTCCTAGCACTTTGCTCACATTTTCAAGATTTCATGTTTTATAGTATAACTTCTGAGGAGGTGTGAGGAGTAAGAATTGTAGGGATTATCTTTTTCAACCAAAGAGGGTCCGTTCTTCTATTTGAGACATCAGCCCTCTGGTCTAAAGCCTCATTGTGGAGAGTTGCACCGTCGCATATGGTGACATGGGGCAGGTGCTGGGCAGGTGCAGAGAGCAAGCAAAGCAGGCGTTCTCTGAACCTCTCTCTCTAACACCAAATAAACAACCCTCCACATAGGGCCTTCAGGTTTTCTCAAGGATGATGGCAAAACACAAATTCCGAAAAACTACACTTTTCATGTTTTTTTAAGTTGTATCCCAAAGTTTAAAAAGTCCCATATTTTTTCTTTTTGATTTCAGGAGAGAATAACCTGTGTAGGAGAATCACTAGTCAGACGATGAAAATATTCTCTATATTGGGGAATTAAAAAAAAAAAAGTACCATTATTTCTGTTTTGTTATAAAGCCGAGATTGAAAGCTTCATTTACAATTGTTGTGAAAGGTTTTTGCTTTAAAAAAAAATAAAATAAAATAAAACGGAGTCTAAGGCAAAACAAAATTTCCCAACGTGTTGGAAAATGTACCAGCGCGGTCAGCATACAGTGACTTTGGTCCACGTCCTTCCGCCTCGACTTCCGCAGATCCTCTCCGCGCTTGTCTTCATCTTAATGCCCCTCTTCTCATCCCTTCCACTTTGTCCCTATGAAGCTCTCTAGTAGCTTCTGTTCCTATTAGAATCATTTTCATACTTCTTCAGAATGATATTCGATCTACTTTCCTTTTTTTCTCTCCAGCCATGTTTGTCCACATGCAGGCTCTAGATGCTCAAGCATCTTAATAGTTAGCTTCTTAAACATACTGCTTCCGGTCCTTTCCAAACCCTTCGGAGCAAGTTGCTCGTCCTACCTCAATGGCCCTTCTTTTTCTTCTTTGCCTTATGAGTTCTCGCTTGATCCAAATCATATGATCCACGCTCCATGGCTTGTTAGCTGGGAATCTCTGTGGGCTGGCCTTGATAAAAAGTGTCATGATCGGTGAAAGGCGAGAAAGTGAGCCTTTGGAAAGTGGGGACTATGCCCTTCGCCTCTACATATCTTCTCTCCCATGGCTACCAGAACTGTAAGACCCAAACCACGTGATCACTCATTGCAGACACCCAATCACACATGTATTTTCATTTCATACAATGGTTATATGTTCATTTTAGTTGTGATCTTTGTATAGATGCATTCACAAAGTTATCCTAATGGATATCATATTAGTGGCCGGTGGCATAATTTCGGTACATTCTCATATTTCATCTTATGCTCTCTATGGACTTCTGCCTCCCGATCCCTGCACCCCTGTACTTCTTCCCTCTCCTTGTTTCTCCTAACCCTTTGATAGTTTTCATCTTACCCACCTTCTCCTCAGGAACTCTTTGGTTGTGTTGAACTGGGTTGATGAGATGTGAGGACTTGTTACCTCGGCCATTTTCTTCTTTAATGAGGAAGATTTGAGGATTTGGGTTAGCTGGCCGTGGACACATACACACCCTTATTTTGGTTTTTGGTTGACAGTTCTTAGAATTGAATATTTATTGAATGAATGAATTATTACAGCATCAGTACTGGGAGAAAAAAGGTGAAATAGAAATATGTCAAGCGAAAGCTTGGTTTTTGCTATTATTTGTGTAATTGTCACACCCCTAAAGAGGAACTATTTTTCCAAAATTGCCATTTGACAAAGATAGTAAGGAACTTGGAAGCAAAACAGAAAAAAAAAAAAAAAAAAGAAAAAGAAAAAGAAAATACTAGGTCAGGTTGTTTGCTCTAGATATTTTTGGCATGGCTAGGATGTGCTAGGAATATTTCATTTTTGACATGAACTCTGACCACTTTTCACTTGTAAATGGCCAGAATGCATATATTTACTCAAGACAGGATAGGGTTTGTGATAACGGTATTGTGATGCACTGTGGCCATGTTAAGGATTCAAGTGACTTATTTGAGCTGGGTCCTTCTGCAGCCTCCGGTGTAAGAACTTCGGCGACCTATTTCTTCTTTTTTGTTTAAGAATCAAAGCTATAAGCAGTGAAATTATGAATCAGGAGCTAATAGGATGAATAGATGCAAGAAAACAGCATGCAACAATTTAATGAAAGAAAAATGTGTTATATGCTCAAGACACAAATAAAATGCCACTTTCAGATTACAGTTTTTGCAATCTATTTATTTGCTTCATTTTCTTTAACTGCTATTTCACTCAACTACAACTTTTAATATTCATTGAACAAATGATACAGAAAAGCTCAGTTATTTTCAAATCTTTGTTGGGCTCCTTCCAACATATTTTTATATTTCTCTGTGTATAATGGAGTATTTAGTTATAATTGGACATTACATTTTGCATGGTTAAGTTATTTCTTTTCTTTTCAAAATGTCTTAGAATATCAGCCTAGAAAAACATGCTGGTTAAATAAATGGTTGATTTTAGTCAAAAATCACTGAATCTCCACTGGAATCCACTGTTTTGCAAACTATGGTCCTTGAATAATTGTATTGGTTTCAGGTGGGAACTCATGCTAAAAATGCACATTTCCTATGTCAGTTCTAAAACCAAATGCATTGAAATGTGTGCTAGTGAGCTGAGGTCTGGATTTTTAACAACCTTCCAGGAAAGTCTTTTCACAACTTTTGAAGTCTGCAGGTTTAAGCAGTGAAGGTAATAGTGGCACCTAATATATCAAAGAAGTAGGAAGTAGGTTTTAAAAATCACTACCATAACATCAACCGCCTAATGTTTTTGTATGAATTATATTTTATTTATTTTGTTTAATTAGACTGCTTTACTGGTTCAAAGTCACCTTTTAAATTCTAATAAATCAAGGAAACCCCTCCTCCCCGATTTTGGAGGCACTGTTTTACTTATTTTATTTTTTTAATTTAAATTCAATTAGCCAACATATAGTACATCATTAGTTTCAGATGTAGAGTTCAATAATTCATCAGTTGCCTATAACATCCGGTGCTCATCCCATCACGAATGTGCAGAGGCTCTATTTTACACTCACAGTCAAACCAAGCTTTTATGGAGCTGGTCCCTAAACCTGTTTTGTCTTTTACTTCAGCAGTGTTGTTTCACTCTTCAAAGCCATTCTTTGTCTTCTCTTTTCCTTTTCTGACCAAACGTCCAGCTTTCTGATTAATGCAAAGCAGTGATCCACCCACCAACTTTAACTCTTTCGCCTCCCTAGATCAACACTCATTACTTTACTACACACATTTTTATGCAAGCCGTTTGAGCCTGGGAGGGGAGGGGGCATAGCTACTGTAAACTTAAAAATAAACATTTGAGAGTTTATATCTTATTGTGATTTACTAATTGACATAATACATTTTACTCTGGGAAGTTTGGAAATATAGTAAACAAGAGTGGAGAGTAAGTTAATACTGTACAATGCAAAAATCTTTACCATTTCTTCAAGTTGAAATACCGTGGTTAAAAAATATTAGGAATATAATGTATATGCAGTTTTGCATCCTCCAATATTCCTCCCCTGACAAACCTGAAGTCTTACTGCAACAATGTCATGGTAGAAATTCAGTCTTTAGGGAGGAGGGTAAGACAGGGTCTGTGGCAGTCGAGGAAGAGGAGGAAGAGGAGGTGAGAAGAAGGATGGTGGCAATCTGAAAGTTAAGCCAAGTACGTGTGTCCCTCTACCTATAGAATAACACCCTCTCCTCCCCTTCCGCTCTTGGCCCCTGCTTTTTCTGGTGTTTGGCAATGAAGTAATTTGAAAAACTCCACAATAGATTATATGAGGCATTAAAATCTGTCAAAAGCCAGGTGTCTCTGAGGTTTGACAAGTCCTTTATATTAGAGTTAAGAACAAACCATGGCAAAAGTAAGGCCAGTGAAGTTGATAGCATGTTTCGGTTTAGTGTTCAGGTCCGTTTTGCTTTTCCTTTGCAAAGTTAATTTGGGAACTTCACAGAACTTACTTTGCATGTCTAATACGGAACAGATGCAGTTTCTGTCAAATGAAAGCAGTACTTGAGCTCTTCTAATGAAAATTGTTAAAGTGCAAAGTATTACTATTCTGTTATTAGGGTTATATTAGGCAACTGGCATTATTCATTATTTCCAAATAAAGTGAAATGTGGACCCCCATGCATGAAGATATTTATTACTTATTGATATTTAAAGGTTGTTAAATTAATCTTATTTAAATTACTCCTACTGCCAACCACTGTTACAATAATTTATTATATAATATTACTTGAGGGTTTTCTTTTACTTTAATATAAAACTTGCAAAAGCAATATATTGCCTGTAGATTTTTTTCCTACAGTTCATTGTAACTGTGACTAATTCATCACAACTGTTTAGACATGCAAAATCTATAATACTTCACAATGTTGATTTTCTGTTTCTGTTTTCTAAGACTGGAGCTTGATTTGAAACCACATAATGAAAAATTACATGCATCTCCCTGGAAGAAATATTGCTTTAACCACTTGGAGGTGGAAGACCGGGAACAGCCATGTAGTTCTGTAGAGGAAGGTTGTGTACATGCAAGTCTGATAACTTCGCTGAACTTCATTCTGACTCTCTAGAATCTGAGATTAGACCCGCCTTTCATTGTTCAGTTTGGATCCAGAATTAATGTCTAATGCCACTGAGTTATCTTTCCTGTTATTGACAAGTCTCTGTCAGGTGGATCTGAGTTTCTTCCAAAATAGAATTTCCCGGCAATGTCTAGGGACCTGATACTCTTCCTGAGTTCTCAGGCCTTCTCCCTTTCTTGTGTTCCTTCCTTTCCTTCCTTCTCCTTTTTCATGGAGGATATTATACTACTTTCAGTTTCCACTGTTCAAAGAGGCTGGGCAGAGGCAACAACAACAATAAAAGAGATAGTTTCCATCTCTCCGCCTCTTAGCAGATCTTATAATGGGTTAAAGAGAAAAGTAAATCAAGGGTAAAGTGAGACTATGCATTTATTGGTGGGGATGGATTGTATCTATTCCATTAGCATGGATGATTGAATGCTGCCTCAGTATCATTGTGTTTGATATTCAAACTGATGCTATCATTTTCTTTGTGATGATTGAAAGCTGCCTCAGTATCATTATGTTTGATATTCAAACTGATGTTATCATTTTCTTGGTTTGCATGGGGAAAAGACTGATGAATTATTAGTTACATCAAATCTTTAACATGTGCAAATTAGTCAAATGCAAAATATGTTTATAAAATTCATGGTTATTATTCTACCATTAGTATTATTTTTGAGGCTTCATGCAAGAGCAGAAGAATATGTGATGGTCTTAGCTGCTACTTGGTTATGTAGAGTTTAAATATATGAAGCACAGGGACCCTAGGAAAACAAGGGATGCATGTGGGTACAAGGAAAACTTGACAAAGGACACCTTGTCAACCAAACTGTTGTTATACAGAAATTAATGGAAATAGAGTTGAAGAATGCAGCTAAACTTGTTCCTTTAAAAAAGCCAACTTATTTGGAGTCTGGATATTTTATAAAGTACATAAAAGACAGGAGTGGTACAAACTGGGTATGCAGCCATTCATTCTTCCAAAAAATACTCTTTTACTAAGGAAATAGAGTGATACATAAAATAGAAACAGTCTTTGTCTTCGTGGAGCTACAAGTGACAGACATGTGTTCTAAAAAACATAGGAGATGTATACTCACTAGTTTTGATAGATTCTATGAAGAGAAATTAAGGGGGTGATGAGAAAATATTAAAGGGAGCGTAGCATATACGACCTTGGACAAGGGAAATCTGTTTGAAGAAATTGATATTTAAAGACAGGCTTAAAACAGGAGTAGGAATTGACCAAGGACCAGAAGGGAAAAAAAGCATTCCAGATAGAAATGTCAGCAAGGCAATGATTTACTGTGATTATGAGTGCCTTAAAAAAGTGCTCCCTTTTTATGTACCACATGCTTTGTTCTGTGCTTTTAGGGTAGCCTACAGTCTTTCTCATGGAGCCTCTGGCAAGACTCCATGTAATACTGAATTGAATATTCTCTAGTAAGAACAGTGAGATACATGCAAATAATTTCATGCACTTGTACTTACTCTTTCTACCTATCTACCTTCATGGTTCTTCGAAGGTTCCACTGCAAAGGACATGGAGAGAACTGCTCTAATGACAGCTTAACTTCATGAAAGTTGGTTTTTGGTCCAGGCTGGAATACCAAATCAGGAACCACATATCAGTACTTTTGGAAAAGAAAAATAATTTAGTATCTTACTATTGCAAATATGCTGAGGCCTGGGGTCATATGTAAAGCTATTTTAAGTTAAGAAGACTCAGCAATTGAGTCAGATTTGCTGACATAGATTTCATGTGGTGTAATCACACGTAAGTGTTGCTTGGCTACTGGTCCATTTCCTGATGGTCAGTCCCATCATTAAGGTAACAGAGTGTGAAAGAAAAAAGGTAACCCTAGAACTATCAGTTTAGTAGTTTTGCTTCATTGTATTCTTGTTTAATTTCTAGTTGCAAAACATGAGTGGTTGTATATTTAGGAACATTCTTAAATGGCACATAGAAGTATTTACTGTTCAGTACTTAAAGATCTTTCTAGACATGAGTTTCTGGTTTTGAAAATTATCTATCATCTAGTGTCTGCTTTTTAAATGTGTCTAAATTAAATAAATCCAAATTAATTTGTTTGTGAATGTTCTATCTTCACTCACATAATTAGCCATCAGACTCAAACAACTTTTCTAGTGTAAAATGTCAGTTAATTATTAATACATATTATTAAGGCAAAACAAGTTGCCAGAAGCATTTTTTGAATTTATAATTGGATTTCTGTATGTTGTTCTTAAGTATAAGAACTCAACTATCAACTTTCTTAATGGAAAACTAATTGTAATTTTAAGTATGCCAGGCTTTCAGGTAAAGAGAATAGCACCTACCTCTCAAGAAATCAAAAGAGGGGCACCTGGGTGGCTCAGTGGGTTAAAACCTCTGCCTTCGGCTCGGGTCATGATCCCAGGGTTCTGGGATCGAGCCCCGCATTGGGCTCTCTGCTCAGCAGGGAGCCTGCTTCCTCCTCTCTCTCTCTGCCTGCCTCTCTGCCTGCTTGTGATCTCTGTCAAGTAAATAAATAAAAATCTTAAAAAAAAAAAAGTCAAAAGAAAAAAATTAATTCAGTCTTATTCTTAAACTGTATTATTCCCAAAGAATTTTAATTATTTACTTTTCTTAGAGTATCTCATTGGCCATGAGATGTAGTGTCAATGCTTCATGTCACTGCTCACTAAAGATAAGATTTCTCATCTTTTCTTAGAACTTTATCTACATCAAAGGCAGTGTGCTTAATTAAAATATTAAAAATATAATCCACCAAAGGTACCTAAGAAATATATGGTATAATATACATCGTTTACGCAAAATTCCCAATGTCTATAAAAATTAGGACATAAATTGCTGCGGTGCTCTCTGAAACACCTGTCAGTACTACATATCTTCAGTTCGGCATGAATGTAGGCATCGCATCCCTAGCCTGGACCGAGTGACATCATGCAAATGGTGGCATTAGTGTCACAAGTAATAACGGCTTCCCCTTCAATCCTGTCAAACAATATCAGGTTGCTAAGCTCTAACTTCAATTGCAGAACTCAGTCAAAACTAAAAGAAAAAATAAAGCAAGTACCAGGTTGCCGTGGACAGGATAGTAAGGGATTCACCAACAAATAACAATTACCATAGGAGTGATATGAAATCTGAAATTTTTAAAAAAAATCCACAAAGGTTTTTTGCGTGTGTCGATTTTATTTTTCTTCCTATTATAAAATTAGAACTTGTCACTCCACTATGGAGATCTGACAGTTAAATAATAGTTGGCAAACGATTAGTAGAATGAGAAATTACTGCCCATAGAAGGAGCTCTATGACTCAGCGGATAAAGAGATGCAATTCAAGTTTGCGAAGGAAACCCCACTCAATATGCAGGAAAATATAGGCAGAAATAGTGTTTTCTGTTGATGCACTCATGCCAGTTTGTTAAACTTCCCTTAATTATCACAATAATTTTCACTTGGAACTTAAAACCAATTGGGCCAAACATATTTCACTTGAAGCGTTTTCCTTTTTTGAAAGGAGATGAGTGAATTACATTAAAATGGCTCCCCTTTTCTTTCCCCTGATTTTCTTTAATGGAAAAGGGAGACTGGTAATATCCAGCTATCTTGCTAGTACAGCTCCAAGTACAAAGAAAGGACAGTAGGGGTGGTGATTTTAATTATCTATGTAAATTAAACTATGTGCTACAGTCCTGTGATTGAAACTCATTACTTTAACTTTATTGTTTAGTTATGAGTGTAAACCTCAGCTCAATTAAATTATAAACCAGATCCTGATGGCTCTAGAATTTGAAGGAAATTCACAGAATTTGAAGGAAAAAGAAATACAGTCAGGACAAGGGAGTACTTCAGCTGTCTTGTATATGTTGTCATGCAGACATACCACTAAAAGGCACAGACTGGCAGGACAATTTAAACTTTTTTCTCACCTGATACAGCATGATAGAAATATGCTAACGTTAGGAGCTGTTTCTTACAAATAAAAAAAAAAGTTATGGTAGATGTTTCCTTTTTGTATGTGGTCTCATGACGCTCTCTCAAAATTATGTATGAATTAAAACCATTTTTCCCTCATATGTGACGTATCTTACAGTGTTTCAGTGTATACTGTTTTTCAATGTGACACATAAAGGTCATTCTTCTTGTCTATATTTTTCTACCTCAGGGTATTATCCATAACTGTCAGATTATGTGAGCTCTGTTGACTGTAGACTAATTGTCCTTAAATTAAATATATTAAAATTTCTAATTGTGGTGAGAAGCAATGCTGTATTTCCCCTTGAGTCATTGTTGGATCACTTTCCTCACATGGGAGATTTACTTAGAGATAGTTTTACTTCACTTGAAGTAACTGAGGACATTAAAAATGCCAAATTTATTTGATTAACTTGAAAAGTTGTTTTTACTCTGCAGATTTAATTCAAGCACGAGGTTTAAGGTAGATGCCTTTAATTAGCACATTTACCTTTGATTGATTCTTTCTTGGAATTATATTTCTTATGCCAGTTGCCATATTTTGATTTGCAATAGTTCCGCACTTGAGAATCTAGTAATTTGGATTTAATGGCTAATTAAAGTTATTTGCCTTTTCTAGCAGAGGTCATTATTATTTGCAATAATAATAATAAGAGTGAACATTTATTGAGTACGTACCATGTGCCAGGAACCAGGCTAAGCACTTCACAGGCATTGTCTCACATGGTTTTAACAGTAACACTATTAAATGAAGATGTTCATTATTGATTTTCCTATTTTAGGCCTGGGGACACTGAGTGACGCAATACAGCTTCAAAGCTATTAACTGGCAGAGCCAGGATCGGACCTGAGTCTACTCCCAAGGATAAATAGAATGAAAGAATAACATTTCACACACCTCAAATACAAATGAGGGTCACTAAAGAATGATATGGAGCTATCATATTTATCTTCCTTTCCACTATCAACATATTTTTACAGAGTTATTTTATTAGGTTTTTTATGGCTTTATTGAGATATAATTGACATGCAACATTATTCGGGTTTAAGGTATACCGTGTGTTGATTTAATTTGCTTACATATTACAAAATAAATACCATCATGACATTAGCTAACATCTGTATCAAGTTACCTGAGTGTTCTTCCTTTTTGTGGTGAGAACATTTAATATCTACTCTCTTAGCTGCTTTCAAGTATGTAATACGGTAATAACTATAATACCATGTTGTACATTAGATCCTGAGGCCATAGTCATCTTACAGCTGGAAGTTTGTACTGTTTGGCCAACATCTCCCCATTTCCCCCATTTCCTGCTCCTAGTAACCACCATTCTATTCTCTTTTTCTATGGGTTCAGCTTTTTTGGATTCCACATATAAGTGATACCATACAGTATTCGTCTTTCTGCATCTGACTTACCTCACTTAGCACAATACACTCAAGGTCTATCTATGTTGTTGTAAATGGCAGATGTACTTCTTTCTAATGGCTAAATAATATTCCATACACACACACACACACACACTGCATATATGTATGTGTGTATATATAGTATACCATACCATATATATCTCACATCTATGCATATGTAGGGGTGTGTGTGTGTGTGTGTGTGTGTGTGTGTGTGTACGTATGTCTCACAACTTCTTTATCCATTCAAAAGCTGGTCAGTATGTCTTGTAAATTTTTATCCAGAGTTTAGCACAGCATTTGGCACAAATAAGCTCTCTATAAATATTTGTTGCATTTAATTTAATTGATGTTTATTTTTAATATGTACTGAGATATAAAATGTATTTGCTCAGTTTGGAATGTGTTCTATTAATGCATTAGTAATGTAGCCTCCAAAGTTTACAAGTTAATAATGACTTTCTTTTTCTTGTGTCTTCTAAATGCAACAATATGCTTGCTAACTTCTTTCCTAAAACAATTTGCCATGTACCCATTAGTATGAATTTCTATGAAATAATGTCTGTAACTGGGCCCGTGGCACCTTGTGATGCAATTAATGAATTTCTAATTTATATAGAAGCAAGCTATCATGAATTTGTAGAGCTCACCTTATTCCCTTTGAAAATGCCATTGCTTCTAGAAGGACACTTTGAATGAAAAGGGGAGTAGATCTAGAGGACGGACATTTTATGTCTAATGTTTTATGTTTGTGTTTTGTGAATATTTCTTGATAATTATTTTCCCCAAACTGTTATGATAGGGGAAAATATCCAGTGTTCATTAAAAGAAAAGACGATGATTTAGCACAGTTTAGCTCTTGCTGTTGTCTTTCTTCTGGACTAGGGAACTCTACCTATGATTGTAACTATGTCTCTTAAATTAGAATTACAGTAGTTTCAGTCTATTGTTGCATACACATATAGCCCTCAGTCCCATTATGTTTACAAATACAAATATTAAATCATTGTCTTTCTTCATCTTTCATTTTAAAATGAAACGGATTCTAAGTGAAGTACTCTGTAGGATGGGAAAAAAGAGAAATGGTGTTAGGGAAGGAGATGGTGTCGTGTTCGAACATGGCATCACTTCCATCTTGCTTCCATTCCTCCTTTTTCCTACATTTTGTTCTGTGTCATTTTTTTCCCCACAATCATGTATTGAACATATTCTATAGATGAGGCACTGTAATAAAGGATTAGCATAAATTCCAAGATAAGGGCACCTGGGTGGCTCAGTGGGTTAGGCCGCTGCCTTCAGCTTAGGTCATGATCTCGGGGTCCTGGGATCGAGTTCCGCGTCGGGCTCTCTGCTCAGCGGGGAGCCTGCTTCCCTCTCTCTCTCTCTCTGCCTGCCTCTCTGTCTACTTGTGATCTCTGTCTGTCAAATAAACAAATAGAATCTTTAAAATAAAATAAAATAAAATAAATTCCAAGATAAATAAAAATAGCCCTATATCCTTGTCTAATCCACAGTGTAGTAGCAAGGAGATAAAATATACCCAAAGACAATGTTAACTGTCTTTCAAGGAGGAGAGAGAAAAAAATGGGAATTCAGAACTGAAGAATGGGATTAGAACTTTGATTTTGGGGACATTCAAGGGGTAAGGAAAAATCCCAGTAAGAAAGTAAAATGTCAGTTGGGCCTCGAGGAACGAGTAAGGTTCATGTACTCCTGACAGCTAGGGAGAATGCCAGGAACAGTTGCACACCGGCCTGTTCCTTCTTCTCTGCTCTAGAATAGAACCAGGTTCTTTCTAATCACTGCCAACTGCTAAGCAGCCTTAATGCTTCTTTGCAACCAATTCCAATTAAGGACTTGCCATAAAAACAGTCTTAAGGATTCTGCCATTAACCAGATTTGTGGCACAGAGGAATCCATTCTTGCTGAACCTCAATTTTCTCCTTTATGAATAAGAGAAGTGGACAAGAATTGGGATTGCAAGTACCAGCTCCAACCCATTAGCCACAATAGCCTGATATGCCTGTAGCCTGTGATGTTAGCATTAGGAGGCCAAACCTAAATCAAATACAAAGAGACTGATGATCAATTAATTATGCCTGCCTTTGGCATAGAATGAAGGAGTGATGGTACATTTGCCATATATTTCCAAACACATTTAATCAGCTCAGCTAAATTGAGATTCCACATTTTGGGTCACAAAATACCAAGGATAACCTTTATTTCAAGCTTTCTCCATGAGCAAAGAGATTGGGGGTAGAATTTCTCAGTTTAAGCAACTTATAAAGGCAATCACAGAAAGTCATTGTCAGCCTTTATAGGTAACACACCTGGATTTTAAAGCAAAGTGGAAATCCTGAGCACTTGAGACATGTGATCTCTTTTTTTGGAGAGAGTTTACACAGACAGGTAACCCCAGCATTGGACTGAGAGGCTCTAGGTTTGAAAGTCCTTGGCTATAAGTTGGATCTGGTTATAAATAACTCAGAATATAACTTGATTGGATTACTAGGTGATACAAGGACTGTGCCATGAAAATACAGGATATGCCCTTGAGAGTATGCATACTTGTGTGTTCAGATGGTTGGATGTATCCAACAGGAGATCTCTGATGTAAACTGAGATATATGTGTGAGTTGCTAAAAGAACTTGGCATGGCCCACATAGCTATTTCGGCAATTCTAAATCTTGCTTATTTAAATAAACTTATTTAAGTTTCATCAGCACTGTTTCAAAATAGTTCATTTAAAATGAATACCCCAACACCAGATGCTAAGGTACATGATGGTGCTTAATAAGCATCTTTATATTACCTTATACAGATTATAATCCCTCCATTTCCAGGGACACACTGAAGTCACTGGCTGTAATGGATTTACAGCACGAGCACTATTCGTTCCTCTAAATAAGCAGAAAGAAATAACATCTTTTGTATATGTTTGTTTTCCTTTTACTGATGTTTCTTTGGCAGTATATTTAGCCTCCTAACTACACCTCTTAGGTTTAGAAGAGGGCTGAGATTTATTACGAAATTATTTTTTAAAATATAGTTTATCCATTGCCCTCTGGTGACACCAATGTCAGAATTACCTATGGATCTCCAGGAAAAGCAATTTAATTCTTCCTGTGCCTGCGCCTTTCTAGTGTCTGTTTTTATGAAGTAGTTTTCTTGTGTTTTTCCCCTTTTATAATTTCTAAATGGATAAGTTGCCATATTGCACCTTCCATTGAAGCAGGAGTATTAAGAGCAACCACACAGCACTTCTAGTTGTCAGTGCTCTTAAATTATAATTGATTAGGGCACGAATAAAGAATTGATGGGGGATTGGGTTTTGAAGGAAAATGGGACTAGGTGTACCTGGTTTGAAGATATGATTTTATTGTGGAAGAGTTGAAACACAAAGGTTTCCCCAAAGTCTCATTTTTCATAGACATGAGATAAAATCTGTAACTCTCATTCCACTGGGGTTTAGGCCATTTGTTGGCTTTAATTTAATTGGATAGAAAGCAAGGAATAATGGTTTACTTTGAGCTCTCTTTTATCTTCCTTAGTAACGTGTCACTTACATGACCCATGGACTCAGAGTTTCCTGAAAATACGTCTTTAAAGTACGCCTGTACTTATTTGGGCACGAAAGTATGTTTTACTTGGAGATGTTCGGGGCAATAAAATATAGAATATTATTTTAAATAATAGAGTAAAATTCAGTGAAAGGAAAGTAAACAGCAGTAACTGGGTAATGACAGTAAAGCTTGCTTCCCAGAAGTTAAAGTGCTCTTTTATAGTCCACATAGAAATGCCTTACGAGCCTGTTTGGTGGGACATACTTAACTATGTAGATCCTCCGTGAGACCTCATTATTTATGTCTCTAAATTTTTGTTCTGGCATGTTGTGCTCTGTCTTTGATATCATGTCTTTAGCAGAATCCACTGGAATAGCCACTCTAGAGCAGGTGTGCTCGACTGGGTGAACGGAACACACATTTTTTATCCGTTCTAATGAAGTGTGCTTATTCTTAGCCTGGGGTAGTCAGTGATGTTTTGTGATTCCTCCATATCCATTCAGCAGAAGCTTTCCTGTTTCTCAAAATATCTCATCCTAGACATGCAGGAGCCACTTCTATGGGAGGAAAAGCAGTTTAGCCTTCACTAAAATCCTATTGTTAGCTTTGCTATTGAGTTGGCTGACAGTCGTCATCCTGCTGACTAAGACCCTGTTCTCCTGGGTCTCACCATGGTCAAATCAATGCCACAGTTCTCTGGGAAGGAAGAGTGAGAAGGCATCTAAGTTTTGTCTCCTCTTCATCTGTCCTCTGAGCTGTTTCTTTAAATGCCCAGATCACCCATTCTTTAGGCTGCAGCACTGTATAGTTAAGAGTACATCTCTAGAAAGCATGCAGATGGAGCTTTTCCTATTCTTCGACTTACTGGCCCCATGACATTTTAGCTTATTAAATCTTAATATTCCCTTGTATTCATTCCAGAAGCTATCATTAAGTATCAATCCATGTTTAATAGATATTACCCAAAGTCCTGGACATATAAACACACCATTTCTACCCTACCCTCAAGGAGACAACCAACTTGTAGAGGAGACAGGGAAGCGAACAGACATTTAGGACTGTGTCCACATCAATTGTTTGCAGGAGATGTCAGGCAAGAAGGCAATCAATGGGCCAGGATTTCTTCGTCTTCTTTTTTTCCATTTTAATTGAGAAATAATTGACATACTTTACTGTGTCCATTGAATGTGCACTGTGTACGTTTCATGAGGGTTTGGTTTTACAACTGTTGTGAAATGATTTCCGTGGTAGGTTTAGTTAACATCCACCATCTCATATAGACACAATAAAAAGAAAAGAAAAGAAGAGAAGAGAAAAGGAAAGGAAAAGAAAAGAAAATCTCTCCTTATTATGAGAACTTTTAGAATCTACTCTCTTAACAGCTTTCCTGTATCTCACACGCAATGTTAATTATGGTTGGTGCTTCTTAAGTCCCCTACTGACATACAAATTTCAGGAAGTGTCTGTGACAATGTGGCAATAGTAATACTAATAGAACCTTTTTCATCTGAGAAGAACATACGACAATATCTGAAAGGTTTGAAGTTTTGTTAGAAACACTAGGATTCCCATTAAAAAATAATAATAATAATAATGGCAGTAATCATTTAGTAAGAACTAACAAGTGATTGCTAGCAAATAAGTACTAGAAATATCCATAGGAATGAGACATCCCATTGCAAGTTTGGGGAAAGCTTCTCAGAGGAAATACAGGACCTGAATGACTGGCAGGGGAACCTTGTCTAGATAGCAAGCCAGGGGAAGAGCATTTCCTACAACAGGGACAACATATGCACAGGTGTAAAGTAACTCCTATGAAATGGTAAAGAAAACTGGTCCAGCAAGTCCTTGAAGGTAAATATTGGGAATAAGAATTTATAAAGTTTTTTTGACTCTCATTCACATGGTACATAGTTACTTTTTAATCGGAGAGATAATATGTCATTGGCAAAGTGCACCTAAGACTTCAACAGCAACTGTATTCACTTCAGTCTATATGCACAGGAACAGACTTGGGAAAGTTACAATTTTTTGACTATCTGCAAAGTGTAGACTACAAGTAAGGTACATGTGAAGTATCTCTGTAGCACAAATAATAGGAAAGTAGCATTATTTGTATCACAGCAAATCTTATAGGTAAATTACAGCATTATTTTATTCATAGATTTTATGATTTTTAAATCAAGAGACACATAGTTTAGAAACCATGTTGTAATTTGCCTTTTCACTTAGTCTTAATTTTTTTCAGACTTCTGTATCATGTATAAATATTTAGTGCTTTGAATCATGCAAACAAATCTCAATGGAATATTTCCACTGGCTATGGAGTTAGCACTCAGCTAAATCCTGGGATACCAAGGAAAATATCTTCAGAGCCCTGTCCTCAAAGAGCCTAAAGTCAACGAAAAAGATAGATAAGGAAATAATAGGACAAGTCTTCGTTTACCCTATAAATATTTGGGGCAAGTTCATTTCCAGTTTTCTCATTAATTATGCTTATTTGGCCAAACAAAATTTCATTCAGGTGAAAGTTCTGTCCTTTTGATGAACTCTCTAGCAACCTTTGCTCCGAAGTAGCTAAAATATTAGCCTAAGGACACAGATTTTTTTTTCCAGAAATTTTTCTTGATAATGACTGAGTATGAGTGCCAGCAAACATAACAAAATGCTAATATTTGTATCTAAATTATTGATATAAATTATATATAACCATCTCTAAAAAGCAAGTTGGGGAGGGACATGTAGAGGAAAAGGTATTAGGAAAAGCAGATACGATCTAGATTTCTGTGAAAGAAACTGGATAACAATTTCATAGTTAGTGAAAGATACCACGTAACTTAATGCATGGTCTTTACTTCCCCACAGTGTAAGAGCTGCCTATTTGTAGACTAGTTCTTTCTTTTCAAAATCCATCATACACCTAAAACTCTAAGTACCTTTATACTTGCAGATCTCCTCTAGACATTTTAATGAAAAACAAAATGTAGAAAATATGGTTTCACAAAAACGATCTCTATGTAGAAACCTAATTAAAGAAATGGATCATTATTCCTTGATGCCACACTCCTGAGCCATTTTCCATCTTAAATGGCATCTCTGCATCTAGAAGAACTGTGCCTTTCGCTTGCTTGTGGTCTTGACTAGTAACTTAATGTGGCCATTAAGACACATTCTTTGTATATTTGCATATTCACAAAGACTTGGATGTCCTTTCAAATTATACCTACCTTCTCCTTAGGCTAATGCTATATTAAATTGCATTGAAATGCTAAGGCACCTCAATGTAATGATTTTCCACATCCCATTTACTTGTTGATTATTAATGAATGCTTTCTGAGTTGTGTTCCTGCTATTTTGTCTTTAAAACTACTTTCAGGGTTTTAGCATCATATTCAAGAGGCCAGTCAGAGTTCTGTGCTTGCAGCTTCATTAAAATTCTGTCCTACACATCATCTGACTCACACTTTATAATCTATCAGAACACCTGTTTTCTTTACAATGGCCACGAGGCAGCTCAAAACACTGTGGTATTTAGCATTTAATAATGAGCACAAGATATGTATTTTTGACACTTTAAATTTTCTTTAGAAAAGTGCATGGAAAAAAGCCAAGTTTGAATGAATTATCTAAACTTTTGCAATTTCATAACGTGAATTTTAACCAACTTTTAAAAAAATGTGTATCAGAAAGTGCCTTCTCTTTTTGTCAGTGGGCATTACATTGGCTAACTAGTTAAGGATGTAGAGGGAAATAACTTTAAAATGTCACCGCATAAACTAATAGTGATATAGAAAGTATTTTAAGAAGAGTCTGTGCATTATTACTTTCCCTATTTACATACCAGGCTCACAGACACCTCATTGTAATTCTCGCTCTGAGAGAAAGCTGAGAAGCTTAATGTCACTGTTAATATCTAGATATGTTTATAATTTGGTGACTTAAGTAAGTGATGGGATATATATATATATATATATATATATATATATATATATATATATATATCACTTACATATATGCTCCCCACACAAATATAGGTAAGAGCAGATAGAGAGATGCAAATACAGAAACACACACACACACACACACACACACACACACACACACACACACACACAATATATAGTTTTAAGTTCAGGCATTTAGAATACGATTGTTAAATGGTCCTCAATGTAATTGTATCTATTTGAAATACTTCAAGGAAGGGATAGGGAGATAATGGATGGTCTCAGAAGGGGGAAAGTCTGTCACTATATTATGTAAATGAAGAAACATCTCCCAGTGCTTATGAACTGCTATAGTTTTAAGCACTAATAGAGGACATACTGCAAGTTGATTATTGTAATCCTACAGCGTTATCTCATCAGTGAGCGGATTAAGGGAGTTCTCTCTGCTGAGGGGTCTGAATAAGCATTTTCATTTACTCCCTGCTGGGTCATTGACAAATGGAGGCTTTCTCTGGGAACAGTTAAAAGCATATACAGTAAACAAACCTATAGTTTCTTGGGTAGCTTGGGTCCTTACTGGATTTGTGCTACTTTGGAAAGGCTGATGCCATCCGACCTAGCAGTCAACTGATTTCTGTTGTGCCCCCCAGAGAGTGTTGTGCGTAGGCTGTGGGAAGGGTAGGGAGGAATAAGAGGGAGAGAGTCGGGTCTTCCCTTTACAGAAATACTTAACAATCCTATTTCCTCCCTCTCCATTCCTTAATCAGATCCACATGCTGGGTAGTGACATTTGCTGTCTAATGACCCTTTTAGAAGTGCCAATGAAACTCACCTCCAAAAATTGGATTTTTGTCTACCTCAACCAAATTCAAAACCTACCTTTTATATCCCTCCTTCAAAATCCCAAGAGACACTAACTCTATGCAATTTGATTATAAGATTGGACAAAGTATAATGAGGAAAAATAAATCGAAGCAATGTTAGGTTGAATAATATAAAATTTGCCTTTTTGGGGGACAAAACAGTGGAATTTTGGTAATTTCATATAGCTCAATCTAAAATTGGCAGCCAATATGTATCAGTTAACTGGGTTTTATTGAGGACAGGGGGTAAATAGCATCTAACGAATCTAGGAAAATGCACATCCTCTCCACAATACTTCATGTATGTGCCAAATGCTTGTCAGATAGTGTCTCATTTATCTTCTAACAATCTTATTATCAACTAAAGAAAATGAAGACTGGGTAATCACACAGTGAAAGCAGGAGGACTAGGTTAGGAGGGTCTAAACTTTTTAGGACTTTAAAGGTCACATTTATTTTGTAATTTCTCAAAAATGATCCAAATGATTGAATAATGCACCTGATTCAGGAAAGGCCAGAAGCAGAACCATTTGGAGGACAGGAGGAGAGAGGTTTCTTGAGGCTTGAGAATCATCGTATATGTAGGCAGTAAGGCAGTCTGGGTTTTGATCCAGCCTTGAGGAAGAAAAAGCATACAACTTACAGCGGTGGCTTCTTTTATGCAGCGGTGTTTCTGTAGAGAATGTGGAGAGCACAGCACTTTCTTCGTTCCCAGCCATTCCTCTGTCAGTGTAGGGTTCAGATCCATGGCGCTCCCTCCTCCACTGCGGGGTGCGGTAATTTTCCTGCTCTGACATCTAACTAACAGTTTGTACCCAACAACCATATATTTAGTTATATTTTGTCCTATGTGGTCATCTCATGGCTTCTTATACTTAAGTATTACCTCTTTACCCAGGTTAGAACCCCTTCCAATGCAGAAACAATGTCTTACCCTGATTTTATGTTTTCTACGGGCTTTGTTGCAGTGTTGAGTATGTAACAGGTCACTAAATGCATTTTGACTGGTTGATCAGTTAAGGTCCTTGAACTAAATTTCACTCCCAGATCTACCATTGATCCCTTTATATAAGAGGAATATCAAGGGCACTAACCATTAACATGAGAATTTCTAAGAGATTGAGTCATTCAACCTGGAATGTCATTCTCTATGCTAAAACACATTTTCTTGAATAAGGATTCGGTGTGTGTAATACACATTTATTACATGGTGGAGTCAGAGTCTCAAGAGCTAAAATTGTTATATTACTTTCAAAAAAGGGAAAAATTCGACATGCCCCAAAGCTCACTGTTTAATTTCATATACCTTTCAGTAAAAATTTTAGTTCACTAAGAGAAGAAAATGGAGATTCTGACAATTTTAACCAATTCATCTAAATGTCAAAATTGTCTGAATTCATCATTTCTTAGAAATTATTTTTGATCTGTAATTTATCACCAAAAGGTGATTGTTTTTTAAAACACACACAACATGGGGCTCCTGGGCAGCTCAGTCAGTTAAGCATCTGACCCTTGGTTTCAGCTCAGGTGATGATGTCAGGGCTATGAGATTGAGCCCCATGTCTGCTCTGAGCTCAGCATGGTGTCTGCTTGAGATGCTCTCCCTCCGTCTTCCTCTGCCCTTCCCTTTGTTTACACTCTCTCTTTCTAAAAATAAATAATAAAATCTTTTTAAAAAATGAATAAAACACAGACGCAGACACACACACACACACATGTGCGCACACACATATCTATACACATATAGCTAGTTTGGATTTAGATAGGCACTTCCAGAAATATGTCAAATTAAATTTTAAGTTAATGTTAATTTTAACTTCAATATGACATTTACATGATGAATCTTTTAAGATGTAGTCAATGAGTACTTTAAGATGTTTGAAACAACATAGAAAACATTCTGAAACTGAAGAATCATGTTATAAAATGTTGGAAATTAAAACCTTGATTCACCATTTTGTGAGCGTAGACTAAATGGAGCCTAAACATTTAATTGAAGTTAAAATTAGAGTTAATGATACCAGATATTTAATCAACCAATGCCTCAAAATACCCAGCAAGGAGCAGTTGGGGAAGTACACATTTGAGCTTTAAAGTATTTTGGTATTCTCTGTAGCCAATATGTGTCTGTGTTAGATTAGGTCTTATTGAGCAATGCATATCAAGATGCCTACACTTCAGATGCCCATATAACATCAAACAAAGTGGTTATGAAACAGCAGGATCTCTGCAGGAAGCAAAGAGATATCTCAAATAGTACATAATCAAACCTGGAAAATGGTGCAACATCATCAGATGAATGCTTAGGTTTCTATAATGTTTTTAGTTAATCTCTCTCTCTTGCTTGCCAGAAACAGAGTCATTCATGTTCCTTCAGTAAGGCGTGGGAAGGTGGGATTTTATTTGAGGATAATAATATGGAAACTTGGCCCATTAGATCTATGCATGATGAAGATAGAACTGTTATGAACAAAGGTAGATTCTTCTAGAGACAGACTGTTCTAGTTACACAAAGGTACCAGAGTCCTGTGCAGAATAGAATTCATCCTTCATCATTCTAGCGCTTTGACCGTGACGTGGGAGGCTTGCCTTCTGTGTGTGTGTTCTCTCTACTCTTTGCCATGATCCTCTCTATCTTTTCTCAACTTCATGCCTTTTCTTACTCACTGATCCTTCCACATGGCCTATTATGGTCTTTCTGACTTGTGTCTCAATTTAACCTCTTACCTTCAGCTCCAGTTCTTAACTACTTAATTCTTTTCTTTACATGAATTCAAATTCCTGGAATAGTAGCTCAGTTAAATATTTTGTCGTTTGTTTTTTGGTTCCAGATCGCGTTGCCACAAAATGCCTGTAAGTCGGGGCTCGTCGCTAATTAATTAGCCAAGATTTGGTGTGATACAGATGACATAAGGGTCAAATAGGCAATAACATTGTCAAATAAAGCTGAGCATTCGAGAAGGGCAGATAGAGACGATCGTGTGCCATGATAGATAAGTCTCAGAAATAAATAACATCCAGGCTATTCATAGCTAGAGACAAAGGTTGCCAAAATTAATTTTCAGACTCTCAAATTAAGTGGATTAAAATAAATCCCTGGCTTGAGCCAGTGAAAAGCAAGTATTTCTGTACTCAGATACTTGGGTTTTTTTTGTTTTTTTTGTTTTTTTTTGCCTTGAGACAGGGTCATTTGATTTTATCTCTTGTACCTCTGCTCACTAGAAGAGAGAGGAGATAAATGAGACTCAAATTCTGAATATTCTTGACTTTGAATAAACATGCTGTGGCATGGCTACAACTGGATGTGGTAAAAGCCAAATAATTTATCCAGGAGCTCTGAAGAAGCATTATCAGGTGTGAGTTATAGTGGGCATCAGTGACTCAAGCTTATCACTGGGTATGGTGGGTCTTTGGCACAGTCAAATATTGACATGGCATTTTAATATGCCTTCTGACTGGTTGAAGAAATCCTTATTATTTCATGAATTAGTTCCAGCAATGCAGACTCCATGTGTTTTTAGGGAGCTTTGGGCTCAGCATTAAAGGAAATATTGCTGTTGTGTTGGAGTGTGAAATTTATGCAGAATAGAGTCCAAATGTGACTTGGCCACCTGAGGCTTAGAAAGGTGTAAAAGTTAGCTAATGCAACACTTTATCAGTCAGCTCTTGCCTTATTGGAGTGTCTGTGATTGCTCTAAAAAAATTATCTTCAGAAAAAAAATTAATTAAAAAGCTTTATTCTATTTTTTTCATATGCTGAAAGAACATTGGTACACGATATTAATTTATAGTATCCTTTGAGTGCTGGGCTCTCCATGTTCATCCTCAGCTTGTATGGCATATCATGTTTTTCAGGTTTTCCTAACACTTTTCAAATCTTTCTAATAAGTGGGTTAGGATATATTCTCTTGCATTTCTCTCTTCCCTTAAGAAAGTCACCAATTGGGTTGTTCCTGTCAAATTTCTTTTAATATCCCTACTCTTTAGTGTAGTAGATACTACATATATCATGTTGAGACCTTTTAGTAGTTAAGCATGAAGTGACTTAAATGTTCTGGATAAATTAATTTACTTAGAAAAAAATCCTAATTGGAGATGACTTAAAGCATTTCCTTTCATAGATTGAGGGCATGTCCATACTTACTTTTGAACTAAAATGGCGTTCTACTAAGGGATCTCACAGTCAGCCTTATTTCAGTGATCAAAAAGTAAGAGTTATGGCTCGGATGGTCATGAAAGGGAGCTGTAATGTGAAATGAACAATGAACCCAGAGTGAGAAGGTCTATGTCTAACCCTGCCCTAATTATCTCTATGACCTTGGGTACCTCGTTTTTCTCCCTGGATCTAGTTTTCCCCTTTGTAAAATGAGGTCTGTGGAGTTCTCACTCTCCAAGCATTATTTGCCTGTATTATTTATTTCATACCTGATGGGAAATACATTCCTTTTGGCAGTTTATAAAGTTGGAATATAAAAATATAAATTTGTCTGAAAGCCAAACTTTAAAGTAAGATAACAGTGTCCTGGCAGAGAACAAAAATGAACAAATCGCAACTAGATCTATTCTAAGAGATAATGCCTAGATATGGAGGATGCCATACCCTAAGAGATAGGAGTTGTTGCTACAGTGTCCTACTTTATCCATTTTACCCAACAAAAATGTCTATGTCCTAATAAAAAATGAGTGATTTCACCTGTGCAAATCCACAGGCATCTATGTCCAAGTGGTGGTATATTAGTCTCCTAGAGCTGTTGTAACTGAAAACCACAGACTGGGTGGCTTGAAACAACAGAAATTAATTCTCTCACTATTCTTCAGGTCAGAAATCCAAAGGCAAGGTGTCCATAGGGCCATATTCCCCCTGGAGGCTTTATGGAAGGATCTATTCCTTGACTCTTCTAGCTCCTGGAGGCTGTTAGCATTCCTTGGCTTACAGCTGCAACTCCCTCTGCTTCACCTTCCCTATCTTCTCTGTGCCTCCGTCTCACTCCCTTTCTCATGTAGGGACACATGTGAGGGCATTGAGCGTCCACCCAGATAATTCGGGATAAGCGTCTCCTCTCAAGATCACACTTAATCACATCTTTTGGTGTATGGGGCAACATTTACTATTTTACCATAAAAGATAGTATTTGCAGGGTCTGGGAATTAGGACACAGTCAGATTTCTGAGGGTCACCATTCAGCCCACTACAGATGGGATAACAGGTAACGGGTTAGCAAGTGCTTCACTACGGTGTGAATACCCATGCTGTATCAGATGGCTATTGCACATAGAAACACAGGCTCAGTGTGACCAGATTTTCAACTTGAAGAGAAAAGCTTAAAGCCTGGATTTTATGGCTATGTGTGTGTAAGTGAAATCCTCTGATCCTTGATGTTGGCTCGTTGGGAAAAAAGAAGTCCACATGTGCCAAATAAAACCCATGTATGGGCCACATTCACTTCAAGAGCTGCCAGTGTGCAATCTCAAAAAAACAGAGTAAAATTTCCTTTCAAAGGGCACTTTGTATGCATATTCATTAACTCAACAAATATTTCTTTAGCACCTAATAGAATAATATTTATTTTTGATTGACCAGGGGAGACCTTGCTGCTTTGAGAAAAGAATTCCCGAAATGCAATTCTCAGAGTTCTTAAGAAGAAAAGAAAGAAGGCATTAGCTCCATATTTCCTTTCTGGGGATGTTACTACCTAGGACTCTGTGGTCTTCACTGAGATCAACAGGGCTTCCTGATCCTGAAATGAAGTTAATATTCAAACTCAAAATCTTAAATCTGAGTACCTTAGAGATAACAGTGTCCCTAAGTTGCCTAATAGCTTACATTTACTGGGTATTCATCGTGGCATGTTGACTGTGATTTTTTATAGATAATGATGTGAAAACCATTCACATTTCATGTAGACCTTCATTGCTATGGAGTCAGCATTGCTAAATTAGGCCGGCATGTTAGAATGTCAGATCCTTCAATTTCATTCCTCATTGGCTGCAAAGCTGTGTGTTTTAGTTTTTAATTCAGAGGAGAACATTCTTGCAGATGCCCAATCTGCCTTCGGTAGCTGTGAGACCTTGCTCGAGTTCCCTCAGCTTTCTCGCTCAAAAAATAGAGATAAACAGATACATCCTAAAAGTTTTCATCACAAGAAGATGATTTGTAACTATGTGTGAGGTGCTGGATTAACTAAGATTCTATTCCAATAGCCTAATTATCTCCCAAATTCCCCACTTCCAAATAGCATCATATTGGGATTAGGGAATCAGCATACGTATTTCAGGGAACATAATACCATAATACCAAGGAAACCTAGTATGCTACTAGAGTGGAGAATCATTCTCTTACTATACAAAAATTTTCACACCTTCCCAAATAA
Source organism: Mustela erminea (assembly GCF_009829155.1). Lineage (NCBI taxonomy): Eukaryota > Metazoa > Chordata > Mammalia > Carnivora > Mustelidae > Mustela > Mustela erminea. Next base: position 107,492,294 of record NC_045616.1, on the reverse strand, counting down.
TGGGATAAGAAGAAATTCTGGGCCTCTCTATTATGAATTAAATCCTCATCCCACCTGGAGGAAGCTAGCAGCGCAAACAATAACACATCTGAAGTGGTGCCCAGGGCTAGTCTTGCAAGTATCTAATGGGAAACACAATATTTTGGTATTTCCCAACCTGGTGCTGTTAACAAGAATCATCCCTTGTTTGTGTTTGTTAATCAGCTTGATGAGCAGTTTCTGTGTCGATCTTCCCAAACTGTGTTGGCCAGTTTCCAAATCAAGTGCATAAATTACACACTGCCCTCTGTTCAAGCTGCTCACCACCCTCTAGAATATCAGAAAGGATTTTCTTTGCACAAATCTGTGTGAGTGGATTGCTTAGACTGGTACTTTGTAGGAGTTGGTCTGATGTGCCACCATAATGTGTCACAATATTATGACACTGTGATGACATATTTTAATGCTAAGGAGTAATATTTTGACCAATATCCAAATGTCAGTCTTTTTTTAGGTTTGATTCTCCTATATAAGGGTGTTTCCTCGAGGAGGTATTTATAGGTCTTGAGCTTCCAGAGTACCAACCTAAGCATTCTATTCCAGGAACTAAGGGGTAACATATGGCTCCGCTCTACTGGGATTCACTATCAAAAAGAATGCAAGAGTATGCTGGTAATTCCTTAGGAAAAGTTTGAGTATAATCAGATTTTAAGATTCTGATTTTATTTCAAGATTTTGAAATAATAATTTTATTTCAAGATTCTGATTTTATTTTATTTCTTGAATTTCTAGATTTAAGATTCTATAGGGTCAACTCCTCTATGTGAAAGACACCCTGGGACTTAGAGGAGCAATTCTAACTTTCTTCCATTTCTATATGAACTCATGGCAATTTCTCACTGGCTATCACCTTTTAAACTGAGATCCTTCCCTCTTATCTCAGGAACTCTAGCATAGAAATCACCTTGGACAGGAAATTTCTACCAGATTATAGTCCTCTTCGAGAAGCATGAGGGGGAAAATAGGGAAGCAAATAGTGAAATCTACTTACATTCCTTAGTGAATATTTTCAGTAGTTACGTGACTCAGTTGACACTGTTAGAAGGACTGATGTTGTTAGAAGGGTTAGAACAGTTGACACTGTTTGGATTATTTTTACTAGAAGTATTGTATTTCGAGGTATCTCTGTTTGTTATCTCTGAATTATAAGGTCATGCATAGGGGAGTAGATGTGTGTTTCTGCATATTCAGAATGACCGACCCACCTAACAAAGGAAAAAAGACCTGCCCAAGGAGTAGTAAATTTATTCGTGACCTTAAAAACAAGAAAAAACATAAGTAGTATCCAATATTTGCATAACAGCTTCTCATGCCTTCATGAACAACAAAAAAGATACTCTACTGGAGGAATCCAGAGTTTTAAAAAATACCAAAAGAGATAAGTCAGTTAAGTTAGGAACAGTGGAATAGCAGGGAGTCATCTCTAAAAAAAATATCCAAAATGTGGACACATATATTCAGATAAGAATGTCAAAAACTACCATGTATTTCTCCCTATCTACAGAAGAAATAACACACACATACAAACACACACACACACTGCCCCCCCCCACACATACCTAGAAAAGAAAAGAAGGATGGAGTATTCTGTAACAGATTGCTAACAGTGGGGTAGTGGGAATACACAGTTCTGTATTTTTTAAATGTTTCATAACAAGCCTAGATTACTACTTATATAATCAGAAAACAACAAGAACAACTGTTGAATGCTTTGGAAGTACAGTTTATGTTTTTCTTCTTTTGGCTTGTTTGCACTTTGTGATTACTTCATAGTCAACGTTTATTGTTTTATATCTCTTCCTAAAAAGTTACTGTATAAATACCAACACACTTAAAAAACAACAACAACCAAGAAACATAGAACTTCTCTGAGTCTCTGTCTTCAGGAAGTTAGATATCCTTCTTTCTTATTCCTATTCATTGGCTAATTGGTTGGCTTATGCCCTCTACCATGGATAATGCTTTCCCTATTAGCATACATTTGGAGCTTTTATTTTCTAGAATAAATCTCAGTCAGTGTCTGTGGAAATCTGCTCCTGAAATGTTCACAGATCTGTCATGTAGAGAAGTAAGATCATGGAATCTTGCTGAAATGTTTATGCAAATATTTCTGAGGGCATATGCTCTACCCTTAAATAACCCACAATACATCAGAAAAGCATAGAGTCCACATGGATTCAAATGCAATCAATCCTCTGTCTCCTGGCATTAAGAATGAACTCTCTGAAAATAAGATCTTTGATCAAGAGTCCCCATCCTCCCCACCAATCTCCCTTCCCATCTGCCTCCAATCCCCCATATCTCAAATGGAAGGAAAGAATTGTTGTTTACAGAAAAGAGCAACTGAGACTTTGCATTCCCCCAAAGGAAAAAAATCATTCTTGAATTTAACTTTTTGATGCAAAAAGGATATATCTGAAATATTACATAGGCCCACATGCACAGGCAGGCCCCAAGGATCATGTTTAGTCTTCCTAAAGATCCCAAGAAAGAACAGCACCCGCCCCGAAAGAAATTCAGCAGACACTCATCATAAATTATTATAGGATACCAAATATTTGGATGATTGAAATCCCATGAATTTTCCCCTTTTTCCTATAGTCGTGTGACTTCCTTTCAAGCCTACCATTTTATTTCCCATGTTTTCCATTTCCGAGACTCTCAATGTCTACTCTCCTTCCTGTCTGGATTGCTCTACTCCTTGTCCCACTTGGTAAACTGATGCTAATACTTCAAAGATAGAAGAAAATGGTTTCTTTTCTCTTATGGCCCTCCCTGATGCCCAGGATGGAAATGGTTGCTTACTCACCTGAGATCCCATAATATTTTCTGCACTTCTCCTGCTGTTATTTTATCATTGAATAAATTATTTGTGCCTTGTGAGTTGTGGAGTCAGAATTTTGTGAGGATGGAAACCATAAATATTTATACTCCAACCATAGCGCACAGTAGGCATTCAGGAAATGTTTATTGAATGAGAGTTTAATCCAATGATATATCTTGCTTATTTTGAAGAAAACAAATGAAGTTTATCTCTGGTGTGCAAAAAGGATGCTTCTTCCCTATTAAAATGACTGCATCAAGTCACCCTGTCTGTAGCTTTTCCAAAACCTCCAGAGAAATCTCATCCCTTCCATTCGAAGAAAGGGAAGAGTAAAAAAGTTTGAGTGCACATCTATTAAATAACTTCTCCCAGTTTTATTGAGAAGTAATTGATATACACCACTTTATAAGTTTAAGGTACACAGCCTGATGATTTGATTAATGTAAATGATGACAATAGGTTCAACTAACATCCACCGTCTCACATAGTCACAAGTAAGAGAAAAAAAAAAAGGAAAAAGATCTCCTTATGATGAGAACTCTTAGGATTACTCTCTTCACAGCTTCCTTATATATCGTACAACAGTGTTAGCTGCAGTCATCGTGTTGTACGTTACATCCCTGGTGTTTATTTATCTTGTAACTGGACGTTTATCTCTTTTCATTAAATACTTTTTAATAAGCTCATACAAAGTATTTAGATTGATTTGCTTTGATAGTTGTACAAAATCAGTCTTCTGACAAATTTCATAGTGCCTTTTTTTTATTATTTAGATAAACTTCAGTAATTAAAGTGTCCGGTGAAATTCTGACAATGTGGATGGCTGTGAATTAGGAGGCAATGTTGAGTGATGCAATGTGACAGCAGTAGGCAGTAATTGGAAATGTATTCATCTTAGATAAGAAAGGTCATTCCTTCCCAGTTTCACTAGCTCATTTGGAAGTCAAAATGGACTGCAAAATACCATGGGCTAGGCATGAGTGGGGTTTAGTTCACTATCCTGCCCCTTGCTGCCAGGAGGAAAAGGGTATTGGAGAATAAAGCATGGGCACAGCATTCAGAATCCCAGTTTTGTGACTTATTCATTATGTTAACTGAGCTAAATTTCTTAATCTGATTGTAGATAATTTCATCTTTAAATTTGAGTTAAAATAATACCTATTTTAGAAGTTTGTTGAATGGATTAAATGAAATCATGCATGCCTAAATCTTGAAATATCTGGCACATATTAAGTCACCTGGGATTTAAACTTCTGTCTGTCTGTCTAGCTGTGTAAATGCACGAAATTATTTAACTTTACTGAATTTCATTCTACGAATCCATCATTCACTGTATAGTACTTACCAAAAAATATGATGACATTTATTAAGTGTCCAGCATTTGTAGCTGCTCAATCAGTGACTGATATTACTATATATTAAAATAATCTCTATTGAACTCATTGAAATGAATTGCTGTAAGCTTTTCACATTCTTGTCTCTTCTTCTGGTATGTGTGTAGAAATATCTTAGCCCAATTTTGGCTGTCCTTTGTTACTGACAACTATCTTCAGGCTTTTTGGAAGTCTATATTATATATTCCCATATGGTTTTTCTTGAATTTTTGGTTTTTTGAGTAAGTATTGTAGGAGTGATTGAAATGGAAGGATTAAAAATAGGAGAAGGATTTCTCTAACAGTATACTTTATACCTGTATCTAACAATGGTAAAGACAATAAGAAAGCCTGGTCCTGACTTGACTTGTTTCACCTGGAGAACTCTGTTCTCTTTTGCATATAGGATTATATATCAAAGGTGTTGGTAACTGAGTGAATGAGAAAAGTATATATTTTTTTTCAATTTTATAAGTTGGAATCTTAGATGGAGAAAAAGCAAATCAGTCGGCTATGGCTTCTGTTTAATCACTTCCCTCTTGCCTTCGGAGCCAGATTCTTGGTCCTGCTGTAGAACGATGACTCTTTAGCCCTATTCTAGTTTTCACATATATAAATAAGGAGGTTGAGCACGATCTTCAGGAGCTTCTTTAAACTTGAACAATCTGTAGTCTTGTGATTTTAAGTAATGCTGCCATAACTAGAATTCATTCCCATGCTTCCTGGTTTAGTATCACCTCTTTTACATTACATCTTAGTGTAGTCACCTTCTGTGCTTAGGAGGATCGTCATGTCTTTTACAGAGCCCCCCACCCACAGCGGAAGCCCAGGGTGTCTGAACACATGGAGCAGACACAGTGGGAGAGCTGAGAGGAAGGGTAGTTTTGATAGGAGGAACCTCGAAACATTTTATAAAGTGTATTTACAGGTACAGTCATATAACGAATTGATTGGCTTCTGTTGATTGGTACCAAAATAAGTGACTAACTGGGCTAGCTTGTAAAAGTACAAATGAATCACGGATTTAAAGTTAAGTTTTCCTAATGCTGAAATAGATTTTCTTAGCCCTTGTAAACTCAAAAATATCTGTTGTGATCAAAAATACAAGTGACAGAAGTTACAGCCTCCACAGAGCCCGGTGTTTGTGGGTCCTCTGGCAATACCCTAACATGATTGAAGCTGATTAGTGGACTAAAGAAGAAGGGAATGACTACTCTTCCAAAATTAAATTAGGTGGGGTGCACTTTGTTTGTCACTGACTTTATCTATCACAAACAAAAATCTTTATGTTCTTTGACCATCTTTTTTTTTTTTTTGAGAATAGTCCTTTGTATTGAGCAACATAGAATATACCTAAAGCATCGGTGCTTAAGGTATGATCGCGAAACAAACTGCTAACGATCCACAGTAATATACAGGTAGAAATTCAGAATATTAGAAATATCCATGTTGCTAGTAATTCATTGTTTTACTCTATTTTATTTATGTGTCCGATCGGAAACTTTTTAAAAAATTAGTTCATACAGATAACGTGGGAAGCAAGGATCTACAAGGAATAAAATTTAAAAATAAAGAATAAGAATCAGGATTGAAACTGGAAAGGGCCGTCTGAATGTTTGCATGTGAACATCTGTATCTATGGGCCTTGCGTGCGTGCGAACAACTTCAGGCACGCTGTACTTAGTTTTGACTGTCAGGCCCTGAGCTTAATACTTTACTTCCAGTATGTATCTCTCCCCATTATGTCTTTTAATCCTCAAAGAATCCTGGGTGATGGGTGATTTTTAAATTCTTCATTTTGGCCCAAAGAGGATTTTCTCACACTATAGCAGTTGCCGGAAGAAAGGCGGATTTCAGTTTTTACTCTGATTGCATCAATCCCATGTTGTCAAAATGGGCTCGCGATCCACGAGCTAAGTTCCCTCCCAACCGCGCCAGCCGGGAGCACTCTGCCTCGCTCGAGAGTGGGGTTCAGGTAGGTGGAGGCCGGCGCCCCGCAGCGCTGTTGAGGAAATTGACAGATTGACAGCCAGGTCGCTGCCTCGGGTTTCAGCGGGGCTCCGCGGCCAGCAAGCGGACTCAGGTGTCTGTTTGCTGTTGCCCTCAAACTTGAGCACTGCTGGTGATGCGCGTCACAAATGGAAGTAATACCATTTGAAGTAGTCCAGCTGGAAGCCCAGGAGCAATCTAACTGCATTAACTCCCCCGTCTGAGTGCAGCAGGCTGAAGAGGGTCCCGGGCTCGACTGAGCTGATGTGAAGAAAACAGAGCGGCAGTCCGCAAGTCCAGGACAGCCTTAAGGATTCACTGACTGTCTTGGAGTAAATGACAGCAGAGTATCACAGGACGCCTCCTAGTATGTTTGCAAACCTTGCTAAAGGTTAGAAGCGGCTTCCTTCCTACATCTTCATGCTTGGATGGTAGCTGCTTTAGATAGAAGAATATCCTGTATGTATTTTTTTAAAGATTTTATTTATTTATTTGACAGAGATCACAATTAGGCAGAGAGGCAGGCAGACAGAGAGAGAGAGAGAGAGAGAAGGAAGCAGGCTCCCTGCTGAGCAGAAAGCCCTATATGGGGCTCGATCCCAGGACCCTGGGATCATGACCTGAGCTGAAGGCAGAGGCTTTAACCCACTGAGCCACCCAGGCACCCCATCCTGTATGTATTTTTCCTGGTGATTTCAAAGTACTAGGCGAGATTTGAAGGCTTCCTTTTTATTGTTTTCAAAGACTACAGTCTATAATTTTTATTAAAAAATAAACTAAGGATCAAAGTCCTTCCCAGTTTATTAAAATAAATAATGGCCCCAGAAGTTAACTTATAATAGTTATTAGAACTCAGGCACTTTGCTCTCTGAATTTGAGCTCCGATAAACCTCATTACACAGCACGTTGTCTTTTCACAGCCTTATCTGTGCTGTGAGTTAGATCACATTTCCTAGGTATAGTGAGAAATAGAGTACCCCCCTACCAACATCTTTCATTTATTTAGCACATTTTTACTTAGTATTGTCTTTTTACTTAGAATTTCCATTAAGCTGCCTTGAATGTTTTGTGTTGTTCACTCTCATGGCCATGCCATGGGGTCAGAGCTAATATTCTCCCCATTTGCAGGTTAGGAAACTGAATACTTTTAAAAAAGCAAGTAATTTGCCTAAGATCTAAGGACTATGAAAGTTGTTTTTTGTTTCTGTAAGACACTAAAAGTCTTATTGGTTAATAAGACTTGTGAAGTGTTTGGGCGTCTGGGTGGCTCAGTGGGTTAAGCCTCTGCCTTCGGCTCAGGTCATGGTCCCAGAGTCCTGGGATCCAGCCCCTCACCGGGCTCTCTGCTCAGCAGGGAGCCTGCTTCCCTTCTTCTCTCTCTGCCTGCCTCTCTGCCTACTTGTGATGTCTGTCTGTCAAATAAATAAATAAAATCTTAAAAAAAAGACTTGTGAAGTGTTTAGTTTCAACTAATGGGAATTGAAATATAAATATGTATATACATATATATTCATATGTGTAACTCATGTGTTGTGTGTGTGTGTGTGTATATATATATATATATATATATATATATATATATAAAGAGAGAGAGAGAAGGGATATCATATATATATATATATGTATGTATGTATGTATATCTCTTCTAAAAAATGGCAGATAGTGTAGTCTGGACGATGCAAGAAAGGAAAGATATGGAGACCATGGTTCCCAAATTTCCCAGAGTATGTATCCAAAATGAAGATAAAATATGTATCCAGAAAATGAATGTACAAACTGGAATATGATATGAGATGAACTCTGAGGTCTTCCTCCCAAACTTAAGGTTCTATGACTTCTGATTAGGATAATCAAGGAAAGCTTTCTGAAGGAGATGAAATATGAGTAGAGATGAAAGACCTTGATGGCTTAAGATGGGAAAGTAGAGGATTACCAGGAGACAGAACAAGGAAGCAAGGAATGGTAACATTCAGAGACGATATGACTTGGGTGGATATGCACAGGATAGGGATTGTTATGAGTTAAAGCAAAACAGTAGATGGGGATCAGAGAATCAACTATGTAGAAAAATAAGCCAATAGAGTTGGTAGGAAGGAAGCTTCCTGAACTTGCAGGGACCATGTTCATAGGGGTTGTAGGAAGATTTTCTGATGGGCCTGAGAACAGTGAATTATGGGTGAGGCTTTGGAAAGACACTGCAGGCAGAGAAGCTGACCTGGTGGCCATTGCTGCTTTATAGCACATAGTAGGGTGGAATGCATAGAGACAGAAAGAAAATTTGAAGGAAATTTGGGAAGGACCAAATCAACAGAAATCAACAGTGTGGTTTACAAGTGACACATACTGGTTCTTAATTAGGTCCAAAACCTGCTCTGTCACTTGCCAGACTTGTAGTCTTCGACAACTACTGAATGCCTCAGCTGCTCTAAGGCTTCAGGTTTAAGCCATGTTGAGTCTCTGACTATATCTATAAGGAAGGACACATTCAGAGCAGAAATGGGCAGACTAGGATAACAATTGAGGGCTTAAATAACCCCAAAGGCCACCCTACCAGCTGTGTCACAATATTGATAGAAACACCATAGGTATTTACTGAGTGTCAAATGAGGAACATATGCATCTCATAGATGTAATTCTCAGGGGCTGAGTACATTCATTGAGGACTGTGTTATAGTACTTTGCTGGATATATACAGAAAAATAAATAGACATTCCAGGTGAGGGTGCCAGTAGCAGCCACCTTTGGACACCAGAATATTCCTTGCATAATTCACAGGGCAAGAAAACCCCTTTAATGGAAAGCAAGAAGATAAAGCTCCAAAGGGAGATTGGGAGCAGATTAAAAATGCCTTTGAATTTGTAGATTTAGCAAATAAAATTACAGGATACCCAGTTAAATTTGAATTTCACATAAACAAGCAATTTTTGGCATAGCTGGTCCCAAGCAAAATTATTGTTTATTTGAAATTCAAATTTAACTGGATATCCTATATTTTATCTGGCAGCCCTACATTGAATGCCATGGGAAAGCAATTGGATTTGATTTTCAGTAAGAACCCTTTGAAGGATATTTGAGCAATACCGTGACATGATGAAATAATTTCTGGGATGATTAATTTGTTGTACAGCATAGAGGTGAGATACTGTCAGTAAGGAGAGTAGCTATGATGGTCTAGGGATAACACAGATAAGAGCTAATGAGACTCGCCTCTGCCCCCCACCTTGTCTTAAACCCTGTTTCCATGCTGCCCTGTCACTCCTATGGTTCCTTGTTCCTAATGTAATAGTTACCTTTGCAGGATACCTAAGACCTAAACAAGAATCTCACAAACCCAGCATTTTGCATGTCTTCAAGATAAAGTTTCTCTGTAATATAATTCCTTCTTTCCTTATTTTTCTTCATACTTTGGACAATTAGAAGCATGTTATTAACATGGCTGTTCTAGGTTAAATTAAATGATCACTACTCTGAGATGAAAATAATTATTGATTTTTTTTTTTTAAACCAAGGTATAGAACTTTTAAAATCCAAGTTCAGATGACTTTCCCGTTTCCTTTTTGGCTTGTACCAGTGCCTTCTGGATGTGCCTTTTCAGAAGGTTCCAGGGGTATACAATATAAGTGACTCCTATTGATACTCTAACCACTCAGTTATATACATCACTGAATAAGTTTAAGACATACATCACAATCATTGATTTACATATATTCTGAAATGATGACCATGATAGTTTCAGCTACTTCCATCTTCTCATATAGATACAATTAAAAGAAAAGAAAGAAGAAAAGAAAAAAAAAACTTTCCTTGTAAAGAGAACTCTTAGGATTTACTCTCTTAACAACTTTCCTATATATCACACAGTAGTGTTAGCTATAATCACCATGCTGTACATTACATCCCCAGTACTCATTTATCTTATATCTGGAAGTTTGCACCTTTTGACCACCTTCCTCCAATTCTTCTTTCCCCTACCCCGACTCCTGCCTCTGGTAACCATTAATCTGATCTCTTTTTCTATGATTTTTTCTGATTCTCTTTTAGATTATACATATAAATGAGAACATACAGTATTTATCTTTGACTTATTTCATTATTTCACTTAATTAATGCCTTCAAGTTAGTATTCATGTTGTTACAAATGGTAGAATTTTCTTACTTTTTATTACAAGTAATATTCCACTATGTATCTGTATCTATATATATGATGACAACTTCTTTATTCATTCATCTATCTGTAGACACGTAAGTTGTTTCTACATCTTGGCTATTATAAATAATGCGGTAATGAACATGTAGATACAAATAGCTTCTTAAGTTCATGCTTTCCCTACCTTTAGATATATTCTCAGAAGTGGGATTTCTCAGTCATATGGTACTTCATTTTTAATTTTTTGAGGATCCTCCATACTGTTTTCTATAGTGGTTATACCAATTTAAAATCCCACCAGCAGTGCACATTTCTCCATAACCACACCAGCATTTGCTTTTATCACTTGTGTTTTGTTGATGACCATTCTAACAGGCATGACTTGATATCTCTCTGTGGTTTTAATTTGCATTTCCCTAATAGCTAGTCATGGTGAGCATCTTTTCATGTATCTATTGGCCTTTTGCACATCTTCTTGGAAGAATTCTATTCAGGTCCTTTGTCCATTTTTTTTTTCATTGGGTTGTTTTTTTTGCTATTGATTATATGAGTTATTTATGTTTTAGACATTAACCTCCTATCAAATAGATGGTTCACATATATTGTTCCCATTCTATGGGCTGTCTTTCATTTTGTTGATGGTTTCTTTTGTGCACAGAAGTTTTTTTAGTTTGGTGTAATTCCATTTGTTTATTTTTTATTTTATTCCTTGTGCTTTATGTGTCATATTTAAAAAAATCATTACCAAGAGCTATGTTAAGGATATTTATTCTTATGTTTTCTTCTAGAAGTTTCATGTTTTCAGGTCTTACATTAAACCTTTAATTCATTTGGAGTTAATTTTTGTGAGTGGTATGAGATATGGGTTCCGTTTCATTGTTTTACATGTGAATATCCAATTATCCAGCACCATTTATTAAGTGACTGTGATTTCTCCATTGAGTACTCTTGGCTCCCTTGTGAAATACTGTTTGACCATATCTACTTGGGCTTATTTCTGGGCTTTTATTTCTGCACCTTTGGTCTGTTCATTTTATGTCACTACCATACTGTTCTGATGACTATGGCTTTATAGCATAGCTTAAAATCAAGAAATGTGGTATCTTCTACTTTGTTCTTTCTCAAGCTTCTCTAGCGATTCAGGATCTTTTGTGGTTCCATATAAATTTTAGGAGTGTTTTTAGTAGTATTGACATTTTAAAAATATTAATTTTTCTAATGCATGAACAAGGATACCTTTCCATTTATTTGTCTCTTTTTCTATTTTTTTTTCTGTCAGAATCTTATATTTTTCAGTTTAGAGATCTTTCTGTTCTTTAGTTAAATTTATTACTTGGCATTTTATTGTTTTTGCAGCTATAGTAACCATGATTCATTTCTATATTTCTTTTTCATAAATTTTGTTGTTAATGTATAGAATTGCTACTTATATTTGTATATTAATTTTGTATCCTGCAATTTTACTGAATTCACTGGTTGTATCTAACAGCTTTTTGACTGAGTTTTTAGGATTTTCTGTATATAAAACCATGTCACCTGCAAATGGAGACAATTTTATTTCTTTCTTTTCAATTATGATATCTTTGATTTTTTTTTTCATATCTAATTGCTCTTTCTAGGACTTCCAGTATGGTGTTGAATGGGAGAGGTGAGAGTGGGCACCCTTATTTTGTTCCTGATCTTGGAGGAAAAGCTTTCATTCTTTCACTATTGAGTATGTTGTATCTATTGAGGTGATGATATTCTATTATTTCATTCTATTCTATTAATGTGATATATCATACTGATTGATTTGCACATGTTAAACCATTCTTGAATCTCAGAATGATCCTTTCATGTGCTGCTGAATTCAGTTTACTATTTTTTCATTGAGAATTTTTGTGTTTATATTTATCAGGAATATTGACCTGGTGTATAATATAGTTTTCTATCAGTGTCTTTTTCTGGTTTTGGTATCAGGATGATGTGACCTTGTAAAATGAGTCTGGGAGTGTTCCCTCCTTATTGGGTTTTTTGTTCGTTTTTTGGAATTTTTTTTGGAAAGGATTGATAAAGACTGGTATTAATTCTTCTTTAAATATTTGGCAACATTGGGGAGGGTATGTGCTGTGGTGAGTGCTGTGAAGTGTGTAAACCTGACAATTCATAGACCCATAACCTTGGGGCTAATAATTCATTATATGTTAATAATAAAAAGTAAATAAAAATAAATATTTGGAAAAACTCACCAGTGAAGCAATCTGATCTCATTGGAAGATTTTTTGATACTGATTTTTTGGTACTGGTTCAATCTTCCTAGTTGTAATTGGCCTATTCAGATATTTTATTTACTTTTCATTCAGTCTTGCTAAGTTGTATGTTTCTAAGAATTTTTCATTTCTTCTAGGTTGTTCAGTTTGTTGGTGTATAGTTGTAAGTAGTAGATTCTTATGATCCTTTGAATTTCTCTGTAATCAACTGTAATGTTCCCTTTTTATTTGTGATTTTGTTTATTTGAGCCCTTTCTCTTTTTTTCTTGGTTAGTCTAGTTAAGGGTTCATCAATTTTTATCTTTTCAAAGAACCAACTCTTAGTTTTGTTAATATTTGGTTAATTTGCTTTTCTGTTTTCTATTTCATTTATTTCTACTCTATTCTTAATTAATTCCTTTCTTCTGCTTTGGGTTCAATTTTTCTTTTTCTAGTTCCATAAGTTATAGAGTTAGCTCTATTTGATATTGTTCTTGCTTTAGCTATGACCCTCCCTCTTGGAACTGCTTTTGCTTCATTCCACAAGTTCTGGTATATTGTGTTTCCATTTCATTCGTCTCAATAAAAGTTTTTATCTCCCTTCAATTTCTTCTTTGATCAATTTATTATGCAGTAGGGTGTTGTTTACATGTCCAGAGTTTTTCAGTTTCCCTCTTGTTGTTGATTACTAGTTTTATGCCACCACAGTCAGAAAAGATAGTTGGTATGATTTCAGCATTGTTTAATTTGCTGACTTTTGTGGCCCAACATATGGCCTGTCCTGGAAAATGTTCCATGTGCACTTGAGAAGAGTGTGTATTGTACTATCATTGGAGAGAATGTTCTGTATATGTCTCATAGGTCTGTTTTGTCCATAGCATTGTTCCAGGTTCCCCTCTTTGCTGTTCTTTTGCATCTCCAAGGGCTGCATGAATATGGGCATAGCCCAGAGATACTATAGGTTCAGTTCTAGGCCACAGCAGTAAAATGAATATTACAATAAAACAAGTCAAGTGAAGTTTTTGGTTTCCTAATACATATAAAAGTTATGTTTATAATATATTGTAATCTATTAAGTGTGCAATAGCAGTATGTTTAAAAAAAACTTACATACCTTAATTAAAAAATACTTTATTACTTAAGAATGCTAACCATCATCTGAGCTTTCAACAAGTCATAATGTTTTTGCTGCTGGATGATAATGCATTGATGTTGATGGTTGTTGACTGATCAGGGTGATGGTTGCTGGATGTCACAGTGTCTGTGGCAATTTAAAATTAGACAACAGTGAAGTTTGCTGCATTGATTGACTCTTCCTTTCATGAGTGATTTCTCTGTAGCATGCAATGCTGTTTGATCATATTTTACCCACAGTAGAACCTCTTTCAAAATTGGAGTCAATCCTCTCAAACCTGTCCTCGCTTTATCAACTAAGTTTGTGTGATATCTAAATGCTTTATTGTCACTTGAACAATTTCCACAGTATCTTCAACAATAGATGCCATCTCAAGAAACACTTCCTTTGTTCATTTGTAAGAAGCAACTCCTCATCCATTCAAGTTTTATCTTGAGGCAGCAGCAATTCTGTCACATCTTCAGGCTCCACTTCCAGTTCTAGTTCTGCTGTTTCTGCCACATCTGCAGTTACTTCTTCCACTTAAGTTGTGAACCCCTCAAAGTCATCCACAAGGGTCAAAATCAGCTTCTTTCAAACTTCTGTTCATGTTGATATTTTGACCTCCTCCCATGAATCACATACATTCTTCTTTTTTTTTTTAATGGGAGTCATCTTATTTTATTATTATTAATGTAAGCATTTGATGGCAAAGGGTCAAAGGTAATTTAACCAACTCAGAATGTTTGCAAGTACATGAAATTGCCATTTTATTGTAGTCTTCTATCACGGTAGCTCAAATGCATTTCTCTACAACTACTCCAGCATAACTCCTTTGGAATTATGTCAGTCATCCTTAACATGTGCCTCTGCCAAGTACTCTGAATCTAAAATAAACAAAATTTTAATGATTAACCTTTTAAAAATTATTTCTTAATAAAGTCATCAGGTGACGGTTGGGACCATGAATTTCCAAGGAAACTTGTTGAAATGTTTCTTCTAATATGGTAGTTATAAATTAGAATTTTCAAAAAACAAGGGTAGAGCAAAAGTACAAGAAAAGAAGCTTCAGCAGCGTAAGCCTCCCATAGTTCTAAACCTCCGAGAAAAGCAAGGCAAAGTACCATTCCTACAAATTAAGTGAGTTTCCAGTATTTCCATGTAGTTGAGCTTTCAGAGACAGACATTCATGATATATCATTTATATATATATATATATATATATATATAGTCTTGGCTCTGGTTGTATTAATGATGTCTGAAGAGTTTAATACCATCCAGGTCCAAAGGTGGAGAAACATATAAAATAGCATGGTAATCAGCCTGAGCAGACTGTAAAAGCATAGGCTGGTTGTGCTGGTGCAGCCTGTGAGAAGTTTTCTTCCACAGAGGCCAAATTGAACAGTCCTGCTAAAGATACCAACAGAATAAGGGCAGTCAAAGTAGTAAGAGACAGAACCCGCTGATTACCTGCCGTTCTGACTTTTTAAAAGGTAAGTGGTATTTTGAAAATTTAGTTCTGTGTATTGTGGGTTTTTGTTTTTCGCCTTTTTTTTTTTTTTTTTAAAGAGAGAAAGAGAGAGCTCTAGCTGTAGAGGAAGAAGGAAAGTGAGAATCTTAAGCAGGTTCCGCACCCAGCATGGAGCCCAACAGGGAGCTCGATCTCACAACCTTGAGATCCTGATCCTGAGATCATGACTGTGCTGAAATCAAGAGTCAGATGTCTCATCAAATGAGCTACCCAAGTTCCCCTGTTGTTGTTGCTTTTAAGTATGATCCAGCCCTATTCTGTTTTTTTCTTCTTATTTTAAAGTGTCATCCTGGTTGCTTGAGGTATACTATTAGGAATCCCATCCATAATTGGAGAGGCTATTTTCCAACTCCTCATTAATCAACTCATTTGCCAATGCTTCGCATCTGAGCACTTTCTTGGAGAGCCGGCGTACCAGGAATTCGAGCAGTGCCAGGTCGAAGGCATGGGGCAGGTCCTCCATCCTCTCACTCTCATCTGCCATCCGCTGCCACCCCGACGCGTGACGGCACCTATGGGTGGGCAATCACGGAGCGGCACATGTGTGCCCCACAGCGCTGAGGTAGGAGCCAGCCACACACTCCATCAGCATGGTCTGGGAACCTGTAACCTCACCGCCTGGCGCGCTCAGCCAGCCCCGGTGCTTCCAACACAGGTATTCTTAATGGCATCCAGAATGATGGAATCCTTTCCAAAATGTTTTCGATTGACTTTGCTCAGATCCATCAGAGGAATCACGATGGCAGCTATAGCCTTACAAAATGTATTTCTTAAATAATAAGATCTGAAATTTGAAATTTCCCCTTGATCCATGGGCTGCACAATGAATGTTGTGTCAGCAGGCATGAAAAGAACATTAATCTCATTGTACATCGCCATCACGGCTCTTGGGTGACCAATTGCATTGTCAATGAGTGGTAATATTTTGAAAGGAATCTTTTTCTCTGAGTAGTAGGTCTCAATGGTGGGCTTAAGATATTCAGGAAACCAAATGGTAAACAGATGTGCTGTCACCGAGGCTTTGTTGTTTCCTGTAAAGCACAGGCAGGGTAGATTTATCATAATTCTTAAGGACCTTTGGATTTTCTGAATGGTCAATGAGCACTGACTTCAGCTTAAAGTCGCCGACTACTTTAGCCCCTAACAAGAGAGCCAGTCTGTCCTTTGAGGCTCTGAAGCCAGGCGTTGACTTCTCTCTAGCTATGAAAGTCCTAGATGGCCTCTTCCTCCAAGAATAGGCTGTTTCACCCGCATTGAAAAATCTGTTGTTCAGTGTCGCTGCCTTTGTTCCTCCTCTCATCCCGGCTACGTCTTCTGGAGAACTTGCTGCAGCTTCTACATCAGCACTTGCTGCCTCACCTTGCACTTTTATGTTAAGGACATGGCTTCTTCCTTTAAACCTCATGAACCAACCTCTGCTGGCTTCACACTTTTCTTCTGCAGCTTCCTCACCTCTCTCAGCCTGCATACAGTTAAAGAAAGTTGGTGCCTTGCTCTGGATTAGGCTTTGTCTTGAGAGAATATTGCGGCTGCTTTGATCTTCCATCCAGACCACTAAAACTTTCTGCACATCAGCAACAAGGCAGTTTCACTTTCTTATCATTCATGTGTTCACTCGAATAGCACTTTTAATTGCCTTCAAGAATTTTCCCTTTGCATCCGCAACTTAAGGGTTGTGCATAAGAGGCCCAGCTTTTGGCCTGTCTTGGCTTTTGATGTGCCTTCCTCACTAAGCTTAATCATTTCTAGCTGGAGATGTGTGACTCTTCCTTCTACTTGAACACTTACAGGCCATTGTAGGATTATTAATTAATTTCAGTATTGTGTCTCAGGGAATAGGGAAGCCCAAGGGTGGGAGAGAGAGAGGGAGAAGGAGGGAATGGCTGTTCAGTGGAGTAGTCAGAACACAGAGTATGTATTAAGTTTACCGTCTCATACGGGCATAGTTTGTGGTGCCCCAAAACAACTATAATAGTAACATCAAAGATCCCTGGTCACAGATCACCACAAAAAGTATAATTATGAAAATATTTGAAATATTACAAGAATCATCAAAATGTGAAGCAGATACCATTGGGAAAATGGTGCCAATAGACTTGCTTAATGCGGAGTGGCCACAGCCTATGATTCCTTAAAAGCAAAACAAACAAACAAAAAAAGAGTAGTATATGCAAAGTACAATAAAGCCAGGTATGCCTTTATGCGACCTGGGGGAACTGAGGCTGAGAAACAAGGAGAAGTCTGGCAGAGGTGGTCACAGTGATGATCCTTAGAGGACATCTAAACCCTGCTTGTAGAAAAGCCAAAGTCACAAGTGAGAAAACAGTGCAAAGGAGAAGGTACAGAACATGAAGATGCTGAGTGAAGACTGAGGTTAATGCAGAAGAATTGGATAGCAATGTGGCTCGTTTATGGTTGTCAGGAAGCTTGGCCAAGGAGAAAAGTGAGCCTGAAATCTACCGCCTGATCCTCTTGCCCAGCAGTTTGCTTCCAGCATGAAGGGACACCTTTTTCTTTTTAGTATATAGATTACTTCTGGGCTAGTAATGGGCCTGGACAGAGTAAGGTCTGAATCCTGCCTGATTGTTGGACCATATGCTCTGATACCCAACTACCCTAAGCCTAAGTCTCTTAACCTGCCAAATAGGATAATGATAGTGCCTACCTGGGCTTATTCTGCAGTTTAATAGAATTGGCAAGCTTAAGAATGTTTACCACAATGATTAGAATGTAGCTACAAATAAATAATTATCACTACCACAAACACCCTAAAGCCAGCAACATGTACTGTCTGTACAGAGCTATTGAGGACTCATGGAAATGACCTTGAAGGCAAACCTAACTTTCCTTCATAAAGATCAGGTGTCACCAAACTTTTACTATGAAGTGCCAAAAAATAAGTAGTTAAGGCTCTGTGGGCCATAATGTCTCTTTCATATAGTCTTTTATTTTCTTTTAAAACAATACTTTAAGAGTGGTGGAAACAAATTCTTAGCTGTGTGCTATACAAAATGATTTGCAGACTCGATTTGGCCCATGAGCTATAGTTTAATGACTCCTGATAAGGATAAAATGTGAGAAAGGACAGAGGTCTATGAGGTTGGAAATTTGGGGTACATGTGATTTTAACATGGATCCAGGCAAGAGATAGAACTCATCAGTTACTTGACCTAAGACTTCAGACCAGCCCCTGTAGTTGGTTGAAGCACAGATTTTCAGCTGTCTGTTTGGCTCAAGATCAAATGCCTGGCACATCGCAGTGGTCAGCATGCTATATGTGCTAAGCAAATACTTTTAAGGGAATGGACTGAAAGGATTTAAAGTTTTCTGAGCTGGGTTTCTTCATCTGTAAAATGGAGACCACAGTGTTGTCAGAAATAAATGAGATACTTCATAAAGTATATGCATTACAGCATCACTTCCGCCTGTCAATGTGTGCTTAACTATCATTTCAAATTAGTGTATCAGTAGTTCCATTTGATGGGAAATAAAAAATTAAAAGTTCTAAGGATAGGTTGACTGAAAGTAGAGAAACAGGAGTCTCATCCATCAGGAAAAGTCTGTTTTTTTTCAGAATGACGATTCTTCTTCTTTTTGAAAAACAAACAAATGAACAACAACAACAACAAAAAAACAAGACCTTATGAAAAGGCTACCACATTCTACCTCGGACATTGAGTGAGGAGATGTGTAAACTCCCAGGACCCTTGTCCTCGTCCATCTTCCTGGGCACACTGCAAGATTAAAATCATAGGTGATCCTTGGGGAAATGTGTAATTATAACCCAGGTGGGTTTCATTAGTATGGAATGTAGGAGGATGGAGATTACAAATGAAATAGATTTCACTAAGGAATGGGATATATTTGGACATCAGGCAACTGACATAGTGACATACCTCCTTCTTATACCTGCAGAAAAATAAATGGTGGTAACAAAACCATGATGATATCTGAACTATAAAACAAGCAGTCAGCTGACACTTTAAGGAACGAATAAATCTTTTCAAAAGTTTCAGAGTATAGGATTCTGTAGGTAATGAAGAGTTTCCCTTGAAGAAACAATGCTTACAGTCCAAGTTTGGCACTCTATGTCTTAGCGACCTCATCAGCAAAATGGAACAATTGGACCTAACCTAGCTAATGGCATAGATTTTTTTTTTTTCAAATTACTTCCAAGTGAGTATCAATGAATCTCTGATATCTTAAGACACCAAATAATATAGGTAAATGAAAAACAAATTTGTGAATATGCAGATAGTTGGGAAGGTGATTTTTAATAATTGAGACATATTTATCCTCTATTTTTGAAATAAGGCTCAGAACTCAGCTGGAATTACCAGTCTCATCAGGTACTTTGAACTTGATACAATTTAAATAGGCTTGTTTGGGCCAGGTACAGAACGTTATGCATTTCCCAGGTTCAGCCAGTCGGCCTGCTGGATTGACTGGTGATGTCTTGATTGGGTATGATTCCCCTTGACTCATTTCTCTGTTGTTGGTAATTAAAAGCTGTCTAGTTTTATTCTCATTTAATCATAAGTGAAAGGGTAATGTCTGCCAGACTTTTCCCATTCGTTCGGTGTTTGCAACACGGCAAAGCCTTGAGATCATTATGAATTTTAAGCTGCAGATTCTTATAACTGAGTGTCAATGCAGATGGTATGTTGGTGTTTTGCATCTGGGAGCTGATAATCAATCTCCAAGCTAATTGGAGTACAATTCCCCGGTGCACATGGATAAATTGCCATAGATGACCTTATCCTCTCATTCCAGCTTTGAAAAACAGATACTTCTGTGAGTAGGCAGAAAACATTGTCTATCAACTGAAGTTCCCACAGGTCTCTGGGACTAGTACAAATTCCTAATTTTATGCTGGCAGGAGAACTCTTATTGAAGAAGCAGGATTCAAAATAATAGTTGGCCTCTCTCTAGTCTCAGTATGTTTTGTTCTGGTTCTTGGAGCTTTTCCTTCATTATGGTTTTAATCATCTTGATCAGCATTATTATAATCACAAAATGTCAGCCTAAGAAAACGATAATCTCATCGTCATTATGTTTCAATGTCACCTTTGTCAACTTGTGCTTAGCTATCATTTCAAATTACTGTATCAATGCTGTAATTAGATATAATTTGTGATATGACCAGCATTCACAGGTGAGTGGTTTTTCAAAAGATCCCACACCAACTGAAATAGTTTATTATTATAGGTCTTTTCTTTCAGAACCAAATATGTTTAATGTAGGCTTTCACTTGAGAAATATTCCAAATCAAAATGTTACATTTTATGAATACAACATGACTTAATATTTATGACTTGAATATTACAGACTATGTGTGTGAAATTGGAAGCACTGAAACTCTATCCTGTTCTCTACAGTTTTGTTTGTTGTTGTTGTTTTTCTTTTCTTTTCTTTTCTTTTCAACGAAGATGGCATAAGGTTTCTTAGGATTGTCCTCATGCATGCAATTAATGAAATTCAAATGTCTCTCCTTTACTAGTCAAATTCCTTATTGAAATTGACCATTCTATAATGATTTTATTATTTCATTCTATAATGATTTTTATTATTTCAGATATTATTTAAGATATTTTCCATTCTATTAAGTTTTCTTTTAAACCAAGATGAGATTAGGGCGTAAGAGAGGAAGAGAGGTGATGATTTGGAGAAAGATTTTCTACCTTCCCTTATGGGAAGAAGTAGTCTAGGTTAAACAGTAGGACTGGTTGATTGAGCATAAAAGTGATTCATGAAATATGACATCTCTTTAACATTGAGGGAAAAAATGCTTTCCTTCATTGAGTGCTTTCTCCCATATGCAAAATATTGACACATCCCTATTATATCAAACAAAAGCCTTCGTTCAGAGAGATAATTTTATAGAGTGGCTGGTATCATGTGATCTTATTAATATTTATGAAATATGATAATAATATGGAAAAGGGGGAACTGGAATACAGCCCTATCTTCCTAGACCCTATTCATTTCAGCTTCAAAATGTTTTTTCATTTCACACATCAGACACTAATTAGCAAATATCTAATTAGTGTTAGAAGATTAATCGCTCATGGGAGTTGTTGAGGCTTTGAGCTTTCATGCATGCAAAAGCAGTACCACTTTAGGTGCATTTGTTAAGGTACAGTAACTTTAAATGACACAACTTTTATTTTTCTTGGAAAAAATTTCAAATTACAGCAATGGAGTAAATTTAGACTCAAGTAAAAGGAGAGCAAGGAATACACAATTGAAAAGATAAAAAATGAGAGCACTGAGAACCACACTTTCAATCCAAGCACCACATGTTAGGCAAGAGTGTACTCCATTTTAGGCACTCTGAGGAGGTACTCCCAGGAGTCAGAGAATGAAAAACTGTAGCCCCTGACTTCCAGATTCTTAGGGAATTGAAGAAAGGATTTGCAGACCAACGCCCCTGGGCCAAATTTAGTTATTCAATTAGTTTTATGTGGCCGTAAACTAAAAATGGTTTTTACAGGGATGCCTGGGTGGCTCAGTGGGTTAAGCCTCTGTCTTTGGTTCAAGTCATGATCTCAGAGTGCTGGGATCAATCACTGCATCAGGCTCTCTGCTCAGCAGAGCCTGCTTCCCCCCTCTCTTTCTGCCTGTTGCTCTGCCTACTTGTGATCTCTCGCTCTCTGTCAAATAAATAAACATTTTAAAAAATGATTTTACATTTTTAAGTTATCGAAAAAAATGAAAGAAAGATATTTCATGACATACAAAAATTAAATGAAATTCAAATTTCAATGTCCATTAAAAATAAGTTTCATTGGAATATAGTCATGTTTACTCACGTATTTAGTTTCTGGCTGCTTTCACCTACGACAGCAGAGTTCAGTAATTGCAAGAGAGACCATATGGCCCTCAGAGACTAAAAATATTTACTCTCTGCCTCTTTGTGGAAAAAAAAAAAAATGTGCCCGCCCAGAATTAAGAGCTAAATTTTAGATATAATAGAGTCATTTTTAGAGTCAAGTAAACTAACACTACTCCTGTAATTTGTTAGCTTGGGTGACTTTGGGTAGGGGATTTAAAATTTGTAACCCTCAGTTTATAATACAGGAATTATGAATCTCTTAAAAAATGTATGAAAACTGAGGCTTTGAAGAATTAAATAGGATTACTTAAATAAAGTTTCCCACTTGGTATTTGACTCATGGTAGATAATCCATAAAGTTTACTCCCCTTGGCCCCCATTGCCTCTGATATAAAAAATAAAGCTAGATTTCTCTGTTAGACCTCCTCACCCTCCTTAAGAAGGTTTCTAAATGGAAGGGTGAATGGCCCAGGAGGGGAGCAGTACTATTTTTCACCCACTTATGAGTAAGATGGAAAAGGGGATAGATACTAAACTAAAATGATTTCACTGAAGATTTTCTGCTCCAATATTGTGGTACATTATCCCCGTCTTGTCCCTAAATGCCCTCAAACATCAATTCCCTCTTCTAATAAAACCTGAAGGAAGGAAGTAGCCTGGAAAAATTTATTGTTAATGTAAGTTCCAATGATGTTGTTCTTATTTTTTTACTCATAAAAATCTCTGTTTATACCAAATTCCTATTTACAATTCATGGCTGTCAGATCTTTCATTTAAGTATACACATATTAAATTTATTGACTGTATCCTGTGGAGTTAATGATGGGTAACTCATTAAATGCCACAGGGAGCCTATCTTTTATAACTAAGACTCCCCCCACCCCCGAGGGTGAGGTGTTTTGGGGGAGGAGGATTTGGGGTAAATTGAAAACTTTAGAAATTACTCTCTAAACTGAAAAAAAATCTCTGTGTTTTAGAGCAGCAGGAATTTTAATAACACACATACACACAGTCATCAAAGTTTAGTTATGTAAATAGTAAGATTGGCTTTTAGAATCAATATATCTACATTGAAATCTGACCATAATTCAAATTGATTCATATGTTCTTGTGAAACAGGACTGCAAAGTACTAAAGGCATTTCAAGTGAAGTTTAAACTGAGGATATAATGGCTTCCCTTTCATCTCTCTGAAGGTTGTGGGCAACATTAATACATTTTCTCTGAAACCCTGTGCATTAGCAAAATATTTTGAAATTATATTGATTTTAGATGACTGATATATAAGTCAATAATTTGAGGAATAGGATCAGACTCACATATACCATATAATCACTTGCCAAGATATAGAAATAGGAATTACTTTTGATGATTGCTGTACTGGGGAGAGGGGAGAGGAAAAGCTGGTGTTCTGGAATAACCCCACATTACTCACAGGTTGTTTTGTGTACTCGATGTGCCCACTCAGTCTAGAGGTGCTCTGGGAAGTGGACAAGTTTTGTTTAGGGAAAGTGACAGCAGGGGGCTTGAGGTGGGGTGGGATGGCGTAGCAGTAGTAAGCCAGTGAGCCAGAACCCTTAAACTTTCTCAGCGGAGGGTATTTTACACCATTTCTTAAAAGCCAGGAGAGAAGGAAGAAGGAAAGTGATTATAACTGCAAATAGAAGAAAGAAGTCGTTAAGAGTGCTCTTTATATCGAAGAGAAGGTGTTCCCAACCAAGCAGGTGATTTAACACATTTTTCAAGAGCCTTTCTACATATGAACTCTGTGAAGGTTTGTAAACATTGTCTGGGCCCCCAGGAACTTACCATCAGGTCTTTCCTTGGCGTCTGTAGACCTCTAAACCATTTCAGTAAGAACCACCAGGAATGAGGGTAGTTATTTTGAAAAATGCATATTACTGGGTCCTTGAGTGCCTCCACGGAATCTCTGAGGGGTCAGTCTCTGCAACCTGAATGTCAGTGAGCTTCTCAGAGGATACTTAAGCACCTTAACATTTGGGGAAAATGTCTCTGGGTCATTGTCAAACAGGATAAAAGTAGTTAATTCTTCTGCTTATGTTTTGCATTTTCTTTATCTATTTCCTACATACATGAAGCCATCTCTCTTGTTTTGTTTCCACCCAAGCAAGAACTTCATCCCTGCCTCTCATTATATTCTCTGGTTTTCTTTCTGTTAACCATAAATGGCTTTGCAGTCAAAACTTAAAAGATGTTATAAAAACCAGTAGTAAGTGAGGAGTCAGCCATATAAAATGCCAGAAAAACTTGGTGTCGCAGTTATTTCTTGCTATGCACCAAACCACCCCATAACTCAGGAGCAGGTGGGTCAACTGAGTAGATCTTCTGCTGAACTTACCTGGGGTCAGTCACATGATTGACCTCAGGGCCTAAGTGGAGGCTGGTTGATCTGGGGCAGTGATTTTCAAAGTGTGGTCGCTGGACCAGCACCATTAGCGTCGCCTAGGAATTCATCAGAAGTGAACATCCTCAGACACCATCCCAGGACTACTGAGTCAAAAACTAGGAGCAGGTTTCAGCAATCTGTCTTAATAAATCGTCTAGATGATTCCAAAGCACACTCAAGATTAAGAACTCTTATATAGGGAACATAAGATAAGAGGGACTGTTTCTGTTCCAAGAGGACTCATCCTCCCACGGGGTGGCCTGAGCTTCCGTAAGTGGTTGGCACCATGTTCCAGAAGGACGAAAACAGAAGCTGAAATGCCTTTTGAGGCCTAGACACAGAAGTTGTCCAGTGTCATTTGTGATATATTCTATCAGGTAAAGCAGACTACAAAGCCAGGCCAAATTCAAGGGGAAGGAAAATTAACTCCACTTCCTATTAAGAGGAATAACAAAATCACAAGGCAAAGAGTTATGGATACAGAAGCAGGAATATCTGTTTTGGCCATCTTTGCATACAATCTGCCATATTAAGTAACAATTTAATAGACCTAATACCGTACTGTCAACAAGATTCCCCAACATTGTCCTAAAGGATTTTTTTTTCTTCTGTGCAAAATATAATGTCAATTGTGTAAGTTTCATTGGGTGGACATAAAATAACTGGATGGCTTAAAAAAACAGAAATTTAGTTTTTCACAATTCTGGAATCTAGAAGTCCAATGTCAAGGTGTCGGTAGTACCATGCTCCCTCTGAAACCTGTCGCAGGGAATCCTTCCTTGCCTCTTTCTAGCTTCTGGTGGTTTGCTGACAATGCTCACTTCAAGGACATGCTCCCAGATATCATTTGTATAGTTTTATGATTTTTGTATGTTTTATGATTTTTGAATCAAGGAATAACTCTACTAAGAAGAGGAGTAGAGTTCAAAGAGCTTAATTCACCTCTTAATTTACTACATGGTTGTATATATTTGGCCCTTTAGCATATATAGATACATCAGTGTTTTGTGATTTAGTGATCTTGACATAGAGCTCAGAAGAGAACGCCAGCACAAAATGGGATACTTATGTATGTTATGATGGAGAAGCCACAGAAGACAGTATCTTCCCGAGCTGTGCATTTTAAAGTATCCTAGTAAATAGCATGAAAATAGTGATACCATTTAGAATAATACTACCAGGGGCATATTTAAAATATCATGTTATGGCTTGGAGATATTGATAGCTGCAATGGAATATATGTAGTGGTAATTATGTAAAAGGATGGTTTTATATCATCGTCCCTGGCACTCTTCAGAGATGGTTTTATTTTTTTATCTTTGTATAATGAGACTTTGGATTTTAGAACATGCAAACCTGTCTAACCATGTGTATTTATATATAAAATACATATATATATAATATATAAATATGTATAACTGTATCTATGTATTAATTCATTCACTTATTTCTTTATCCATCAGTCATCCTTTCATTAAACAAATGTAGACTGAATTTCTACTGGGGAATCAGAAATAATGAAATAATAATGAAATATTGTTTTGCCCTCACCTCCTGAAGCAGATATTAGAGAGGGAGATATAAAATTTAAAAAACATAATAAATATGCAGCATAAAATATAATTCAGGCAGCCAAATGTGGTATGAAGGAATGTACATGTAATCAGGTGATAAAATTAACATTTATTCAAATAATTTAAGGTGTATTTAAAAGCATATTTTATAAAGTTCTGTCCTTCAATATAGTAACATCTAAATATCTAGTCTGTCATAACCAAGAATAATATAGTCTTTGTTCAGTGCCCCTTGCAAGTTATTGGAGATATTTTCTAACTGTTGCTGATGGACTTTAACAATTAAGCTGGTTGGGACAGTTGACATGTGTGAAGAGCACGGATTTGCATCCTAAGAAACCTGGGTTTGATCTGAGGCTTGGCAACGTGGTTATTTACTGTCTCTGTCTATAGTGTAAGTGTCTTCATTAACTGAAGATAGTGCCTGATTCTTAGGTTGTCCTAAAGCTTACATGAGATGACATAGATGACACTGCCAGCCATGATCTTCAGCAAGTAAGTGCTTAATATATACTTTTATGTGTGTTTCATTTTCCTCTATAACTTCATTCAAACAATTTGGTCTTCTTGATAATCTTTGAAAATGGCCACTGAAAAGTAGTCTTATGAGGTCAGATCAAAGATCCCCTTCTCTCAAATGATATCATTCAAGCACTTGGTATACCATGAAAGTCCAACATTGATAACATGGTCTTGTTCGATAAACAAATTTCCTAAAAGAGTTAATTGCTCTTCTACTCAGATAAAGAAAACAACCATAGTTAATTTTTACATCTTCAAAAACGTATGATTTTCCAATGATGTGTTATATGTCAAATACAATAAAAGGGCATTAACAAAAACCACTTACACTAAAATCTGATTCATACTTTCACATATTATTTATGGTTTTCTACTTTTATGGGTGCATCCAAAATTTGTGAATCTTTAAAAATCCCTCTATAAATACCATGCATTAAGACTGTATTTTATCTTCCTGGTTTGGGTACCATAATCTTAATTGTATCTGCTGGACATCCCGCTGGACAGTGCTCCCTTTTGTACCCCCCATGTGTAAATTATGACCACACTTGTAGTCTTGATAGGTCATACATGCCAACACCACCAATAGTCTTGGTAGTGAACAACTTGGTACTGTCATGTAGGATGCATCTCCAAGTATAATAATAATTATTCGCAATGATATAAGCTTTAGAAAAAAGTTACTTGATATCAAATATGAAGTTGTTCATTCAATGTTCAGAACAATTCCATGAGTTAGCAAGTGTTATCAGCATTTTACAGATGAGCAGTATAAGACCATAAGAAATTCAGTAGCTTACTCAAATACATAGGTAAGAAAGTGGGGAAACAGAGACCTGAACCCTATTATTGCTCTTCCAGCATCTTTTTGGCTTCATCAGCATGTAGTACGGACTACCTGATGGAGAACACATGGGGCTAAGTGATTCATGTCACTTGCTGTAGAGCTAGAACTGAATGTTCTCTATTTTTTTTTTTTTTAATTCAGAACCTACTGCCTGGCTTTTTAAATTCTTCTATTGTGTGTCTTCTGGAATTATCTCCTCTAAATATCATGATCTGCCCAGGAACCGTCCAGTGTGAACTTTATACTGCTAAAGTTTCAATCCCTGACCTAAAAGGAAATCTTTATTCAAGAAATGGATCCTGGTGCCTCTGTTAGCTCAGAGCTCCCCTAGATGACTAACACTAAGTCTTTGCTAACTGCTGAACTGAACAGTTAAGTGACAGAAGGTTGCACAGAAGGTAAATATTCTCTGAGATGTAAGCCTAAATTAGGAAGGAACGGGTAGGATTGATCATGAATGGGTGCCTACATTTGATAGTCTCATGATTAAGGTGTCCTCCAGAGAGGTGTTGGCAGGGACTCCAGTTTAAAAAGGGAGGGGTCGCTTTTGGAGGCAGAAGTAATGACAACTAAGCATCTGATATTCCATGGTCCCTTGGCTTTCTTCCACACTCAAAGACTGAACTAATCTCTCTGTCAACTCCAGTGTGGTAATTTACAACTTAACACCCTTAGGCCATATTTCTATCCCCTTCCCCATAATTGACACCTCAATCATCATGCTGGCCTCCTCTCCTGGGTAATCTGGGTAGAGAGGCTCCACTTATCCCACCTTCAAAGAGGCAGTCACATCAACTGCACTTGATACATTCGTATCGTGTCAGTCCAAAGCACGGGGTCATCTGAACGGGACTTATCGTTGAGATCCACTTATTTTGGTAGACCGGCATCTGTCTGGCGGTGGGCTCCAAATTGGAGTATTTGCTCTTCAGGATCTGTGAGAGGCAGTGGCATAAGGAGGAAGAATGGTTTTGATAATATAAATGCTTCTCAGCCACATGTAATTTTTGGAAATATTTTGAAATACTTATATTAAGATTTATTTTTCTTTTTTATTGTAAAGATTCATGCCAAAGTACATAAACCATGTTGGCTATGAATGTGGAGCCACACAATAAATTGTAGAGCAATCAGGGACTTCAAAATTTATATAATTTAACCTTCTCTTTACAGGTGTGTAAACTGAGACCTGGAGAGGTTATATGCCTAGTTCAAGGTCACATGGCTAACTGATTGTAGTTTCTTATAGCATTCCCTAAGACCCGAAGATGTGGAAATGTGCACTAAACTCGTTTTCTCTTTACACTTTTAATTACTTCTATTTCTCTGTTTTATCATATCCCAACATATTCTTCAATCCTTCCAATTAAAGGGATGAGGGGAAAGGTGGAGACAAGGATAGGAGCAAGAATCCATTAGCATATATTAAGATAATTTACACCAAATCAAAAACTTACATTCAATTCATCAGGGCACTTTCCCAGAGCAAATCACAGAATTTTCCCCTAAGTAATTATAAAACAGGTTAAAGGAATAAGGACTCTGGTCATTCATCGATTCCTGATTTTTATTCCCAGACTTATCACTCCCCTGGATGAGAGGTTTGAGAGAAAAGATACATTTGTAAAATGACTAGAATAATTTTACCCACCTCAGGGATTCGGTGAGTGTTTAATACCATAAAGGGCTCGGAGATAGTCAGATGAAAGGTGCTTTAGAAGGCAGACATGATTACTGGATTAGAATTTCAGAGAGTGAGAAAGGAATCTTTTGTGTTGACAGGTTTTTTTCTTATTCTTTTTGCAGTCCTATAGTGGTTTAAATTTTTTTTCCTACCAATTTTTTCAATTTCAGATCATGTCCTTGACTTGGCACCGCTCTCATGAGAGGGAATGCATGTTGGTGGAAACTGTCTACCTCCTTTTTGGTAATTTTTTTTCCAATATGCATGTTAGCCCCTTTGAATGTGCAGGGCTAATTTTCCTCATTTCCCATGGTTGTGATGTTTACAAAGTAAAATAGAATTACCTGGGGACGGTGTTCTCTAACTCAGTATTTATTATGTGTCCCAGAGGCACACATGCACGCACATGTGCACACATATAAGCACACACCTCCGGTATTGAATTGTTTGGAGACCAGCCCAATTTTGTTTCATTCTCCAAAGGCTGCCATCATATCATTAATCTCTCTCAGCCCTTAAAATGGCCTTTTGCCATATTCTGTCAGAAAACAAGACATAGACCATTTACTTTAAATACCTAAAAATAAAAATGCTGAATCAAATGGTCTCTCTCACACTCTCACACTCATACACACAAGCTCTCTAATGTATTTTCGATTGTTCAATGTATCTGTGCATTGGGTAGGGAGGAGCAATAGAATTTGCAGTTTATTGAGAGTGAAATGTTTTATTACATCGGTTGTAAAATGTTCTTTGCTATTAAAGTAAGGAGTGCTAATTAATAATCCTGCAGAATTGTAGAGCCGCCTTTGAACTGCAAAAATAAATTCTTAATCCTTTGTAGTGGAATTCTCCTCTTCCTTACTCTCTCCCTCCCTCCTTTTATGCCTTCCACTCTCCTTTCTAGAAATATTTATCACAACGGGAACTGTGCAAGGGCCCGTGTGTATAGTGGTGTTTGAATTCAGCCGATCATACTAGAATAACCTTATGGATTCTACCAAGGAATGAGTATCAACCTATCTTTTGGTGTGAAAAGACTGAGGATAACACCAATTCAAAATCTATAAGCTTTGTTTTACTTTACATAGGATATTTCCCCTATGAGTCATGAGCATTGTGTCTAGTACACTTGAACTTTACAAAGCTTATGAAGATGTCTGTGGCCTAAAACTCAAGTGTATTAGCTCCAAAATGAAAGTAAAATGACAAAATCCAAATTAAGTTTAATTAAATATCTACTGAATACCAAATTTAGCATTATGTCAACGGATGAACTGCTGCCTAAGTTAACTTTCATGCACTTATATATAAATTAGGTATTCGTATAACTCTTAAGTATTTATCTATATATACTTGACATATAATATATATTTATATGTAGACCTGAAGGGCTAGGGCTTTTTGCCAAGACGCATTCTAGGAACAATTCTGTCTCGAAGCATCTTTTTTCAAAAAAGGACTTTCTTTTTCAGGCACCCTCACGATAACGGAAAATTAGATTTGAAGTGTATGTGTCATATATTTGCAAAAAGAACTAGTTACCAGTTACCAGTTTGGGGGCGGGGATTATTTTCCCATACACAGTAACTTTGTGATGTGTTAGCTGTTTTTGCAGTGTGAATACATTTCTTCCTGCTTTCTTATTCCACTAAAAAGTTGCTTGGAGCTGACTTTTGTTCCATTATACCTCGGTGCATTCATGGACTCCTCCTTCAAAACTATTGCCAGGTGTTAGCATCTTCCCTGAGTAATTTCAGGCATTTTCCTTTGAATGAAAATGGCTCACTTGGAAGGTTGTGAAAGGCATATCCATGTGGAATTGAGAGGATTTTGTGTTGCGATGTGGTGAGAAGACTTGCCAGAAATTGCCCGTTTCAGGCTGATGATGCAAAACTAGACATCTGTTAAATTAACATCTACCTAACGTTTTGCCTTCAGTCAAATGCATTTTTAAAAAAAATTAAATCTCTCCCACTCTCTCCCGCTTTCTTTTTTTTCCACTGTCAAAACAATCTGTCACAAGATATTTAATTTCTGTGTAATGGGTTACTTAAAGAAACCAGCATATGGCGCAGTGTAAGTACCTAGCTACAAGTGACAAGCAATGGTGCACACTGCTGGTTTGCTCTTCTCCGGAAGCATATTGCACCCAGCATCGATTTTATTATGGTGCTGGATTCCCTCGGCTTTGATTTACATTATTGCCAGAGTCTCTCACAACTCTTGCCTTGCAGAATTAGAATATCGTATAAATACTCTTGTTCCGCCATGGAGTCAGAAAGCGCTTTCTATTTTGGTTAAGCGATGGTCGTGTATGGCTATAACCATTTTGGGGAGGGAGAAAGGGTAACCTCATTATGCACAAAGATTGACACACCCCCGCTTGTGTGCAAACACTTGTTAGTAGCCCCACACCGAAGTGTAGCCTGTTTCTGTAGAGGGGCCAATCTTGGACACAGTGACGGTACTTGAAACATCACGTCAAACAAGGGCATCCCTGTGATGCTAGTGATTTCTACACAGTGAAGAACCTTCTGATATAGTGGAGTTGCCCTATTTGAGGGAAGAGTCTAAAGTCACTGTCACCATGGAGAGCAAAGATAAAGCATGATCAAAATTGCCTATAAAAATCCCTTGAGGGGGCATCTGGGTGGCTCAGTGGGTTAAGCCTCTGCCTTCGGCTCGGGTCATGATCTCAGGGTTCTGGGATCGAGCCCCGCATTGGGCTCTCTGCTCAGCAGGGAGCCTGCTTCCTCCTCTCTCTCTGCCTGCCTGTCTGCCTACTTGTGATCTCTATCTGTCAAATAAATAAATAAAATCTTAAAAAAAAAGGGAGGGGCTGCATAATATTCTTTCGAACAGAAGGACCATAATACAGTTAAGCAGCCTCCTTGTGTTTCCAGTATGTTCTCTCTTCCTGTCTTCTAAGGGACGTTGTTGGGTATTTAAAAAAAAAAAAAAAATCCCTTGAGCCATCCATGAGGTATAAATGGTTGGGTGGGTTACTCCTTGTATAGTAGTGCATGGGCATTTACGTGCTGTAGAGTGTAGAGTAATTAGTAATTCAGCAAATCGTGTTTACTATGTGCCAGGCACTTTCCCAGGCCCTGGGAATGAGATGTGAGCAAGAAACACAAGATTTCTGCTCTCAGTCTGCTCCTATTCCCATGAGAAAAATCTAATAAATACCCAAGAAGTAAGCAAATTATAAAGTTATGGACAATTTTATCTATCTATCTATCTGTCTGTCTAACCTATCTGTAAGCAATAAACATATGTATAAATATATATCTTTTATAATAAACTAATAAATGAATCCATAAGCAGAACATAAGTTTACAGATTATTTTATCTGCCTGTAAGAATGAAATCTCTCTCTGGGGAGCTATAGATATAAATAATATCTAAATTAACACATAAAATGTAAGCTTACAGATTAGTTCATCTATCTATCTGTCTGTCCATCTCTGTTTCTCTCTTTCTCTCTCTAATTCACCAAAGCTGGTTACTAATTTTGTACAAGGTAATGGTTACACAAACTAACTCTATTGTGTACCTTCTTTGAAAGGAAAAATGTTTATTTCTATGAAATATGAAAGGTCCCCAGCTTGTTCTTAATCAGAACTATTAATCGCAACCTCTGGGGAGCTGGTTTAAAAGTGAGGCCTCCTAAGGGGGTTTTGACCTCTAGGCCATTGGTAAGGAAATAGGAGGTTGGGGTAAAGCTTCTTGAAGCAAAGTCCACACCAGCTCCATGGTGATTGCTATCTGATTGTTCATTCACTGAAATGCTATGTTGGGCGTTTTCTGGGGGGAAAAAAGCATGATATAGTACTTGCAATAAATTACGTTAGCTTATTACTTACTGATTCAAATTCTCAAGTGCCCTAGAATGTATCTCTAGGTCATTTTTAGTGGAAAGTTATCGTAAATAACATGCCAGGCAAGGTGACAAAATCCTTGGTCCACCTGCACCAAACAGCTTGGGATAGCTGTGTGATTAATCAGAACAAGATGAAGTCCTAAAGAGCAAGCAGCAGATAGACTGAAATATACGTTGGGCATAGCCAAACAGTATTTTTTTTTTTTTTAGTTCAACAAGAAATTTCAATGGTCACACTTAAAATTATTTTGAAGAATTATAATTCCTTCACTTAATTTTTATGTGATTCTCCAGAGCCTCTCCTATCAGTCTCTGGTTAGAAAGCCCTGGTTAGACAAGACACTGATTGTTGATTACAGAGGACAAACTGATGGCCACCAGAGTGGAGGTGGGTTGGGGAGATGGGTGAGCTAAGTGATGGGGATGAAGGAGCGCACTTGCCATGAGCACCGGACCATGCACGGAAGTGTTACGTCACTACCTTGTACAGCTGAAGCTCATCTAACACTGTATGTTAAGTAACTGGAATTAAAAACAAAAACTTAAGAAAAAAAAAAAAAACACTGGTTAGAAATCTACCCCATTTAGCTAAAACTGAATGCCACTGAGATTATGAAGAACCAAAAACAGACTCTTATCTCTTTATCCCTCATGAAATAAGGGCGAGGGGGTGCATGTGAATACTGTACAGAACCCATTGGCCTCCTAGCCTTGCAGTCCTATTCGTGGTGGTGGAGTTCGCTGCTTTAGGCATCTAAGATGACCTGCATGTTCCATTAATGTCTATTGTACATAGGACTGAGATTTCTTCTGGTACTGCCTTTAGGGAGATCAAAACTGACAGAGAAATAGGATAATTATAAATTTAAACGCCCTAATACCATAGCTCCTTGTGGTGTCCTGATATTCATTTGCTGACTATCTAGTAAATATGGGCTAGTTGCCAAACAGTATAACAGATGCTGGTGTGCAATGGTAAGTTACTGAATGAGTGAGTGAATAAATGAATGAATGAGAGAGATATGGGTTCCTGTTCCACGGACCAGAATTACATTCTAGTAGTGACATTAATCAAAAAAGCAACAAATAAAAATATCAAAACAAGCTGAGGAGAAATGCTTTGAGCAATAGAAACATGATTTTAGGGAACACATATCCAAGGAAACTGATCACATTTGATGGCATCGGAGATTCCTCCAAGGAGGTGAGTCATGAGCTGAAAACAAAACAATGGAGATTGAACTATGTGAAGAGCAGACATACAAAATAGTATGAGCCCTGGCCTGGGGGTCAGGGAGCCCATGGTCTCCAAATAACTGATAGCAGGCTGGTGTGGCAGGAATACAGGGCTGGAGGAGAGTGGTGTGCTCGGGGCTGAAGGGGCAGGCAGGAACCGAAACACTGGGCACCATGTCAGTCAATAATCCTGATTTTCAAAAGCAGACTCTCAATATATGAACAGGTGTAGAAGAGCGTGAAAGCACGTTGAGCTCATTGACCCTCACGTAGCCCCCAGGTCTGTGTCCAGTTTTCTGCGAGGCAATGAGAGGAGATGGGAACCAGGATCTCCGTGTTCATTGTGAGCTGGAGTGGTAGATAATGAAAGCTTTAAGAAATGTTAAAGGGATCATGGACATCATATGTGATGAAGAAAAGATTGGGGGCGGGGGTTGGAATAAGCTTTCAGGATCAGCATGCCTTCTGCACAGCTGAACGGTGCCTGGCTAATTTCCCTTTCTAATGAGACCAGCACAAAATCCATCCATTTAGGCTATTCAGCTTTTAGGTAAATGTACCAAGCTGTTGGGGTAGAGGGGAAAGAGGGGTTGACATTGATGGATGGAGTTAAATACCAGAGCCCTCTCCTTCACACAGACTTTTCTAAAGCAGTATTGTGACCGAAAGGCCTGGAAGATTCCAGGTGGGCAGGACAGGCTGGACAGAGCCCAACTGTCTCCCTCAGAAGGGGAGGAGGAGGGCAAGATGGGGTCTCCCGCTGTCAGAATGGAAGGATCCTCTTCAGATCTGGCAACAGCGTGGTACACAGGGGCATGGGTTCCTCAGACAGGGTTTCCTTCTCATCAGAACAGCTCCTGGGAATTACTCAATGGAACAGATGGGCTTTCCCCAGAGATAATTTAATTTTTGGTTCAGAATTACCACCAGAGCAATATCCACTGCCTCACTTACCTCTGCGGTACCGCCTTCTGACTTTTTGGACAATACATTGTTATTTGCCTTTGTTCTAAAACAGAATGACACCGTTTTGGACCTGCCTCGAGAATGGCTACATTGTAGTAAGGAAGGTCACCATTCCTTGACTCAGTAGCTGGATGTGTTATACTCTGAACATAAAACATGTTCACCGAGTCAAGCTCCTTCAAAAGACTTGAGCATATGTGTTTTTAAAAGGAGCGATGATTATTTCCCATTAGTTTTCTGACAGTTGTTCTGATCAGATGCTTGGAGTCAGCGACCTCACCACACAGTTTTCAAATAATCCAGTGGCAAAAGAGACTGGGGGTTGCCGTAGTGTTATCAGGGTGGCTATAGCATTGACAGGTATATGTAGGGCCATGAATACTCAGCTACCGAGAGGCACTTAGAATGCTTTTAACTCCCATAATGACCCTAGAACGTGTATACTGTTTATTTTTATTTTTATTTTTATTTTTTGCGTTTTGCCTTTCAGAAAACTGAGGCATAGAGCAGTAATTTGCCCAAGGTCACTAAGCTGGTAAACAGAGCAGCTGGGATTCAGAACCAGGCGGCCTGGCTCCAGGGCCCATGTTCCTAATCACTATCTCTATCACCACAAAACGGATTGGGTTGAGAGGGTGGCAGAGATAAGAAACTCAGAAGCAGTTGTTTATTTTCAAAGAACTTCTATCTTGTTCTGTTTCTCCTCCTCCTCCTCCAACCTGTTCCAACTGCTCAGAGGAGACAGATGCTTGGTGGGGGGAGTGTGAGTAGCAAAGCAAAGAAAATCCTTATAAATTATTATTTTTTTAAACTTAAGGATTAAAAACACAAATTTCCCATCACTCATTTTTGTGGAAACTAATGGGTGTCCAATGAATTGAATCCTTCCCTTTTTCCCTCAGCACATAGACACAGGGGTGCACCTGCGCATGCACACATGCATACACACACACACATGTGCACACACACACACACACACACACACACATTCTAAGTGACACTTGGAAAAGGTTCTGTGGCTCTCTCTCCCCTTTCTCAGATTCACATCACTTGGGGCTCCCTATGGCAGCCCTCTGGAAAGACCCCAACAGTTCAGGCCTTAAAAATGACTGACGAGTGAATTTTTAAGAAAAGCCTTTCTAAGAAATACTGACCAAACAGCACCATAGTATCTAAAATTTGAAGCACACTGTGGTTCATTCTCTTCTTCTTTTTTTTGCCTATTTACATATTCTATTTTTAAAATTCACATTCAATATATTACATTTAATTCAGACTCAGGAGGCCATCCTGCTGTCTGTCAAACCTTGGGAAGGCATCTTACCGGAAAATTATTGTCTTCTCCCCACTAACTTTGTTTTTAGATAACTAATGGAGTCATTCTCTGTTCCATCCTTTGATAGTTGGCCTTCCTTCCCTGGAGTGATGGCCGAGATAAAAGTAGCCAGCTTGTGTCTTCACCTCTAAAGACAGAGGAGCAAAAGAATGTTTAAGTCAGTGGGCTTATTCTTTTCCAACGTCTCCAAGAGAAAACGCCTCCATTTTGCTACGAGGAGGGTTAAATCCCTCCTTGACCTGTTGGGTAACAGTAACTCCTGGAATCAGCAAACATGGCCGATCCCAATCTGTTGGTTAGAGCACCTACATTCGAGGCCCGCTAGAGTGCACAAAGACACACAGCACCTTCTGAATGGAGTGTGGACTAGCCTTTTCAAATTCCTTAAGAGAAAAAAAAAAAAAACTTCAAGGACATGTTTGCAACAAGAGGACAGAAAAGAAAGGCATCTTGTTACTCACATTTCAATCTGCAGAATAGGTTCTGAAATCCTATGTTTGGGGAACCCCTAATGGCTAAACTTACACGAGCAGAAGGAAAATAAAATGCCCTTATTCAATTTTATATGAACATATTTAAAATGTTCCCTTTCTCCTGTCTCCATGTCTCAGACTTCGAATCATTTTGCCTCTCTCATCTGTTTCCAACTCAGTTGAGTTACAACCAATCAGATATGAGGAAAATTAGATTTTAATGGAATATTTGATTTTCATTGCTTAATTGATTTAATTGCAAGTTTCTATTTCAGACTGGTAGAAATGCAAAGATTTTCAGTCAAATGGAGAAAAGCTCCCATTTTTCTGTGTTCAACAATGACAAAGTTATTAATTCAACGTTAGCCTGGATTCTAAAACTTTAGAAGAAGGAAATAACCGGTATCTTTCCCAGTCGTTATTCTTAGACTCTGTTTCACTCTCTCTCTCTCGTGTGTACATATTCCATATCAAAATCCTATGTTTACATCTGCTTATTCTGTTTGTATTATTTTCACCTTTGTGCATGAATTTTTGTTTGTCAGGGGCAACAACACGTGTGTATCTACATATACACATACACATACACATACACATACATATACATATACATATACATATACATATACATATACATATACATATATACATCGTTTTCTGGGGGCATTTATTGCCACATAGTATTTCTTTTTCACCTCTGGTAAGATGAAGGACAGGTAGGAGAATTAGCTGTCCAGCTCCCACAGTAACTGAGTGGGCTTTCCCAAGTGCTTTTATACCAGCCTTGACACATGGATCCCAGTCTGTCTGTGTCAATGCCTACAAGGTCTATTGGCTGCCTAGGTTCAGTAACCCACAGGGAGTGCGGCAGGTGCTCCCCATCCCTTGGTCATCATTCCTATTTTGTTTTATTGATTATTTATTTTTTTAGAGAGGGAGAGAGAAGGAGGGGTAGAGGGAGAGAGAGAAGCCAAAGCAGGCTCCACACCCAGCCCAGAGCCCCGTTGGGCTTGATCTCACAACCCTGAGCTCATGACCTGAGCCAAAATCAAGAGGCAGACGATTAACCGAATGAGCCATCCAGGTGCCCTGTCATCATCCTTCTTTTAGGCCACCATATTGCCCCAGCCTGATTACTCCAACACTGCAT
Organism: Mustela erminea; assembly: GCF_009829155.1. Taxonomy (NCBI): domain Eukaryota; kingdom Metazoa; phylum Chordata; class Mammalia; order Carnivora; family Mustelidae; genus Mustela; species Mustela erminea. Next base: position 107,454,134 of record NC_045616.1, on the reverse strand, counting down.
TTCTGCATAGTTCCTGGTTTCCCTAACCCCCCCACCCCCGCCAGCATACCAGTTCTTGCATGATGCACATTTCTTTATTTGACATGAGAAGTTCTAAATTTTTAAATGCCTATCAGTTTGGGGAAAGTTAAGATTTTTCTAACCATCCTGAGAAAAGTGTGTGTGTGTACACAAACCACTGGCATATAAACATTTAACTGCAAATAATCTATATTTGAATTTCCTATCAGGTATCTTGTATACTTGTCAGTCTCTTTCACTGGAATATAATTTCTCCATATGAAAATCTTAACCTATTGTATGCTATTGAATTTTTAAATAATCAACCTTATTATGGTGGTCACCATGCTGCCTATTTTTCCAGAGACTTCTTCCTCCCCAAAGGTAGGAAAACCAAAGGGTTGAGAGCTTGAACTTTGGAGACAGATTCCCTGCATTAGAATTATGGCTCGGCCACTCACCAGTTGTGGAATTTTAGTTAATTTGACCACTCTGGCATTTATTTTCCTCATCTGTAAAATGGAAATCATAATAGGGCCTAGCTCACAAGTCATGTGTGGCTCCAACAAGATAATAGAGTTAAAGTGCTTAAAAGCCTGCCAAGCATACAGGAAGCACTTAATAAGTGAGGTCATAGTGTATGAGGTCTATGTACCAGATACAAGGCTGAGAAGTTTACATGGTTGACTTGTTTAGTCCAGTCGTACTCCACCGGGGTGGAGTGTTTCCCCCAGAAGATATCAGGGCATGTCCAGAGACATTTTGGATTCCCAAGACTGAGGGTCAGGGCTGCTACTGGCGTCTAGTGGCCAGAGGCCTGGGGTGCTGTTAAATCTCATACCATGCAGAGAACAGTAGCCTGCAACAAAGAATTATCTGACCTACGAGGTTAATAGGAATGAGATTGAAAACCCCTGATTTAATCCACGAGTTGGGGATTATTAATATTAGGTACATTTTACAGAAGAGAGGATCTGAAGCTTGGAAAAACTCTAACTTCTTAGACCACAGATTCGGTGTATCTAACCACTATGCAATAGCCTTTTGGAGCAGAAGGGTTTATTTTGGTTTCTCATTTTTGCTTTTTTGTTTTTTATTTATTTGAGAGAGGGAGGGGAGGGAGCAGAGGTAGAGAGAGAATCCTCCCGGAGACTCCCTACTGAGTGCAGAGCCTGACAAGGGGCATGATCTTATGACCCTCAGATCTAGGGTGACCTGAGCCGAAATCGAGAATCAGAAGCTTAACTGACTGAGCCACCCAGGCGCCCCTATCTTGGTTTTAAGATGAATGTGTACACTCTCTAAAAACCCCAAAAACAGAAACCTTGAGTGTTTAGTGGAAGCAAAACAGTTAAGGGATGGGCTCACCTCAATCAGAACAGACACTGTTGGGAGTGTAGTATCAGAGGACTAGAAACCCCCTCCTGTACCAGGCCTGACCCCTCTGATGTTGCTGAATCATTGGTGGGAGGATCTGGGAGCTAAGCCAAGGTGGCTGTTGTGGCGGTGGCCACTCCCAAGCTGGGGCAGGCGTCGTGTGCCCATAGTCACCGAAGCATGTATTAGTATTTTAACTACCGGCTTGGTCAGCCTTGAGAAGCACTTCAAATATATATTTTCACGCTGTCATTGCTTAAGATGAGGCCAAGTTAAAACGGTGGAAAGTGAAATCACCTAAAGAGAAAATACTGAGTAAATATCAGTATAGGCAGTAGTAGACACGGCAAAAATCATTGAGGGTGTGACCCGAATGACTCATGAATGATAAACACCTGATTCTCACTGACCCTTGAGGACAGTTCCCCTTCTGAGTAACTGACATAGGAGGTTCTGACACATAGCATGTGCTCAGGAAACACACTTAACGAAGGAACCTAAATTTACAATCTTAACCCAGCAGCACGATGCAATGTGGATGGTGGTGATACCTATAACTTCACATATAGTCCATCCTGGCCCAGGTTATACCTGAGCATTAGCAACTGAGTGGTTCCAGTTCTTAGCCTCTCGGCCTTTGCTTCAGTACGGCTCTTCTCTACACCCCCAGTGAATCGTTTCGCTCCTGTGTCCCCCTGAAACGTGAGTGGAAAATTAGCTGAATGTGTTCAGAGACTCAAGTGACTCAAAATCATCCCCTTCCTTATGACCTTACGGTCAAACCCAGATGTCACAAAGCAATAAGTGATCTGCAGCGGTCACTGGGGTCTGGGTGAAGAGGTCCCAACCACTAATGGAGGTCAGTTCCTAAACCATTTCTTTGTGAATGTCTGTTATAGGATTTGATTCTGTCTCTTGGAGCCCAGCTAAAACAAGGGGCAGTTTAGTTTATAATTCTTACAATTGTAATTTTTAATTGTGACTTGCAATGGATTAAAAAAAATCCCTTTTTGGTTTCAACTTCATATATATATATACATATATATATATATTTTTTTTTTTTTTCTTGTTGCATAAGTTCTTGGCCAATTGCAGTTCAATAGTCATTCATGTCACAGAGTCTGGAGGGGGAATGATATATTTTATGTAGCCGACAGCCTAGTAGGTTGAAGAGAGAAGTATTCTCTTCTGAAAGTAAAAATTCGATCATAAGAATGTAATCTGTTTGCAGAAAGAACTTATGTTCAATGGGTAGGTGTTTTCGTGCTTCAAATTAATATTTGTCCTTTAAAACGGCAGATGTTTAGCTGATACGTGGGCAGTCCACATGAGTAGGCATACCGTCCATGTTCCAAGTGAAGTGCTGAGAGACAAGGGTGGTTGTCACGGCCAAGGCAATCCCCACCGCCTCCGCCCACCCCTTCCACTCTGTGGGGATGATTTCTTGGCACATCACATACATACTGTTGGGCCTTACTTCTCAAAAGCATCGAAGCTACATTTTCCCAGCACAACAGAGACTCCCTGCTCAAAGCGAGGTCCTCAGACTGGCCGCCTCATCGCCCAGGAGCTGGTTAGAAATAAGAATCCCAGGCCCCAGTCCACACGGGCTCTGAACCTGCATTTTAATAAGACCTCAGGTGATTCCTACGTACACTCAGGTCTGAGAAGCACTGACCCAAGCACTCTGACCTCTGCTCTCTTTCTGGTGTCTCTTACCACATATTTCCCTTATTTATTTCTGTATTACACTTTCTATTTTGCATACTTTATCTGAGGGCAAGCGTTGTCTTAGGTTTTTAGACCTTTCTAGCTGGTAGGTGAAGTTCCTGAACATAGTGGTGCTTAATCAACTCCTAAATTTAATTTAGATACTTAGATTATGACCACAGGGAGAGTAGGCAAGCCAGAAAGAGAAGGGGGGTGGTGCATGGAGCTGTGGCTTTGTGCATACTTAACTGTTCCCCTTTCCAGCTTGGGAGTCTTGGACAAATTATTTAACTCCTCTAAGCCTCAGTTCCCTTAACTGTAAAATGCAGCTCATAACAACTACCTCATAGGTTTGTTTTAAGGATCAAATGAGATCAAACATATAAAGCAATTAGCATTGTGCTAATTAGTTCCTAGTGAGTTCTCAATACCTGTTAGCTACTATTATATTAATTATCATTTAAGCCAGTCAATTCCATACATTTCAGAACCCAAAAAGACTTCCCACCACCACCACTTTTTAAGTTAACCTTACAGTTCTCGACTAGGGTTCATTTTGCTCTCCAGAGGCTGCGGCAGTATCTGGAGACATTAGATTCCCATGAAGGGCAGAAGGCCAGGATGGTGGCCAGGGATATTCTGTAGGATATCCTACACAAGGCAGCCCTCCCAAATGAAGTGTGATAGGGCCCCACATGTCAAGAGCACCAGTGCTGAGAAACCCTCTCTTACCCACACAGGGACTGAGGTAATCAAATTCGCCATTTTTCTTAAGGATTTATGTACCTCAGTACATTTATCCTCTCAACCAATTAACGTCGGTCCCCCTTGTCAGAATTCCTTGACGAGGAACCCAGTCCTTTCCTTTGGAACCAAACCACATTCTGGAAAACCCGATGCAGGTCTGATCAACCTATCAAAGGTCAGAAAACAATAACAATTACACCGCACATTCCGTTCTTTAATATCAAAGGGAGCTAAGTTCTTTGAAATGTAAAACATCCTAAGTGAGAGAATAGTGCCTGTAATTTCCCAGGGAGCACAAGGTCATTGTAGAAATAACGCTGCTTTCCCTATTAATTTGACTCCATTTCGGGACATGCAGGAGGCCACAGTCGTTGGGGAGAGGAAAGAGGCCAAAGAAGGCTGGACCCTTGCTGCCCGTGACTGAGGTCAGGCAATGTGGTTGAGGCCCCACAGTTCAAATGAGAGGCTGGAAACAGAACAAAGGAACTGTTCCCACAGTCGATAGAAGGATCAAGCATGAAACTCCTCTCTCTCGGTTCCTGAAGAAATCAGAGATGCTGCAAGAGAAAATATTAATTTCCCAGGTACTACTTCAAAAATAAGGGCGAGGAGGGGAGCGTGAGGCTTTATTCCTACTGCGAACAGATTAAGCAGACACCAATTTACACCTCATTGTTAAGAGTAACTTTTTTCCCCACAAGTGAGACCACATTTACATCTTTTGTAATTAAGTGAAAGGGATTTTTTTCTAAATGACATTTCCCCCACCACCAATCATGAAGTAAATACTTTACGTCAAGTGGGATCAGATGCTGGAATATAGACATGAGAGCCACCCAATAAAAAAATGAATGAATGAATGAATGAATGAATGATACTGAGTCCCAGAACTACTGTCAGCTTCTTCATCCACTGGGGCTGTGGGATCACTCTGCCTGTTGGTGTTTTGGTTTTGGAAAAGGCCATGAATGACTAACTGAAGCAGTGACAGAGACAGTGGGTGGGGGTGGGGCACTGGTTATCCAAAGGGCTGGATTTGCCAGCTTCTCTGATAGCGGGAGCTGTGGTAGCGAGCTATTGAGCGCTCCCAGACATCCGGGGACACCATCCATCAGCAGGAACGCGAAGCTGCCGTAGCATCCAACCATACATCTCCTGCATACTTTGCTTTTTGGCAATTTTCATTTTTAGGAAAATTGAACATAGAGAGCTGTATATTAAGAGCTCTAAGAGACCGACATCCTTTATTCCCCACACCAGAGAATCTAGTTGGGCAAGGAGGCATTCCCCCCCTCCCCCCAACAATAGAGTTTGTACGGCTGCTATAAACAATACAATTACTGAGCCAGATAATAAATAATTGCAGAGCAACAGGGAAAATGAGGTGTGGGCAAGGAGGAGAATGGATGGTTTCAGATGAGATTTGCCCAAAGATTGAGTCAGTGAGGTGAAGTGAAGTCATCCCGGGTCCTGTCTGCTCGGCACTAACTAAGGTAAATTATTGGCCGCACCCCTGTGCTGCAAGCTGGAGGCCGCGCTGGCAGCCCAGGCTGAGCCTTTGTAAGATGGACTTTTATGCCAAGTCAAGGATTTAAAGGGAAGCCTGTGACTGGTGCTTGAGCCACTTTGGGATCAGTCAGATCAGGTGCTGGCTTCTTAAGAAAACAGTGGCAAGTCTTGTAATATATGTGTTTACAGGGCATCGACGCCAGTGCGACCCGTCCCCAGGCACGTGCCTGGGTCCATAACAGGGTTCTGCGGGGTGCATTCTCTACCCTGATACCGACATGAAAAGACAAAGCCTCAGAGGTGTTTCTCTTTAGTTTTAGGCTGTCCCTGAGAAAGGTACAAGCACAACACAAACTTTGGCTTCCAAAAAAAAGACGAGATTTACCCCTCGGATGCATCTTTCCCCTTGTCCCACTTGCTTTCTTGATTCAAGCAGGGTGGGAGAGTCTGCTTTCCTTCCCTTGGGTTCCTCCTGAGCCTTTCCGGGGTGGCTATTCTGATGCAGAGTCACCTCTCTTTGCTTTTCACTGAAGGTCTCAGGTACCTGCTGAAGAAACTCCCGGATGAAATACTTCCCAAAGAACCTTCTTGACCTTCTCTTTCCCTTGACCACAGGCTACTTCTCTGCTCCATCAAGTGATGTTCCATAAATCTTTGCAAATTGTATCAGCTGTGTTCACTTAAGGATTCTACCCACTCTCAGTATCTTCATTAAACATAGAAACTGGGACGCCTGGGTGGCTGAGTTGGTTAAACAGCTGCCTTTGGCTCAGGTCATGATCCCAGCGTCCTAGGATCGAGTCCCACATCAGGCTCCTTGCTCGGCAGGGAGCCTGCTTCTCCCTAGGCCTCTGCCTGCCACTCTGTCTGCCTGTGCTCGCGCTCCCTCTCTCTCTCTGATAAATAAATAAAATCTTTTAAAAAAACAAAACACAGAACCCAATCTGTAGCTCTGGGCACCTTAACCTGGCAGGATTATTTTATAATTTAGCGAATACTTATTGATCTATCCCATGGACCAGGCATGGTCCTAGGTGGTGCAAATCCAACAGTGAACCAAAGGAACAACAACCTGGCCTCTTGGAGCTTATATTCCAAGAGTCAGATGACAACCAAAATAAGCAAACTCTATAGTGATTTGTTAGAGCAAATTCTATAGTGATTTGTTAGTGTTAAGTGGATAAAAGAAAGAACGGTAAGGGGAAGGGGGAAGCAGGATCTTGGGGGGATGGAGTGATGTGGTTTGTGGTTTTAAATAGGATGATCAGATTAGGCATCACTGAAAAAAAAATGATGTTGTGGGAAACAGTCAAGTTAGGTGAGAGAGTAATCCATGTTCACAAGGAGGAACATTCTAGGCAGAGGCGTGCCATAGCTGGTGGGAAGAGAATGAGGGAGAAAATAGTAGGATTTGAGATCTTGTAAACTGTGGGCAGGACAAAGCATGTCAAATCTTTCCAACACTGGAAAAGACTCACTTTCACTCTGGGTGAGAGAAGGAGCTCCTAGAGGGTTTTGAGGAATTAAGTAATCTATCTGACTTACAGTACAAAAAGAATCACTCTGACTGTAGAACTGAGAATAATCAGTAAAAGGCCATTATGTAATTTGTTATCTGTTACTACTAGATAACAAATTATACCAAAGCTTGGTGGCTTGAAACAAGAGTATTATCTCTCCAATTCTTGAATTGGGCAGTTCTTTGGCCAGACTTGCCTGACTTCACTCACATGGTTACATCCCCCTGCTCATTCAAGTGGGGGCTGGACTTGAGGAAATGGTTGGGCCTCTCTCTTTCCGTGTGGTCTTTCATCCTCTAGGAGGCCAGACAAGGTTTTCTTTTATGGAGGTGGCATCCTTTCAACAAGGCAAGCCCCAATTCACAAGTACATATCATGCCTTTACTTGTATGACATTTGCTTCTGTCCCATTGGCCAAATCCAGTCTCAAGGGCACTACCAGAGTCAGTGTGGGAGCACTACAGAAGGCTACAGACACATAACAGGTAGTGTAGTTGATCAGCCCCGGAGGCCAAAATCACAGAGATCTGGGAAGCTCTACAACAATCCAGGAAAGAAATTGCCATGGAGAGCGCCAGAGGGATAACACTGGGGGTTTTCAGATTCTGATTCTGGTCTGAGGGATGACCAGATTTTTATTCTCCCTAAGTCACTAGGATAAGGCTATTAGGTTCCAGGGATTGATGATGTTCTTATTATGCATGAGATGATATCACAATAAGGTAAATAAGGTCAGGGATGGGTTTTTTTTTTTTATTGCTAATAATTATCCAATGAGTTTTCTGAACAATTTTAAACTTCGTAATTCACTTAGTGCTGTGACTGTACATGGCACCCTGTCAATATCGTTATCAACTCATATTTATTGAGCATTGTCCGAGGGCATGGTATTGCACTTGCAGTCACAGAGGTGAACTGCATTAATTCTTCCAGTACATGTGGAAGCAGTGAGGGGTTTATGGCCTCAGTCTATTAGTTGGTGCCCCAGCAGCCTCCAGAAAAGCATTCAGCTTCCAGATTACGATTCTTTATTTTCTTGGACTTGATTTAGCTTTAGCAGAATCTGGCTACATAGGGAAAATATGCAGAATCCTCTGTCTTTATGAATATGCTAATTTTTTTTTAATGAGTCTTGTTATCAGCAACTGGGACATACTAGTCCCATTTAGTGGATGGAGAAGTGGAGGCAGAGAGTGGTTAAATGATTTGGCCAAGGTCACGTACTGAAATGGTGGCAGGTCTGGGATTGAAATACGTACTTTTTCATTGCATAACACTGCCTCTCAGTGGTGCATATTACTACCGTTTCTCTCTCACACTAATACAGTCATGAAAATTCCACCTAAAAAGATTTAACTGTCATCTGTGTCCTTCCAGGGAGTATATGACACACTGTTCTTTGACATCTGCATAGTCTAATCACTGGAAAAGTGGTTTGTTTGTTTGTGTTGGTTTTTTTAAGCCCCTTATTATAGGGGATTTGTCAGCTGTTAAAATCAACACTTTTTTGTGTTAGTTAAATTCTCATCAGAAAGATGCTGTTGTTTTCAGAGCGCATCTAGAGCTTTAGGAACCAGCACATAAAATAAACTATTTAATTGAGATTCCCTACTTTCATTTTATTCTGGAAATGGTTATTCAATGGCAATTGTCTTTTTGATTGATCATTCTCTCAGAGGTTCTACCTTTTTTTTTTTTTTTCCATGAAAGAGTTAAATATGGAGCTAAGAAAGGCTGTGAGTGGATGGGGGCAGTTTTAATGCAGAATTTTCTTGTGAATCTCGGAAGTAGCACCATTAGATGTCATGCACTCCAAGATGCACTTGAGTGTACACCCTCCAGAATGTCTGTTTGTTGTAATTCCATCGCATTACATATTTTAGTGCATATCTCTTCCTCGCAGCTTCCAGAGCTTTTCAGATATTCAGCAACAGAAATTGCACTGTTTTATCCTGGATTTTACAAACAGCAACCAGATTATTGTAAAACAGAACTATCTGATAAGTAAGGTTGTGAATTGCTTTTGTGATTGTCATGGGTAAGACTATTGGAGAAACTGGCAAACAGTGCAGTACACTGGTTACTGTAAAAATCAAGCCTGTAACTGTGAACGTGTTTTTCTGATGAATACGTTCAAGGCTGTGATCATTGTGCAACTTCTGGTTGGATGCCTTCAAATGTTCCGTATTGAAAAACATCAGTAACAAGAACCAAATAGTCCACCAAAGCCTGTATTCAACTCAACGGAGAGGAACATGAATTCTTACTTAGAGTCTCATTGAGGCCAACTCTATTCGGTCCACCATGGGAAGCAGAGATTTGAGGTTCCCTCTTGACTTGCTTTCCATTTTTGCTTTATGATTAGGTGGCTGCTACTTCGGTTTTCACTTAAGTCGGGGGAGGCGTTCAGATCACTACACAAATCAGAAATGGAACACAGACGAGATGATTTCTGTTCAGCAGACAAAAACCAAAATGTCAGAACAATGGTAATTAATGTAAGCAATTTTATAAGCAAAATAATTTGTTTTAATTGGCTAAATAAGATCTGATATAATTATAATATTCGGTAAACTGATTTCAGAAAACTATATCACCATCCTTTAATCATATTATATATTCACTGCAATTTTGAAAACAGACATGAAGATGAACCTGAATTATCTCTTCTTTACAAGTTAGAAGGATACATTAAGGGCTTTTTGAAACGTTAGGGATTATGCCTTTTTTTTTTTTTGGAGGTTTGTTTTTTGTTTTGTTTTTGAAAAACAGTAATTTCTGGACAATTCCAGTATCTTGAGTCTCCATCAATCACAGATAAAAGCACTAGGAGGGTGAAAAATCTTCCCTAAGGAAGTTCCATTTGTCCAAGGAGTAAGGCTTATGAGGGTGAAGGGTCTTCCCCAGTGTTCTTTCCCATCATAATCCCCTAAGGAAGAACAAACTTCCCAGAATAGGTAAGTGTATAATTGGGGTTGGAATGACCTGACAGGTGAGACCCAATGGCATTGAGAAACCTTCTGTCTAAGGATTAGTTGTTGGTGGGTCAACACAAGCTGACTTCAAACTAATGTGTAAATGATTGAGGGAAAATGATATCCTTCAAGGGGACAGTTGCTAATTCTTCCTACTGTAAGGATCTCAGTTTGTTGGAATGAGTTAATTTTGACACTAATTTAAACACTGGTTGACTCTGAACATTTGCTCAAGTAAATAATGAATAGCCCTCATACTATCTAAGGAGTGACAAAGCTACAGAAAATTCCTATGCATCTTTGCCACTAGTCTAGCGGTATTCTAACAACAGTTTTCTAAAGGCCAGAGACTGTTATAAGCCCTTTCACATAATTTCTGAATGTTAGAATTTTATACCTATCAATATGTTCAGTGCAAACACCAAATAAGCACACACACACACATGCATACCCTATGTACAAGATTGTAGTCAAAGAAATAGCAATATGTGTTATATTTCTTCTTAAAAAGTAAAGATGTTTCCTACAACCTTTAGGAAACTTAAAATTGATATGAGGAAATAAGAGCGACCTGCAGATATTAGAAGAATAACAGTTCACCAACAGTATGAGATATCCAAAGGCAGGACGAGATTAATTTGGAAAATTATATGTAATAAAATGTTCCAGGCAATGGGTTCTTTGAAATTCAAGAAAAGAGCATTTACCATGAACTAAAGTAATTTAGAAAGGATTCTTCGAGGATGAGGAATTTTTATATTGAACAAAGGGTAGCATACATTTAACAAAACAAATTTCATAAGAAATAACAGATGGATGTAACAAAATATAAAATATATGTGGATGTATATAAACCAGTTGGGTAGGATTTTTTTTTAAGTCACTAGAAATAGGTGGATATAGGCAAAATTGAAGGATGACTATTCACTCATTCATTATCAAATATATATCTATTGAGCACCCACTATATGCTAGGCACTGCTAGGAATATAGCAGTGAACAACAACATATCTGACTTCATGAAGTTTATGTGAATATCAAAAGACTGTTACAAGACAACGAGAATTTGATACCATTGATTATCCTGTTTGGGGCACACAGGGCATTTCTCTTGCTTTTCACTTGTGCACAGGCAGGCAGGGACCAAAAATATGTATGTGCGCACATATGTGTATTTGTGTGTGTGTATACATGAATTCATGTGTATCTCTTTTAAATACAAATATATGTATATATATTTATATTAATAAACACATTCAACTTGTTAAATATTCAGTGACATTGTTTATCACCATGTACGTCAAAAAACATGATATTGGTTGGCTGAATATTTTATTTCAGGTGCTTTAGCATTGTATAGAGTTAGCTAGAAGGAAAATAAATGAGAATATAATTATTGCATTTACTTAAAAAGAAAGAATTAAAGGTGTCTGAACAGCGTGGTTATGTGAGTGGTTATTTCTGCTTTTCTGTGTAACCTTAAATAGACGACTTTCAGCTAATAACCTATACTTTTCCATGCATGGGATGGGGGGCCTGAGGGGCCTATCTTCAGACTATAAATGTCAAGGATGAGGAACCAAATCAAATTGATGAGTATCACTTTCTTACAGCTTGTGGGTGTGTGTGTGTGTATGTGTGTAGAACGTCATTCGTTTCTATCTGCATGCCTCATTCATATGTAATGTTTATCTTTTCTATTATTTTGTATAATTATGAATTTTTTCATAGAAAGGATGATGATACCATTTCCTCAAACAACAGAGTCACTGAATTTAAATATGGTTAGAAACTTTAATCCCCATGAGCACAGATGATCAAGCAGTCAACAAACATATACCGCGTATGCAAGCTACTTTGTTTAAAGACTTACGGGAGATACTAAAGATCCGGAGATGCTTTAAACATGAATATTGCTTTCTTTTAGTCTGTAATGTAATTGGAAAAATAGGGCATAAACCTGAAAATCCAGGTAATAAACCAGATACATTATAGGCTAAGTTGTAAATGATCAGGTGGATAAAAGTAGCTAGGAGGTTGAAAGACTAGGGTCTATATCCTGGCTCTGCCATTTGTTCCTTGTGTGACGTTGGCTAAATTAATTCTGCTAAACCTCAATTTCTTCCTCCCCAAAATGGTTCTAATAGCAGCCATTTGGTGTGTTTTCATGACATTCAGAAATTAGAGGCAATGAATAAATCTTGGTCGTTTAATAAGCATTTATGTTATTCCTAAATATTCTTTTTTATTATTACAGAATATTTTTTATTGTGTAGGTGCTGGCTGTATACTAGCTATTATGCTAATTGCTTTACATTCATAGCTAATTAAGTTAAGTCATCGCAGTATTTTTCAGATGAGGAGAGAGAAGGCGAACAAGGGAAGGGACCTCATCGATGTCCCACAACTAGGAAGCAAATTTTCAGGGTCAGGAGTTAGCCTTAGGAACAACTTAAAGCAGAGCTTCTACTTACCCATACCATCTTTCCTGGAGCATTCGAGTAGCTACTTTGATTAAAGCAATTTCACCACTGTAAACTTCAGGAGGCCAAGAAAGTCTTTGGGGCTGACATGTAATTTGTCCTGAGCGCTGAGCGTGGGTAAAGAGATGGATAAAGAGTTAAATGTGTTCTGATGAAGGAGAAGGGACTATTCTAAAAAGAGCAAGGAATGCGCCTGAGGCTCTGGGAGGGCGGGTGAGATCCAGCTAGAGGAGCCCCCAGCTTCCCGGGAGGACATGGAGGGGTTGGTGTCAAAATGCAGAAGTTACTGAATATGAGGGGGAAAACATCTGCACTTTGTTCTCTAAAGAATTGTGAACCTTGGGTGATTTTTTTTTTTCTTGTAAATACTAATATTCATTTAGAATGAGAGAAGTCACAAATTACAAATCCGAAAAGGCCCATAATTACAAATATTACAATGGCCAGGAAAGCAACACAATCGTTTTAGGATCAGCCTGCTCCACCTCTAGGGTTGTTTCCCCTGCAGTGTTTGCTGCCTGCTCTTTGTTTCTTCAGATGGTAATGGCTTTCCCTATCATTTTTTTAACCTTTGATGGGTTTTAAGCGGATACCTAAGATAATGAAATAAAACAGACTTTCAATTGCCCAATCAATAAGTATTGGGAATGGATGTCAGTCAGAGTGGCATTTTAAGAAGGTTATTCTGGCTTGCGAAGGATAAATTGGAGAAGAAAAGAAAACCTCTCAAAATGGTCATTTTCAATAGCCGTGTCATGACAGTTGGGAGAAGTGTCACCACTAACAAAGTACTAATAGTCAAGTATTGGTTTGCCGAAGATTAGCTGCTTTCTCCATGAGAGCAGATTCAAGGTCATTCCTAGAATAACGTCGCCCTCCTTCACTTAAATTCCAAGTGCTTTCTTGCAAGAGGGAAAGGCTCAGGTGTCACAATTTAGTTTGGTCTTTGGCAGGACCCTAGGAGTGTCCCCAGAGGAGAGTGAGTGCTGCGTTTCATCAGCCTCCATGTGTCTCAGGATGGGAACGCCTGGGGAAGTGCTGCATTAAAGGGTGATTGCTACGGTCCAGGCCAAAGTGCCCAGACTGAAAATATCCTACAAGTCTAGAAAGGAAATAACAACTTTAAGAGATGGGTTGGGTGGGTGGTATTTGAGAGTTCCTGATGATTGAATGATGAGAAAGGATGGAAAGAAAGCGCTCTGGGTGACTGTTAGACTTCCGCTCCTCACGCAGGTGAGGAAATGGAAGAACTACCGCTTGCTTTGAGAAGCGGGGTCATGAGTTTCCTTGTCCAACTTGTTGAGGTTGTTAAGTGTATTATCCAAGCAGGAGGACCCAGAAAACAGTTTGACTAACTAGAATTTACAGGGAAGATCGAGGGGGAGGAAGTCTTTGTGAGTCGGCTATTGTCTATCTTAGCTATTAAAAAAAAAAAAAATCTCTTGGGAGGATTTTGTAATAGGGGGTAATATGTATGACGTGCTCGCTGTGTGCTAGAACTCACAACAGCACATGCAGTATTTTTTCCTAATGACAGCCCTGTGAGGCAGGTATCATCAGGACACCCACTTGTAGATAAAAGAGCCACAGAAAAGCAAAATAACTTGGTCAAGGTCACACAGCAAGGTGGTATAGAGCTGGGATTCAATCCCAGGCAGCCTGGTTCCCAAAACAGCCCTCAACCACCACATACTCCACAATATAAACACATGAACATAAAGCTGTCCCACAGAGAAATATCTTGTAAAAAGTCACATTCCATTAAGAAATGTTACATGATTGGGGCCACCTTTGGCGCCCTGCACAGCCCTCTTTCACAGAAGAGATCTGAAGAATAAATCACGTATATCAAGCTACAAGTGATGTCCACTCAGGGTACCTACCTCCTCACTAGGAAGCGGTAAAAATAAGCAACAACACTGACAGCCATTTATAGCTTTTTAAAAAAATCTTTTTATCACCTTGATTTGTTTTTATGTTTCCTCGACTAATGTCTCGCTGATCCTGGTCAATAAGCCCCAGGCCCCTCCCTGCTTTTATTGCCCTGAAACAGTTGTATTCTTGTAAGAGAGTCTTTATTTTTATTGACAGAAAATTCTCAGTCTACTTACTCCCTTGTATAAAGTTAATTTTAACTATAGAACCTGTATCAATAATGTCATTTAAAGGAGGCTGCTTCCAATACACTCTGTGAAATGTCTGCAGAGAATTTCGGATTTATCAGGGCACACTTCCCTCGCTACTCGCTGGCCCTGCAGCTTCCTTTCTCTTCTACATCTGAGCATTCTCTGTTCTCTGGCCAGCTGCCTTCTGTTCAGCCCCTGTGTGTTCTCCATTCTCTGCTCTGCCTTAATGATAAGGAGGGTTTCATCTTGATCACAGTGCAAGGAGGGAGGGTGGGGGACTGTGAACTTCTTTATTTGGGTCCAAGCTGAAAACATATCCTCTGATTGGCAAACCACAAAAATTATAACACTTCGAGTTTCATATGAGCAAGCAGTCAGTCCCTCTTGGGATAGAGCGCTGTGACCAGGGCGGAGGTCTTTTTCCTGGACCGGTTGGTTCTCACTCTGTATCTGGCCGCTGACACGGGATCTCCACAACGCGAGAAGCCTCGGGTCCATGGCTGTACTGGTGGGATGCGCAATAGTTGACGTGAAATGACTGAGTTTTTACTTTTATTTTTTCCGGAAGAATAACTGCTGTAAGTAGGACACATGGGACTTATTTTCCATTATTAGAATTGCTTAATTTCAAAAATATGGCCAGTCGAAAGCTTGGGTGTCTCCTCTTCCTGCTGGATTACTACCACGTTAGTTCAGGTTACCATGGAAAGCCAGCAATTATTTTCACCAATAACTTAACTTATACCAAACACTTGACCTTGGAATCGGTAATTTACATCCTTAGAAGAGAGGTCACTTAGGGAATTTAACTGTGTAATCCTAGCCCCCATGTGGCAGAAGATGAGTAGAAATGGAACAAAGCTGGTAAAACACCATTTGAAACAATTTGATTTAGGAAATCATTTTTCGACTTTATTTTTAAAATGGAACCTACTTTAAAATGGTACAGGGAGGCAGAAGGATGCAGCAAAAGCCTATGGAAATAGTGACTCAAAAACTCGGTTCCAGGACTCAAGAAGGCAAGCCTGTTGTCACATTTGGAGGGAAACCAGGAAGAATTTAGGTTTTCACTTTCCTAATAGCTTCTTTTCCCCCACCTTTCCTTCAAACATCTTGTCCTCCCTTTTATTTTGCCCTTATTAATAAAAACTAATAGAGAGAAGCCGCCTTTCAAACTTTAACCCGGAAACCGAGGTTTTGCAAGTACTAATATGTTGGTGTGGGCGTCTTCTCTTAAAGACAATTATCAAGACGAAGCATTTGTTTCTTCTTTTGTTTACCCATGGCAGTTTGTCAGCAGTTATGATAAGTAGAGTTCCATCTGCCAGTAAAACTACGTTGCAAATTGCCATAGAAATTAGCAGCTTTCATTTTTGCCTACATAAATAAATATGCGAAATAAATTGCACATAAATGCATCCTAAAAAATCACAGGTACACCGCACAGTTAAATGCCAATCAGACAAAACCAGAGACACATTGCGATTATCTCAGTTTTCAAACCTGGAAGATACACGAATGTGTTTCTAAATGAGAGAGGCAGTGTATCATGCTCGCTGAGATAAAAACAGAAGCTGCCAGACACTGCACTGTGGCTTTATTCTCAGAATCCTTTGCCTGAAACCCGCTCTATCTTTTCTCCGTGTTCTCCCCTCTCTCTCCCCCCCTCTGTCTGTCTCTCTCTTTCTGTGTGTCTCTCTCTCCTTCTCTCCCTCTCTCCTCCCTGTCTTTTCCCTCGCTCATTGTTCTCTCTCTCCTCCTGCCTTTGATGCACATACGTTGTCACATTCCATTGACTCTCTCCTCTTCTCTGTTCTTACACTCAAGCCTAGCGGTGCTTTCGCCAGGCAGCGGCAGCCTCTCCTGCGAGTTTTAGTCATGTGTGCAGCTCAGTTTGATCGAGCGTTCCTTTTCTGCCTTTTCACTCTTACAAAAGATTAAAAGGTGGCGTCACATTGCTCCCCTGTTCCTTCCCGCAGGAGGGACTTAAAAGGGACAACAAAAACTAATCACTTTCAATAAGCATTTTCTTGCTAGGGAAAACTAAAAAAAAAGAAAGAAAGAAAGAAAGAAAAGGGAGAGAGAGAGAGAGGGGAAAAAAAAAAAAAAAGGCAGGGGGGTGGATTTAGCGGTGTAATTGGAGACCGGTGGTGAGGATTGGGGCGAGCTAGAGATGTTGCACGCTGCTAACAAGGGAAGGAAGCCTTCAGCTGAGACAGGTAAGAGCGCCCATCGGAGGGTTTGACCGAGTGGCTTAGTTAAATCTCTGTTTTCACCGTTTTGTAATTGAGAAAGGCATCCGCAGCAGAAGCCGATTTTTCAGTCGGCTTCCTTTTGTTTAACATAGAAAGTACCTGTATTAATTTTGATGAATTAGAGCATGCAGCAAATTCAATTGAAAATAGATTTGTATAGTAAATGCATTTATACTGAATGATTTCTCCTCCGTTTTATTTAAGGAGAGAGATGAGAAAGATGATTTTGATCCGAATAGCACTTTGCATTATGTTAAATTCTAAACAGCTAACGGAGAAAAATAATAATCCAATCGATCCTGTTTTTGAACTCTGGGACTTAAAGCCTGGGAGAGAGCTGGCATTTGGAATTTTTCTTCTAACTGAACTTCTGATGTGTTATAATAATTTTTCACTAGAGGTTTAAGCAAGGGTAGAGTTTATTTAAGTCTAGTTGCTGCGGTGTGTTTGGTGTGGATCTTGTCAGTGAAGCTGGAGGTCCGTAACCGGTATCAGGTGGATGTTTCATAAATGGAGATTGAGTGTTGTCCCAAATGAAATATGAAGTTAAAACATCAGGTTAGGGCATGTTTTAGAAAGGGATCCAGTAAATAATTAGGATAACTGAATTACGACAGTTTGAGAAGGGAGTTAACTCTGGAGGTGCTGTTTGGTAAGCCTCCCTGGCTTTTGAGCAACTCAATAATGAAGGGGGCTAATTATCAGGCTCAAGTTGGAACTTTGCATTAGGACCCTAAATATAGAATGCATGTGGATGTTCGCCGTAGGTGGCTTTTAGGAAGCTGTCCCTTTTGTACGCTATGAATGAGAGTTGTGGATTTTATTTGATGGCATTTCTCCTTTAAAGAGCTTTGGGATGAAGCTTAAAAGGCTCACATCTATTTTAACATTGAACAAACACAAAATGCAATATACTGTGGTCTCCCGGTGCCTGATTTTTATTGCTGCTGCTGTTGTTTTAAGGTTTTGATAATTTGTTTTTAACCTCGGTCTTCGTTGGTTTTGTGTTCACTGCCTCTGCTGCTAAAATATATTGCTGGCATGAATGAACTGAGATTTGGGGATGCAAAACAAAAAACAACAACAAAAACAAAACAAAACAAAACAAAAACACAAAGAAAAGAAAAAAAGAAAAAGAAAAAAAAAACAAAACCCTAACTAATTAACCAGAGTTTTTATTTAAGGATATCAGAAATCCAAATTGTATCCAGGTTTGTTATCTAAGATGTTACCTAAAATGTTGGAAGTAATTTTTAGGTAATTTTGGGGGGGATGGACAAATCTGAATATTAAAAGTACAAAATTCTGTTGAAAGAATGCTTCTCTGGAATGAGATATAGAAAGGTGACTTTAATGCCTCCACAAGGTTTGGTCCTGGAAAGAGCTGCTGTACTGTTTGGCACCGTTGAGTCCAACAACCATGAACGAGAGGATATTTTATATATTTATTTCGTGATAAGATTTTTTTTTTTCTTCCCGACTTTCCAAACTGGACTTGCTCTACCATGCCTCGTGTTTGCCAGACCCTCTCCTGGCATTCTGTGGGTGCGGCACGTGAATCCAATTTTACGAGTGTACGTGAGGAGCTGCTGAATTTTGGGGAGTGGGGTCTCATCAGACTTCATCATGGAGAGATAGCCAGCGGAAGTTCTGACGGAAGACCCCTTCAGACAGGTGTAGGGCAACTTCATATCTCCATCATGGTGAAAAGAGCAGAGAAAGATGTGGACAGAGGCAGAAGGAACTGCGATAGCATGTTGATGGAGTCATGCTGGTGGTAGCCTAGTGAGTTTTTAAAATCACATCACCTGCAGTTTTCTTTCTTCAACTTAAGAAACTTTGCAGAATCTCGAAGTAGTTCCTCTCAGATTCAGTCCGTGTCTCGACATCGCTTTCTCTCATAAAATCTTTTCTCTGACTCTCGCTTCACCCAACTCCCCAGTGTTAGGCTGCCGCTGATAATGATGGTTGTTTCCTAAAGAAGTGACAAGTGTTGAGAAGATGGGCCAGGAGAAAGAGGTTGTCTGCATCGCGTGTGTGTTTTAATTTTGTTTATGAAAATGACTTCTTCAAGGTGAGGAGATGATAAATTTGAAGTTGCTGCTTGGCTCTCTGTGTCAGCGAACCACTGCCCTTCTGCCCTTCTCCTAGACGGCTCAGTAGAGCTAATGTGGGCAGAAATAATTCGGTTGTAAAACTGGGTGGTAGTGCAGCATGCACTTTTTAAGCAGATGGTAACCAAAACTATCCTTACTCAAACTATCTGATTCATATAAATAGCATTTTTCTGGCTTTTCCAGTAGATGTTGCTGGAGAGCAAAGAAAAGATCTTTTTTTTTTTTTTTTTTTTTTAAACAGGAAAAAGAGAAATGCAGTAGACTTATAAAAGCCAACAGAAAAGATCCTTCTCCCCAAACTCTGCTGATAGCATTTTGCATAATCTGCTAATTAATGAATTACATTGAATCATTACCTTTTATGATGTTCTATAGAAAGCTATTAAAACTTGAGTTAGATTTTAAAATGATGGGATTGTTCTCTTTAGTCCCTATATATAATGTCTGTTTGCTGTTTTCCGTTTTTAAAAAATCAAGTTAACAGCACATTACTATTCAGAACATTTCATCCCTGAATGCTAAAACCCTTTAACATGCAAATATGATGTCAGAGGAAGAACTGAAATAGAATACTCTGAGAAGAGTAATGATCAAACGCATTATAAAAATATGCACCAGTTGCCAACATGTAATGAAATATTAAGAAATTAAAAGCATGCAACCTCTAAAGTAATAGAATTTCATTGCTCTGAGACTGTTTTCCCACTGAATATTAAGTGCTTAATAGATCTATCTGTAAAAAAAACAATCGAAAACCTACATGGTTTGTCACTGAAGTTCTTTCATTATATGATTTTGAAAAATTAGCCCAATAGGATTTTCCTCAGACTAGGAAATGTAATTAACATTGGATATTAAGTGCCAGATTTCCAAAGCAAAAGCCACAAAGCTTGATGGAGAAAATAGGAATGCAGAGAGCAAGCATCAGCACTACAAGCTGAGGAGACCCACGCTGGAACTACTCTGCTCGTAATCACTCTGATAAAATGACAAAGATGTCCCAGAGGAGCCTGGGATTCTAGTACCCAGACATGAACTGATGCAATTTCAGGCAACCAATGACCTCTATCTGTGGGAATATTTATTTTTGGAAATGATCGATTAACTGATTTCAATTGTCAAAGAGAAGTGTATGTATTTTTTTTCCCCCCAGCGCATGGGGGCCTTGGATATTACAAAAGCACATTCACATAGGACAAGGGTACAAGCTATGTGGTAGAGCTTTCGGTTTTTCTTACCTTCACCAGTCTGAGCTCTTTTCTGGTGGATTTTCCCCTCTTCATTGAAGCCCTTCTTTGTCAGGTTTCATTCCTGAGGTATAGAATGCTCCAGAGGTTGTTTTGATTTAGCACCCATCCGTTTCTCTTTTCTGGGAGAAAAAAAGCTTATCTTTAGAAGACATGAGTGTCCACTACTCCTATTTTGTAATTAGCACTATAAGTCCAGTGGGTAAGAATGGTCCTTTTTTTTTTTTTTCCCCTCTGATTCCAATACATTTTTGTGCTTGACCTATAGTAGTTTTGTTTTGGTTTTTTTCTGTCTTTAAGAAAACCTTTACAATTTGATAGGAGATTTTAGTTTCTCTTTCTGGTGTGTTTGCTTTTCACTTTTGGTATTCTCTGTTTTCATTATAGCTCTTAAGCACTGACTATGCCCAAAACACCCTGACTTAAATGTACCAAATGATACCTCACACAACAACAGCAAATGTCTTTCTTCTCCATGAGAATCTTAGGAAGGACAAAGGATGGGAGCCATGCCTGGAGAACTGCCTAGTGGGTTACAATGTACCCAGTTCTAGCACCTTCCTTAAGAGAACAGAACAGAACAGAAAAGGTCACTGCAGGTTAAGGAGATCCTGAGGGTGGAAGCCTTTAAGTTAGGAGTGAAAGGTGAAGATACAAAATCATCTTGATGAGCAGAGTGAGGGGTCATGTGGGATGTAATACCAGCAAGAATGGGTGATGCCAATATGATCGAGAGCCTTGAGTGGCAGGTCAAGGTATTCAAGAGCCACTGAAAAGATGAGATCTGGAATCTTCTGGAAGGGTTCCTTTGGAAAGAGAATGGGGAAGGAGTGGAATAGTGGGTCCATACCATCCCCCTGCCCACCAGACAGACACTGTAATACCTATCTAGGGCCATCTGCTCTTCTATTATGTTGTGGCCTTGAGGGAGCTATTGTTACTAGTGGGATAATGCCTTACTCTGTCGGGATGTTGGTGAAAAAACAGTGAGAACCCCTTGTCTAGAGGCCAGAAACCAGGGGCTAATCTATTGCATTAGCCTAGACCTAGGTGGTAAGGTTGAGAAACACTGTCAAGGGGAGGGTGAATGGCTCTGAGAAACACCTTCCTATTATAATTATTGCAATTTCTTGTATGTACTGTAGATGTCATGGCCTCATTAGGCAGGGATTTTGTGTCTATGCATTTGTTTTCACAAGAAAAAACCTTCACCATTTGTCAGAGATGAGACCTGTAATTTAGAAGGTGTGATATTCTCTGCATACTATTTGGATATAATCAATTAATGTTATGTTCATTTCCTGTTTTCTGACATTGTTTAAGATGGATTTTTATGATCCTTTAAGGGTTTTCATCTCTCTGAGAACATATATGCTGTATTTGTTGAAATTAATTACCTCTCTGAATTGCCCATCTGTCAGCTACTTTCTATAAACCTTGACTAACTTACCTTGAACTCTTAGATGTGTAGTGTATTTGACTGACTAAGCTGTGGAGACTCCCAAATTGTATAATGAAAGTTTATATGTTAACATTTAAGATGTTTTCTTGCACGCAATAGACTTCATAATGAGAAGGAGCAGAAATAATTATTAGCATAGTTAAGTAAGTGGAGTGCCACCCTTTTTCTCAGAAATTGATTTAACCAGAGACTATTTAGGTGAACAGGGTTACCAACATCACCTTGGAACCAAGCTATAGATGATTGCCTTGCCTTGTCCTCCAACCACTTTAATCTAATTTGTTCCATTTACTTCTCTAAGCTTTTTATCTTCCCACCATTTTAATACCATCAGAAATGGGGGCTGCCCATGACATTCACACTTGACATTATCAAACACAAAAGGCATCACTCTTGCACTTGACTGCATTACAATGCAAGGGAAAAAAATAGATCCCAAAGGCTTAGAAATTATTGTTTCGTACCTTGAATGTAGGTGGTTTTTTTTTTTTTTTCCTCCCCTGTTTCCTCCAGCCTGCCTCATTTGACTGTCTTTGCTTCTGTGGGTTTTCAAAGAGTTCTGAAAACCCTGGAAAAATCGGTCCTCATGAATCTATAACATACACACCATTATGTTCACTGGAGGGATGCAAATTAATACAATGGAAATCTACAACTCTATTATTAACTATTATTTGCTAGGCATCAACCACATTTTGATGCAGTACCGAAGTTGAGCCTTGCACTTGAACTGTGTTTTTACCGTTGACTTCAGTTCTTCTGACAGACAGCTGTGGCCAAACCTTTTCCTGACTCACACATCTGTGGTCATTGCAGTAATTCCATTATTGCTGCATAGACCTGAAATCTGTTGAATCTGTAGCAGTCCTGAGTCCGTCTACCCAGGAAATCTGTGTGTGTGTGTTAGGGTCGGGGGAAGGATTCTTAAAGTTAATATAGATTTACTTATACCTCCCTTTGCTTACTATTCTGAACTTCCTATCAAAAACAATTCCCTCCCTCCCTGGCATATATAGGATAACATTTGTGAGTTGGACAAATAGTGTTATCAGATTGTCGTGAATTGCTTCAGTAGTATGACATCATGCATCGGGATTGCGTGTGCTGTAAAGCTCTGTAAAACAGCCAGCTACATGGTATCCTACAGGTTTAATATACTTCTGCAGCCTTGTACTTGGGAAGGATTTCTGTAATTGGAGACAATCTAGCAAGGAGAACTTTTTAAGCCATTGGAGGCCGAAATACAAGTTTTTGAAAAATGTGACTTCATAGGCTTGAAACTGAATGGATTACAAATTTCTCTTAACTGGACAGAATCATAATTGCATATATAGTACAGTCCTGATTCTCCAGGGTTTGAATTTCCAGCATGGGGATTATCCAGATTTCTTCTCTGACTCCCGTGTCTTTTCTCTAACTACCTGACGTGAATCATTTCTTTAATCATTGGCACCTCTGCTAATGGTAGGGAAGGGCTTATTTGAGCAGCAAAATCCAAACCAGTGAATTATCTTTCAGAAGACCTAATTATGTAAAAAGTCTGAGTGGCTAGATTTTTAAAGCTATTCATTAAAATTTAAATTCACTAAAATTTGAAACTATTCACTGACTAAATTTCAATTTTGGTGCCCCTCTTTCTACTTACATATTTACTGTAGGTGTTCATATATCAATATTTTACTGTCATTGTAAGAGGCAAAAAGTAAACCAACCTTCTCTGAATGATGTCAAGTAATTGGTTTCATTGTTCTGGTTTATATCTTCCCCCCTCACCTGCCATCCAGACCAACTATCATTTTGAATTAACTAGTTGGATATTGTACCTAGCTGGCACCTTATCAGGCCACTTAGGGCAAGCCAGTGTACCTTGTGCAGGTTGTCAGGGTTCTGACTAGCATTTTCCTCTAGTATTAAGTGCAAACATGGATTATTGGTGCCCAAACCCCACTGAGCTAATCTCCAACACCATTTCTAGCCCTTTTCCATCATCAGCTCACTGCCAGTCTGTCCTTGATAAACTATTTATATTTAGAATTTGCCCCCTTGGAGGTCTTCAAAGTCCCAGAGGACTTTAAAGACTTTAAAGCCTCTTAGATACCAGAACTAGGCTGAAATGGTGAAAGTGGTACTGGAAGTGTAGCTGGCTTTTCCAGAGAGGTTGGCATTCCCAGGCACTTTCCAAGTTTACAGAACAGGGCGCAGGATTCTACCTACTGAAAACTGCTACAGAATCCAAATTTGATTTCCTCTCCTTTGTGTATACATCAGTTGTAGCTTGGACGTTTTAAAAATCTTGTGGTCATATATGCCACTTTGCAACAATGTCTTGGCAAATAATTGACTCTGTCTCATACTATCCTTATTTGACAAACATGTCTGTAAATAATTGGTTGCTCCATAAGGTGCCTAATCTAACTTCATAAGATGTTTCTTTTTCTAAATCTATTATATTAACATAATGTAAGTAATAAGATATATGCCATGTAATAGAGTTAACACAAATATAATGAAGGGCAAAAAATGTTACAACTGTTTTGATACTAAAAATATTAACACTAGATTAAAATTGACTATATTAGAATTGGGGTTTTTAAATGCCGAGGTGTGGTTGACGTTGTAGTGTAATGGCCATAGATTCCCACCCCTATTTTATTTTTTTCCACCCATATTTTAAATGAGAATTTAAATTGCAGTACTCAGTATGCAGTACAGAGAACAGAAAACTTCAATGACTACTAGAAAAACAATTGATAAATCTAGTCATGAGTTCTGTATGTATAGGAGGTCCCTCATCATTTTTTTATTTGTGCACATTTATGGGCATATGTATCTATACATACATGCATACATATATGTTTCCTCTCCCTATATATGTTCAAACTTCTATCTCTGTCTCTGTATCAGTACCTATATCAATATCTTTATCTACTACATCAACATTCAGAGGTAGAGGGAGAAGGGGTATATTCTAGTAAGAAACAGTGCAACTATACGCCTGGTAAGATAATGCATTTTCTCCAACTAACCTTGTTCATTTCCCACAACCTGACATTCATTGTGCTAGGTAGCAGGGATGCCAAGGCGAACCAGACATAACTCTTAAGGAGTTCATGATCTAGTCCTCAATTAGAAATTATTTTAATGTTGAATGTTTCACTCGGGACTATATTTAACAATTGGAAACACAGAGGAAAAAAAATTCAAGGCTAACCAAGCCATCTGAGCTCTCACTAGGTACGTCTAAATTTGACATCCTTTGTGCCTTGGTCAGGAAGAAGCCTGGAAAAGAAATACAGCAAGTGTGATTTGGGGGAAGAATATCCTCACA
Source organism: Mustela erminea (assembly GCF_009829155.1). Classification (NCBI taxonomy): domain Eukaryota; kingdom Metazoa; phylum Chordata; class Mammalia; order Carnivora; family Mustelidae; genus Mustela; species Mustela erminea. Next base: position 107,429,278 of record NC_045616.1, on the reverse strand, counting down.
TAAAGTGATCTAGTCTCAACTAGAAAGAAGTTTGGCTTTATGGAAAAGCCTGGCCAGTGTGCCTGAATTCTGTAGTACTCTTTACTGTTGGCGAGTCACAAAGCAAAGATAGGGGTTAGTTTGTTTGAAATTCACTTTTCGATGAGTCCTATACAAGTGAGGACACAGGGAAAATGCTATCAACATGCTTATTATTACACATGTACACCTAAGGGTCTTGTTTGAAAATGTATGCAAATAATATGTGCATATTTTTCTACAGTGAAATGGGCTTATATAGTTAAGATCCCTTTATTCTCAGTCTTTATGGCATTTATGATGTATATGCTCTATGTGCTTATAACCACATATTGTATGTGATTTATAGACACGCACATATAGTCTCTAGAGGTCAGTAGAATATAAGAAATGGGCAAACATTCACATCTAGATGAGACTTAGAGATGCTAGGGACCATTTTTCAAATGGCAAAATGATAATAGTCTACTAATGACATTAAGAACTAAAATCATTAATCAGTGTTAACAAAAAAGTCATGTCATTCTTGTTCCTGAAATGAATCTAATCTATTTGTTTTAAGCAAATTTCAGATAAATGAACATTCACACGGCAAGAACCTTGACAGAAACTCAAGTTATAATTACTTCCCAATGGTTTATTATGAGACTGTGATTCCTTAGTACTCTTTTTTGAAAATATTTTAACATTACTGGAACCTAAGGGTAAATTGTTTTTAAGCACTTGATTAATTATATCCAAAACTTATTTCTATTTTAGCTGCCAATTCAGTTTCCTCATCTCTTACAAATGAACGATTTGATGATTTATATGTTGCAATTCCATTTATTCTTATGAACTAAATGTCCCTTTTAAAATGTATTAGAAAAATGTGATTTATTATATATATAAAGCTAAAAATGTTGATAGTTCAGCAAACTACTGCACAGCTGAGCATGTTTCTTAAGTTTTTCCCCAGAAAAGTCATGCACAAAAAGTGCAGAAACTGACGGCATGCAGCTGTGAGCTCTCTGATGAGTAGCCAGCTCCTCTTCCTCACCGTCCCGTGTGATAGACAACAGTGCAGCAGGACTGCAGATAGCGTCTGAATTTAACTTGAGGTTGCATGATATTGAACTTTATATGCTGTGCCCGCATTAGTATCACTCACCCTGGTAAGATATTGTATTTTCTCCAGCTGACATGTGGAATAATTTATCAATTATGTATTCCCACATTTCCCATATTCCCATATTTCTCTATTTACACCCTAGTGAATTGGATTTGAAGCTCAGTTTCCCCCATGATAAAGCAGAATCCGGGGTCATAAACACCAGTGCTTAGAGGGGTGTGGTTGGAAATCAGTCAGAGGACACAGAAGGCAGTAAAAGCAGTACAGTTGTAAACACACGCACACAACAGAGAAACAAAAAAAAAATCTACTGAGCATTTTTGGAAGGTGAGCATGTGGAGTATTTAAAAAAAAAACTTCAGGCTGGAGTGGCTTCGCTCACCCAGATCACTGATAAATGTTGATAGAGCATTTCTAATGCATAATCTACTTGTTTTGTTAAAGGAGAAAGATACAATGTATTCCTGTTCTCAAGAAGGTGTTAAGATAATTGGGCACTGCCCTTGCATCATCTCCCCTGCCTCTGTGCCCACACATCTCCTCTCTCAAACTGCAACATTCTCTCAGTTCTTCTAACTTTCCTAACCGTGTCCTTGCAAATGCTCATCCTTTTTGTCTTCTTGCAACATTCCAGGTTGCCCTGGCTGACTCCTATTCATCGTTTAGGTATCTGTTTAAATGTCGCTTCCTCTCACATTCTTGGACTCCTACACCCTGTCTAAATTAGGAGCCCTCTTTGTGACCCTCTAACAATGTATTTCCTTTATTATAACACTGTTCAATTTATATAACTGCCAGTTTGTCCATTTCTACATAAACCTTTAAGCTCAGTGTGGGTAGGCACCTTGGGGCTAGCTTGTGCACAGATGTACTATGATACCTCGTGAGACACCTGGTAGCATAAAGCTTATTTAACATGTAACTCTTGAATGAATGTTTAAATACATAAATAATCACAGTGCATTGATAAAGGAAGAAGAAGGAGGAGGAGGAGGAGGCGAAGATGAAGGTGATATCACATCTTTTAAGGGACTGGGAAGGAGTCACATCCTTGCCTGGACTCAAGTCTTAGTCAAGAACAGGTTTAAAGTCTTAGGTGTCACCTTTCTTCTGCATCTCGTTACCTACCTTGAAATTGCTCCAGGTCTCTAAGTACTAGAATGCATCCATCCACCTAGCTAGATGGAGTTGTACACTTTTTAGCTGTGTTTTTCTCCTTTGTCTCGAGTGATGTTACTTATGATAGATGGTAGACTTATTTTCGTGAAGCCCAAAAGGGGTGGCTCCCCTCTCTACACTCGTGACTGGCTTCAAGATAGGGGGCCTTGGCTATCAGAACTACTTAAAAAGAACTGGACTCTGAGCACCATGAACATGGCTTGAGTGGGGATCCAGAAATGATAGTGTAGCATAAATACATATTGATTTATTTTTAGTTGCGTCTAGGGGACCAAAATCATTTTATGTGAGGCTCTTCTCCTCCTAGATCATACTTTTCTGCTCTTTTCCAAATCTTTTCCTTAAATGTCTCAGTGAGGTCTTTGAGTTCTCTGGTTTAATAAGATGGAGCTCTTCCTAGTTTCCTGCAATCAAAAAACCCTAACAGGTGCCAATCCCCCATTTAACACACTGGGACTTGTGCTTGCATCCCTAACACGAGCTTTCCTGGTTCCCCACACAGTTGCTCTCCATAGATGGACACGTTGAGATGACGAAGTAACTTCTGGTTCATGCAGTTGTTGTCAGAGAACCCATTTCATTTCTATTTGTTGTTTTGGGACATTTAAGTCATACCCTTAAAGTAGAAAATTATTCTCATAGTATCCCAAAAGATGGTTAAGAATGGATTTGGAAGGAATGGACAACTTTAATCTTGAGCTGCATTTCAGGTATTACCTTTTAATCACAAATGTGTTGTGAATTTGGTGAGAGGCGTGAGGAATATGGGAGAGCATTCAGATATGGGATTTACTGTTATATTATTATTATTATTGTTATCATTTAAAATTACTTTCTGCCTTTATCATCTAACCCTATGCTCACTGTCATTTATTTTTAGTACTGTATAAAGGAGGAAATATTTTATTAAAAAAATATAAAACGGGATTCACTCCATACATTTATATGATGAAAGCAGCGTTGGAATTACATTATTGTTAAGAAAGAATAATGGAGGTTTCAGGAAGAACTAACCATACCTGATATAACATGGAGTGGGAGGGGCAGCTGGCTATTACTCTATAGTTTGGTAATATTTGCTGTCTTTTATCAGAGATTTTATTTTTTAATGTTGTTTCAGGGAGACTAAAAAGAGGAACATGTAGAGATTAATAATAAATAAATCCTTATCTTCATTTCTGGTAAAAATTTAAGAACTCATCAATCAAAATATTTCCTAAAAATTCACTGTCTCTGGGGCTCCTGGGTGACTCAGCCAGTTAAGCGTCTGCCTTCGGCTCAGGTCATGATCCCCGGGTCCTGGGTTGGAGCCCTACTGGGCTCTCTGCTCAGCAGGAAGCCTACTTCTCCCTGTCCCTCTGCCTCCACCCCCACCCCTGCTTATGCTTCTCTCTCTGTCTCAAATAAACATATAAAACCTTTTAAAAATGCACTGTTTTTCTATATTATACAAAAACATCAACAACCTTGCAGCCACCCTAGAAGTTCTTTAGATAACAATTTAATACAAATTTTAACCAAACCATTATATTATCTTAAGTCATACTAATAAACATTAAAAAGCTGATCAGTTTACTGTGCCCCTGGAAATATGCAGATTAAATGATTGGAGTTCACAACTGTAATTTCTATTTTTTACTATTTTACATACACCCTTGACCTTAGTTTTTGCTCCTATGAAGATGGTGTCGAGATGTCCATTCCTTTCTCACTCAGCTTTTCCTTCTCCAAAAAATGTCCTGTTAAATCCCCTCGTATATCTTTTGTAGAAACTCTTAAAATAAAAAATGGTTTATTATATTTCTTACTGAATGAGAAAATATTTTTAAGGAAAAACAAGGTAATTCTTTGAAAAGTGGAATGTACTTGCCATAAGAAGACATGCTTTGTTTGTAAAAAAAAAATTATAACCACCTTATAACAATCACAGTATCTCTCTGAAGTGTTCTGGAATGAGAAATCATCAATATCAGAGTAAAAAAAAATTTATTTCAATTTAGTTAGATGATTTTACTTACAAAAATATATAGAGTTATAAAAAATAGACCTTTGACTCTTAACTTGGGTTTATTTTGCAGTTTTGAAAGTGCTTGTGGATTTCTTAATGTTAAATTGGTAATTGTTGATCTCAGAGGAGGGGTGCAGTATCTTCAGTCTGAGCTTATTACAGTGTAAAATATGGATTGCCTTTACCCTAATGGCCTCTGAATCCTATTACCATCCCATTAGAGAGTGTGGGATTTTAGTAATTCTGTTGTTGTTTCCAGTGGGCAGTGAATATAATGGGGAAGGGCAGGGGTTAATGCAATTCATCTCTTTTAATACTTGTAACTCCGAGTCCCTTATCACTCACTATGGTTTCACTGGGGTTTCTCCCCCCCACCCCTTCTTTCTGTTATCTCTAAGGCCTGATATATTTCTATAAGCCTTTCCCAACCAGAGGAGTTTGGAGAGAGTGGTGATTTTGTGATTTTTAAGTTTAAAAAGAATTTTAGCTATTAGCTTTTCATAAACTGAAGATAAATAAATAAGGTGGTGTGTCAGCTTGTTGTGAAACCGGCTGTAGCTCAGAAAGGTTTTCAGTGACTGTCATTGTGCCAAGAATAGTATTGAAATAGCTCTTCAATCAAGATCATTTATAAGGCCTTTTGGAAGGAGAAGCATGAGACAAGCGGGTCGGATCAATGCCCGCTAGTGTTCTGGGTATAATGTTTCCATGTGCTCCTGGAGACAGCTGTGTCCTGGGTCCTAGTAGTGCTAGAAAGAAGAGTTGGGAGAGATTTCAAAGTGATAGAAATTAGAATCCTTTAAAGAGAGGTGTATGAGCAATAGTTAATTCCCTATATATAGACTTGCTCAATAGATATACGTGTCTGATTATGTATCCCTGGTTTTATTCATGAAATTTGTTTTTAGCTAATACAGCTTTTTTTCGGAATAAATACGAACATCAGATTATTTCTCAGTATGTCAAAACAAATTAGTTTCCCACAGTGATGCAGTGAAAGGTGTAACTATTTTCCCTCTTTATATGTCAGAAAGCATTACTGGGACTGGGAAATTCCCACTTTTCTCCCCCTAGCCCATGAATCTGTTGGTTTGCAAAAGTCTGGTTTAATGCACAAGCGTGGTCGTGGAGAGCTCCAGTACCCCCCTCTGCTGCCATTAATGAGAATCGCATGCTGAGATCCAAAGAGGCCGGCGTCTCTACTCAGAAAAAGGCCCTGAATGGCAGGAGGTGATCAGACCATTTCAATCTGTTGAAAGTGAGTGATATTCCCAGGGCTTGTTGTTCACCTTCTCAGAGAATTAAGTTTCCATATGTTTCATCATAAATGGAATGAGTGTGTAACATAATTGCAACATGAAAATGTCTACTCGATGGCAGTAGAAATGCAGTATTTGGGGTGAAATTTCTTCTTGTCTCCATATTCTAAATATCTTGACTTTCCACCTGGTTGAAGCTAATAGCCTAAGCCTGGTGGCAGTGTTTAGATATGATGCCTTGGTATAGAATGGTTTGCATATTTATGCTGAATATTCATGCATTGAGTTTTTCCTTAATTTGAGATATCACTTACCATATTTCTAGACAGACCACGATAGTATTATTTCTTTCCATCGGTTGGGTGTGTTGAATGAAATTCATTTTAGAAGGTAATTATGTAACTACAGATACAATTAGTCTTCATTCCGATGAATTGCTACAAATAAGCATCGTTAAAAGATATTATTTCCTTTCGATCTTTAGTTATGGATTACCTTTTCAAAACATTTTTGTGACCACAATCACTTGGGAAGCTCAAACGAACAAACAAAGATGAAATAAAATAAAATCTATTATAGGTACCTACTGATGTAATAATCTTTTTTTTTTTTTAAAGCACATATACCTGAGACCATTAGCAGATAATTACTGAAACTATAGAAGAGATGTGTAAAACCTATGTAGAATTACTTAGTATTTTATAAAGGACAATATAGGGAATGCTGGTTATTCAGCAAGTGGAGTTTGACTTCTATTTTTCATTATGTTGGTCCCACTTAATTTGTCTTGTCTCTTTGTTCTTGAAACTTTCCTTCGGATCTGCCAAGAAACATAAAGATCAGATGACATTAATGTTTCTTTCAATGAGAGAATGATGTATCGTCTTTACTATCTTCCTAAAGCTATGAACTTGTCATTTGTTGTCTCTCTTGATGTTCCTTTAATGCACAATATACATATTTAACATTCGTTGAATATCAGCAAATGAACAATGAAATATGACTCTTTGTAAGATTAGGTAGTGTGTTTTTTATAATTGTTTTTGTTTTGTATTTTAAAAACTAGTATCAGAATTCAAAAGTTAATGTGAATCATGTGGAAGACACAAGGATACTGAAAACCACATTTTATGCCTTAACTCATTCCTTGCTTTTTTGGGACCACACTTTCTGGTAGAACTTTCCAATAAACTCTCCAAGTTTATGATAGCAATAAAAGTAAATACATTTTATTTAAATATGTATTTTCTAACTCTAAAAGTATAGAATGGACTTTGCAGAAGTTTGGAAAATTCAAGAACAAATTAAACATTTAAAAAATCACCATAGGTTCATTCGAATCTATACTTTTAATCTATTTAGAGAAATGAATATTTTAAAAATCAGGATTTTGTTTCATGCATTCACTGTCATACTCTGGGAATTGTCTCATGAATTAAATAGCACTCAAAAAGATATTAACATTCTACCAAAATGTATGTCTTAAAAATATATCATGAGGGGCACCTGGGTGGCTCAGTGGGTTAAGCCGCTGATTCGGCTCGGGTCATGATCTCAGGGTCCTGGGATCGACTCCTGCGTCGGGCTCTCTGCTCAGCGGGGAGCCTGTTTCCTCCTCTCTCTCCGCCTGCCTCTCTGTCTACTTGTGATCTCTGTCTGTCAAATAAATAAATAAAATCTTTAAAAATATATATATATATATATAATGATATAAAAAAATAACATGTTAATTTTGTAATTACAAAAATCTAATTATATGTTTTTTGTAAAATAATTTCAGAAAATAAATAAGTAAATGTAAACTATTTTACCATAGAAGGAAAAATACTACCAATTGTTTAGTTTAGTCCATCTGGAAATCAATGTATGTGTCACACGAGGATCTATTTTTTTTTCCCAGAAAGTTAATCACTATTAGAATTTTCGTTTGTATTCTTTATTAAATCTCTTCTGCAGTAAAGTCTATTTTAAGACATTTTGCTCTATCAGATATGCTTGTGTGTATATATATATTTTATATATACAAAATATATATGTGCATATATATATATATTTATACTGTTACTCAACTATTTTATTATACTAAGTTTATAGTAGTTCAGTGTAATAGGGGAAGGTTCTCTTTCCTTGTTTTTCTTCTCTTTAGACTTTTTTATTCTTGTTCATTTATTTTTCCAAATAAGTTATAGAATTATATTAAAATTTTTAAACATCCATTTATATATTAAATTCAAGTTTATTAAATTTTCATCTTGATTATTCAATTGTATGTATGTATAGAAAATGAGAAAACACTACCAAATTTATCAGTATTTTTCTCTTTAATTTGATAGGGTTTTTTTTTTCTTTTTTTTCCCCAATAAAACATTTCTGTCCTTTTGAGTATTTGGGTTTGTTATTTTGACTGATTTTTTTTTTCTTTTTAAGATTTTATTTATTTATTTGAGAAAGAATAAAAAGGAAAGAGAGAGCATGAGAGGAGGAGGGTGAGAGGGAGAAGCAGACTCCCCACTCAACAGGGAGCCCGATGTGGGACTCGATCCCGGGACTCCAGGAACATGACCTGAGCCAAAGGCAGTTGCTTAACCAACTGAGCCACCCAGACACCCCTTGACTGATTTCCTTTTGTGGCTCTCTTTTTTTTTTTTGCTTTTGTGTCCAAATCAGATCATTTTTCCTACAATTTCATAAAAGAAATGCTTTTTCATTTGCATACAATGATGCAGGAAATTTCTCCCACATTACTTTCTGTTCTTCTTAAGGAAATAATGTATGTCTGTTAAAAAGTAAAGTGCTCGTTATATTAGTCTACCAAGGGCCAAATTACGTTTTCTGAAATATAGCTGCACAAAATAAAATGCTGATCTAACGTAGTTGGTCTTTTTACCTTTGTGTTTCAGGAATAAAGGCACTAACAGTCTAAAGAGCTCCGATTGCTCAAGCTTTCCCAGGGTGGAATTTTGTAAAACATTATCCATAGAAAATCAGTCTAATATGAAACTCTACTAAGAAAGTGTTCCTTGGTGGAGTAAGTTTGAGAAATAATTCATATAATAGCCTTTTTTTTCGCACTTCATAATAATTATTAATATATTAAAAGCCCTAACAAGTTCTACAATAAAAACTTATTTGATTTATTGACCTTAGTTTCTCCCAGATTTAATCAACAGCATAGAGATTTGCTTTTTTTTTTTTTTTTTAAGAGGGAGATTATTTGGTTTGATGGTTTATGTTGTAGGGTAAATGTAATACCCATTACTCAACTAATGAATTTACACTGATTATTAATTTTATCCAGTCATTATTCCAACCAATTTCAATTTCTAGTGAGTCTTGTTTCTTTTAGGTGTAGAATGAGATAGTTCCACTCAGCTCTTTGGCCACAGGTCTCAAAGCATTTCACTCACTGACCATTTATTTAATGATTAGTGCTGGTTGAATCTATAGTAGGTAATATACAGCCATCATATGTAGTAGCTTTATACTACTTTGTAAAATAAGCTTTTTGCAGACTTACCTTTGTCTGTAAAATGGGAACAGTATCTTGCAGGAAGTTCTGAGCAGCAGCAATGCTACATATAGAGCCCTTAAAACAATTTCTACATGAAGTAGCCACGTATAAAATTATAGTTGACATTACAGTTAAGAATCACTTACAAGAAGAATGAACAAGACTATTCCCTGTTCTCATACACCCTAACAGTGGTGCAATAAGAAGTAACAATTTCATAATACTTTGTAATTTATGTATATTTTATTGTGTATTCTTGTACGGGTAAGCATCCAAATAAGTAAAGAACAGAAAAACGCAGTGAAGGAGCTGAAATCCAGTGGTACAGTGGTTCTCAGGGGGCACTTAGTCGCTCTAGTATATGCGAATCCAGAAGGAGGAGCAGCACCTATCCCTTCTACAGGAGGATTTTACCCAGGTGGAACATCATCAAAGGCTGTCACACAGTTCGATGGAACTGAATCAAAGTCACATCCAAAGTTCAGTGCCTCGGCTCCAAGTGCTTGCTGAGTTGGGTTTCTTTTCAGATAACCCTTCTATGGCATGTGATTTTAAAAGCATCCCAAAGTTATGAGTGCCTTTGTGTCGTGTTGACATCTGATTCATCAATGAGTAAACATCCTGCCATCGTCCTGGAGCATTGTCTTATCCTCGTGGCAGCGAAGCCCCAGCTCAGCAAGAATGATGTGGAAATGTTGGTAAACCCCTTTATTACTTTCAGTCTAGACTACTGTAATTCTCCATGTGTGGGTCTTCTACACTGTGTTATTTATAGGATGCAACTTAAGGGTATAAGACGGCCCGGATCCTTCCTGGCATTTTGTCACCTCAGCATTTTAGAACCATCAATTCAATCCTCGTATTGGTTACCCATAAAATTTTACATTGATTGTGAAGTTGTTTTACTCACACAAATGGTGCCTCGGAGATGTGGTTTTATTCTGCCTGTCTCATGGACTTTTCTTTCACCAAACTCTGATCCCTTCTAAAGACTTAAATTTGGAAGCTTTTGATCTGTATCACGGGCTTGAGGTGAACATATTCATAGTTACGTTAGCAAGTTTTAGCTTTGATTATATTTTTTAACAGAAATTCTTTATTACTTCAATATAGTATATACTCTTTATAGATTAGTAAATCATAGGTTTTTAAAAAATTTTTTTCTGACATAATTATAGTATTTAATATTGTGGAAAAAATACGGGCTCAGATATTTTTCTATGCATATACTATGAAATGTTTAAAAAATGAGATTTATATCATACTTTTTAATTTAGAAACCTACAATTTCAATTGATGTTTTTGTGCTCTTTCTCTATACTTTAAGAGTTTTATTTTAATGATTGTGTAATTTTTCATCTTGTGAAATGTGTAATTTTTTTTCATTTAACAGTTTTTCTTTAAATAAATATTTATTAAGTGCTCGATTTTTACATGGCCCTGCCCTACTTTCTGAATACACAGTAACAGATAAAACAGACATAGCCCATGTCCCTGTGGAATTAACCCTCTATTGCTGGAAACTGGATCTCCTTTCATTTTGGAGCTATTAGGATTTTTTAATTTTAATTGAACCACTCATATTTGATCTGGCCCTCTCTGTCTATTCATGCTAAGAATATAAGAGTTTTCTAAAAAGAGTATATAGCGTTGGAGAAGCTTTCTATGTTCCGCCATCTTCTAGTGTGTACCCTTAACGTGATCATCTTCGTGGACATAAACTCTGCCCCTCTGTTTAGGCCCTTCAAAATAACACTCTATTTTAATTGCATTTGGGGGTTAGAACCCCCACATTCTTTGCCTGATCCCATTTAGCCATGGGCTAGTGTCCATTGTTGTAGGCTCTGTGTCTCAGAGAAGACAAGTTGGGAATTAGTAGTTAAATGAAAGCTGTACATGTCTGTTCCTCTTCTTCACTCTGAGATTTATAGATTTGCCTCTCAATGATAATCTACACATTCTTTTCTTTAAGTCTGACCACTCTTTTCATGGACACACTCCAGAAATTGGAAAAGATGCCCCTTATAACAGCTGCTTCCTTTAGGGTTTTGAGTTAAACCACCATTGTAGGCCTTTGCATTACTTGTAAGGAGTATTTCTGGAACGGGTCCTGGCATAGCAAGAATGCTGTCTTCTCTCTCACCTCAGGGAAATACCCAGGTTGCTGGCACAACATGTGAATTGCATCACGCAGATGTCATTGGGTGGCAACCACATGTAGATTTACAGGTGACCAGAGTACCTTTCTTTGCTGAAATGTGTCTTTTCTCACGAGTGTCTAGACTTCCATGCACATTCTTTCAGTTACATAGTCCCTGCCTGATAAAAAGAATATTGTATAAAATTGAAACAATTTAAAAATATACAGTACTTAAGAAGAACTTAAATTCTTTAAATCTGCTGGTAGATTAGAAATCTGGCTTGATGCATCTACTGCTAAAATTAAACTGCATTAAGATCATATCATACAATGCCAGGTGCCAACTTTCGGTTTCCTTCTGTCTTTAACCAGCCAGTATAGAAGTTGTTTAGCCAGACAGTATAGAATTTGTATTTCTCATTGATACAGAACAGAAGACTTTGCACCTAAATGCAATATGTGAAATGCAAATTTGAGAAAGCACATTTTTTTTTAATTTTAATCTTTAAAATACATAATCTATAAAAATATAATGCTTAGTCTAACCCATATGGGAATGTAGTAATTGAATATGGTTCTAGAGACTAGAATTGCCATGAAACAAGTCTCTCTCTTCTAGACATTAGAAATCAGGTTCTATCAAGATAAGAATCAATTTAGAAATAGTGTTTGTAACCAGCTTCCTTCTATGCAGGTATGGTAATCTCCATGTGTTTTATTTTATAGAGAAGATGATGTTTTAAATATTTAAAAAAATATTTTTAAGGCCTAGAAAGAGAATTGAATGCTGTTAAAGTAATTGCAATTTTGTGGCATGCTTCAGTATTTATTTCTGTAGAGCCAAAGGTTCACACAGTGGAGACAGAGAGCGTCGTGTACCTCAGTGTCTTTTCATACGGAGAGATCAAACCTCAAGCCCTGATTATCTGTCTTTGATCATAAGCTATCCAAGATGATGGAGAAGAAACTCTGATCAGTTCACCTATGGCACACCATTTTTGATACACCAAAGCCCTTGCAATTTTACTTACAAATACAGATTAGGAAGTGAAAGACTGATGGGCTCTGGCAGTCTGAAATGCATTATGTTTGTTTGTTCTGACCCCAGCTCAAATGGAAATAGAATGATTCCAAACCGTGGAAAGGCCCTGAAACTGAAACCACTCATTTGAAACTGCCAGGACCAATCAGTGCAAAATCGGGTCCTTTTTGAGTCCTTCATTTAGGGAACATCAATTTCAAGGATTTAAGATAATCATCTCACTTTATTATCAGATAAATCTTCCTTTACATGGGCAGCTACTATCTTTCAAGACAGTCCCTCACTTATTAAAAACGGAAAGAAAAGATAAGGTACCAGGAGACTAAGTGATAAAAGAAGAATTAGTAAAACTGAATCCAAAGACCGTAAGCAATAAAATTACAGTTTTGCTAGTCACTTAGAATCACAGAAACTCTAAGGCCAAGAAATATCTATTCTAAAGGCAATATTTGAAATATGGAGAAACTGAGGCCCACAGATTGGAAATTACTTATACAGCAAATTAGGACTAGGCAGTTGATGAAGACTCACTCTGATTTTTGTCCCTGATCAAGATTTATGACATGAAATCTAACGTCACCAACATTCACAGTAAATAGACCTATTCCAAAACAAAAGGTTAATTTTCAAACCAATTACTTTCTCAAAAACTACTAGCCCTGAAGCGTTTGTGAAATATTATTTATTCTCTTATTGCTCTTCTCATTAAGGAGAATAAACAGAGAGCCATTTGGATTTCTTTAGTTGTTTTGTATTCCTTCAGCCATCTCAGACTTATCTGTGTCTGGAGAAGGAAGCCTCTCCTATCGGAACATGACTTATCAGTTAACAGATATAGAATAGATATATGCTGTTTCAGACATAGAACTTCAGGTCTAGGGTTGGTAGGAGTATTTGTACTTTGATGTTTGTAATGTGCAAATAGATACTTGCTTAAATCTGCGGCAAGAACAGGCTTATATAAACCCTTATCTACCATCTCTCCCCTCACCCCCCTTCCCCTAAGACATAAAGGAAGAAAAACTCCATTGCACTCACTAAGCATTGGGAATATTGGAAAGTCAGAATGACTGTTTGGTTTAAATGTAATTTCAGTGTGTAAATGTTCACATCTGCCTAAGGATATTGTTAACAGAAAGTAAAACCTCCCTATCTGTATTTGGGTTTCCCCTTTTGATTTGAATTATTCCTTAATGCCACTTGGCCCTGTGTCCCCCCGTCCTCTTTTAGCGTGATGGCAAGTGTCTGCTAGATGACTCAACAGCTCTTGAGGGCACCAGAGGAATAGCAACACTGACTTAGTGCTAATTATGTGCAGACTGTTTACTGTCATTATCTCAAGTAAACCTAAACAGTGAAAGTAAACATCATCCCGATTTTCTAGATGAGGAAACGGAGGTCCGAAAGTCTAAGTAGTTTCTATGGGGCCCCATAGCCAGGAAGCAGAAAGCTTGACTCTGATTCCACCAAGCCCCTATTTTCCCCATTCTCCTAGACTGCCCTCTCCCGGGAAACCCCCACAGACCCTTAATTCCAATACTCTCTTAGGCCAATTCCCATTGATTTCATTGAGCCACTCTTGATTGCCCCATCGGTAAATTCTCCGTGTAAGTGGCGAAAAAGAAATATTCAGAGGCATTGAATTCCCTAAGGAATTCTGTGTTAGATTTGGAGGAAAGGGTGCAGGTTTTCTCCACTCATCAGTTTATCTTAGGAGGACATAAAAGAATGCTAGGGCTCCCAAGAACCCACGAAGAGACCAGCTCAGAGCCCTGCTTTTCCACATATAGCTCCTTAAGTGAAAACTCCGTGGGCTTAACCCTCTGCTTTTCAGCCTCCACCTTTTGGAATTATGAGTGTTTCTTCTGGCTTGAAGTAATGAAACTGGGACACATATTGCTGGGGCATCAAATGCACATTTAAAATGTCCCTTGGAAAGTTCCGGGAATGGTTCACTGAAACAGAACAGTGAATCGGGCATTTGACACCATAGATGGGGGGAGAGGTGAGAGGACCGTGGAGAGGGTTAAAGATCATCGTATGTTCTTACTCCTAATATGCATGTATTAGGAGGTTACTACATTATAATGTTTGTTGTGTGACATTTACTTTAACATGGTAATGCTCTAGTATTATTTTCAAGATGAGGCATCAGATTCTATTTCACTATGTCTGTAATTCTCTGTGCGAACGTCTCCCTCCAGGTGCACCGCGTTCTTTCATCATCACACACATGCATGTATTCTGCTCCCACTCTGCTGCGCACGCCTCGCTCCGCGCTCTCCTCCCCTAGCCCCCACCCCCACTGCCCAGCTTATTCTATGTAGATAGCAAATGTTGACTGAAATGTTGACTGAAAGAATGAATGAACAACTCTGCGAACGACAGGATGCAACGAGATTACACCCACATTCCCTGAGTTTAGATGCATTAACCCCTCTTGCAGCCAGAGAGGCTGGTTCGCGGGAGATCAGTAAAGCATGAAGGACTGAAGTAAACCAGGCACGTGGACGTCATATGTGGGCTACTGTCTGTTAACTTTCCATTTTTACTTTACATACTAGGAGAGCAGATTGATATTGCATTTTAATTGTGTATATTAGCGGAAGGCATATGGTTACAACATTTTCTTATTTACCTCCTGTAACATGAAATTTGTCATTTGATTCCCAAAATAAAGGATTGAAGGGAGGGCGCCTGCTTTTTACACAAGTTCAATTTTCTCTCATGCGAAAGTCTCCCGAGATGTGTAGTGAGTTGATGCCAAGATGATGTTGGCACCATTTTCTTATTGCCATGGTGATCTCCAGCTCTCCTGAAATCTCAAGGGAGACTATGGTATTTTAAAAGCAAGTTGAATTTTGGTAATTAAAAAGGCTGGAAGGAATCATCTTTCTATATTTTGCCAGCTTGGGTAAATAGGGAGAGCAAATGATGTCTAGAGAGGAAGGATATTATTGCTCTTTATTAGGTGGTCACCCCATGTTAGAAGATGAAAAGCATCAGGAAAGTTATGTCTGGAGTATTTATGACAATTCAGAACCCTACTGTGAATCTTAAAGTACGTCTAATCACAGCCTTGCTGCTAACAGCTATTCTCTTTCCTGGAGTCGTTAGCATTTTAACTTAGAGTTGAAGGTATGATTGTCAGAGTATTTTAATGTTGGAAGCGCTGTGTAATAAATGTAAATGTTGGCAGTTATCAAAGTAACGGGGAAAAAAGTGATTCCCTTAAACTGGAAATTAAGTTAGACAAGCCTAATTCAGACTCTAGGTTAATCACACACTCCCCCCATCAGGAAAGTTCTTACATTAGGAGTTCTTTTGAACTTCGTTTGAGCAACAGTGCTCTCCTAGAAAAGCCTCGAAGATTAAAGGGTTTTGTTTCACTTCAGAAGAAGTGGGAATTTTTTTAGACGTTCCTTTTGAGTGATAAAATGAACACTTGGAATAAATGAGCATGGAAGCAAACATTAAAGGGCAAAAGATGTATAGGAGAGGAGCCAGGGTTGGTGGAAGGCATGTGACTTGTTGTTATCTTTGTGCGGAACTCTGTGTTTAGCCTTAGCCTGGAAAGTGATAGGCAGCTAAGGAAGGGCTTGGAGTTTTTTGTGTGAGTCTGTGTCCTTCTATCAGGGCACTGAATTATCAAAGGCAAAGAAAGAGAAAGGGCAGAACAATGCTCTTTAATTAGGGACGTTATATAAATGCAGATCCCCAATTTGCTGATGGGCATTTTAATTGATTTTTACAAAACCACCTACACCTAATGTTTCACAGTTAAAAATAAACCATATAACTCTCAAGTGCTGCCTCTTCCCCGTAATTAAAATCTGATTATATCTGAACATTATCACCAACTCAAAATTAAGAATTTTCTGTGGATCAGTTCGATTCCATCGGGGGAAATACTGCCAGCAAGAAGTTTGGTGGTCTCTGTGCCACAGCTTACAGACCCTTTTACTTGTTTCAAACTCTTGTGGGTGGGAGCAGTTCCCAGTCTTCTGTAATGCCATTTTTAGCTTCTATGACCTGAAATAGAAATAGCCAGATGGCTTTGTTGGAGTTTTTATTATTTGTTGTTTGACTGATTTTATTTTGTGTTTAGCACAGAGAGTTGGTGTTTTTTTTTTTTAATTGTTCCCTGTTTTTTGATTACTGAAATGTCCTTAAGATAGCTGACAAATCACTTGCTAAGTATGAAATCTCAGTGATGTGACTGAGGATCACATTAAGAGGTTCATTATTTTGCACGTTCTGGATACGTGGAATCCAGAAAAGCAAAGGAAAGGAAAGGGAAGGGGGAGCGGCGGGGGAGGAGGAAGGGAGGGGAGGGGAGGGGTGGGGAGGGGGAGGGAAGGAGAGGAAAGGATGCCCCTGAGGCTATTTATTGCACAAATATGTTCATGTTCAGTCTAAGCTAATAATTTTTTTCCTTATAGGTACTCGTTAACGGTATGTTTTCGTATTTAGTGTAGGATTTTTACTTTTTTCTAGTGATATATGTTCTTGAAGTTAAAAATGGAGATTGACTTGGGGAGCAAGTTAAGAAGTTTTTTGTTAATAGAAAAAAAAATATCAAGTGTTAATGCTTGTTCTTTTTTGAATAGGCAAGATTTTTTTTTACCCTTAATTTTAAGCACAGTTCTAAAAGAAAAATCTACACCATTTAAAAGAGAATTTTAACATCCCCCACTGAGTAGTAGTTTTTCTTTTCCTGAAAATAGATCCACAAATGTCATAAATTAGTCTGCAGATTTTACCTTATTATGCTTCCTCCTTCAAAAAATATGCAGGAAAGTGATTATATGTGGTGTTCAACTCAAGGCTGATGAGTTGGTTATAATTATCAAGGCAGACATAATGAGATGAAAACAACTCTTTCTCGAGGGCCTCCAAGGAGTTTTCAGTCACTATCATAACCCTGTCACTCTGGGTTAACTGTTTTCTGCCCAAATGGTTGTCAACACAATTAATTTCACAGTTTTCTCAACTGATACGGTTAAGGTTCATTTGCTCATCTAGGCAAGAAGATCCCCATATGTTAAGGATGGAATTGATTTCTGGGTTCTGCAAAGGCAGATAAAACAATGAGAAAGAAAATAGACATTTATTTGTATTTATATGTAATTTAATGGCATCCTCTCCCTCCTTCTTTTTCTTGTTTTGTCCTTGAGCATACATTTGTTGTAATTATTTGCCACCGCCATTTGATATTTATTCCATCATGCAGTCACTCAACAAATATTTATCGGGTACCAGCATTGTCTAGAGCCTTTTGCCAGGCTCTGAGGTTACCATTCAGAGCAAAGTAAAACAGCCCTGTGAAGTTGGCAATCCATTAGGAGAGAGAGACATTATTGAATAATTGTACAAATATATGTAATTAACATAAAAATGTGATAAACAGCAAGATAATTCATCTAGCATTTGTAACTTGTTCTTTACCGCCAGCAAATAAATGTTTGCTATGAAAGGGTGTTCAGTAGAACTTTGCACAGCTATGGAAATATTGTACATCTGCATTTTCCAGTACATAAGCTTTAGCCACATTTAACTCTTGAGACCTTGTAAGGTGCTTATTCTGACTGAGGAATAGAATTTTTAGTTTTGTGTGATCTTATTTAATTTACATTAAATATAAACGGCCACACATGACTGCCCTGTTGGCATGAATGTATCATAGTATTCCTTGTATCTTCTTTTACATTTGAAAATGACAATTAGTACAGTGTAAAAACAGAACAAGGTATATATGAGTTTGGTTTATCACTCATTCGATGAGCTATAAGGAACATTTTCAAAGACCAAGAGAATCCATGAGGAGATGACAATGTTTTTCATATTTGGTAAAAATGATGACATAATGTCCTTGACCTTAGCATGCAAGTAGAACACAAATTAATCTTTAATTTATGTCTTGAATTCTGTACTTAGTGAGGATATTTTCCAAACCCCAGTCTTATATTTGTTATTGTTACTCCATGAATTAGTGAGACTGTATATTAATTTAGTTGATTAATATGATTTATTACCATAAATCTTCTCTTTTAGTTTGTGTTGCCACATAGTGGAAGCTGCAAACATTATCACCCAGAGTTACATTTAGGATCATTCCACTGTAACCAGGTTCTCATTCTCATTTCCTAGTAGGTATATATTTCTCAGTGATGGGAATTGAAAGACAGGAAGGAACTGGGGTGGAGAACAGTGCAAAGTGGAAGAGAAAGGGAAAAGCAAGGAGGGGAAGAGAAAAGGAAAGGGAAGAGAAAGGGGGTGCTGTAGAAGGTAGCCTTTGTTGCCAGGAAACATGAGAGTCCTTTGACCGTGCGTACAGTTATGATCATTAAAGATGCTATCAGATTTCTTTCCTCTAGCATTTTTATTGCCCTCCAGATTCCTTTTCCCTGCAGTTCTGTGGTATCAAGAATAATCGAGTGTTTTTGGACTCTACATTCCTCAGCTGCTTCTTGTTTGTTTCTCATTCTATTTCTCGCCAAAGAAGGAAAAAATGAGCCAAACAATTTTCTGCTCCTTCTCCTTTCCAATTGATATCCAGGACCTTTTAACTCACTGCCTCATATGAAACCCACTGCTGGCCATCTGTAAGGCTGTGTGTGTCACCTCTCCACTTGGGGTTCACGCCTTCATATTGTCTCACCATCTGTATTTTTTTATTGATGAGGGCAGAGCAAAGAAAAAATATTTCTCTATCAATTTCTGCTGAAGATTGAGTGTTCTGGGTCATGGTTCGGGTCAAACAAGCTTAGGGGGTGGGGAAGCATATATGCTGTTGGAGTATTTTAGATGATTCACTCAACTCCACTGAAGAGGAAAAATAACCTCCTCATGAATACATTTAAACTCATATAAATGCATATATTTTTTCACTTGATATGAAGTCAGTGCACCCTATGCACTGGTTTGCCTAGATTCTGATAACAGAAGGAAAGAGAAAGAGAGAGAGAGAGAACAAGACAGACAAAGAAATGTTCATATATGGAACTTGCATTCTGTCAGGTGGCGGGGCCTGGTAGAGGAAAGAAAATAAACGCATAAACAAGATGAAGGCTATACAATAAATAAATGTAAAGGAACATGATAGTAACTGACCGTGAGGAGGGCTCCCTCAAGAGGGGTTCATCATGGAAAGCCTCGTGGGATTAGGGACATTTGAACGGAGGCTTGGGTGATGGATGGAACCTGCCTTGGGATGAGCGGTGGCAAGACTTTTCGAGGAACGTCAAGGCCAAGGACCCTGAGATGGACAGGATTCTGATATTTCGGATTCTCAGGGGTAGAAGAGCACAGGGAAGTCCTCTGGGCTTAAGAGCATGAGGAAGAGAATGAGTGGCCTGAGAGAAGCTTGTAGAAATGGAAGTATCACTAGATGTCTAACCATCAACAATGCCACTGCTCCCATGCCATGGGTTAGTGATCCATGAACAGACCATATGGCTTTTTACATTTCAATAGAGACTGTGACGTTACGATATCATTTCAGGTTTTATTGTTGAAACTTAATCCAGAGGTATCTTCAAATTCATGTCACCTGTTTTGGCGAGAAGGTTCATGTTGGTGTTCAGGTGTCGCAGTTCCTTTCTAAGCATTAAAAACAAGAAGGTCTAGGTTAAGAAATACTTGCAAGATCCTTAAAGTCATTCTTTAATACCTCAGAATCGGTATGATGGATAGAAAGAAAGAAGCCGGACTTGCACTGTGGTGTCTTGCTCATCCACGGTGATGTAGGGGAAGCAGAAATATTCTGTATCTCCAAACCTTGCTAAAGACAAAGCACTTGCTAGTAAGAGCTAGCAGAGGAAATGGGAACATGAGGGTGTGAAATGAAAAGGAAACTATATAGAAGTGGTGTAGTTTTCATAAAATACCTCCTTTTACTGATCTGTGATTTCATGTAACATAGGTCTGTAGGTTTCGATGTGTTTCAGGGGCAAGGTATGAATTACCCCATTTCCATAACTCTGAATCCTGATGAGAGTGAAATAAAAGAAGACTACCCTAGTTTCTCACAACACTGAACCTGAAAAGACGAAGAATGGTAGGGGACAGTGAAAGGAAAAGAAGAGATAAACATAAGGAGTGCCTGGATAGTTCAGTCGGTTAAGCACCGGACCCTTGATTTCAGCTCAGGCAATGATCTCAAGGTTGTGAGATTGAGCCCCATGTTAGCCTGCTTAGGATTCTCTCTCTCTTTTTCCCACTGCTCCCCCCCATCCTGTCTTAGGAAGGAAGGAAAGAAGAAAGGAGGCAAGGAAGGAAGGAAGGAAGGAAAAGAGAAAAAGAAAGAAAGAAAGAGAGAGAGAGAGAGAGAGAAAGAAAGAGGGAGGGAGGAAGAAAGAAAGAAAGGGAGAAAAGAAAGAAACAAAGCAAACAAACATGAAACATGAGTGAGAACAGGACCTCTCAGTTTCATTTTCTACTAAGATAATGTCTGGCACATAGTAGGTACTCAGGAAATATTTGTCAAAAATGTTAGAAGGCAGAGGTAGGAAATGAGTACACACTTGACATTTAAACTACAGCACGTAAAATAGCTTAAGCCTTAACTTTTAGCCTTGAAACTCAAAAGAGTTAGTGAGTTACCATTTCATTGACAGAATGGGGTAGCAGGGCATTTTTTAAAAATCTCCTCCTTTGTATTGCAAATTGATATTGAAAATCAGTGTTGTTTTGATGGTCAGCCAGAGGCTTTGTTTTAAGTGATTTAGTCTCTTTTGATCTTTTGAGGTAGCTTTCTTGTGATTTAAATATCCAGGGGGTCTCCATGTCTGTGAGTAAATTCTTAGGTTGGATTTGTGTTACTCTAAAGGCTTCTCACTCAAAATTTTCCTATTTTCCTTGCCTGAGAAGAGGGGGTCCTCTATAGTGTGTCCCTGACACCCAGGGCATCAGGATGGGAATAAGACATATTGGTGAGTTAAATAGAACTGTTTTTGATGGTGCTTGCAATGACCTAGGTCTTTTGGCAAAAAGCAGGGCTGTAAGTAAACTTACGACTAAGCCTTTAGTAGTTTATAGACTTTAGGGAAAGAAGATACACACTCTGAAGTGGTATAAGGTGCTGAAGATGCCATGAGTAAAGTCTGTAGATGATGCAAAAAGAGAAGGAATGATTAATTCTACTTGGACAGATGTAGAAAGATTCCATAGAGCTGAATCTTGAAAGGTACGGGGAAGCAAATAGGAAGATGATATTCTAGGCAGAGGAAAACAGTTGGATCAAAGACTCAGAGGCGTGCAATAAGGTGTGTTCCTTGAACTGCAATTAATGACAAGGTCATCCCTTGTCAGTGCAGTGAAAGATGAAATCAAAGATGTTGTCCAGGCCAGATCATGCATATGTTCCTGGAATATACTGAATGTTTTCCACTTTACGCTCTAGGCCATGGGGAATCATTAAAGAATGTTAAACAGGAGAATGCCATGATTCTATGTTCATCTTTACTTTTTTAAAGACCATTTGGGTAAACAGGAATATGGAAACAGCAGTAGTCAATTTTTAACTTTTAAATACTTATTTGTCACTCAATATTAAAAACCTACTGTGAATCAGGTTTTGTCTGTACACTGGATATAAGAATATGAACGGTGAATAAATATTCAATGTAGGACATATTTTGACTCTCAGAGGCAATGATTAAAATAAGTTACATTATCCATTAAGGGCCAGTGAATAACTGTTCATCCCAAAGTCCTCCCTTTAAATATAGCCCTCTGTCCCCACTGGGAAGTCTTCCCCTGGGGTTATTGCCACTGAGAATAATTAGGCCACCTGCATGTGTGCTAGAGGATTATGTGTTCAATAAGTCCTTCTTGTCATTGGGTAGAACAGATACCACATGGTGGTCATTTTCCACATCAAATCCAGTGTTGCTCTCTAATGGAAATTCACTTTTGAATGGCATGTATGTGAATCTCTAGTATAACCACATCCTCTTACTGTAATTGTACCTATATGGACACAAGGTACATTGGCTTTTTTCCCCCTCATATTTCTCATATTGTGAGCACTGGAGGGTCTTCATCATCTCATGCAGTGGTTCTTAACCAGGAACACACATCGGGATCATGAGAGAAACTTTTTTTTTTTTTTTAATATGCATATTTGGGTGCCACTCAAGGGGTCGGCACCGCTAACCCCAGGTAAGGAGTAGGACCAGGGAAGTTTGTAGTGTTAAAGCTCCCCTGGCAGATTCTCATATTTACCTGCTTGAAAAACCATGGATTCTAATCCGATATCCTTTACAACACAACCAAGGCGTACATTGTTAGAGCTAGAACTAGAAGCTCAATCCCGTGTGGCTTAGCCCAGGGCAGTTCCCACAGAATACACCTCATTCTATGTCCACCCAGCCTGCCCTGACATCTGTGTTTGCATTGCTTTAATCTGACAAAAGTTGAATGGTAATCGACATACATTAGTTTGGGCAACTTTAACAAAATACCATAGACTTGGTGATTTAAACAACAGACCTTTATTTCTCAGCGTTCTGGAGGCTGGGCGTCTTTGAGATTCAGAGCGCTGGTTGGCTCTCTTTCTTGGCTTGCAGACGGCACCCTTCCTGCTGTCCCCTCACATGGTGGAAGGTGGAAGGAGGGAAGCAGAAGAGGGTGAGAGAGGGAAGGAAGGGAGACCCACACAGAGAGAGAGAGGGAGAGAGAAAGCCTCTCTGCTCTCTTCTTATAAGGACGCCAATACCATCATGGGTCCCTCCCTGGTGACTTCATCTAGACCTATTTCCTTCTCAAAAATCGCACCTACTACACCTACTATTACTTTATCAGGAGTTAGGGCTTCAACATATGCATTTTGGAAAAACACAGATGTCAGTCCATGACAAATCAGAGGGTGGTTCTCAGCCCTGGCTGCATATTAGAGTCACTTGGGAGCCCTTAGGGAAATACCAGTTCTCTAGTCCGAGCCCATGAGACTCAAGCTTCGTATGTGTGCCAGGCCTAATGCTTCACTTGCTCGTGGCATGACTTTACTTAAAGCCTTAGCTTTCTCATCTGCAAAATGGAAATAGTATGACTAGCTATGCCAAAGATTACATGAGATTACAAATATCAAAATGTAGAGTTAACTCCAAAGTATCATAAAATATAACTTCCAGTCTTAATGAACTATCTTTCTCTGATAAACAGCTTCAGATGTCGTCAGTATTTTAAATGGTGGGTACCAGAGCCCGTAAGAGCCAGGCTTTCTGGTAGCCCTGACATGAAATTGCTGCTGCTCTGATTATAGCAGGAAGCCAACGCCACCAGAAAGCATAGCGCAGATGTCCCAGGTTCCAATACCCTCCAGGCCAGGGAAGATCATGTAAATGGAAAGAAAACCAGCTGACTAGGAGGAAGATCATTTGGTGCTCTGACCCTTTTTTGACTGAAACATAGTAGAGAGAAGTGTCTCCCTGCTCCTAGAAAAGTCCTAGTGCAAACATGGTGACAAGTGGCCGCTTGCGTCGGTCGGCCTCTCCGGCCTGGGGAAGCTGGAGTGAACGCCATCTGGACGGGGTAACCAGTTGTCCTCTGAACAGCTCTGCTGCATCATCGCAGTTTCCCCTCCGACAATCCAAAAATCCCATGCTTTTAGGTAAACGCTCCCAATATTAAAGCGTTAGCAGCTAATTAAAACACACACACACGCAAACACACACTCATGCATACGCAGTCGGCGTTTTACAGGCTAACATTGCCCGGTATGAACAAAACATAATTGTAGTCTGAATTTTGCCTGTGTGCCCCATTTGGCCTGTGCGCTACTAGTTGAGGACCATTCCTTTGGGCCTTAGGCTTGGTCTCTTCTATCCACTAAGCCATTGTTTTTTACGTATATTGTTCATCCACAAACAAAACGCAGCACCCAGTTGGCCATCTCTGGCACGGATCCTGATTTCCTTTCCCTCGATGTTCTGGCATTCATTTCTGTGCATCCTATTCATTCATGCTATCGGTATCTATGGAGCAGATACTGTGCTGCAGGATAAAGATACCTGATTCAGGGAGACGTAGTCCCTGCCCTACTCTGCTTCTAGTCTAGTCTAGGAGATACGCCCAGTGTGATGAGTGAGGGCTGCCTGGAAGAATAGGACAGGAAGACAAAATGAAAACATCTAATCCAACCCGCTCTAAAGCATCTATTGCTTCTTGGTGTTTCTATTAATAATAAAAAATGTCCATCCTCTTACCCACGTTTAAAAAAATGGTCAAGGCATTGAGCTCACTACATGAAGACCACATCTAACCTTCAGTCTATTGATGCTTAGGAGGTAGTTGATGCTCAGAAGAGAATGACATAATACTAGATATGATATAAAACTACAAAACTTCATCCCCTGATGCAGTGCTAATGACTAGTCCCATCAACATTTTATTTAAAATGCAAAATATGGGATAGCTGTATTCGGCCAGGAACAAAGACACCCGGATGCTGTTAGTTCACATGGGCTCCTGGCTTTTCTGTAGGACCTGGGTTTTTGGCACTCAGCAATGCCAAGTGGCTCACCCTTGGGACTGTTTCTTGTAGCAGGCTTCTCTCCAGGGGAGTGTTTCCCAAACCCTGAGATGGTTATCTGTTAATAGAAGGAAAAACAAGTTGTGAAAGTAGGCCATGCACATCACTGATAAACATGAAAATTTCATTGGCGAGAGCCCTCCTCCTCCCGCCAAAGTGACCTTGGTTGGCGCAAAGATGACAGAGTGCTTCCCTGCCCGGGTCTGACAGCATCGCTATCACAGCACGTTTGACAAATCGTTCACATTAAATCGGGGGGCACTTTCGGCAGCGCCGACGTCCCCTCTCCATCACTCCTGATTACCACACAAACGTCAACCATGGCACCAAGCACATTTGTCAGAAGGAGTAAAAAGCAGTTGTTAGTAAGAGCGCTACCTGTCATACTAATGGACTAGAGCTTGTTGCTTTGTGTCTCACAGGAGCCTACAGATTTGCAAAAAAACAAAACGTTATTTTTTGGGAGGATTGTCCAGTGTTTCTTAAAAATGCTTTTGTGCTTTGGTGGAGAGAGGTTTTGAAAGCTTGTCAGATAGGACACCCAAATGTCTTCTCATGGAAGTGGAAATAGATTCTTTTCATTCATTTAGTGATTTTGCAGTTTAGTGACTGCTGTCATTTCTTTGTGGTCAAACAGGCAATGGTAAGTTTTTTAGTTGAGGAAATGAATACCCTATACACTTGAATTAAATTAGTAAAGAATAAATAAATGGAACAATTCTTTATTTCGCATGAGTGAATATTCTACCTCTGTCTTTAAATTTGGGGAAATCATTTGAGAGAGATGGGAGGGTGAATCTCTTTCTTTCTATCATCTTGTACTTCATTAAAACCCATGCTTTGCATGATGCCTTATTTAATATTTGCATGCTTTGTTCAGAGTCCAGCCATAAAACCCTTTGAAATGGGCCAGCCATGCATTATCACTCTCATTTTAGAGATGACAAAACTGAGACTTAGAAAGTTTGTTGCCCAGAGTTACCTGAATGGAGTCGTATTTCTAATCCATGCCTCAAGTCCACAATTTTGTTAATTTTTGGTTATCCAATAAAGAATACGCCATTTGTAGAAGTGATTTTATGTCAGCCACACATGGCTGCTTCATAACTCCACTGCCAAGTCATTCTCTTCTCCCCAAGCCTTCTTGCACTGGTCAGTTTGAATGTGATTTCTGCCCTTTTTTGAGAATGCAAAAAACCTTACTTAGAGTTATTATTTATTTATTTATTTATTTATTTATTTTTAGCATTGGAGGAGAGAGCGAAATAAAAGAGACAGGGTTGGAAACTTTTATCTGGCTATACTTTACAAGGTAGAATCAGCTACTCTAAATAATGGTTTAAGAGAATAAACTTCTAGGGATACTGGGTGGCTCAGTTGGTTAAGCATCTGCCTTCAGCTCAGGTCCTGATCCTAGGGTGCTAGGATCAAGTCCCATGTTGGACTCCTGGCTCAGCAGGGAACCTGCTTCTCTCTCTCCCTCTGCACCCCCCCCCTGCTTGTATGCTCTTTCTCTCTCTGTCAAATGAATAACTAAAATCTTTTTTAAAAGAGAGAGAGTGAACTTTTGGTAGAGCAAACAAATGGGATTGCTGTATTAGATTCTGAGAACCCTCGGTATGCTACTCTATGCTGCTCCATTTAGGCCAATTAGGGGCTTGTGAATTCACTCTCCTAAGTGATGTAACAAGCTGGAATGATAAGCTTGACACAGACTGAGTAGAATAAAGTAGCATTTGTTAAGTAATTCCCTTTCTTGTTGTATTCCAGAAGTCTTACTTAGATGAATGTTTGTGGATGCTTGTGCTGGTTCATTTCTATTGGATGTGTTAGTTATTATCAATAACCTTTTCATAGGAAAATATGTGATCTATATGTGGTTCTTCATTACAATCTTCTTAGATCCCTGAACAAGAGAAATTTCAATATATTAAATACTCTCTGATTCATAAGAAGATAATCTTTCATAAGTACATTCATTCACCAAATTTTATTATACATTTACTATGTGCCCAGCCCTGCACTAAGCCCTGGGAATACCAAGGAAATCAGGGCCTCCTGCTGGTTGAATTTGGATTATTTTACAAGGACATCGTAACCTGCTTTGGGCATGCCCACCAATACCTGTAAGCCTTCCTAAAATATCTACCTTCATAATAACCCTCTGCTATAACCTAGGGGTTTGCATTGCCGGATCATCTACACTCTTACTCTGAAGGAGCTTGTATGTTGATCCTGTAACATTTCCTTTCTAGGTCATAATGTCATTTAACTTAACAGTATCAATCAGTATTACTATCTCTAATTTTTTTCTTTAGCAACACGTCTTCTTCCATGCAGCTATATACAAATGAAGAACATTCATGGTTGAAATAGGGGTATAAGGTCTCCATTTGGTTTGGCCCACTGAGTACCTCCCTAGAACATACGGTCCTACTAGAAGAAGAAGGGGGAAACCCTGGTCCAGGGCTGCATGCAGGTAATGCCACAGAAGAAGGCTGCCTTGTATCAGAGAACCCCCCTTCTCTTTTTGGGTGTGCCTATGGTAGCAACACTGTGGCACTGGGGGGTTCCCACTAGGAAGAAGGGAGAGTGTTGTCAAAAAGTCTAGATGAGGAAGTTGTTTGAGAATATTTAACATGTACATTGAATGATACATTTGTATCATGTTCTAGATACTCTAAAGCAAACATATATATATAGATAGATAGATAGATAGATAGATATCTATAGATATCTATAGATATCTATCTATCTATCTATCTATCTATGTATATATATATACTTCAATTGACCAAAATTCCCACTCCTTTATTTTACAGATAAGAAAAACAAAGTCTCAGTGTCACGTCTGAGGTCAGAATTAGTGCATTATTATTGGAGTCAGGACTAGAACACAAATTCTCAGAGTCTAGCCTTGCTGGCTTCTTTTGCTTCCCTCCCACACAGCTCGCAGCAGCAAAATGCCATCCTAAATAGAGCTGTCTTCATCGTCCACTGCTCTCTGCTTCTGTCCCCTCCTTCACTATGCTTATACATGCACATTTCTACCTGTATCAGAGTTTCTATCGAGACACACATTTCCATAGAAATGAACTCACACCCCAAAAAGATAGGTGGAAGGTGGCATTTATTTAATTTTCATAAGATTCCTGGCCTTATTTCCTTTATATCTAGATATACTTGCATGATTTTTTTTTTTTTAAAGACTGGGAAATGTGGCCCTGTGTTAATTTCCATGGCTACACTCCCAGTCATCCAACAGTGGCTTGGTGGCACATGATATATTCAATACATTTTAAACACTGCTGAATTTAAAAATAACTTTAAAAGGTTGTAAATGTCAAATTGAGATTTGAAATATGTCAGATAGCTGTCATTTTTACACCCTTCATTAATTTCAATTGGACTCAGTGAATTGTATATGACAAACTGTTATCATACATTGACTACAAGCATGCTACATTTATGTAGCACATCGCTGACGTACAGAATGTTTTGAGGGGAACTTTAAAATATGACTTCTCTTTGACCTCCTAGATGACATGAGACCATCAAATGACAAGTGTGGCAGCATTCAACTCTAAGGTTTTCCAAATGGTGGCATTTGGAAAATCTTCAAAATGCTTGTTCAGAAATGGAAATGTCCACTGGAGAGTTTCCAATAACAAAAATAGACACATTTGCTCTAGGTGGAAAATTGCAAAATTTGGACTACAGCTAAGACAAAAGGGTCATGAATAAAAATTTCCTTTTGGCAGATCTGAGCAGATAGAGACATAGAAGATCAGGTCTGGTTATAAGAACAATTTCATTATTAAAATGAATAGCAACTATCCACTATTAAGTGCTGGACACAAAGAACCTAGTGGTTGGAACCCCAGGCTCTCATGTCAGAGGGTCTAAGTCCAAATTCTAGCTCCACTACTTACTCTGTGACTTTGGGCAAGACCCTTGACATTGAGGTGCTTTAATTTTATAATTTGTAAAACCAGGACAATAAAATTACTTACCCCATAGAGTTACTATGTGGATAATCTGAGTTCAATTAATGTCAGCTATTATAATTATACAGGAGGACTCTATGAGGTACTTTGTGCATATTCATTTAATTGTCCAACCACACTATGAGATGGCTGTTCTTAGCATTACTTTAAGTTACAAATGAAGAAATGAGAACTTCAAGAAATGCTTATTTTGTCCAGAGTTACCCCATCTAGGAAGGGGCAGAGATAAGGAGTCAGGTAACTGACAACACCTTTTAAGTCAGTTTGTTCATCTGTAAACTGTGGTAGGTAATTGAACTTGAAGGTCCCACCTACGTCAACTGTTACTGGATGCGGAGACATCAGGAGTCGGCCCACTGTCACTCACTGAGAAAAATAAACTATCTAAATCCAAGCACCAAAAAACAGAAATCTAAGTTTATGCCCCGCTAAAATTGGGCAGTTGGTTTTTAACACATACATGTCCTCAGATTTGCTCCTTTTTCTCTCGTTAGAAAATAAGCCAAGGGGCACCTGGGTGGCTCAGTGGGTTAAGCCTCTGCCCTTCAGCTCGGGTCATGATCTCAGGGTCCTGGGATCGAGCCCCGCATCGGGCTCTCTGCTCAGCAGGGAGCCTGCTACTCCCCCCCACCCTGCCTGCCTCTCTGCCTACTTGTGACCTCTATCTGTCAAATAAATAAATAAAATCTTAAAAAAAAAAAAAAGAAAAGAAGCCAAGCTTTGTATGTATATATGACAGTGCCATATTTTTAACACAGTTTAAAGAAAACGTCAGTAAGTAGATAACTGTCTAACTATGTCTTAAAAATGCAACTGTGGAAGAAATTTTATCTAGAAATGACTAGTTTTAGACCCTGTATTGTTCTGAACAAAGAAAATGGCTATTTTTTACTGTTTATTATAGTTAACTTGGGCTTTAGCATTAAAAAAAAAAAACCTGAAAATCAACCAATAATAACTCAGAGTATTTTTAATTTTAAGAATCTTTACGGATTATGAGTCCAGAGTTCTCAGGTGCCCAGCTCATCAGATGTACTTGTTCTTATCTAGACAACTGAATGACATAATCAGAGCGAGCGGGAAGGCGTATGGTGCTGGGCCCAGCTGATACACCTAACAGATTCGTGTAGTTAGACAACTACAGCAGCAACATAGTGTCTGACTTTTATGAGAAAGTTCCTAGTTTTTGAATGTCATTAACCAGTTCAAAAAAATGTATAAACGTTGTTGTGGGATAAGCAATACCTATGTGCAGGCCACTTTTGGTCTATGGCCGGGGCCATTTTGTGACTTTGATTTAATCTGATCTCCACGTTTTGAATACGCAGAAACCTTCACCCAGAAAGAAAGTCAAGGTCATCTTTTGACTTCTTCAAAAGCATGCACTGGGGTGGTAATGCTACAAGACAAGAACCCTGCCCCACCCCCAAGTTCTGTGCCTTGATTACTTTCACTATATTATTCTGCCACTTTCCTTGTTAGAAAACAAGGGTAAAGTCGTGGGGTCTGTTAGCTTCTGCAAGAAAGGAAGTACGATTTTGCATTTATATTTGGGAAGTGGAAAACATTTGGGTGGGATTCCTAGGATTGTCTTTGAAAGGTTCCTAGGAATCACTTTTAAGTCGGACTCACCGGATTGGATTTAAGGATTGTGGAAAATAAAAGAGAGATTTTCCATCCTATGGTTTTCTGATTATGTGAGGAAAGGAGAAACACACCAGGATCAACAGGGACATGCGGTCCACCCATATGATCTGTAAGAATGAACAAGGAGCCCTGCAGAATGCTGGGGGAATTGAGACAAGCCACTTACAGGTTCATGCTAACCTATCCCGTAGCAGTCAGCTTCTTAAAGCTCATCCATCTCTCATCCTCCTTTTTCCTTTTATTTTCCCATAAAATAAGCATAAAGTCCTCATAAAATATGTGAGAGGACGATCTGGCTTATCTATGCACTTCATCGTCATTGATAGCTCCGACTCGAAGCAAATGCTGCCTTTATCTCACTGTGGGGGTTCAGAATCCTTCTTATTAGTTATTTTATGTAAACGAGGGATCCAAGTGTAAAATTATAATTTATGAGAACTGCATGGAGCTTCTGACAATATTCATAAACATTCTAAACAACTTTATCTCGTTTCAGAACAAGACATTTTGTCACCTAAAAAGGATTTTTATTATAATAGGATTTCTATTGTGTACTGCCCCATTACTGTGTCTAATATGGAATGGGGCAAATTTTTTTCCTCTGTGTTTAGAAATATCTGCTTATGTCTATGATTCTTCCTTAAAGATTAGCGGATAGTAAATATTATTAGGTGACCCTACCCTTATCAAGCCTCACTGATTGATAATTGGCTGGCTGTATGTTTTGGAGCCCAGGTATCATTCTTGGTGGATTGTGCTTGTTTTGTTTTTAACAAAGTAATTAGAAAGTTATAGATCCTTGATGTAGAGATTGAGACCACTTGGTTCATTTGGTCTTTACCACCACTCATTATTTACTGTAATTTTGGTTGGCAAAAACAAACAGCAAATGATGTTCTTCAGTTATGTTGTGATTTTCCGATTGGCATTCACAGATCTGGATGCTGCTAAGAGAGGAAACACACGTGTGACATGGCAGGGTTTGTTTTGTTTTGTTTTGTTTTAATCTTTAGTGTCATAAAATAAATAGTTGAATAAACAGTCCAACTATCTTAATTATAACTAAGGGAAACAGCCAACAGTCCATTTTCTCCCAGAGTCTCTCATTACTTAAAAACAAAGCCAAGCAGAACTCTCCAGGTAGACTGAAACTTTATCCCCTTAATATTTCTTATTCTGGTGGTGGAAATAGAGACTAAAATCCAGCTCATTTCTTTCTCTAGTATTCAATTTCTACTTTTGATTAAAAAAAAAAAATCCACCTTTTTTTTCCTAGGAAATATTTGAACAAAAGGCCATTAGATAGAATCTTAGCTTTCAGATTTAAATGCTCATCTAAGGATAACCAGTGTAATCAGCTGAGCTTGCAAAGAATACACAATCATAAAATGATTTAATTAAATTCCATCAGTGCTGTTTGTTTTGGTGCCCATTTGGGTATTAATAACACCGTTGCTGTTTTCAATGCCAAAGGTTTACCACTTAATTATTATCTTTGCTTATTGGAGATGTTAGCATCAATTTGTAGGGTTCCATAATCACATACAGGGTGTTGCTTCAGCAGATATGACACGCTTCCCAGAACTAGAAGTCCCACAGCCTGTGCTTGATCTGAAGATGAAGCCGTGGAAATCAAATGAAAACATTTGTTAACTTGTAAAAATGAAACACAGAAAATAAGAACAGTTATTCAGACTGTGAGTAAATTTGATGGGGTGTGAACTGATCACTTTATTGCACTCTGTTTATAGCATCCTTGCCATTTTCTGAGATGGCAGCCCGATGCTTTTCATTGTCTTAATTAGATTAAGAATGGATTAGAGGAGCCAAATCTATTATTAAAAAGGCAATTCTGCTGTGTTCCTGAAAACCCCCTTTTGGTTTTTAATTTCTTAAATTCCACTGATGCAAAATAGCAAATGCCTTACTGGTAATTATGAGCATGTATGCATTCATTTAAAAGGCTGGCAGAGTATTAGAAAAATCATATCTTCAATTTTTTTTCAAAATCATTTCTGAAAAAATAAAGGAAGAAAGGAGGGGACCGAGGGGAAGGAAAGCTGGGTTTCTTTTTACTATGATGGAAAACAGGGGAACACTATTCTCTTCTTCTTTTACTTGACTGAAATATAAAAAGGACAATGCATCCTTATATGAGCTGAAACCTTCTCTGATTACATGTAGGTTTTTTTAGTTTACTTCCACACCTGAAATATTTGAGAAGGTTCTCATCCTTCTAGCTCAGACTAAGCATTTGTTCTGTGGGAAACCTTCTAGGGTGATTATTCGGCTTTGTATTTTTGCATTTGTTCCTCTTCTCCTTGTGCCTGTACAAATGCACCTTTCACTTTAAAACTTTTTGTATAATCTGTTATAAAGATTATGCAAATATAGCTTTGAAATTCAGCTGGAGCCTAGTTGCTGTGTTAGAGACCATAGTGTTTCATTTTGTACAACAAAATGGTACAACAATTTAGTTTTAATTTAATTGCTCTAGTTTTAACTTTTTGTTGGGTTTCTTCCCTTTAAACTGTGTCACTTTGAGATGCTATTTGTTATATACTTCCTCCACATATTAAAATTACTACACATATATATGCCTATCATAAAATTTCATGGTATTATACAGACACATGTACATGTACACACCCATGAATACATGTAAAAGCTGGTGAAATTTGAATACGGTCTATGGCTTACTTAATATTATTGTAATTGACACTGGTCAGTTTCCTCACTTTGATAATGTAAGATGATATCACTGGAGATACATGGGTAAAGCCTACACAGAAATTTTCTGTCCTATTTTTGCAACTTCTTGTGGGTCTTAAGTTATTTCAAAATAAAAAGTTTAAAAAAAATAATGTGTAGTTTTAGTCCATTAACTCCTAGACTGCTACCAACAAATAATGATCTGTATTAAATTAATTTCATTTTAATTGCCAACATTCAGATATTACCAGCCTTTTATATACTCATAATTCTCTTCTTCTACCTCTGTGTACATTGCATGTATTCTCTTCCTACTATATTCTAATATCCCTTAGCATAGGGTCCATATCCAAAGGGTCTTTTTAGGTAGCTTTGGACTTGATATTTTTGATTTGGACTTGGTGTATTTGATTATTGGCTATTCTAATGGGAAAATAAGTCATGGGGTGATGCTTAAATGATTTAAGAGCTGCTCTGCTAGCACAGTGCTTGCCACACATTGAAGACTGCATATTCTGAAAGAAAGAATAAGTTAATTAATTAATGTTGTTCATATGTGACTTTTGTACCTTAGCAAGATAGGATTCAGTTCCTGCTGAGCCATCTGTTCTTTTGAGTACTTTGTGATGGGCTCAGATTCTGAAATCACTCATTAACTGTCATTGTTTCACTGAGGTGCTATGTTTGGGATTGGAGGTCTTGAAGTGATACCTCATTTAGGACGACTGTGACAAAATTTATCACTAATTACCTGTCCCTCAAATGGGAATCAATGCCATCAGCAACATATGATGGTGATAATGGTTATCATTTATTGTGTGATTAGTATTCTAAGCACTTTGCATGCATTCTATCACTTTAATTTTACTCCGTTACTAGCTTAGAGTTTAGTAATAACTTTCCAGAGTTGGCTTGTGAGTGGCAGAACTGGGATTTGAACCCAGGAGACCTGACTTCAGAGGACCTAATATGGTCACGTCTTTCATGCTAGTGCTCTCATGTACTTAGATGGTGAGCACTTATCAACCATGTAGATACATTAGAATCATCTGAAGATGTCCTCTTGGACCTGCTTATTGAATTTATCTGGGTGGGCATTTTGTTAACATTCATGGAGTTGATAATGTGCAGCCATGGTAAGCATCACTCACTTAGATACATGTGAGAATTCACTCAATGTCTCTGAGGAATGGAAGCTATTCCTTCTCTAAGTTTATTTTATCGGGCATAACCATAGCAAAGCATAGTAGTTGTCCCAGCCACCTACCTTTGGAGAGATAGAACTGGCAGTCTGTCTTTTTTTGCAATAAATTTCCCACCTTTGTTAGCAACCTTTTTTTCATATTCTCAGCTATAGGCTTTCCATACCTCCCCACCAGCAGCCACTGATGCTCATTTTAATAGTATTTTACTTATGTAAATGTGTCTATATGCCAAAAAGGAAATGAAAGGAAGGAAGGAAAGAATGAAGGAAGGGAGGTTCTACACCAGAAATCCTAAAAAACTACCTGTGTAGAGGAACAAGGCAGATGAGGTACATAAATGAAGACAAGTCTTTTAGTAGTGAGTATCCATTTTTAAAAGACAGAAGTGGTTATCACCAGGACAAACTGGGAAACACACATCCCATTTTTAGAGGTTCTCGCTACTCTAAACTCACAAGCTTAGCCACCAAGAAATGTGCCCAGTATTCTGGATCTTACAGTTTTTCAGGGGACTTTAAAAATCTAATTTTTGGCTTGCTTTGCTTTTCTATTGCAAAATTACTTGACAGCTAGTTCGATTTGTTTCTTTTCGGCACTGTGCGAGTCCGTAGAATGTCACCAATAACAAAGTCAAAGAACTTGTGTATAGCTTAAAGCAGATAGCTGCCTTAGTCCATTACCTTTTTGCATTTTGAAATACGTACTTTATCTTTCCTCACTACCAAGTATACTGAATTCTAATCTTTGCCCAAGCTGGCATTCTGTCTTTAGACAAGGCATAGAATTTTGTGAACCATATTTCATCATCTGTGACATTGAACCTTAGAGATGTGCACTGTCCAATTAGAGGGGGCATTAAAGGCACAGGCTCTAGTAAAGTCTGTTGGATGGGGTACTTTCTTACTACCACTTACCAGCTCCAGGACTTTAGATTAGTTATTTGGTATCCAGAGCCTATGTTTTCTGATCTGAAAAATACTCTCACATTTGTCCGGAGAATTAAATTAAATTGTGTGTATAAAATGTTTACCATTAAAGTACTGGCCCTAGTAATATAAAAGATATACTTAATGAGTGTAATGTTTGTAATAGACTAGAATCTAGCAAACCATTGCTCATAACTTTGTCTCAGTGCTCTTGTTGAACTCAAGTATTTAAGCTATAAGCAGGTTAGGTAAACCTGTTTGCTCCTCCTTTACTACTCCTTCCATTGACATTTCATGGCCTTTCCCTATTATTTCAGTGTTTCAAAGGCTGCCAGGACTGACAGCTTTGTGGTGATGGACAAAACCCCAAGTTATGTAACTCTTTCCTACCTCCTCTAATGTGGACCATACCGATCGGGAGGTTACGCTTGTAGAACCAGAGGAAATCTCTTTGGGATGATTAGAAGGAAAGTGTGATTAATAATGAATATATGTATGTATTTTAAGAGTAGGGTTGTGTTAGATGTGAAGAGTCAATAAATGCCTGTTAACCTCCTCGGAGGTCAACAGTCAGCCGGGTGGCTAGTTATGCAGGGCAGCCGGAACAGCTGCAGCCTAATTCAGACCTGCTATTAGATCTGATGATGGTACGTGCAATTAGGAGAGTGTCTCTGTAATAATGATAATCGGTTTAAACCAAGAGGACAGGGCACAGCTGTGGGGAGCACTTGGAGAGAGAAATCAGAACAATTCATATGTTCCTGAGAAGCTAGCCTCAAGCTAGCCCTTTTCAGTATGTCTATGGTAGCTTTCAATTCCCTCTTGATCATAATTTACTGAAAGATATCTTTATTTTTTTTTAATTTTATTTATTTATTTATTTAACAGAGAGAGATCACAAGTGGGCAGAGAGGCAGGCAGAGAGAGAGGAAGGGAAGCAGGCTCCCCGCTGAGCAGAGAGCCCGATGCGGAACTCGATCCCAGGACCCTGAGATCATGACCTGAGCCAAAGGCAGCAGCTTAACCCACTTAACCCAGGCGCCCTGAAAGACATCTTTAAAATAAGCATGTGACTCCTTGGGCCAAAGATTGTTCATAGTTCATTATTTTTTTCTACTTGAAAATAGGTTGGGATTGTACATCTTCCTTTTTAGCAATGCTATTGTGGATTTAAATATCTATCTGAAAACACGTTTGATACAAATTTTGTGTGTTCTGTGTGTTTTTTTTTTTCTTAAAAACTGAGCTCAAATCGTGCTATAAAAAACTGCGACTTTTGAGAACGTATCTTATTTCAGCTTTGCCTCACTTGAAATGTTGGTATTTGTCAATGAGAGGGCTACCGTGCTAGACTTGCAACCCTTCCCTCTTCTTTCATTTCTCAAGAGAAGCAGTCATGAGAGAAGAATGATTTTACTGATCTTTGATTTTGAAAGAAATTTAGAGCTCTGGTCTACCTCCATGTCCCAAGTTATTTTTCTGTCTTCACCCCTTAACCCCATTTCCTGATCCTTAGTTAGCAGTAAAGAATTCCTTGGCTTCTCCTCATAAAGAAGATAATGTCTCAGTTCACAATGTCTCTGAATAATTAATAATAGTGGTGTGAGGCTGTGTTGCGTTTATGACTGCTTTCAGTTTTCAAGTCCCTTACACACAACTGTTTTTTGTTTTGTTTTGTTTTGCTAAGCTTCGTATCAATACTAAGAAGTAAGAAGAGAGGATGGAACAGACTGGGCATGTTCATTTATTCTTGCACTGGTTGATTCAGCAAGTATTTAAAAAGTTACTATATGTGCTTAATATTATTCCAGGAGCAATGTCTGGAGGGTGAACAACAAAAAAAAAAATACAAGGTTTCAATGCATTTTATTGGGAGGACCAGACAGTAATTACTTGAGTGAGTAAAGTCATTTTCAGTAATACTTGCTGTGAAGAAAATAAAACAGGATGATGTCTTTGGAAGCTGTCATCTACTGTTGCTTTAGATTGGGTTGTCAGAGAAAGTTATATAGGGGTGGTGACATTTGAACTGAGACCTAAATGTCTGGAAGAATAGACCCCAGTGAGGCCTGGGGAAAATATGCCAAATGCGAAGACCTTAAGGTGAGAAGACCAGTGAAGTGGGGACAATGGGGGAAGGTACAGGCAAAGGTAAGCAGGGGCAAGTCATCTCAGATCTTCTGTATCGTGGTAAGGATATTAAAGCAGAGCCATTACTTCACTGCCTATAATCTTTCTAAAAGATTAAAAAAAAAAAATCACAGTGCCCTGCCCCTTGATTTGATGTAGAGATGGAACAGTCATACAAACACAAGGAGATTCACACCATTGCCACCACAACCCTGTGAGCTCATTCAATAAAGGCTCTGCCCTGGACACCTGATATAGGACCTGGTATGTAATTAGCAAATATGTCTGAATAAAGGATCTGGAGTGTTGTCAAAGTGTGGCCATGGCCACCTGCATCAAAGTCATATAGGGAGATGTGTTGAAATGGAGATTCCAGGGCGTCACTCCAGGCTTACAAATTCAGACTTTCTGGGAATGGAATTCCTATTCTGCATTTTCAGCAAGCTCATAGGCAATTCATATGCAGAGGAAATTTGAGAATTGACCTCCTTTTCATCTTTCCAAGATGTTCCTACTATATTATACACATCTCAGAGGCAAAAATACTTAGGCTAATATGTGTGTATATTTATGAGAGATTCCTGACAGCTGCATGAGTTTATACTATTTTATATACTGGATCTTAATAAGATTACATAAGTGTGTTAATTTTTAACATACTTATAATTTATCTCTGTTAATTCAAACAGAATGAGTGAAATTGGGAAATTACTGCTATTTCTACATTTGCTCTATTCTATTTACTTAGTTTTTATTATCAGAAAGCAAACCTGAGCTTGGTTGAGGAAGATATGTGACAAGGAACAACCTCCTTGGGCAGCCCATGCCAGACAATGTGTAAAATCCAAGAGCTCAGGACTGAAAACTCTGCATAAAAACAGAGTGACACAAAGAAAGCCATATGTTAAAAACATGTTATGCCTTGGGATGCCTGGGTGGCTCAGCTGGCTAAGCATCCCACTCTCGATTTCAGATCAGGTCATGATCTCAGTGTTGTGAGATTGAGCCCCTCATTGGGCTCCACAGTGAGTGTGGAGCCTAATTACAATTATCTCTCTCCCTCTCCCTCTGCAACCCCCCCCCCCATGTTGCTGACTTGCACACATGATTGCTCTGTCTCTCTCAAATACATAGATAAACATGTATTGCCTCCGTGAACTAATATTTAAAAGAAAAATTGGATAATAATGAAACAGTGGATCATGATTTAGAATGAACTTTGGTGAAGATTTAGGTTCCTTACTTTCCCCTATTCAGTTGTTCGATATCAGAGGGAAAGATTCAGCATTAAGATTAAGCCATACCACATGGTTCAAGCGAGAGGGAATTGTTCCTGCTCCAAGTACATTGTGTTTTTGAAAATCCTTCAAACACTGTAGACATGGCAATCGCTTCAAGTAGTGTTTCCAAGGATGAAAATGACAGACCCTCAGCCAGGAGAAGGGACACGGCTTCAGAGCTATTTTTGCTATATGTGTATTCCATTCCAAACAGCCAAAGAGGAGGTCGGAAGGATGGAAATTCCTTCATTTCATGTTCAGGGGTTTTGTTTTGTTTGCTCTTTTATGATATTCTGCTCTTCCACTGTCTTGTCAAAGCTGCACATGTCATCAGTCCATTGCTCTTGGCTGCTATCTGTTTCCTAACAAAAATATACCATTGTTTGTACTTGTGGCAGGGAAAACAAACAAACAAATAAACCAAAAGGCAGAGCACCTTTAAACAAAATTCTCTTAAAATCTTGTCTGAAAAATAAAATAAAACGATGCTGTAAGGCACGGCACAAGATAGGAGAAGGCTGAAATTTGCTGTGGGGCTCCATGCCCAAGAAATAGGGCTGCTACTTCTTGTTTCAGAGCCAAATGATTTGAATGTAGATCATTTAGTCAAGTCTTCTTGTCCTCCCCTGAAAACATAGGAGACTGTATTTCTTTCACTTTCTAGTACCAGGTTCTAACCTATTATTATTTTTGTTGCCCTTTTTTATTCAATGTCATGATTTCTACAGAAAATTACCAGAAATGATTGAATCCCCTTTTCCCAGCTAATCTGGTTTTTCTTTATCATTTCAAAAAAAGAGAGAGAGAGAGAGAGAGAGAGAGAGAGAGAGAAAGAGAGAGAATTTTCTTCTTACCTTCCTTCAGATTTACTTCCAGCACCTCTAGTCCATGTAGCCAGGAAATTCTAATTTCCTCCTTAACCCTGTGTTTGCCACCAAATCTGACTTTATGGTAATCTGGCACTCTTCAGGCTGCATTGTGGCCAATAGGATTTTGTTTAGCCAGCACAGTGATTTTTTTTTTTAATTGAATGTGAATGCCTTTAGATGAGCACACTCCCCACCATTCACAATTGCCTCACAACTGGCTGCTTCACGCATTGGTCTTTGAAGGACTCCTGCTGAGACCCACTCTGGTCTTGATCTTTTCTACCACCTCCATCTTTTTTTCTGTTTGTGCAGCTCCTAGGTATTGGGGAGAATGTTTGTGTGTATATGTACTGATTGCATTAATATGTGTCAGTAGTGTGTGGGTTGGTTGTCTGTGTGTCTGAGTTGGGTACAGGAGTTGTATGTCAGTTATACATGCTTTGGTTATATGTAGTATGTGGTGTGTGTGTGTTTGTGTGTGTGTGTGTTGCTATTGAGTGGGGATGCTAACTATAACCAAATAGTTGTTCCCCAGCTGTAACCAAATAAAGTCTATCTCCCTTGGGAGATTTCAATAATTATTTAAAAGCTAGGTAGTTTCATGTTTTATTTGCCATATAACTTGGATACTACTTCTTAATTCTCCAAAGACAAAATCCTCATGCAACCAGTTACTCATCCAGTTAAAGACTATTCTGGGCCTCAGATATTTGACTCTGTCCATTAAGACTTTGAGATTCAAGAACCTTTCTTTAACGAGAGCTGATGGCATTTTTTTTTTTTTTAACTTAGGACTTCATTATAAGAAAATTTGTTGGGAATGGCAAAATACGAATTTCTCTAATCTCGTTACCAAGCACTTAGCTGAAGTGTTTATCTGCAGATACATAACAGAATATGGAGAGCTATAAACAAGGTTGCTTCTTGCATTTACACTCACCCTGTTTCACTAAGGAACTGTCATTCCCTTCTTAACTATTTGCTGATTGTCAGTGTTCCATTCCTTGAAGCCTCATTTAGCAAATCACCGCCTTGAATCATGCCTGGTTTACCAAAAACAGAGAACACTCCCATTACATTTTTACAGGTTTACCTTTCAGGTTCAGACTTTTGGCACTCATCATCCTCTCCTGTGTACTAATCCTAGCCTCTGTTCTTCCTTACTTACTCTTTTAGAAGATTTGCAAAGCTAGGACCAAGATTTTTCACATTGCCTACTGCAGCTGCCTGTTGTTCCCAGTGAGTTCAATGTGCTATGATATGACTTTGTAAATTACAAGAACCATTTCCTGATTAAAATCTCCCCCAGTGTTCAGATTTATCTTTTAGTTTGTATTTACCTTAACTGTTTTATTATCGTACACCACCTCACTGAAGCCATCCAAAATTTTATTATTTAACTATTACTCATGTGTTTCTTTTTTTAGGAACTATACTTATAATACTGCGTATGAATTATGAAGTTTTTGTTAGTGTGTGTGGTATTTTTTGTGTGTGTCTGTGTATCTCAGATAAGGAACACATGAAGGTAGAGGTAAAAACAAATATAAGTTATACAGGAATGTCCTCACAAGTATATCAGTTATCTGTTGCTGTATAACAAATTATCCCAAAATATAATGGCTTAAAACAATAATACATATTTAATAACGCTTTATAGTTGTGTGGGTCAGAAATCTGGGAGTGGATTAAGTTGGCAGTCCCGGCTCAAGTCCTGTCCTGAGGTTACAGTCAGGATGTGTGCCCCAGTTGCAGCATCTGTAGTGTTTACTGGACCTAGAGAATCTGTTTGCTAGGTAGCTTATTTACATGGTTGGCAGGAGGCCCAAGTTCTTCCCTGCTGGTTTTCCTCCACAGGCTGCTTGAATGTTCTTATGACATGGTAGCTAACTTCCCCCAAAGTAGGAGATTCAAAAGAGAAAAAGGAGAAATCTCTTTTATGACCCATGCTTGGGACTCAGTATCATGTTATTTCTTCCACATTCTATTCATCAGAATGGAGTCAGTAAGTCCACATTCAAGGGGAGAGGGATTAGACTCTGCCTTTGGAAGAAAGAAGCATCAACAGGCTTGTGAACATAATTTTAAAATACCACATTATATTCCTGTAGTTTTAACTTTTATTATTTATATCACAAATTCGTAGATTGTCAGTATTTTTTCTTTATTGGTCTCAAACTGTGATCAGAAGTCCAGTGTGGGGACAAGGTTATTCCAGGTACACAGAATGGCCTCGGGTTGGACAGTATTATGTGGTTCTTCATGCTGTGTATTTCTGGCATGTCTTCGCAGATTGGTTGATATGTTTAATAAAATTAAAACCATTTATTGGTGTCATAAATAAAACAATTCCAGTTTTCCCTACTCATTTGGCTAAGTGGCAGGTTTTTTTTTTTTTTTTAATAGAAAACAAAAACATGACTAGGTCAGTGGTTTATAAACATAGATTTTGCATATATGACTCACCTGAAGCTTTTTAAAAATAAAGATGCTTGGCCAAGAGCCCAGATCTACTAAATCATAAATTCTAGGGAATAGAGCCCTGAGAATTATTATGGTCTTTTAAAGGTGACTCTGATATAGCCAGTAAGAGCAGTATTTGGGAACCACTGCCACACTTAACCAAATCTATTCACCAACTAAAATCACTTGCAAAGGATGACTTCAAGAAAAAAAGGAAATCATTGATGCACTCATGATAATCAACCTTATTTTGCATTCAGACAAAGCTCAGTCTTGGTTTCTAGGTACTTTCCCCACACCAACCCCCTGACTGACAATGACTATCTGGTTCTGTAGCTTTGTTCCCGAAGGCAGTAACACAAGGGGCCGTCACAGTGGTAAGGGCACTGGCCCAGAAATGCATTGTTCACGCTTTCTGAAGACAATGACTCTCTTTCTGATTAGAGTTGTCCTCCTTT
Organism: Mustela erminea; assembly: GCF_009829155.1. Classification (NCBI taxonomy): domain Eukaryota; kingdom Metazoa; phylum Chordata; class Mammalia; order Carnivora; family Mustelidae; genus Mustela; species Mustela erminea. The sequence goes on along the minus strand of NC_045616.1, from coordinate 107,386,778 downwards.
TACCCAAAGGCTTTCCATGTAACCAAGGGAGCATAACAATGACATGAGGGCTTGGAAAGGAAATGTCTTCATTGATTTTTATTTCATGAATTGGAGCCTCCATAAAAATGGCACAGGCTTGTTTTACAGTGTCAATTTGTGGAATTGAGGGGAGGACTGTTAAAACCCATCCATTTCCCCAAAGTTTAAACCACCCTAATGAATTAATCCATAGATAATGGATTGAATTCAGTGCAATTACCCTAGTAAGTAAGGCTTGTTAAAAAGAGATAAGGCAACACCCTAAAGAAAACAGCAATTTCAGCTATTAACTGGATTTCATCTGGACTCTGATTATTCAGTATATGAGTTTCTTTTGAAAAGGAGATTGTGGGGTCCCATTATCAATGTAGAGACCAATTGTTGGCATTCACCTGTGGGAATTACACTGTGGAAGAAGACAATAATTCTAACAGCCATTTTTCCAACAACCTCAGTATCCTCAGGATGTATTTTGATATGGCCCAGTAAATCTTTATAAGGCTTTGATTCCTCAGAACAGGACGTTCATCTTTGCTCCAACTCCACCCCTATTACCTGAAATTATGCTAGTTAGGTCTAGAGGACCCACATTATTTTGAATAAGCTGCTAAAAATAAAGTGTCTGTAGGTGTTACACAAAATAAGGATGATCACAAGAATGCCTTATATTTCTAGAGATCTTTGCAGGTAAAAAACACTGTTACATATCAAGTTTCTATGCCCAGGTAGTAGAAGAATTTTAACATACAGCCCTAGCCCTTATAAAGCTGCACTTAGCCACCTTGGAACCTGATTCTTAGTAGTAGCTCATCTGTGTGTATCTTTCAGTGGTTGCTTCTCCCACTGTATTCAGGTCTTTATTCCTTTTTGTTTGTTTACTTTAGAAAGTTCCAAAGTGACTTCTTCTTTAGCTTGCATGTTCCTGTCATACAAATTGTTTCCAGAGACATTATTGTCCTCATTTCACTGCCCTAATCAAAAATCTCAGTTGTTTCCAATACTTGCAGAAGTGACCCAAAAGCTGTAATTTAACATTTAGGGTTCTTCCTGGTCCATTTCTCCTTCCTTACATTTTTAGTGTTGGATTTCATGACCTTCTCTCATAGTATTATGCCTTATGAGGTTTCTTCTTTGCTCATGATCTGACATTTCTCCTACTGCAGTGGTGTTCCACCTCCTGAAGATATGCTCTAGGTCTTAGTCAATACCTCTTCCTTTCTACAATGCTCTTTCCTCCTCATGCAAGCTGATCCCCTCATTCTCTGAGTTTCTGTGACTGTGGGACGCAGATGGCAAAAGACAAGGTGGTATAAAGAATGTAGGCTTTAGAGTGAGCTGGCTTCAGCTTAAATTTTGCCTCTACTGCTTTCTAATGGTATGACTTTAAAGCAAATAACCCCTCTGGCCTGAGTTTCATTTGTAAATAGAAGATGATAACGCCTTCCTTTTAGGAACATGATGGCGGTTCAATAAGGACAGAAAAAGCCTTTAGCGTGGTGTTATTGTTGCTAATATTCTGCAGTTGACCATTTACCCTTATACGCTGGTATTTCTCACTCTTGTTTCAGCTATACATTGCTTGCATGTGTTCCCAATACATTGGCAACCATCTAAAAGAAGCTTGTGCCATTGGATCTTCACAGATGAATGAGGCATGGAGCTTTGCATAAAATATTGATATGGATAATTACCATAGTTTATTAATCACTTACTACAAGTTGAGTACTCTGCTGTGTTAACTCAGAAAACAATCTATGAAGTAAATCCTATTATCATCACCATTTTCTAGGTTAGAAAAGTTGCACTTAGACATTCAAGGTCCTATAACATAAAAGGAGTAGAATATATTGAACGAGGCTAATTGGCTTAGTGTTAAAGTTTTCACTTTTGAAGAATGAAAGAGAAATAAAGAGAGATTGATCAAGAAAGAGAGACCTAGGTTTAAATTCTGGTGTACCACTTTCTAGATGTATGCCCTTGAATGAATTTCCTAACCTCTGTAAGCCTCAGTCTCTTTATCTGTAAAATGGGAACATTAATAGTCCTTACCTCTTAGGGTTCTTGTGAGGTTAAATGAAATAACTCATATTATTACCATGACATTGAGGCTCTATCAGTACACTTTAATCTTATGCATATGTTTTGTTTGGTACAATTTTTTCAACTGACTGGTATACCAGTCTTTCTGAACCAAAATAGTTGAAATAAGTCATAGAAAATCTAAAACTGAGCAAGTACATGAATTGCCTTCACACTAGAACATAAACCAGGATGGTGTTTTTCAGATTCAGAACACCTTCAAGCTTACTGATGGGGTGATAATAAACATTCCATGGTCACCTTTGCAGTGTCCAGTAAAGACACACATCTGGTTTCCTCATTGTTATATAGAGAGTCAATTATATCAAGACAATAAGACTCTCTGGGATTTGGAGAAATTATTGTACTTCTTGTGCCTATGACACTACCCAGGGTGTGTTGTAATCACCCAGAAATGCACTGCTTGTATCTTTCTGTGATTGTCTCTTTGTAAACATTTAAAAGGAGAAAAAGGAGGAGGAGGAGGAGGAGAAATGGGACAGTGCTGTGGAAAACCCAGTTCTACTCCTTTGGGTGACCTAAAGGATTCAGGCAATTTGTGATTTCAGCAACAATTGGTCTTGAATGTATCTCAAATTAAACCTCTCACACTTCCCTAAACATTTATTATTTAAAACGGAATCAACTTTTCTAGTATATTTCAAGGCAACCTGGAATAATATTCTAGGAATGCAGTTCTAAGAGTGTCACTGCTGAGAGGGGAAATTGGCAAGGTAGAAATACACAGAACTAGATATTTTCTCTACTGGGAAAACCCCAGTGTGGAAAATTATCTCCTGAGGCAAAATGATGAAGAAGATGGAGATATACACACACACACACACATACACACACACACCTATATACATATATATACACATACACACACACATATACATATATGTATGGCATATAGGACATGTTCAGCAAATATTTGTTGATCGTGTGTATGTGTATCTAGGAAAGTGCTCCCAGTCCTTGTATAACCATAACAGGCTTTTGGATCACTGGCAGGGATTACTCCTCTTTTGTAGTACTTGTGCTTGTTACTATTTCATTACTCATTCAGCAGTTATTCACTGAGTGCCTACTGAGTCCCATACATATACTACTGCCACTGCTCAGGATATAAGATAGATGAGATCCTACCCTTTTGTTGCTTGCATTAGAGTTGGAAACGACAATCCATAAGCTTGAAAGGCCATAAGCACAGTAACGTTAGCTAGTCATCTGGGCTACGAAGAAAATACAGTGAAACAGTAGAATGGAGGAAAACAAGAAAGGAAGCTACTTCCTAGAGTGTGGTCAGGGGAGGTCTCATTGAACTGAGGCTTCAACAATGAGGACATGTCAGCTATGGAAAGATCTGGAGTATTCCAGACAGAGGAAATAGCTACAGCATGATTCTGACATAGGACTCATGTGCCTGTGTCTAAAACCAGAAAGAAGTTGTATGTGGTTGAGGTATGAAGAGTAAAGAGCAAATGGTAGAAGATGATGCAGGAGAAGCCAGATTATATATGGTCTTCTAGGCCTTAGCATGGAATTTGACAGAATTTATTACTGCCTCTTCCATGGGGAGTCTCTGAAATTAGAAATGAACTAATTTTATTGAGCATTTACCACATACTTACTACTATTCCGAGCACTTTACACCATTTATTTTATCCTCACAAACTTGCAAGGTATATATTTAATGCCCATTTTACAGATGAGACAAATGCACTGCAGAGAGGTGAAATGACTGCCCAAGGTTAGTAATTAAGACCTAGAAATGGAACCCAGGTCTATTTGAATACCTAGCCTGTGTATTTCCACCATGCCTCCCTGTGCTACCTAATTACTGAATTCATGAAACATAGTCATTTAAAAGAACTGGGTACCAATTAGGTTATAGTTCACATAAGTATTGATATTTTTAAAAAGAGGAAGCCAGTGTTGAAAGCAAAGGAATAAATGACTAATGGTAAAGTTTAAAATAAATATAAGAACTTTTTTTTCATTCTGCCAAGGGCAAACTGGTTTCCAGGCACGTCTTTTGTTTTCTTCTCCCATCATTCCTATATTCTCTCCACCATCAATTTTGGATTAATTTATCTTCTGAATATCCATCTCCTATATGCTCCCTATGCACAGCTGCTATCCCATTCAAGGGGCCATCAGCTCTCCCCTGGATGCTTGTTGGTGTACCAGCTCTTCTCCCCGGGGAGCCGCACAGCCCTGCCAATCACGGCTCTATCTTGCAACCAGAACAATCATTCTAAAGTAGAAACTGGATCATTGTACCTGTATTGTGCCTTCTTAAATAACTCAGCAGGGAGTTCCCGTTGTCATTAAGTGGGGACCAAATTGCTTAACATAGTATGAAAAGGCCTGGCTCTTCACTCTTCAGAAGATTCATCTTAGTCTCTGAGCCCCTGCCCAGGGACCTTTTCTTTTGATTGGCATTTCTTCTTTCCAGTTTAGTCTCATCTCACCCTTCTAAAAATGCTCTCCTATATCTCACCCCCTTATCCTTTGTCTGTTAACTTCTATTCCTCCTTCAGGTTTTGTTTCAGACTCAGCGTCCTCAGAAAAATCCCCCCCATTCCCCACGACCCCAGACTAGGTCGGGATGCCTTTCATATTCTTTCATAAACATTGTGGTGGACTTCCCTTTCATAAGAAAATTGAAGATTATAAGTATTTACCCATCTGATTATTTATCTGTCCATCTATCTTGATTATGGGCACTGTAAGGTCAAGAATTGTGTCAGTTTTGCTCAAGTTGGGCCCTCAGCACCTACCTTGATGCCTGGTGTATAGGACATGTTCAGCAAATATTTGTTGATCCTGGCAGTATGTTCACTGCCAGAGAAAGGAATACAAATGGATCTAATTCTGCTATCTCACCTTTTTAGGGCTGAAGTAGTAGTTTTAAACAGACCCTATGGATGTTGCCTTCCACATCCGCTCAGCCTTCAATGGGGCCCCATTGAAGCTCCCTGTTGAGGAAAATAAAGTGGAAGGTCTTTGCCCTTCATGCAGTACTAGTCCTACTGATCTGTGAGGCAGCGCATCCTGGATCCAATTATACCAGGTAACTCTACAAGAGAGAGAGTGTTCTAAGAGAAAATTGTTCTGTGAATAAACTGGCCTGTTACAAAATATGTGAACACATGTAAATGTAACAAAATGCCCAAGTGACACTAGAGTAGAAAAATCAATAAATCTACTCAGCACTACATGTTGAATCAGCTTTTAACACATATTTGTAAGGGGATCACCAACTGGAGTCATATTTAAATCTACCCAGTTCAGAGAAATAAATCAGTTATGAGTCCTGAAGTGATTAAGCTCTTCACCCTATACTTGCGAAGCAGTCCCGGGACTCTGTTTGGACCCAGTATAGGTGACTGGTACACACACAGGCACCACACACACTCACACACACACGCACATGCACGCACACATGCACACATACCTCTGTGTGCACGTGTGGAAGGTAAGGCATCCAGCATAGTACACAGCACAAAGTAGGCACTGTACAAATCTGGCTGTTTTTATTCAATATATTTTTTTTTTAAAATACTTCATGAAGGAAAATGCCTCACTCTTGATCACATTGACAAAAAACAAACAGAAGATGATATGGCTTGACAAGCATTTTATTGCATTGAAGTGTGATTTTTCTGCCATTATCCTGTATCATTTTCTGAGGTAGAATTGACAGAGTTTATACATTGCAAGTAGGGAGTTACTAGAGGGAGAAATTGAGTCTACTTGCAAGGCGTCTGGGTTTTGTAATAAAGAATATCCCTGAAAGAGCAAGTCTAGGAGAAAATGGAAGTTTAATTTTGGATATTTTGAGTTTGAGGCATTAGTGTTATACATATGTGAAGATGTCTGGAAGCATGTGGCTCAAGTAAGAAGTTTAAGCTAGAGCTCAGTATGGGGAATCCAGCAGAGTTTAGTAAATACAGCTATAGAAAAGGTGATAATGCAGAACCTGAGGAGGTTCTCTAAGTGACTGGGAGTTCTATAGATTTATCAGGTGTGGCTTCTTCACTCAAAGAGCTTATACTCCTCTTAGGTTGACAAGATATACTTACTTGTCAACACATAATTTCAAAAAAGTTTTGATAAGGAAAAACGTCTAGGGCTAGAACTGTTAACACATTTTTCCAGGGGGTTGGGGCCGAGGGGGAGACAAGATGTGAATTGGCCCTTAAAAAATGAGTGGAATTTAGAGAGCAAAGTTCTTAGAAGGCATTCAGGGAAAATTAGAGCAAATCAGTCAAAATATTCTTGAAAGCACATGGCAACTGCTGGATTTAATCCAAGCAAATTTACTCCATAATAACAGGTAGAGTTACATTTGAAGCTCTCCAAGTGTTCGCTTCAGGGACCTTTCTAAAGAGAACTGAATTGATGGTGCCAATCAACCTAACCATTGTGTGGTTTAGTTTGGCTCCTGGAAATACAGTCTTAGTAGATGGGCTGTGCTCCTGCTCTTGTTCTCCCTCTCTCCCTCCTTTTCTTCCTTATTTTCTTCTTTTCTCCATCTTTTCACAAATATTAATAACCTTATATGGTTCACGTACTGTACCTTCCTATAGGTACAATTCTTCAAAAGAGAGGTTTGATTAATCAATGGAAATCCATTCCTGGAAATATATCTCAAAGAACATAATAAATCATCTTGTAGTCCCAATGTGAAAGGCAGTATTTTTTATTACCACCAGCAATTCTGCTTTGGTTCATTGGTTCAATCCCAAGAGAGAAATTTCCTCCTGTTATAAGGAATGGTTGGGCTTTTCCTGAGCAACTGGTTTGTTTCTGTATTATGAACACCATGGGTGTTGTAACTGCTTGGGCTTCCGCTTTGAGGCGGCTGCTAGAAAATTTGGGCTTTGGAACAAATTTGTGGCTCAGATGTACAGAATCCTAAACGCCAAGGTTGGGACAGGGGATTCGGAAAAGCTCAACAAGTGATTCTGATGATCCAAGAAATCTGAAAACATGGAATTCGAAAAGCTTGGCATTTGTTTCTGTTTGTAAGACACTTACAGTTTGTAATGAATATTTGGCCAATGACTGCATTCCCATATAGCCCAAGGAAGCATATCCAGGCTGGTGTTACAAGCAAGGCATTCTGCTGATATTTGGCATAGACTTTGCAAATGACTTAAATGTTAAAATCCCACAAAGTTAGAGAAAATGTCTAGAAAGTTAGAAATTCTTTTTGGGGTCTTAAGAGATGCTCAAAATGATCAAGGTTAATTTTTCGTGTGATGCTTTCTTATTATACCAAGCATAGAGAAGAGGGGCCATAAATGTCTGAGGACTTTGGTTGATTTTCTTTTTTTTTTCAGGGAGATGCAGAAAAGTTGACCAGCTTCATCAAGGTCATCCAATTACTTAGTCACAGAATCACCTATGGTGCTAGCACACACATGTTTTGATTCATAGTCCAATGTTCTCTCTGTAGTTCCAGCTTCATAAAGAAAATTGATGTCTCCATAAATAAAGTACTGCCACCATGTACTTAACTTTCAGCAATCCCACCTGAATCCCCTAAGTTCCCCAACCTAGCAGGGGAGAAACTATTAAACAAAACTTCAGCGCCTCCAAAGGCTCCCAAAGCATTCGTTCGTCTTTGGAAAAAAAAAAAAAAAAATTTTTTTTTCTGCAAAGAGATGAGCAACAAAAAGAGATTTTTGAAAATGAAATTAACTAAAAGATTTAAGCATTAATTTTAGTTGATGGGTCCAGTGTTAGGTTCAGTGTTGCCTTATTTTGGCAAATAAGGATGTTACAGGTTACTGACATTTTGAAGTCCCAACTGGGAAATCCTATATTTTAAAATATTGACATTGCTGTTGTCTGGAGCAATGTTTCTCCAACGTGGCCCAAAAAAAAGCTATTGAGCATCTTCTCACATATTTTGTTTATCACACCCTGTATATGTTCTGGACGTTTAATAACATGTAATATAGCAGATGTAATGCAAAAGTACACAGTTTATAAATAAGTATGGATAGTGTGAGTTTGTGCCTTTTTAAAAAAATGGTATGAACGCTTGAGTAAAAAGAGAATTCAGACCCCTGACAGAGTTTTGAAAACTAGCTCTTCTATTGCTTCTATCCAAGGCCACTGAGAGCAACAGGCCATCACAGTGAGTGTCTTTCACCCTCCTCCCTCCCTCTCTTCCTTTTCTTTATTCCTTCGTTCCTTCCTGCCTGCCTGACTCCCTTCCTTCTCTCCCTCTCTCCTTTCTTCCTCTTATTTTTTTCTAAGCATGTCTCCTAAGTGCTAATCTATAGTCTCGGTAGACCAAATTCAAGGTTGCTGCACTTTTGAAGTTGATCCAATCACCAATCACATAGGTTGTTCAAAGAATTTCAGCCATTTTCCAAACTCAATGGTTTTTATCAGCAGTTTATGTCAACATATTTTCTGAAATGTCAGAGAATCTCCCGAAGTATAAGAACTCTATTGCTGAATTATTGCATAGGTTTTTTGAAATCACATTAGCAACTTTAAATACTTGGGAAGAAATATTGAGAAAGATCGTTTTTTTTTAATTGACCAGTTATTTTAATGTATTTTTCGATCTACTTAAAAAAAAGCCTACTTAATTATTTTTTTAAATGTTTAATTCACCTTCTCACAGGAGGATTTCCACATATTTAAAAGCTTTCTTTTTCTTTAAAGAAATAAATAAATCTTTTAGCTGATTATGGAAAATTCTAAGTATACAATAATTAGATTTAAGAGGATTCTCTTGGAGCTGCAATTTAAAAATTCTAAATGCATGATACACACTTCTGTGAAAAGCATAATAATCACCTATACAATTAGCTAAATGATTCTCTTGAGTTCAAGAATATAAATTGGTGAGTGGCTATCTGCATTAATCAGATAATTTCCATGTTTTACTTCGGGATGTAGACTTTCAAAAATATTGCTTTGTGGGTTTTATTTTAAATAATAACTCATTGAAATGGAAGGAAAAAGTTGATTTAATCCATGCTTCAGTGGCTTAATATTTGTCTGATTTTTGAGGGATTTAGCACTGTGCCTCAGGGAAACATGGAGGAAAGTGAAAAGCCCATCCAGAAGTTTCTTGGATTAGGTTTGTTCATTCATTTCATTCACTCCTTCATTTACTTAATGTTTATTGCATGCTTATTCTGCACCATAGCCATGTATGTGAGTTGCAGATTCATGCATAAAAGTTGTGATTGCTGGATGATAAAGCAGCAACCTAAAATAAAAGACTGACATTTGACATAAGAAAGAAAAATTAATATATCAGATTTATTATAACATATAAATTATTTTATAATATTTTATTGTACCTAATAGTAAGAAAATCATCACTTCTTGAATTATGTTTGAGATACTATGCCAGGTACTTTAGATTTATTCTAATACTTTCAACTCCCCTGCAAGTTTGGCATGGTGGCACAGTGTAGGAGCTCAGAGGCTAGACTCTGAAGCCACACTGACTAGGTCCAGCCCTCTCAATGTCTGAGTGATTCATAACAAATTATTTGATCTCTCATTACCTCTGTTGCTCATGTGCTGGATGGGGAAAATAAAATCACCTATGTAAGAGGGATATTGGAAATTTAAATGAGATTATAATATACAAAGAACTTAGAACAGTGAACAGAGAACTTAGAACAATTTAAGTGTTTGCTATCGCTATGATTGTTGCTGTTACTATATGCATTTTAATTGATGAGAAATAATAGTATTAAACACCAAGTTTATGTACATGTTGATTTTGCCAGGGAGAGAATGAGGCAATTCTTTTCATAGGAAGAGATGTTCATTTAGTTCTGGAAGGTTGAGTGGGATCCCAATTCAAGTAAGGAAGAATTTCGAGGAAAAATGAATGAAATGGATGCAGGCATAGCTGTATGTTAGTTCAACATAAGTTTGAAGAAAAATTAGCAGTTTGGGAGTCTGAAATGCAATGTGCGTGACAACAAGGGTTAAAAGGTCAGACTGTAAAAGATATTTTCATACTATGATTTGTTCTTCTATATAGGGAGAATGTGTGTTCATACATGCTTTCACACTGGAAAATTCACTGATTCTGATAATACTTGGATCTCAAGTTATTATTTTCCTTTTAAATTGTCCTCATTAGTTAATCTTAGAACTTATCAAAAGCTGATCTGAAAAGGAGCCTTAGAAAGAAAGGAAATCACTTTGGTACAAATAATCAATCACTTCATCTATGCTCAGTAGCACTGTAAGTCAGGACAGCAGCCATCAGTTAAATAGACCAAAAATTAGACTGAGGTCAAAATTGCCAGCCCAGGCACAATATTAATTTTCTGATTGATGATAAGTAGGAAGAAGCTATTGGGCATAGCCTCAGCTGTATTTCAGGGACCCTGTACATTTCTTCTAATTTATAAAGTATAATAAATGAATCTCCAAGAAAAGAGAATTAGTTGTCAGCTCTAAGACCGAGTGTGAAGAATGAAGCACTCCTGTCTTCTCCTGATGTCAGTTGATCTATTAAATTAACAAGCGTATAGATAGATTATTTAAAGATCAATTTAGCCAAGAATTGCTTTCAAATGAATACATCAGGCATCAAGCCTGTTTTCTGAGATCGTTCTGTAATTGGAATACATATTACATGCAACTTCTCATCACAGGGCTCAAGCAGTTTCAATCACGAGGCTTTGCTCTTTCTGCAAAGTGTGTGAAAATCAAAAATGAGCAGGTCCACTTCATTATGTATAATGAGGAGATCTGTAGTTACTCTCTAAGTAATCGCTGAAAAGAATTGCTAGAAAAATTTTCCATACTCACATTACTGGCACTGGGCTAACACTTGCCTCTTAAAAAATCTTTTCAGCATGAAAGTTTTAGCATTAAGTTCCTAATAAACTTCAGAAGTCCAACAGCTGTGAGTAATTATGATACAAGCATATCAATCCATGTGCAAACAGATTTATTCGGTAAGCTCCAATCCTCTTGCTAACCCTTCACTGCAATAATTAAGCACACTCTAATGAGTTTGTTAGCAATTTCCATATGATTTTCCCCCTAATTATTACTTGAGTTGCCCATGTTTATAATACTTAGTAATATTCTTAAAGTATCAATGGCGAAGGCACAATTTTGTCTGGTGTATTAATTTGTATGTTCTCATTGATATGCTAAATAAGTAGGGGGAATCATTTGTTTAAAGGTCAAAAGTTTTGAAATTCGTTTTTGTGTGTGTGTATGCTCACTTTTATGCATTGCTTTAATACCCATGGAACTGGTGAATCATCTTAGCCTGAATCAGGTCATGCCTTTCTCTGCTTAAAGACCTCTAAGTTCTTATCATGGGCTTTAAGACTCTAACTGATCTGCTCTGCCTACCACTCCAGACTTTGTATCTTACCTGTTGCCAGTTCATGAAACTCCAGAATCCTGACCTTCTTCCTGTTTCTCACAGAGGCCAAGCTGGCTTACATCACAGGATCTTTGCATTTAAGACAGCCCTGCCTGGAATATGCTTCCCCTGTCACTTTATGGGCTTGTTCCCTTTTGTCAATCAAGGGACCACTAACATATCACCTCAGGGAGGACCTCCATGAGTCTAAGCTTCAGTAGCATTTTAGCTAGTCTTTTTCTTTCACCGAACCCAATTTTGTTTTCTTATTAAATATCCTCACTATTTTAAGTGAGCTATTTTGTGACTTTACTCCTCTTTTACTCCTCTGTCTTGTGCCTAAATGTAAGCTTCATGACATGTAAGAAGGCATGTCAGGTATCTCACTCATCCCTTTCTCTTCAAGTCTTAACATAGAGACTGGTGCCTATTAAATTTTTTTTTAAGATTTTATTTATTTATTTGATAGAGATCACAAGTAGGCAGAGAGGCAGACAGAGAGAGAGAGAGAGAGAGAGAGAGGAGGAAGCAGGCTCCCTGCTAAGCAGAGAGCCCAATGCGGGGCTCAGTCCTAGGACCCTGGGATCATGACCTGAGTCGAAGGCAGAGGCTTTAACCCACTGAGCCACCCAAGTGCCCCCATGGTGCCTATTAAATTCTTAATGCATATTTACTCAATGAGAAATTAGATAAATGAATATGATAAAGGAAATGATAAAGGAATATCAGTAGTCTGGTCTACTCCTCATTTTATAGATGAGTAAATTGAAATCTCTTTGTGTCTATGATTTGTCACCTAAAAGAGTCTGTTAGAACAGACTGAGAAAATTAGTTCCAAACTTTTTAAATTCCTGGCCCAATGCACCATTAGCATGATACTTGCCTTCATTTTTTCCCCCAATCCTTTCTAGCAATATGGACAAGTCACCTAACTGTCCTGGGCTTTAGGCTATCTCATTTATAAAATAGGGGTAGTGGTAATAAACTAGTCATGCCCAATCAGTCAGGTGGTTATAAGAGCCAAGTAATAAAAAATTTTTAAAAAAAGTAAAATTATGTGGTAAATAAGAAAAATATGCTTTGAAATATTAATAATCAAAACCCAGATGCCACTTAATAATGTAATATAAAGCAGAGTCAAACTCTTTGTGGTCTACTTTTAAATGGGTTCAGATACTGAAATTCCAAAGAAACTGTAAAATGTATTCTTAGCGGGATACCAGGGTGGCTCAGTCGGTTGTGTCTGCCTTCAGCTCAGGTCATGATCCCAGGGTCCTGGGATCAAGTCCCACATCAGGCTCCCTGCTCAGCCGGGAGTCTGCTTCTTCCTCTGCCTTCTACTCCCCATACTTGTGCTTTCTCTCTATCTGACAAGTAAATAAATAAAGACTTAAAAGAAAAGAAAAGACAATGCATTCTTAGCTATAGAAGGGATAAATAGATACATAGATACATAGACCTTTCTTCTTTCCTTTTAGGTAGTGGTTTTCACAAAAGGGTCCCCAATTCAGCAAATCCACATCATCTGAAAACTTGTTTCGAATTGCAAATTCTCTGGCAGATCTCAGACCTAGTGAAGTAGAAACCATGGGAGTTAGCCAGACAATCTGTGTTTTATCAAGGCCTCCAAGGAGGTCCTATTCATACTCAAGTTTGAGAACTTTTACTATAAATGATTTAATAAGATAAACATGATGATAACTCTTAGAATTATGAGGACTTACTGTGTTAGTATATCTGCTCATAGAAGTTAATTTTAAAACCTAAAAGTTAAATCTGCATTAAAGTATGTCACCTACTCATTCCTATAATGAGTCAAGGACCAAATAAACCATGGAGTGTAGTTACCCAAAATGAAATAGGAGACCAATAATTGATCACTTACATATCATGGCTGATTGCAGAAGGAGGTCATAGTAATCACAAAGATATGCCTTCCAATTAGGCAGTGCATTGAGGAAATAAGGAATTTATCAGGATGGTTCAGAAAACAACAAAATGGGTTTGTTTTTCTTAAAAAGATGGTCATTCTTTTTGCCTCCCAGAATGCTTGCTGTTTCATCTCTCAAACAGTCCTTTTGGAGTTGACAGGAAAGCAGAGTACCTTGCTGTAATGGTTTACTAAATCTTACCAGGATAGTAAAAGTTAGTGGGCATCAAAATCAATTTTAATTACAAAACAAATAGGTATTCGAGTCAAATCTGTCTGCTTCACTTACTAGCTAAGTGAACCTGGGCTAGTTAGTTAAAGTTCTCCAGGTTTCTCATCAGTGAGAAGGAAATGATAAATCCTGCTTCAGAGAGTTGTTGTAAGGACCAAATGAGATAATGGCAAGAGAAGACCCATCAGCATACCACTAAGCTGGGCACCATAAGTGCCCCTCATTCTCTGGTAGCTTCCCCTTTCCCTGTTCCCTTAGCAATCAATCTGTCTTTTTCAGGGTCCACACTTTTTTCTCTTTGGCTACACCTCAATTTCTAAAATATCAGGTATTGAAGAAATGAAAAGACAGTGAACGTGAGAAGAGATACATAATCTCAAACACAATAACTTGTATCAGTATAAATGGTATTTACACAATGAGCTCTTTTCTGCCGAGAGGACTGTACACTGTTGACAGGAAAACTTAAGTAGCTATTCCAAAGACGTATTAGACTCTTGTTTCATTCCCACTTATCATGCTCCTTACACACAAGCCTTTATGTTTATGTGTTTCTTCTCACCGGCTCACACACTCTTGCACACCAAATTGAGTCTATTGTGTGCTTGTATTACCTATGTGATATAGAGCTGTGGTTTAATAGCATTCCTCTGAAGTATAGTGTAAGTATCAGAGTAGGGCATAAGATCAAAATATTGAAGACAGGAAGAAAAAAGTTATGATAGGACTGTAAAAGGATTGGCCTTAAAGCATTGTTGGATGGAAAAAATACAGTGTTAGGCAAAACTCATTGAATTCAAAAAGGGGATCAAGGACCAATCTTGATATCATCTGAGTTTGCACTTGAAGTTTGTAGATATTAAGCTCATTTCAGTACACACTGTATCAATGAGAAAGTGAAGCATGGGGAGGGACAATATCTTCTGCAGAAGAGAGTCTTAGAAACGGCTCTACAAGTAAACCACATGGCTTCATTTATGGCCCCTCCATGCCTCAGTGCCCTCAGTGGATAAGCTTACGTCATCAGAGTTCCCAGATGTCCTTATATATCATCGCAAAATGGGGTATGACTTTGTGATTTGCAAAAGGCAGAAAGTTCCTCTCTCAAACAGCCTGTCGTGCAATTAGTTTTCGATCATGTATGCATTAATCACAGCTTCCCAGTTGTTGGTTTTTTTAAACAGCTTTATTGAGGTATTTTACATATCATAAAATTGTCCCATTTGAGAATACAGTTCAGTGATTTTTAGTGACTTTACTGAGATACCACCATCATCAGTAAGTTTTAGAATATTTAAAACAAATATTTTATTTATTTATTTTACACAGAGAGAGAGAGAGAGAGACAATACAAGCGGGGGGAGGGGCAGAGGAAGAGGGAGCAGGAGGCTCCCCACTGAGCAGGGAACCTGAGTGGGACTCAATCCCAGGACACTGGGATCATGACCTGAAGGCAGTTACTTAACCAACTGAGCCACCCAGGTGCCCAAGTTTTAGAACATATTTTTCCCTCCAATAAGATATTCATGCCCATTTATAGTTCAGTCCCCGTTCCTGTCCCCAGCCCCAGCTGACCATGAGTTTACTTCCTGTCTCTATAAATTTGCCTTTTTTGGACATTTCCTGTCAATGCGATCATACAATATATGGTCTCTCATGTCTGACTTATGTCACTTGGCAGAAGTTTCTTGAGGTTCATCCATGATGTAGACTATGTCACTAGTTCATTCCTTTTATTGCTGAATTATTAAGCCAAAAGCTTCTGTCAAATAAATTTTAAAGACCCATAGTTATTTAACTCTATGTATACAAAAACTGAAGAGAAAACACATTTCCAAGGAAGAACAAGATAGATTCAGATGCAGAATATTGTTGTCTATATCTCACGTAATGGCTGTGGCTAATTCTACCTTCTTTGCCGTATATTTGTTCATCTTGTAAAGAAAACATCCCATCAAATGTTGACTGCTGACTGTCCTGTTGCACTCTCCAAAATTTCAGAATAGCTGGTTCAACCCCAGAATGGTGAAAATTTAAAAGCAATTTCTGGCAAACCACAGTTGAGAAAATGTGCCAGGCATTCATTTGGAGTGTGCTGTGATGGCAATGTGTTAAGTAATGTAATGGAGTTAAAAATTATCATAGTATTAAGATGAGTCATAGGAATCTGAAAATAAGTAGAAGATTCATTACTTTTAATATTTGAAGGTAAATTAATTCAGTATCTCATAGTTTTGTTGATTTCATTTTCTTTCATATTCTAATATCGTGTCAGAGAGATTGCTGCAATATTTACATATTGTCTTTGCTGTGTGCAATATAGTTACCCTCTCAAATTATCCACCTGGATCCATTTAATTTCATAATGGGTTTCTTTGGAAGTTGAGTTGTGGAACGTCATAAATGTTCAGGGAAAGCATGCCACTGTGGACTCAGAAATTATATAAAAAAGCTGCCAGTACACACGCTAAATAAAAACAGGTCATATAAAGTTTATTAACTAAACAAATTAAACCAGCTTGGTAATGGGGATTCACATGAAATTCCCGGAGCGCACGAATATACTCTGTAACCTGAGGTTAGAGCTCCTGTTTTTCTCACATATCATGTGCATTTTTCTGCTTTCCCCTTTTCTCTTCTATGTGGGGGCAAACACTGTCTTCTTTTCCTTGGGACAGGAGAGGCCTTTCCAAAGACCGTGTGGATTGAAAGATTCAAGCAATGCCAGAGGACGGGAAAAAGGGTCAGTAGGTGGGTTTGTGGTGACCCAGCTGTAACAGTCAGAGTGGAATTGTTCACTCAGTACATGGGGTAACCACTCTTACGTACCACATACTCTGCTGTGAACACTGAGAGCATTGGTAAGATAAGCGCCTTGCCTTAAAAATGTAGCTTCTATCATTATTCCATCAGGCAAAAGAAGAAACTGAGGCTCAAAGAGGTCGAGTAGCCTCTACGAAATCACTAAACAAGTGTCAGAGCCAAAACTTGACTCTGAACTCTGTCTAGAATTCCCACACGAAAGCCCATGTTCTTAACAATTATGCTAAACTGTCTCTCAAAACAGCAGGCAGGAGACCTGCCCCTCCCCACCCCTGCTGGCTCTTCAACTACATTAACAAGTCAAATGACCTGTAAGGTCTCTGCTTATTAATCTAAAGGATGAGAGGTTCATTCTAAACCAGGTCCCTCTCCTTGAGCAGAATCAAATTTTCATTTCCCTAATCTCTTAAGATGACTGACTCAAGGCTGGGGTGAGGAAAGAATCAGTATCAACTGCCTGTTGGAAAGGAAAGAGATGGCAGCTCTGTGTAAACACAGAGGAAGGGCGTGAGAGGCAAGACGATGGTGGTCCCCACCACACGGGGCTGGGGCTGTTGCAGTTGCCACCAGGAGTCATAACAGGCACCCATCAAATCAAGCTTGAAAATCAAGCAGAAACTCTTCAGCGTCTGAGGAGACGTGTCATTTAGAAAGCAGAGGTTGTGTGTGTGTGTGTGCACACACGTGTTTAGGTCAACAATGAGTGATGAAAAGGAAGGAGACAATGTAGCTTTTAAAGAATGCATTCCTGGGGCCCGTGGGTGGCTCAATGGATTAAACCTCTGCCTTTCGGCTCAGGTCATGATCTTGGGCCTCTGCCTTCTGCTCAGATCATGATCTTGGAGTCCTGGGATTGAGCCCCACATCAGGCTCTCTGCTCAGATAGCCTGCTCCCCACCCCCACTCTCTGCCTACTTGTGATCTCTCTCTCTCTCTGTGTCAAATAAATAAATAAAATTTTTAAAAAAAGAATGCATTCCTGAGTCCTTTCAGTTATGTAAGAGTTTCACAGTATGTCAGCAATGTTAGTTTAGTGCAAGAAAGGTCAAAAAGTTAAACTCTGATACCTTTATCTTTTCACAAAACTTATTCCGAAGGGAGCTATATGTAAAAAGAAAAACAAAAAAGGAATATATATTACAACGACAACGACAACAAATCCTTTCTGATATTCATTCCAAGTAATGGGTTTCACCTCATAGCTATTGTTTTCTGCAAAAGGTTTGTGTTATTATCCTCGGGTATTATTTTCTGATGGTATCCGTGTAGTGGGTCATTATCGAAGAGCTGGCTTATTTCTGGAAGATGTTATTAAATGCTGTGGAGGTATGGTTATTTCCATTAAAATGCCAGAAGAAAGGAGAAATGTGAAAATACAACAGGTAATTCTGAGGAAACCAAGCTGAACCTTAGAAAATGAGACAATTTGGTGCTAAAACTTTGAGTTGTGGCTAACTTCTCCTTCGGGGTTAGCCTGTTCCATTTCAGTTACACAAAGGCCATGGCAGAGGAGACACAAACTCAAGGGTAGTGAGGCTAAGCAGGTAGCATGTGTGAGCGGACAAGGCTGATTGGTGACAGAGATCTGGGAGCAATAAGACGATTCCATATTTCCCCTCACCTTGTGATAAGAAAAATAATAGTACAAGTGCAAATTTAGAAAGTAATAGACATTCAACCTCCATGTCAGACATGTAATTGAGCCTAGACAGGTATTGGCTAGCCAGATGCTTCATAAAAACGACACAGCTGTAATTCTCAAACCAATTGCTCCTTCCTTTTTTTTTTTTTTTTTTTTTTAATCTGGGTCAAAAAGCCAGAGGAGGGTAAAGGTTGCATGCAGCCGAAGGGAGAGAACACAGCAATCAGGAAGCCCTTTAATACCTGGATGGGATTTAGAGATATGGGACAATTTCTCTAATTTATTTACCTCCTGTAGGTGCTGTGGAACTCTCAGCGTCCCAGGCGATGGGGTGTGATGATACAAGAATGTAACATGTGCAAGTTGGTCAGTGCTATGTTCAGGGACTTGTAATAAGGAAACCAGTCCTGAGGTGTTATGGTCTACAGAAGTCAGTCACGAGGACTAAAATTAGCAGAGTAGCATTGGAAACTAACAGACAGATGGGAAGTTGGTGGAGTTTTTGGATTCAGGATGGGAGGAAAGGTCCAAGAAGGTAGAGATGTTGGTGGAGACTCTCAAGAAAGAGGTTGGTTCCACTGATAATATTGTACCAGAAGAAAAGGAGCAAGTTTCAAAAGGTCAGAGGCAGGGTCCAATCAGCACATAATGAGTTATTTCATATGGGCAAACATTCCCAAGCACAGGAATGGGAGAAAGGAGAAGTGTGTATCTGATCCTGAGTTGCCCCGTGAGCTGCCCCACCCCCCCTGCAGGAGGTGCTTGGAGATCCAGTTCCAGGTATTTTGTGTTTAAGATACTGACAGAACATTTCCCACTTTAGAAAGTTGACCCCTAACCTGATGTTCCGTCTCATTGTTCTCCTATATTCAAACTTTAGGTACATTTTACCTGCGGGTCCCTCTAGAGTTTTTTTCCAAGAGTCCCCTGGGAAACAAATCTGTGAAAGTTTGGGCTTCAGATTTTTTCTGTCTGAAAGGCAATCTCAAAGATCAGCTCAGGTGGATCTGTCCATGTGCACACCTTTGTGAACAGCCATGAAAACTAATCAGCAGTATGAGTGAGAGCAAGGGGATCCAGACTATTCAACCGCAAGTCGGAATGTCATGGAATGATGCCTCAGTAAGTGCATCACGGAAAACAGACCATTCTGCACAGAAACTGACCAGCTCTGGCAGGGTTGTGTCCAGCATCTGGCTTAGCCAATGTGCAATAATACTCTTTTCTTTTGTATGACAGAAATACACACACGCACACACACGCACACACACACACACACACACAGAGATATACAAACACAAAATATTTGAACAAATATAATAATTCGTCATTCTGCTGTTTGGTAACATGCAGAAGACAAGAGTTAACATTTGCTTATCATGTACTGTGTGCCAGGTACTACCCAGGTTTTCTTTGGCGACCTTGTTTCGGGTTCCATCTCAGCAGCAGGGATAGCAGGACTGAATATTACAAACCTAGACCATCCTAGAAATTCTGGACCATATGGTCGAATACCTATGCCTTCCTCATTTTCTTCTAACAGAGCTTGAAAACTCCAGCAAGTTATTTGGAAGTCTGTTTGATGTCGGTCTCTAGTGAGAAGCAATGTGACTATTCACTTGCTGCAATCGGATGGATATCTGTCTGGGAAAGAGGACGGAGGGTGGATGGGGTGCAGGGGGACCCCTCACCACAGGCTTTGATCTTCTTCAGCTCCTCCTGGGATATCTCACCTTTTGATGTTGGGAATCTGTTAATTACTAGTTGAAATTGGTTTGAGGGACTAGGAAAGAGTTTGAAGGCACTGTTCTCAATGTACATGTACTTTGATCTGAGAAACTTTAGGGCAACTTTCCAGGGATCTCAGGAAAATGAGAAGGGCTCAGTGCTTGGCCCCTGCCCAGCAGTGGCCCAGATTTTGGTCCTCTTGTTCTATTATGGTACCATTCTTATTTAGCAGACATCTTCAAAGCCCTTGTGGTTTCCTTGATAGTAAAATGACAACAACTTTTAGAATCATATTGTATCTTTCACACCACAGACAGTGTACTTGATAATTCCCCCCCCCCCACCTTAGACCTTAATTTGAAACTTCCCTTCCTCTTTTTTGTGTAACTCCTGGCTAACGCTACCACGAATATCTCTTGCAACATAATCTTGATTTGTAAGACAGTATATTAATTAATAGGTTTGGAGTCAAATTTCCTGCCCTATCCTTTGTTGACTCAAGTTAACATTTTCCAAGTTGACCTGAGAGGCTGACAAATGCTCAGAGGTTTGACAGGCAGGTGGTGCTGGAGAATCCCGCTCGCCTTTTTCCTCCAAATAAGGCAACACAACCTGGCACCCTGCCTAGTAATCCAATTCTCCTAATGAACACGTTTCCCTCATCTGAGGCCTTGCATTGTGACCATGCTACAGGGCTGACAGAGAGATAATTTTCAGTGTTGGGGGAAAAAAACACCGGAGGAAACCCTCTTAAGAGCATGTTTTGTTCTCGTGTCACAGCCCATTATGGCATTTTCATTTTAATTGCACGCAAAACCCATTTAAAGAGGTGTTATAATGTGACTGCTCCCTTGGAAAACAGACAGGAGTGATATGGGTGTGTTTAGAGAAGCTGGCCAGTTACCTAGACTGTCATCATCATATCTTAAGGGTGCTAACATTGTACTGGGTATCTAAGTAAATGCAATATATTTGGTTCTCTGGTACATGAATCCCTTGTCCTTATATAAGTAATAGATTCATATCAAAGTATCTCAGGCTACAAAGTAGTGTTCCTCTTTCAAAGACAAAATATGCATTGCTACGCATGGGCATTTTCTAGTTTTTCAAATGGAAATTAAGCCATATAGATAAAATATGCATACATTGTGACTCTGGAATTACTCATTTAAAAGAATCATTGAGGGTGTCTGGGTGTCTCAGTTGGTTAAGCATTTGCCTTTGGCTCCGGTCATGATCCCAGGGTCCTGGGGTCTTTTCCTGTGTCTGGCTCTCTGCTCAGTAGGGAATCTGCTTCTCCCTCTCACTCTCCCTGTTTTCTCTCTTTCTCTCAAATAAATAAATAATAGATAAAAATATAAATAATATATAATATAATATATAATTATTAAATATAATAGAATAAATAATATATAAATATAAATATAATAAATATATATATATAAAATCTTTAAAATAAAATAAAAATAAAAGAATGGTTGATAAGGTTTTGCTCTTCCTTTATTCTCTCCCTCATCATGGGCAGTGGCCCAAACTTCAAAGCATTTAGGGCTTCCTGACCTTCTGTAAGTAATAATGAAAATCCCCAAGGCCAGAGAAATGAAGCCATAGGGTCTTTTCCGTAAACTAAATCATGTTCCCTAGGTCTCAATTTCTATACCCTTCTGTAAGAAGCAAATCTCCCAACTGAAAGAATTTCTACATCGCTTTGACTTTCCCCGCTGTGGTCCCTTCCTTATTTAGCAGACTTCGTTCTATATGCATAATTGGGAATTAATTTTCTAATTAGGTTCTTCACATTTATGAAGTTGTTTGATGGGGTGTCTGTTCCTATAACATGGCCTAAAGGCTAAAGTCGAGGTAATAATTCTTTTTTCTGGCTTTGCCCCTAATTCAGCTAAGGTTCCTGGGAAATATATTTAACTTTTATGAGATCCCGGTAATACATCTTTAATACCGATCTACCTTTGAAAGGTTGTTAGGAACGTGCTAACTAAGACTTTAAGACTCATTACAATATGGTTGGTTTTATTTATAAGAGTTGCTCAAACAAAATGAAGCCATTTCTTTTGCAACATGAAGGGAATTTAGAAAACCAGGAGCAACAACTGCAGAAAGTAAAATCAGATGATGCTGGGAGGCAAAAGAACATTGAATTGACACTCGAGAAAGAGGTGACACGGAAGATTAATGGCTGATATTTTTACGGCGAATGTATAAGTAGGACTGGATTGAGGTGCCTGGGTGACTTGGTTGGTTAAACGTCTGACTTTTGATTTCAGTTCAGGTTGTGATGTCAGGGTCATAAGATTGAGCCCCATTTTGGGCTTCACACGCAGCGGGGAGTCTGCTTGACAGTCTCTCCCTCTGACCACCTCTCCAACTCACGCACGCTCACTCTCTCTCTCCCTCTGTCTGCTTCTTTCTCAAATAAACAAATAACTTAATTTTTAAAAAAAGCTGGATCAGGTATGGGCTATAAGAATTTGTCACTTGACTTGCCACAGGTAGAGAAATTGACAGCCTATAGCTCAACCATCCTGGGATCATGAAGGCTAGTATAAACAAAACCATCTAAATAGTCCTTTTACTTGCTAACCATTAATCTTAAAATAAACACTGAGTCATGATGTCCCAATTTTTTCTACAGCAAGGATGATGTTACTTATTATTATACGTACACAGTAGCATGTTTATAAGGACAAGGGGTAATGACATTGTATATTGATAAAAGGCCATCCTCATTTCATTGGAAATCAGTGTCACTAACCCTACTTGAAATTTGAATCAAAAAAAAAAGAAAAGAAAAGAAAGAAAGAAAGAAAAAACAAAACCAAAAAACAAGATACTCCTCAGCAGCCTCCAAATAAGAACCACCTCTCATACTGACTTCCTTTGAACATCCATATTTATTTGAGTGAGCTCATTTACATGGATGTCAGGGCCAAGCAAAAACTTTTAAGAACTAAGCATGAGCCTGAATATACGATGAATAATAAGTCATGCTCAGCCTCAGGGAAAAAAAAAAAGTTTCTTTTACTCCTGGCCTGCTTTACTCTTTACCATTTAAGTTACCCTTTGGGTCCGTGTAGCTTCTAAACACATGACCTCCTACTCTAAAAGTTCCCAGTTTACAACTACAACCCCTGTAACTCTCAAGATCCAGCCAGGGTAACAGCCTAGAAAGGAGGCCAAATGACAGGAGTGGGAAAATGGGTTTACCCCGAGGAGCTCAGGAGGCCTGTTTGCTGTGTCCATCTCTCACTCTGAGTACCTGTGTGATTTTGGACAAAATAGCTAAGCCTTTTGTTCCAGTATAGGTCAAACAAAGAGGTCTTGGTGTTCGGAAATTGGAAACACGTAGCTTCTAGATCTTTACCTACCACAAGCATTACCCAAGGAAATGTGGTTCAGTCCAACATCTTAAGCGATGAGCCTACACTCACCAGGAGCAAGTATAACAGAGTGGCCAAGAGCAAAAGCTGCTGGCATTGCATTTGGGTGTCATCATTGCCACTCTGTCCCCAGCTACTTAATTATCTCAGCCTCAATTTTGCAGCTGTTACGTGGACTAAAGATTTTACTATCTTTTTCTCTTCCCTACTCTCTTTTCCTCCTGTTTTCAGTACTTAACAGTAGAGTTTTGTTCTAATGTTTTGTTTTGTTTTAAAAGCCTGAAGGAAGAACTGGAAGGAGGACCTTAACCAGCTCGTCTGGGTTGAGAGTGACAAGTCTAAGAGAATGAATCCATCTCTGGGACTGGCCATTGCTTGACCTTGATTCTACTCTCCCTGATAGCACCCAGAATCTTTATAAAAAATAAATTGAAATCAAAACATAGCATCTCTTTGTTCAAAAACCATCCATAGTTTCTCACTGTAAAGAATAAAATCCAGACTCATTACCATATCCAAACAGTAATTTTTGACTATGTACCCCTTCCCGCCTTCCTCTTCCTCCTCACCACTTCTCTCCTCCTACACAAATTCAGCCTCCTCCTTCTCATCTTCCTCCTCTAGGAGGAGAAGTCTCTAGCCCCACAACTGTGCAGAGTTCATGCTTGTATTTCTAATAGCTAGTGGAAAATATGCCCCCTGAATTCTGGTCGGCCTGTCCATATTATAATTCATCATATCCTTCCCCAAACTACTAAGCAACTAGTGCTCCTGACTTCTGTTAATAGCATCGCTGCTGTTAATAGGGAACCAAATTCACTGTATCGTTCCTTTTGGCTCCTCTCCATCCCTCTTTCTCTTTAATTGCTTACCAACTTTCCTGTGGGGGGTGTGTGTGTGTGTGTGTGTGTGTGTGTACACACACACATACCTTGATTTGTATTTACCTTTTCTTATTGCCATTGTTGGCTCTCAGATCAGGTCCTCAGAACCTGAAATAGTGCAATGCCATCCCAACAGGTCATCCAACACCTCCTTCTTGTTTCTCTCTTTCACTTAAGGTTATAAAGCTGTAAGATTAATTTATTTTATGGAGTACAGCCCTGATCATTTGATGTCCATGCTCCCAAATATTTATTAGCCATTTAATAAAGTCTAAACTCTTTAACCTGACTTTCAAAGTCCTCTACTACTTTTCTAAGCTGGTTTCCGACCTTTCATTTATTATTCTATTTACTCATTCCTTTATTTTTTCAATAAATATTGATCGAGTTCCAATAATATGCAAGATCCCAGAAATACAACATTGAACAATTTAAGTGTGAAATTTTCATTCTGATGGAAGAGAAAGGCTCAAGCACACACACACACACACACACACACACACATGCACGTGCGCACATGGAAGTGGTAAAAAAGAAACAAAACATACAACAAAAATAAAGTATTAGAAAAGTAACTCTATATTTTTAAGTAGTGCTTAAATATATCCTGCACTGAACCTACATTGAATAACGAACTAATCCTGAATACCACCTAGTATTTTCTGTCTATTTTTCTTTGCTTATGCTCTGTCTTCTCAGGATGTCCTTTTCTCTAATAGTCAACATCTGATCCATGTTTGAAGGCATATATATTGAAGATTTCTTTTTGCTTCCCCAGTGTCAACTTTCCCTGGATCTACCCCTTCCATGTCCTCAACCCAGGTCTTGTTCTAGGAGTGAGTTATTTTCTTTAACATTATGTTCATCTGACATGGCTGATTCCTTTTTTTTTTTTTTTAGCCTTTGCCTCTTTATCTCCAAGTCATTCACCAATATGTGATGAACACTGGGATGGTTTGTTGATGGCATGACTCTAAATACCTCTAAATTACATTTCCCAGCAAGCAAATGAAGGAATAACTGTACTAAGTAGTACATGGAGAAATAACATGGACTATAGGAGGGAAAGAGTTGAATTTTCACTCCTTTGTTTATATTTCCATAGTTCAGTATCTGTTATTGAGCCAGAATTATACAACTCATTATCTAGGTCAATCGAGTGAGCCACCATGCCAGCACAGATGTGCTACTTTTGCACTAGAATTCTCAGTGGTACAGTTGCTTCCAAGCTGGCACCTATGATTAATAAAAATGTTAAATAAATAGATTAGAGAGACAATGAAACCAACAAAGCCTACGTGATGAGCACAGTAGGCTCTAAATGTGGCATCTTCATGTTTTATGAAATTCTGTTAGCTGCTTAAAATTGTGGGAGATCAATAGCCACTTTGTGTTTGTGCTGGTATTGGTTCATTGGTTCTAAGCAACAGAAACTGACTCCAGATAAAGAAAATGTTGTAGAAAGGAATGTCAGGTCAAATGAATTAACAGATTGAAAGCAAAGGTGTTAGACTAGGCTGGAGAACCAGATAACAAAAATGTGTATCTGTAGCTCCATCACATGAAAGTTGGACACATCCTCACCCACAGTTTTCCTCACGTGATTCCACTCAGCTTTGCTTTGCATTATTCTGCTCAAGACTAATCTCTAGGACAGTGTGTTCATTTCCTAGTTGTGATCATATGTCTACTCCTTGACCAAGAGAAAGCAAGGCATTCTCTTGTAAAATTCTACCCATACTGTACACAAACAACAGATGTCCATTACTTTGATAAGCTAGAATCTGAAAACCTTCACTGTCCTACTTCACACATATCCTGGGTCAATTGCCAATTTGTGTTGAACGCAAGCAAAACGACTTTATCAAGACGCTTTGCTGTGGTAGTCACATCACATTTGCTCAAATTTTGGAAGCATGAAGCTGTGCTTTGAGGCATATGGGTGAATTTGGTAGAAAAAAAGATGTAGCGTTTGCTGTGTTTTAGTTCATCAGTTTGGCTACACGAAGCTTACACTGCCATGTATTAGCAAATGAATTGTACTAATCTGTCTTTGAGCTGTGTTGGAATGATTTTGCCAAAGATGTGGGGAATGACAATGTTCAAGACACAGATTTTGTTTTTTCAACCCAAAAGTCTGTCCTAGACTATCCCTTGTCCCCTTGGAGGATTCTTTTTTTTTTTTTTCCCTAAGATTTTATTTATTGATTTGACACACAAAGAGAGACCACAAGTAGGCAGAGAGGCAGGCAGAGAGAGAGGGGGAAACAGGCTCCCTGCTGAGCAGAGAGCCCGATGCAGGACATGATCCCAGGACCCCGAGATCATGACCTGAGCCGAAGGCAGAGGCTTAACCCACGGAGCCACCCAGGCGCTCCCCTTGGAGGATTCTTAATAAATGTGTGCACAACCCAGATAAGCCAGGTATCAGGAAACGTTATTATTAGTGCGGGCATTGACTCCAGTTACCAACGTAGAGCTCCAGTGAGGTGGGCCAGAGCATATAGGAGGTCGACCGGTTTGTCTGAGGATTTTAGGGCTAAGGAACTGGAAGCTAATGCATGCTGAAAGTCCCATTTTTCTCCTTTTCTGAAATTACAAACCTGATCTGAGTGTCAAATTCAAGGAAAGTCCAAAACAGGTACCATCCTTCCCAGTCAGAGGATAACAAAGGCAAAGAAAAAAGAGCCTAAGATTTGGTCCCCATGCTTAGTGTTCAGCTGCCCCAGGCTGCCCGACTGAGGCCTTTGCAGTGATTCAGAGCTGCCCCCAGGATAGCTGCATCCAAACCCGTCTAAAATCCCCACCAATAAAGAGAGGAACCAAGGCTAGTGTCATGGGATTGTGACCTTTGCAGTTGCCCTGTGCTCAGAAACACCCTACACGTGCTTTAACATACTGCTGTTCTCTTGAAGTTATTAACAACTTGAACGGAAGGCCTGCATTTTCATTTTGCACCGCGCCTTGCATGTTATTATGTCTAATCCCGAGCAGCACAGAAACAAAGGAAGCCAGAATCGCTTGCAAGCTATTCTGACATGCATATTAAAATACCATAATATTTCGGTACATTAATTTATGTCTGAAACACAAAATCATACATTATTACTTAGAGCAGAAATGAGCAAACATTTCTACAATCTAAACCACAAGGTGCTGCAACTTTTAATGTCTTTAAACAAAAGCCATCACTCGCGACTGTAGTGAGGTACAAAAAGTCCTAGAGTTCATGCAATCCGTATTCAAAACACTTTCTCTGGAGGAAGGGCAGCCAAGGTAGGAGACAGGCCGAAATGATGAAGAAGAACCACAACACTCTCACCACTAGAAGCCTCTTTGTAGCCAGACCTCAAACATGTTGATTTATCCAAGACAGATCACCCTTCTGAAACCCAAAGTGTATTTGATAGGTAAGGGGTGGGCAAAAGGAGTCAAAGGGGTCAAAAGGTACAAACTTCCAGTTGAAAAAGAAATCAGTCAGGAAATGTCATGCACAGAATGTTTGGTCTTAATGATTCTGCATTGCCTATCTAAAAGTTGCTTAGAGGGGCGCCTGGGTGGCTCAGTGGGTTAAGCCTCTGCCTTCGGCTCAGGTCATGATCTCAGGGTCCTGGGATCAAGCCCTGCATCGGGCTCTGCTCGGCAGGGAGCCTGCTTCTCCCTTTCTCTCTCTGCCTGCCTCTCTGCCTACTTGGGATCTCTGTCTGTCTAGTAAATAAATGAAATCTTTAAAAAAAAAAAAAAGTTGCTTAGAGAGTGGACCTTAAAAGTTCTCATCACAAGAAAAAAAAAATTTGTTAAGTATGTGTGGTGAGGGATGTTAACTAGACTTAATGTAGTGATCATTTTACAATAGATACAAATATTAAATTATGTTATTTGCCTAAAACTACTATAATGTTCTGTGTCAATTATATCTCACTTATATCTCAATTTTATACAGATGCCTAGATAGATATAGATACAGATATCTATCATATATAGCTATATAATTGTTTTTTCTTCAAGAATGGGTATTAACTCATGGAAGAAATGGTATTTTTATTTTTATAAATAATCTTGTTCTTAATTTATTCAACTATTTGTTACATGAAGCAAATCACTCTGCTACGTTCAAGACAAAATATAGCTTGATATCTATCGTGGAAGGCTGACTTAGAATATAGATATGTACAAAATGCTGAATCTCCTACAAGGGTGGTGGTCTGTGAGAACCAGCTTTTAGAATATGTATTTATATACCTAAAGTCCTTTCTTATATTCCCAGTACAGAAAGTTGAATTTAAAAAAAAAAAACAAAATTTTTGAATAAAGCCAACTCATATGTAGATCTTGGTATAAATGTCACTTGCTAGGAGAGGCCTTCCTTGTTTTTTTTTGAAACCAAATCAGGTCTCTCTTGTTATTCTCTCTAAGGACATCTGTTGTTTAACATTATAGCATTTTAAAAAATTTTTTATTGCAGCTTTTGTGTATCTAGTTATTTGATGTTTCTTTCCTATATTAAATTGTAAGCTTCTTAAGGGAAAGAACCAAACTTCCCCTATTCTCTAGTGTATGCCAAGCGTTTAGCATGATTCCAAAGAACACAGTAAATGTCTCATAAATATAAATTGAATTAAAAAAAAAAAGGCATGAGAATCCCAGCCCTGTTTTCAAAGTGGCATCAAGTGCAAAGACTCTGAGTTGTGAACAAACGTGGTGGGTTTGAGGACCAGAAAGAAAGGCCAGTATGCCTGCAACACAGTGAGCAAAGGCTTATGGGTAAGAAAGAAGCAATGAAGTCTGTGAAGGGCACCAGACCCATGTCAAGTAAGAGCCTGTAGGCCAGGGTAGGAGATTAAATGTGATAGGAAACCATTGGAAAGTTTTTAAGTTGCTGAGAGATACACTGAAATGACATGCGTATTATAATATCATAATATTTTGGTACATTCATTTAAGTCTGAAACACAAAATAATACAATATTATTTTAGAGCAGAAAGGGGCAAATATTTCTACAAAGGGCCAGATAGTAAATACAGTAAGCTTTGCAGACCATATAGTCTCTGCTGCAAGTCCTCAGCTCTCATTGTAGTGCAAAAGTAGCCAAAGGCAAAACTTACACTAATACATGTTGCTGTGTTCCAACAAAACTCTATATAAAAAACAGTCAGCAGGCCAGATTTGGTTCACCAGCCTTAGTTTACCAATCCCTGAACTAAGAGAACATGGGACCGTTTGCAGCTATTTCAAAAGGGATGCCTATTAAAATGCGGATTCTTGTGCCCTCC
Organism: Mustela erminea; assembly: GCF_009829155.1. Taxonomy (NCBI): domain Eukaryota; kingdom Metazoa; phylum Chordata; class Mammalia; order Carnivora; family Mustelidae; genus Mustela; species Mustela erminea. The sequence continues at coordinate 107,357,379 of NC_045616.1, read as the reverse complement.
ACCAGGCACACTGAACCTAAATGTCTGGGTCTGAAGCTGAGGAGTCAGTGCTTATTAGCAAGTTGCCTTAGAGAATTGTGTGTGTGATTAGGTTGAGAGCCACTGTTCTAGAAACCCAATCCATTCCCCTCAGAGTAGAGAACTGAAAAATGTAACTGATCGGCCTGCAGAAGCACTTTCGGTGTAGATGGGCTAATATTGGAACATTCTGCATTCATCTAAGGGCAAGAGGCAGGTTGTAAGAACTGGCCAATAACCTGGAACAGAGAGTGCCAGGAGGCTATACTGCAGAGCGTATTGTAGTAGTAGCAAGGGAGAACGCTCTGCTTAGATAAGGCTGAGAAGATCAGCCCTCCCTTTGAGCTCCCTGATTTTAATTATTGATGCTAAAAATACATTTCCCTAATTGTTTTGTGAAAATAAGTTAAATAAAGAATAAAGCTGTTCCATACATGCACAGGCAAACATTACACTCTTTTCACATAAACACTGGGATGATTCCTCAGAGTGTTCCTTTTCAAATTTGGTTGCAAAATAACACCCACAGAATGTATTTCCAACCACAAAATACTGTGACAGTAAGCAGACAGCACAAGAGAGCCTGTTATGCTTTATAGATTGCAATGATTATATTGCGGGAGCAGTTGATGCATTTGTTGGTGTTCATTCTATTTCACATTTGCATTTAAATTCCTGTGGAACAAAGATAAGATAAAGAGGGAAACAAATGATGCTTATTTGTTGTCGTATTGAACTTCTATTATAAGTATTGCTTTAAAAGAGGGTGAAGCTTTGCAAGAAAGCATTCCACGTGCTCTCTACAAAACATCAGATACACATTCAATCATCAACTAGAAATATGCAGGGAAACATATCCCTAGGGCCTTAATAAAAATCATAAATCAATAAGGAATAACCCAAAATGCGGTCGACTTCAAGGGGCAAATGAAGTACTCAAACTCTCTTTGACATGTTCATCCATGTTTTATTGATACATAAGAATTATAGAACTACATTTGAGTTTTAAAACACTATCCTTTTTATTGTAAGCTTTCTTTTAAAGCACGGCTTGATATTCACAAGTTTCCTCTTTCAAATAATATGTGTATCCACAGCATGATTCTTTGATGAATTTATGCAGATCAGTTCTATATCCAGGGTAATTCTTTCTGCTCCTCCAAGCTATCTGTTTTGTTGGATCCATGGGGGGGAAAAATCTCTTTGTAGAGTTTAATTGTGCATCCTAGTAAGTGGATGTTGGATTCCTCTATCAACATAGGAAACACACCTGCCTCCCCATATGATGTGTTTGCCATAATGAAACCCAGAAGAATGAGAAAATGCCATCTCTTTCTTCCAAGTTGCTAAGTGGCATATCAGTTCACTGATTATCTCAACTAATAATTTAAATATCACACTTATTTCTATAAATATGCCTGATCAAAATAACAATCAGTTGTTCAATGGCAAAAGTTAATGATATGAATGTATTTGAACTCGTAACAAAAGTTTCTCTGATTTTTCCATGCTTTACGGTACATTTCTCAAAGAAAACATTAGTCCAGACTTTTCTGGATATTGGTTGGGGGAGTCTGGAAGTTCTTTCTCACAATGACCACTCTTCATAAGAAAATGCAATGGGATCATTAAATCAGGAGAATAATATCTAAGAACCACGGCTTGGCTTGTTTCCATTCTTTGATATTTGAAGACATCCTGGCATATTGGAAGTTCTGGGAAATTCTGTAGGAAAGACATGTATGAAGCTTTGTTTTCCCAAACTGTTCAGAGAATATATTTTTTAAATCTAACACCTGGCATTGGCATGTGTATTCCCAGGAAAACCCTGGTCTAAGTAGTAACTAGTAACTATCAGTAAGTACTTTCTTCTGTTTTTATTATGCTTCTTTTATAGCTCCTCAGGCATGTTTCTTAGTATACATTTTGGGCATGTTTATTCATTTGTCATGCATTCAGCAAATATCTGATGAACGTCTCTGTGTCGGGGGGTGTTGGGTGCTGAGAATACATCAGTTCAATAGTATATTTTAATTTTGTTTTCAAAATATATGATAACAGTTGCTAATATAAATAATAAATTGTATTTTAAAATCAAAGTATCACAGCACACCAAATTCAGACTATTTTAGAATCTTCACAGTTCAGAAAAATCGCAAAACAATAGATATTTTTCCATGTATGTCATTAGGGCACCTAGATGGGAGCAAGTACCTTATTTACTGTCATGACTCTCTCTGGAATACTGACAATGATGCATTTAAATAACCCATAGTTATGAGATTTACAATCAGAAGCAAAGAAATTCAAAAGCATTGAATCTAGCCTCTTGCTTTAGCTGAATTTCTATGATCTAAACCAGTGCCATCAAATGTTTTGAAAATCAGATCATAAACAAAATTATATAAGCTGCCTATCATAGAATGTGAATGCAGAATTGCAGAAACCTGGCCCATTTTTTTCCAATTGTAAGGTGAGTTGGGTTAGAAAACCTATTTTTAGAAATAGTAAGCATTTTGAAAGTTCAGAGAAGCTTCAAGCTATAGATTTGAATAATAGCCCATGGAAAAAAATAATTCTGATTCTCATTCCTAGGTCTCTGGTGCCACTTCAGTCCTGTTACTAGAGATGAAAGAGACTACCAAGTTAGCTTGGTCCAGGGTTTTTGTCACAAACTGCACATCTTATTAATTATTCCTTTCATTTGCTGGTGAGGAAACCCAGTTCAAACTAGCTTAAGTAAAGAAGAAAAACAGCGATAATAAAACTAACAAATAAATGCCAAGAGATGTTTAGGAGACGTTGTCTCACTTTACCTCTAGAGAGTAGGCGTACAATTTACTTCAGGTTTAACTGGCTTCAATGGTACAGAGCATGTCATTGGGACCTCATGTGTGTGTGTGTGTATGTCTCTCTCTGTTTTGGCATGGCTCTCAAACACTCCCCTCCACCTGCTGATTCCCGGCAGCTGCAGGCTTACAAAAGCCTTGCAACTAGAAAATCCAACAGGAAGAGCCACCTCTTTTTAGCGATTCTCATAATTGACTCTCACTGGGCTGTCCTGACTCATTTGCTTATGCTGCAACCAGTCACAGTGATCAAGAGAGTAGAACGATCTGACAGACCAGGCTCAGGAGATGTTTCTATTCCTGGAGTTGGCACAGACCAATAGTGAATGACAGGGAGTGGGGCAGGTGTGGTTTTCCCACAAGGATATTGAGGCACAAATACCCAAAGAAGGAAGAATTGATGCAAGGCAGGCAAAATCAACAGGTACCCATTATATTATTTTCAAATGGACATTTCAATAGAAACATAAAGTATCAAAGAAAAAGAGGGATTTCTCATTGGATGGTCCTGGGAATAGAGAAAGAGCCCAGAGACCTGATTATTCATCCATACCTCACAGCTCTTGAGGGAAGCTGACCATCTGTTCTGGTTTTCCTGGGATGATCCTGGTTTGCCAGCATAACTATTAATAGCACCCATTTTTCCTTGTGAAACTGTTGTGCTTTGCTTGTTGAAATTTAGGGTTGCTCGATCCTGGGGAATTTCAGAGATCTATTATTGTCCGTCAAACACAGTTGTAAAACTCTTGATCTTCACCTACGTATTCATTCTAATAAATCTCTTTCATCTGAATAACACAAAGCTCTTGCAATAGTTTAACTCTGATTATTCTCTTTCATTTTACTTGTTTCTTATGCAAAATTAAACATTATTAGTATAATTTTATACAATTAATAATTGTGTAGAGTTACCCACATTTGGCAAAACCTGTTTACATCATTGCTTCTTGAATCCTGATCTTTCCCCTGAGATAAATTTTCATTTCCCTAAACTATTCCTTTGGAACTTAAAGGGGGGGGGTCCCTGGACCAATATCCTCAGCATTACCTTGGGGCTTGTCAGGAACACAGAATCTGGGGCTCACTAAATCAGATTCTGTAGTTTAATAAGACCTCCTGATGATTTTTTTATACTCATTAAAGTTAGAGAAACCTGATTTTAGGACAGTGATTCTCCACACTGGCTGGGCATTCAAGTCTCCTAGGTGGCTTGAAAACTTAAGTATCACTATACATATTTAGACATGGAGATTTGTAGACCCTAAGGCCCTTTCTCTGACAACTAAATTAGGATCTTTGAGCATAGATCCACTGCTCTAAGAGGTCCTTTTTTTAAGAGCAACTGGTGACAGACTCATTTTTATTTTTTTGAAAAGTACTTATTATTCGTTACTGAATAATAGTTTAGCCAATTATACATTTCTAGATTGGCATTTATTTTCCCACAGTGATTTAAAGTTTTAAAAGATCTTTACTCTTTTCTGGCTTCAACTGTTTTTTTCTGGGAAAACTGTTGAGAATAAACCCTTTTTCTTTTGTAGGCAATCTGAGTTCTTAATTTCTAGTTGCTTCTAAGATCTTCTCAGATTGTACAACTTTACTCCATTGCGGCTACTTATGTATTTCTTACTTATTGTTACATTTAGGATTTGTTGTGTTTTCTTATTCAGAGGATTTGTGTCGTTCATCATTTTTGAAAAATTCTTAGGCATGCTATTGTCCCATATTCTATTCATTCTCTTTTTTTCCTGCAAAGTTAGTTAGACTTATGCAAAGCATTTATATTTTATCTTTCTATGGGTCTCTTATGCTCTCATATTTTGATCTTCTTGTCTGTCTCTTTAGCATTCAGGAAAAATTCTTTATATCTTCCAATTCTAATATGTTACTGAACATATGCACTGAATTTTTGTTTTGATGCTTTTATTTTTTCACTTTTTTCAATTTCTATTTAGAATACTTCATTTCTAGAAGTTCTTTTTATAATCTGACTTGTCTTTCTTATGTAGAATCTTTTTCTTGCTCATTATATCAATTCCTTAAAAAATAGTTAAACAGAGTTATGTTACAATCTGAATCTCATAATTCCAATATCCAGAGCTTTTTCTGTTGTTCTTGCTGATTACTGCTCATGGACACCTGTTTTCCTGCTCATTTTGCAGTTTTAGAGAGGAGCTTGTGTTCGCTGGAATTAATCTGTGGATGTTTTGTGAGGCCATAGCGGAGGGTGCATTCCATCTTTGTAGAGACATCCTACCCTTGTAGAGAAACTTGTGTTGGCTTCTACCAAGTTCTATAAAATACAACTAAGTCATGACCACTTTGAACATCAGGGTTTCCTGATATACACTGGTTATGTAAATTTTGAATCCCAAATTTGCCTGAGGCCGGGCCTGTGGTGATGAATTTTTCAGAAGGTCCTTATTTTTCATCTAGAATTCAGCATTAGATAAACCAATTCCCTCGCCTGTTTCTTTGCTGACTGGTGAATTCTTCTCCACTCTTTCCCTGAGGGAAAGCACCCCAGTTTCAAGTCATTCATGCTGTTAATAAGTAAAGTGAAGCTCAGAGTCTGACTTGCTCAGGGCCACACAGCACCTGGGAGGCAGACAGGAAAAAATAACACAGATCTTCTCATAGTCCAATCATTTTCTCTCCAACAAAACAAGCTACAAAAATAGTAATGCCTTCTTCTAATAAGAAGGGCTTCACCTTTGCCTCCAGTTGGACAAGTAACAGCAAGATTCAGTTTTTCCTCATGGTTAAGTTTGATGAATTGTAGAAATAGGTTACTTAGATATATTTTAAGAATCATAAGAACATAAAAAAGTCATATGGGATAAGACTTACAGTCCACACTTTTCAGTATTTTGTCTTTTATAGTAGCACCAAGGGACGTTGGTGTGACATGATGATAGTTGCCCTTCATGATATTGTCCTCAAAGGGGGCATCCCTAACTGGGAAAGATCTATCATCCAAGAATTTCTTTAAACCCTTCTTGAACTCTCATTATATTTTTGGTTTGTACAACCTTAAGGCATGGCTTTATATGGAACCGATCTTATACTAGTCAGGACATAGACTAAATAACCCTGAGGTCCTTTTAAAATATGTTTTTAAGTATCATAAATCTTGTTGTGTAAGTCCACTCTGCACACAGAGGGTATATAGTAGAGTGATGTAAAGCTTGGACTCGGAAGTCAAATGGGCTGTGTTCCAATACAGGCTTTCTCCTTGTAGGCTAGCTGTGTGACCTTGGGCAAAATCTTTTCCTATTCTGAACCTGTTTCCCCTCCTGGACATGGGCAATAATTCTAGGGTTACCATAGGGTTATGCTGGAAAATGAGTGAGGTAAATGCATATAAAATTATCCATCTTAAGGCTTGTGGTAAATGGTCAAATGAAACTATTCTTACTGGTAACATGGATATTTTTCTTATTGTTAGTGGATGAATATTAATTTTATTATGATCACAAATGTCACCAAAAAGTGCAAGGATCCCATTTCATATTTTTAAAACCAAATATCTGGATAGTGAGGGACAGAATAAGATATGAGCAGGATAAAGTCAATACTTATCCCCTCAAACTATTTAGATTTTTATGGGTGCCAGCAGGCACCCATATATAAATCACTGACCTTTCAGAAGACAATCATTAGAATATGTTCGGATGTGCTATTGTGGGAGTCTTGTATTTTGAAAAAGAGAGATATCAACTAACCAAATAAATAAGATCACTTACATTTCCATCCTAGATTTTACTCATATATAAATTGACTCTGTATTTGGTCATTGAGTTCCCTCAATTATCTTATTATTACTTTTTTTTTTTTGCCCCAAATAAAACAAAACAAAAAGCATGTGGTATGTAATAGCTGTAATGTTAATAAAATTGAACCATTTACCCTGGAAAATGGCCTCTCCACTCTTTCTTAAATGTCTTGGTCTGCCCCGACATTTACTTTGCACTAGTAACAACACTCAATTTTCATTGACATTATCTTCTAAATACAATCAGATCAAAAATCGCCAACATCATTCTCATTCCTCTCCTGCAAGCAGATAATACAGGACAGGGTCTCGCTGATAACTTCTGCTTCAGTAACCTCTGATTCCACTACTTGAAATGTTCTGTGTGCTTTTCCATTGGACCAGAGTCAGAGGTATTCGTGTAAAACAGGTGATTCCCATCAGCAAAGATGCAAGACGTGACATTTGCCATTAATTGGACTTCCTCCTGCTGGGTGCAGAGATTCTGTGAATCGGTAGGTCCCTGAGGCTGACTTGTACCAACTGGAGCCTGCACCAGCAGGACTTTCCCAGGCACATGTTTTTCATTTTCTCCAGGGGCTTGTGCTCAAACGGATAGGTTGGAAGGAATTGAAGTGAAACTTTTAAGAAATGGTAGTGAGCATTTAGGATGTTCTAACTCAGTTCACATAAGTATTGACTGTATGTTAAGACACTTTCAATTGCAAACTAAGTCTACTTAGGTTTGCTCACAAATATTGGGAATTGTTCTTTAAACCTTACCATCTGAGTGACCTTCAGCAGGTGACATAACTTCTCTAAATGTCAGTTGCCTCATCTATAAAATGGGAATAAAATATTAATTTTTTTTTTTTTAGAATTACCTAAGAGTTAAATGAAATCATTCCAGTATGTCACTTCAAAGGTCTGGCACATTTCATAGATGCATGTACATATATTTGTGATATTAATCTTAATGTTAACCTATACTAGTTTATTCCCAAAAATGGTCTGAGATCTCCATTCCTCAACTTATATCTGGAAAGCAAAGTGGTCAGTTGAAGACATGACTTTAAATTCAGTCCAGTTCTACTTGTGCTTGATATGCCCAGATATTTGCAGGAGGAAAAAAAAATTCCAATATTAATTTATCTAGAAAACTTCTCAATTTAGGGTAGAATAAATTCTATGTTGGGTTTTCTTTTATGCATTTAGGGTAGCCAACCATCTGGGTTTGCTGTGATCAAAGGAATTTCTGGGATGTGGCATTTTCAGTGTGAACATCAGGACAGTCCCAGGCATGGGATTGGTTGAGTTAGCTACCTTAGATTTTATAGCCCCTAGTAAAAACTGTAAAGCACTCAAATCTGATGAGTTTTAAACAACATGTAATGGTGTAAATTTACCAAATCCTTCAGTGCTGAGAGAAGGGCAAAGAGAGGAGGCATATATCCTGACAGCTGCTTTTAGCTTCAAAAATAACTAGATGCCAAACTAAAATGGTGGCAATAAAAGATCTCCAAGTCAGGAGGTAAATGGTTTCTGGTTTGGTTCAATAATTCCACGATGTCTTTGAGGACTGGAGAATCTTTGCATTGGTGTTGGCCATGTTTGCTCCTAGAGTCACATTCAGCTTCCTCTTCAAGCATCTCACTCTCCCATGACATTAACCAAACCAGGAAGAGCAAACATGGGAGTGGAGCAATTTCAAGCATTTCAAATAATTCAGTAGAATTATTTCTGAATCCAACCCAGCTTGGTTTCTCTTCTATTTCCTTACACATAGCTGGGCCATCTACTCACCCATAAGTCAATCAAAATTAAGCAAGTACATGGAATTACTAGATAGTTAGACAAAACATAAGTACATCACAGGGCTGAGGGAGGGGCCAGCCTTCTCTGAGCACCTTTCAGCATGAGCAAGAGTGGGATCTGTGAGGAAGGATGGAGGGAGATTGGAGGAACAACTGATGGCTATTGAGTAGGTAATCAATGGTATTTACCATGGGCTGGGAAGAGGGGGGAGTCTATCTCTCTAATATCCCCTCCTTTTTTTTTTTTTTTTTTTTAAATCAGCCATTTATCCCACTGATTTGAGTACTTCGTGCTGTTGATTTCCCAGGTACCTGAGGAATATGGCAGATGGGCCACCATCTAATGGTGGTATAGATCATAAAGCCCAGAGAATTCTTGTGAAACTTGTCGATATGCCTCAGTTTCTCTGTCATTTAAGATATGGCCAACCCCCTTCTAAACTGGAAGAGTCTAACCAAGGAAAACACAGTAAGGAACTCTCCATTCTGAAGTTTATTTCTTGCCTGCAAACCAAATAAGATATTGATCTTTCTTCTCAGGAGAAAGTCTTTCATTGGAACTTTGATGCACCAATTCTCATGGCAAAGTCCTCAACATAGAAAATATGATCTGTTTCTTTCACCTTTGAAAATCTTTCTCAACTCCCTGGGTCACTGTCTTTATGTGAGCTGAATGTTTACACTTTTCCCTCCTTCTTGGGGCCAAGCATGAGAGTTCAAGGTCACTGAAGCAAATCTTCCTTAGCTTTACCAAGACCAGTTCATGAGAAAACAGAACTGTAGCTCTCGTGTAAATGATGAAATCCTTGCTTACTGAGACTTGCCTTGTGCTGTCAAGGTTTGTTGTCTCATTCATACCCCTTATGTCTCTTATGAGGGTGTTATAAGGTTTCATTATCTAGTGATTATGGTGTTTAATACATTTTAGAAATGTTCCACAAATGTTAAGTGCTATTACTCCTTGGGTCATTCCCCATTTGCATTAATACGACACTGAGTATCATCCTTGCACTCTAATGGGGGAGTCGGTCCCTTGAGCATTGCCTGCTTCTTAGAAATGGAGAAAAATGCCAGTTGCAGAGTAAGGTTTAATTTTCCTTTTTGTTTTTAGATGATTCTTAAAACCTTTCTGAGGGACCTTGAGTGAGAATGATCTGGAAAACAGTGACTTTTGGTGGTAAAGGCCTAATGTATAAAATATTTGATTAGGAGTTAAAAGAATAAATTAGCAGACATATGGCCCTGCCTTTTAACTGAGCATACATTTAACATCGCCATAAACTAGTCCTTCTATTTGGAATCCCCACACTGAGTTTAAGAAACAGAAACAGTGGGAATATTTCCAGGAAATCCAGTATGATTTTGATAGGATTCTACCTGCCATGGTTCTCAACATTTTCGTGATTCCCTGTCGTGCATTTCTCTCTATATTTCTATAGCTGTTTGTGGTTTCTATCTGTGTTCAGATGCACAGTGGGTAGTTTGTTTGGCTATGGAAAAAAAGAGTCATCTGCTTTAAAATTATACTGTTTTTAGGTTATGGGGGAAGTCCTTAATAAGAAATAAGGAATTAGAAAATCTTCATTTAGTTGGTTTGGTGAATATAGCTTTCAGTCAAAAGAAATATGTGAACGTCTCTTGCCTAACACATACAACACATAAGGAAGAGGGAGCACATCAAACTGATTTGTTCTATCCCCTGAAGACAGTAAGTGGAGGACGCATAAAGAAAGTGAAAGACACGAATTCACATTAGATGGCACAGAGAAGCGGTTTCAACAAAGCTTTGAGCATCCTACTCACCAATATTCTATAGGGTGATTTTTTTTTTTTCTGATATGCTGCCCTCACTACTTCCTCTCCTTCCTTTAAACTGTGGTCACGCATCACACCTGCTGAGCTTTCTCGCCTCCCACTCCAACGTATTGGAAAGTCAGCTTCGCACCAGCCGTAGTTTGTGGGGGATAGGGGGGCAGTGTGGCGGGGGTTGGGGGGAGCAGAGGGGGTGGCCGTGAGCACCGGTAATTAAGCATCATGGTTTAAACTATAGCTTTCAAAGGAGGAACATTCTTAGACGAACCAGTGGTTGTAGGTCATAGGCTGTGCTTTCCTTGCTAATAATTGCAAAATCTATTGTGGTCCCCTCTGAGCTTTTTTTTAATAAAAGACTATTAAAACTGAATAAAAGCTTAATAAGTAGATTAGTTAGAACAATAGTCCTCAGGAGAATGTTTTGATTCTGAGTATAGCTGCTAAAGATAACCCTAAATGCAATCGGGTTTAGCTTCCTGCATGTGTGAAAGGAAGGTAATACCCTCAGAGATTTTGCCAACAGATGACATTATTTTTTAAGTGTCTCTTTCTACATTTAAATTAGTCTTTCCTCTGGGCACTGGCAACAAAACCTTTGTTAAGAATCACCAGAGAAACAGAGCTCTGAATAAATGCTCAGTGGAAAATTATTTTTGAGAATTTGGTTTTAGATGTTTCACATCAAAAAGATGGATGCCAGTGCATCCAAAAGGGAGTACTTTGTGATCCTTCTCTGTCCTCTTTGTAATTTTAAGGATCAAAACTCCCAAGGTGGTCAGAGATAAGGACAAAGGAAGTCGTGCAATTTTACTAAACATATACACGTTATAAAGGGCAATGTGATCCAATGTCAACCATGTTGTATCCACAGCCTGTGTACTCTTCATGTCAGTTTATTAATTTCATTCTCTTTGGCCAGATATATTTATATTTCCTCTCTCCTCTCTCTCCCTCTCTCTCTCTTTTCCACTCTCTCTTCCTCCCCAACCCTTCCCATCCCCCCTCACCCTGTCTGTGTCTCACAACAATTTTCTCCATATGCTAAAAGACCTCTATCACACTCAGAAAAGTTGATACCTAGACTTGATTATTCAAATTACAATGTGTATTACTACTCAGGTATGTTCTTCAGACAAGATACCACAGTTAAAACTAATAATTTTTTATTAGCTCGATGACATGCACATTCAGAGGGAGTTTGCCTTCTAGTTTCCATCTCCACCTGTCCATTTCTTCCTTGAGATGGGTCTTCTTTTAGATTTTCCTGTCAGTCTCCTCTAAGTTATGCACGCTATTCTCAACAGTGTGCTGGGCAGCTCTATCATGTGCAAAGAAGACCTCGGGTGTTCTGTTTCTCCATCCTTCTCTGTCACATGTCTTTTCACGTTCATCCCAGTACATTGTTGCCTCCAGAACCATTATGTTAACTCAGAGCTTAGTCTCTCTTTGAACAGGAGAGACTGTGAAAAGAGCAGTCTTGACCATGAAAGTTTAGGAAGTCCTCTGTCACCAAATTAAGTAACAGGTTGCTCATTTGTCTGTCAACACCCATCCAGATGTGACAGTAAGTGTGGAATCTTTAACAGATTTTCTTTTCTTCCATCTTTTGAGTTAAGCCTTGGCCCTCAGTTATCAAAATGTAAGGAGTATAGATGCAAGACATCACTAAAGTGATTTGGTTTCACATACATACTCCACCCTGTAGCCCTGTAATGGTGACTGTTAGACTTTAGCTTTGTAAAGATAATGTGAGCTAACATGAAATTTATTTTGAGACTATGCTATTATTTTATAATAGCTTTGAAATAATTGGAGAAGCATTTAAGAGTCCATCAGCCAAAGAGTAAGCTCATATTTATTAAGCATAGTCATAAAACTGGTTGGGAATTAGTCATTCTATTTTACAAAGAAAGAAATTTCATTCTCATGTTTTGACATTTTTTTCAAGCCAGATAAAGTCAGAGTCATCTGGAGATCTTTCTAGAACTACACAGACTGGGTACCATCCCAAGCCTTCTCATCAACAACCTGGCTGATGCCTCAGCTAGAATATATTTTTTAAATTTCCATAAATGATTCTGACATCCAGCCAGATTTAACAACCATGGACCTGTCATATATTATGTTGAGATTTTAATGTATGTTTTTGTGAACCCCAAGTGTGTGTGTGTGTGTGTGTGTGTGTATCTCCTTTACTTATACCCATTATCATATCATGTTAATTCCTTTAGGATATCTATTCTATATATTATATATAATCCATACCTATAGATACACATTCCCAGAAATATTATAGGCCACAAATATTTCCCTAAAAATTATTCACAATTTCTGAATGATTTACTCTGCCTATAATAGGTTACAACCTCTTTTCCTGAGGTATGTACATGTTAATAGTCATGATAATTATCTTTTATTGAGCTCACTCTATGCACAGTGTGCCAAGAGATATGTTTTTCATCCATTATCTCATTTAATCCTCACAATAAACCTGTGAAACTAGTGCTTGCGTTTTTGCTCTAATGCAACATATACATTCTTTAAAAATCTTGTCTAGTGAAAAATTACGCACAAAAAAATATGATTTACATTAATCTAGGTTGAGGCTGACCATTCAAAGGCTTATACAAACTTGGTAACCAAAGCATCAACAAAAAAATGACAATCCTAAAAAAATGCAGCACTTAGCAGGGTATTATTAAATTTCTAATTTGTGTGTGTATACATGTATGCATGTGTGTATCTATGTATGTTTACCTTTAATAAAAAAATTAAAGGCAAATTGATTAAAGGATATGAAAAGTAAAGACTACTGAGCTCTGGAAATAAGAGCAAAATACACAAGCATCAGGGAGAACCATACATTAAGTCCTTCCAAGACAGAACACAGTCAAAATGAGTCAAAGTAAGAATATGGGGTGGGGGCCCTGGGTGGCTCAGCGGGTTAAGCCGCTGCCTTCGGCTCAGGTCATGATCTCAGAGTCCTGGAATCGAACCCCGCATCGGGCTTTCTGCTCAGCAGGGAACCTGCTTCCTCCTCTCTCTCTGCCTGCCTCTCTGCCTACTTGTGCTCTCTCTCTGTCAAATAAATAAATAAAATCTTTAAAAAAAAAGAAAGTAAGAATGTGGGGTGAGTGGAAGTGAGGGTGAGTGGAAGTCAGGGAGTTGCTACTGCCTTCTTCTCCAATGTGTTGCATTCAAACATGTTTCTCGTTCTCTGCCGTTATTTCTAACACAAAACATTAAGGCGCTGGGGAATATTATGCATTAGCTGATGAAATTCTAAATTATACTGGCATGATCTCTGATTTGCCAATGGCCTATCACCTGATACAGAATAATGAAACACCTGTTGTAGATACAAGATCATAGTACCAGCCACGTCCCGCTGGTGGGGAAATTTTCATTTCTGGGTATCAGGCATTCTTGGAAAGGTGGTGTTCCACTCCCCCTGCCCTTCTCTTTCCTGCTCTGTATTTCTGGCATTGAGAATACCTACATACATGAAAGTCTCATTTAGGAAAAGTGTGATCCTCGCAAAGACAGGGATGTGCTGTTGTGTTTGCCATTAGGCAACTGTGTAGAAATTAAAAGAGATACATGTTTCACACAATTATAAAGCTATACAAAGGCTTTCTCTTATTCTGAGATGTCATAACTTTGATCTCTACTGAGCTCTTTCAGTTGGATACATGTTGCCTCAGTGTTTACCTTATTTGATGTTCAGTATGGCCCTGTTAAAGCCGTTAGAAGAAACAATGAAATGGGACCAAACCAGAGAGGAAGACAAACTATAACAGACTCTTTTTTTTTTTTTAAAGATTTTATTTATTTATTTGACAGAGAGAGAGAGAGAGAGATCACAGGTAGGCAGAGCGGCAGGCAGAGAGGGAGAGGTAGAAGTAGCCTCTCCGCTGGGAGGGGAGCAGGGAGCCCGATGTGAGGCTCGATCCCAGGACCCTGGGATCATGACCTGAGCCAAATGCAGTCGCTTAATGACTGAGCCATCCAGGCACCCCCTCGACTGTTAATCTCAGGAAACAAACTGAGGGTGTCTGGAAAGGATGGGGACGGGCGGGATAGGGTGACTGGGTGATTCAACATTGGGGAGTATCTATGGATTGTGTAAGACCAATGACTCACAGACCTGTACCCCTGAAACAAACAATAAATTATATATAAATGGGGAAAAAAAAGAAAAGAAAAGAAAAACCTTTAGGGGAGGTGGCACTAAGTCTGTGTTGTAGATGTAACAACCGAAACCCAGAGACGTATTGCATGAATTAGGAGTGACTGAGCCCTGCTTCTTCTATGTGCCTCTTTCCCTCAACCCTGATTCCAGTATCTGTGGCACTCCACTGCTGAGAAGCAGATGTACGTTTTCAATTCTAATTAAGAAAACTGACAGCATGCTTTCCTGAAGGAATAATACTATGACTTGGTATTCTTGAAATGACTTATTATTACTAAAGATAAAGTGTTGTGGTTTTAAAAGGACTCTGTACTTGGACCTGCTTAGTTTCAGACAAGATGGATTGGTGGTTTGAAATATGAGCTTTGGATTCAGGAAGACTTGGATTCATATCCTACTTCTACTTTTTTAGTGATTTGATTCTTTGTCTTGACTTCGTCACCCTGATCTATAAAATGGAGATAATAACTTTTCCAGGTAGAGTTGTTATAAGGAACAAATATAATACATAGGTTAAATATATAGATACCACAGAGCCCTAAGTTAGTGTTTGATTCATAGTAACTATTATTATTAGAATGTCCCTTTAGAAAAATAGATGATAAAGTCCAAATGGCACACTTACAGAACTTAAAAGTGAAAATCTTTTCATAAGGTAGAGAATATCTCTATGTCTCATGTGTATATGTGTAAATTATCAAACTAAATTATCGGCCAAACTGTGTAAAATAAAATCTTTGTCCTATGTACTAAATTTCCCAGGAATCATGTGCACGTGTCTGTGTAAGCCACATGCATGTCTATAGCATCCCTCATTTATAAACTCTCTAATAAAAAACTATAAAGAAGTGAGAGAACTTGAAATCAATGACAAAAATACAACAACTCGTATTAATTTTTCTTACCCCCTTTGCATAAAAATATCTAAAATAGCTACACTGTAAGGTATATTCATCAAAGTAATGAGATAAAGAATAAAAAGCAGATGGGAAAAAAAATAGGCTGTGAATATATCAACCAGAAGGAACATAAGTGCTTACATTGAACTTCAGTGTTAAACTCTGAATTTCTCAGTGTATTTATTAAGGTCTTGGTACTTATATAGTTTTTTGGTCGGTTTTCATTTTTACCAAAATGGGCTTAGGGGTTAGAAAAATATAGAAGTTACTCAAGAAGACAAAAGTCTTCCAGCTATCAAATTCTAAGGTGCATTTTTCACACCCAGCTTTTTTTTTTTTTTTTTTAGATCAGGGATATGAATTGATGGCATAGGCAATATTTCCATGGCCTACTTGACAACAAAGACCCAAGTGGGTTTTACATGCACATATAATGTCCTTTGATAAAAGCCAAAGCCATAGCATTAAGAATTTCATTCTGTACAGATTCATTCCTCTTAACAAAAAACTGAGGTCCAAACCCATAACCTTACAGCCATGTAACTTCAAGTGCTAGAGAGGTGAATGGAATATTTATCCCACAGGCAAGCTTTCTTTCTTCTTCTTCTTCTTTTTTAAGCTTTTATTTATTTGTTTGTTAGAGAGAGAGAGAGAGAACATGAGCAGGGGGAGCGGCAGGCAGAGCAGGCAGAGGGAGAAGCAGGCATCTCGCTGAGCAAGGAGCCCAGTGTGGGACTCTGGGATCCCAGGACCCTGGGATCATGACCTGAGCCAAAGGCAGCCACTTAACCAACCAAGCCACCCAGGCGTCCCCACAGGAAAGCTTTCTGACCCATCATTTCTCTCCACAAGGCTTTCAGGAGAAACTTGGAAGGAAATAACTGTAGGCAGTGCCGTCTGAAGAAAGTTTGCATCGTGATATCCTCTCTTAGTTACTGAGAGTAAATCTGTATGATCTGAAAATCAAACCAGGTGCTAATATGTTTGATTCTGAAATGAAAATTTATCTTTACGGATGTGAATATGGGTATACAGGCAGGCACATATTTCTCTCAGGAAAGGACTTTAGATAAACTACTGACCCAAGTACCCAAAAATATAAATAATTAGAATAATAGCATGTCAGAAAACTTTGTTGAGGAAGGTTACTGAAGAGCAAGCCAAATATTGGGCAAAGCAGAAGGAAAGATGTGATGATTTGCTTAACTCTTATCATCAGAAGAGTTATGCTGCTTTCTCAAGAAATACCAAGCCTCCTTTCCCAACCCCTCAATGCCCAACATACAGAATACTAAAAGATACTCTACGCTCTCTGCAAGACTTGGTATAGAGAGCATTAAAGAGCCGTGTCTGTTATGACTCAGGTATAGCTGTGTGAGCACTGGGTAGGTACCATTTATCACATGGCTGCTTCTGTACCAATACCCATGGGTAGGCTCAATAAAATAATTAAGTTGTATTTTATTATGTAATGTATTATATGTTTTGGGTGGCAGAAAATATCTATTTTTTTGGTACTGTTTTGATTCTGCAATGTGTGTATACCATTTTCCTAATAAGGGAAAAATGAAGTTATGCCAATTTTAGAATAAAATATGGTTCCCGATAACCCTTTCACTTGGCCCCTATGCCAAAACAAATTTTCTCACTACTGATTGAGGGAAATGCTGGTCCTCACGGCTGCCTACTGGGGAAGTTCTCTGGAACATAGACTGTCTTAGCCAAGCCCCTGACATTTTTTCCTTCACCTAAGATATACTGAGCACCCATTAGGTACACTGTATTTCACGTCCTTGGGATTGCTGGCAAGAATGCAATGGGCAGGCTTCAGAGTTTAGTGTAAAAGATGCTTGTGGATGCATTAGAATATAATATTCAATCATTAGAAAGGAAAATTCAAATCATAGTTCAAATACTGTCTTCTAGGTCGGTGGTCTCGGAAAAGCAGTGAAGTTGAGAGAGACTCTAATTCAATCTGCAGCTTCTATTAAATTTGACCCCTAGAGACACCTTCCTGCAAATACCTTATTTTTTTTATTTATTTTTTTAGTGTAGAACGATTCATATAACATACACCCTTCTACTGACCTGTCCCTTTGAACCCTGCAGGCACTTGACAACTGATGAATAAAATAATAATGTGTGCTCTTGGGCCTACTGCAGACCCTTTTGTGTCTATAAAAGCTCTCAATTTTTCTGACATATGGAAGAGGATACAACATGGAGAGAAGCTGTGTAGAATAACTGAGATAGCATGGTTTAAGCCCCAGGGGCCCTAATGACATTGTATCCACAGAGCAAAGTTAGAATGTTCTGTAATGATGTCATTAGACTCTTGAAAAAGCTAACTTATCGCTGAGTAGAATTTCTATATTACATTCCCTTTAAAAGAGCAATAAACTCCAGGATGTGTGGTTGTGTGTGGATATTGACATTGAGTCTCTGAGCCTCCAGTCACTCTGCTGAAGCCATCTGACCTTCCTGCATGCAGTTTAGTCAACTCAGCTGCCCTTTTGATGGAGACAAATGAATTTCCAGAATTATGCAGGTGAGGTCTCCGGGGGTCAAAAACTGATTATGCAGTTGTGCCATCACCTTTGTTCTACCTTGGCATCTTTGAACATTCATTCTGTAGGTCTTCACCTCTGATTTGGTGTCCCACAATGTTTATTCCTATGAAAGTACATATGCAGACAGAGACCCACAACTGACGCTTCTAACACATTCAAAACCTTTCCCATGGAGTCAGACTCCCAAAACAGACAGTCCAAAGCATTTATTTGAAAAGCAGAATTAGAGTTGGGGGTGGGTGGGGAGAAAAGGCAAGACATTTAAAATGTGAGACCCAGGTTCTGCTACTTATTGGTCCTGTGACTCAGGGCGAGTTGTATCATCTCTGTATGACTCAATGTCCTCACCTGTGGAAAGTGGGGGCATTAACAGACCCTCTCTCTTGGGATGAATGAAGTGAGATAGATATATAAAACTCTTAGGAAGTACTCAGGAAGCGATAGTAGCATTGATCACAGCAGGGCCAGGAGTAACGGTATCTGAGTTTTTTTGTTTTTTTTGTTTTTTTAATCAGAGGAGTATCAGTTAACAGAAATGTAATCTTCCTAAACCTAGAATTTAGATTGTGTTTATATACTAGCTGGTCACACTGTCAGCACTGCAGCTTTTATAAATGTCTCCCTATCAAAACACTGCAATCTTTATGTTGTTGAGCTCTGTTTAAGCTCTAGCCCCAGACAGCTCCAAATTTGCATTCCCCGCATTTGCATTCTGTATTTCACTGTCTCCAAAAACGACTGCAAGAAAGTAAATCTTCAACTTAGAACACCTATTCTGTCAAACTGACGTGCTGTCCAATGAATGGTGGAAAGAAAGGAACACATCACCCCACTAACATGTAAGCTCTCTGAAAA
This sequence comes from Mustela erminea, assembly GCF_009829155.1. Classification (NCBI taxonomy): domain Eukaryota; kingdom Metazoa; phylum Chordata; class Mammalia; order Carnivora; family Mustelidae; genus Mustela; species Mustela erminea. The sequence goes on along the minus strand of NC_045616.1, from coordinate 107,338,616 downwards.
TATCAAGTAAGCCCAATGCCAATATGATATAATGAGATTTTTTTCTAAAGCAATGTTGTAGTCTAACGAGATTGGCATGGTTTATTAATGGCCTGTGCTTCTTTTGAAATGGGAAGATAACGTATCTTGTTTCCTGTTGTTTGGTGTGACACACAAAGACTTTTGCGTACCTGCTGGTATTTAAATAAACCTGAGGAGGTAGAATTTGACAGTAAATTGCCACATGAGGCTCAGAAAAAGAGAAAGGAATCTAAGTTCAGACAATTGTAGTCCTATCTTTCCATTAACAATATTTGGTTCTAAACTCACATATCCACAGCACATCTATGCACCATGTGTTTGATCTGAACTTTGGAGAATCATGTCTGAATGTTCTACTACATGCCATTGCTATGTCTGAGTGTCACTAGCATTGCCTCAATTTAATCATGGCCTCCCTGGGGTTGAAGATGACTCATGTTTACAGAATCTTAGGATGTTTTCTTGAGCACAGTTTAAGGACTTTAGGTGAGAGACAGTTTGGAATCCTATAGTTGTTAAGGGGATAAGAATCTCAGTTCTACTACTTAGAATTTGATTTTTCTTCATAGAATGTATCTTTCTCTCGATATAACTGGGAAAACATTAGTACCTAGCTCAAAGGGAGTAAATGAGATCTAGCCCATATTCATTACTTGGTAAGTGGTGACTGTTGCTTCATTAAGTCAGAAAGTCACATTCTCATATAGAAAATACAAGACAAATATTGTTACGATCCAGGCAAATACCTATACAAGAAAGTTTTCTTCCCTCTATGTTTCCCTCTTGTCCCAGTGATTGTATACTTCTTAGGTCACCTGGGGAATATAGAAATGTCAGAGATCAGGCTGACTTTCCAAAAACTTTGGAGTATTTACTGACCCCGTGATACTTGACAATAATTTGGAATAGGCAATGTGAAGTTTCAAGCAAATTCAAGAAGCCAATTTAAAAAAAAAAAAAAATCCTATCATCTAAGCCCTATATCCTTGCATCAACTTGTTATAGCTATTTACATGGCACTTTTTTTCTACATATGGTCAATTTTTCCAGAATATGAATGTAACAAGTATCGCCATTTTAGTGATAGGTCTAGTCTATAAATCTTTGATTATATTGTTTCTACCTCCGTTATCTTCCGCTTAAACTTCAGTCTTTTTCTTTTTAATCCAGATTTTTTCCTTTGAAATTAAACATCTTTATTCACTCAGTAACACCCTTTTCCACTCATTCTTCTCTGCATAGTGCTAAACATTTTACCTTATAAATCATCCCTCAAAAATAAAAACTAGCAGACACGGCTCCTGGTTTACTTAGATATATACAGTGTAGGTTAAAAAGGAAAACTCAACACACCTGTATTTTATTTTATTTCTTATGCCTGGTACTCAGGAGGATTTGACAAACTAAGTGAACTTGAGAATGTGTACAAAGCAATATAGTAAGTGTAAAATTATTCCATTGTATGTAGGATACATACATTCATGTCTGCCTAGAAGGAACAGGATCATTGTTGAGGATTATCAGTCAGGGAAGGCTTCCTGGAAAAATGACAAATGATTCCACTTGAGAAGCTGAAAAGGGACCTTTGAGATGACAGATTTTATGCAAAATAACTGCTCCCTGCAGGCTTATTCTGCATTCCATGAAGAACATGTTTTCAGTAATCTACTATATCCTCCACTGTAACAATGCTTCATAGAATTAAAAATACATTTTCCTCACTCCTGAAATGCCCTTGAAGAAGTTGAGATTATACTAGGCCTTTTTATGAATCTAATGCTTTTTGTCATCAAGAAAAAGTCAAACTAATTAAACTATGTGAGAACAGAGTACCTGAAAATGACCTCTTAGCATCAGCTGTTGTCTGTAGGTAATTCTCTCAACTAAATGTATGCATGTTGTACAGTGAGGGCACCAGGCAGTCAGTGGCCTTTCCCCCGGCGCTCTGTCAGACTCTTCCACTTGCCTTTCAGCATGCGGAGGACAAAGAAATGTCATCAAATCTCTTACTCAGCTCCTAGAGTAAAACTGTTTAACAATATTCCAGTGTTTCCAGGTATCTCAAGATATCCGTTTATGATATATGAAATGATTCCCTAAATATAGTTTATTTTAATTATTCTTAATAATCAGTAAAATTTTACAAAAACCTATAGTTTTACAAAAACAAAAAAAATTGCATTTACTTTATGTTAATGAAGATATCATTTATTACATCACACAGATCTTTATGAAGTTCTGCAAGAAAACACTGGAATAGATAGATTTAAAAATTATGAAGTAATTACCACTTGTGTGACTAATAGTATATTTTGTTTCTATTGGTTGATAGCAAATCAGACCTAAACTTTTGCTCCCCTCCAGCAAAATCTATAGATATTTATAGCAAATATTCTGTGTACTAACCTTATCCCTCTTTTCTTCATGCTCCCCAACTCTTATTCACCACCTAAAAAGCTTCATTATTTTTTAAAATTTACTTTTCAACATAAAGCCTTATGGGACACATCAATTTTCTTAGACCAGATAGCTACAAAATATGGTTTAAAATATAATGACTAAAGAAAATACTGTAAATCTACTGATTGATAATAACAGAGATTTTAAGATAAATTTGAATAGGATATGGTTAAAATGATTAATCTCCCTTCCCAAATTTAACTGATCCGAGCTATTACATTGTCTATAATACAGAACAGGAAATAGTCTGCTTGTTCATCAGCAGGCACTTGGTTCAATAAATTGATGTACTAACGCAGTAAAATAATATGTGACTATTAAAATCATGATGTAGAACAACATTTACAAATATAGAACAGTATTTGTGATATGTTATAAAGTATAAAATTGCAGGTTACAAAATAGTCTGTTTAGGACTGTTCATGTTATGGCCAAGAATAGCTTTCAATACACGCACATAACAGAAACACATATATACCCACAAAAGATTAGAAATATATGAAATAAAATTATGACCATCTCCAAACAGTGACATTACTGATGAGTTCTCTGTTTCTTTCATTTTTGTAGTTTTGTGTGTGTGTGTGTGTTCTAAATTTTCTACAAAGAACATGTGTTATGTTTTTCATCAGGGAAAAGTATTTGTCTTAAAAAGCCAGATATAAAACATTTATTATTATCACATATGGCAGATAAGTCCTGCTTATCAAAAAAAACCATAAAAAAATAATTCTTAGGGACACCTGGGTGGCTCAGTGGGTTAAGCCGCTGCCTTCGGCTCAGGTCATGATCTCAGGGTCTTGGGATCGAGTCCCGCATCGGGCTCTCTGCTCAGCAGGGAGCCTGCTTCCCTCTCTCTCTCTCTGCCTGCCTCTCTGTCTACTGTGATCTCTCTCTGTCAAATAAATAAATAAAATCTTTAAAAAAAAAATAATTCTTATATACTCAGTGCAGAGCCATTTCCACTTCAGTGGCGATGGTGTAGTTTCTGGAGATTGGTAGACTCAGTGTCATTCTTTTGGTTCCTCTGTCTTTCCCCAGTCTGTGTTTCTGTGGTAACACTTGCCACCTCAAAGTCCATTCCTTTGTTTAGTAATCTTTGCTTCCACACCCAACTATGCATTAAGCCTGCATCTCATTTGAGGGAAAAGATGATTCACATTTTTAGCATTCTTAAAAGTCTGTGGAGTAAGTATGTGAGTGACTGAGTGAAAGTAAAAAAAGTAGAAACTTGCTGCCAGTCAGACTAGGATAACAGCAGACAAGACACCTTCTTTCACAGCCAATTTTCTTGCCTGACTTTGTCTGTATAATTGCTTCAAATCTGTATTTCCTTTACCTATCTAGCTTCAGCCTAAATGTTGAATATTGTATTTTCCCTCAAAGAATGTCAATAAAGATTTTATTTTTTTTCAATTACTGTTGCAGGGAATGTTTCCCTTTAGGAAAACTAAAATTTAATAACTTTTCTTCAGCAAAGTTGACAATCTCTTTATTCTCGCCATGATGACTGTAGTCAATCAGTAGTCAGTTGGAAGCCAAGCTGAACATAAAGTGATTAAAAGAAAACCAAAACACAAATGCACCCTCTTGAAAACCTAATCACATTATGAAGCTCTGAGCGTGAGTTATGAGGTAGCTGTGGCTGGCTGGGTTTTGATGAAGTACCTATAATTTCCTATCAGCTGCCACAAGACTATTTCCTATAGCCTTTCTGACTTCTCTCTAAGTTTAAAATATGATTTACCCTGTTATCATCTACTTATACAGTCTTCAAGATCTACCTAGGAAAAAATGGTATTAATAATATGTTAAACTGCATTGCTAGAAGATACTTACTTTTCCACATTCATACGGTGAAATTCAAGTGATAAAAATAAAATAGGTAATTCATTAGATTTCAAAACTCGGGTTGTTAAAATAAAAACATTTTCTCAATTCAGGAATCCAGGCATGAATTTATATGTTATCAGCAAGTACTATAAATATACTTCTTTTGAAAATATGTACATGATTTTTATTCCGTTTAGATTAGGAGTAATTAGACTTATTTAAGTTTAAGGGGTTATGATCACATAACTAATTCCAGTATTATATTCACAATTCAACTCTGAACCAGTTTTCTCTATTGATGCTGAATGTAAGTTTTTATTTTAGAAAGGATCCTTTAATAGAGAAACCTTAGAAACTAGTTTCTTAGGCTGTCTTCCTGAAATGTGATATTAGAAATTCATAGTCTCTGACATTGTAAGCAGTTTAGGTTTTTATTCTAGGTCAGTATTCTGCAGAAAGAATTTGATTTTATTGATGATGACTCTGAAGTGGAGTCTCTGTGTCCACATGTAGCAAAAGGAAGTGAAACCTTGTTGCAGTGATCATTTAGGGTAGTCTGGGATCTTTGATGGAATAAACAGCATTTATCATTTTTGCTTCATCATGGTAGCAGCTCTTTTAAAAGTCAGCTCTTTCCATTGGCCAACACTGACTTTATTTTTAAGTGAACACAGATTTTATAACCACCTGGTTAAATATCAGAAGTCTGTCTCTGCATTGCCTTTGTCTTCTCCTTATCATTCCTCAAGACACAGGCTTTGGAGAGAGTATCCTCCTGGCTGCGTGGACTTTCCTTCTCAGTGCTCCCCTAGACTTTGCATCCTAATTATTTCATTAATCACTCTATTCCTTCAACCAATATTGAACCTGTTTTACAATGGGTACAGTACTTGGCACTGGGAATGGTGTTGAAGAAAGAAATGATCCCTACCTTTAGAAGGCTTGCAGATGTATAGAGAAAACCAGAACAAATAGTCTTAAGGGAGAAAAAAAATATATGAGGAAGGCTAATAGGTGAAAATAAAACTCCCTGTGAAAATTATTATGGAGGGGTAAATCTAAAGGATAAGTAGGAATTCAGCAGAAGAGTTGGGAAAGAGTTTTCCAGGCAAAGAGGAGTTATCAAGATTTGAGACAAATAAGAGAGTGGTGGCTTCCAAAACCAAAAGTCCTGGGCAAGAAGAAGAGCAGAAATGAAATGGAGAAACTGTGGGAGGGTGAGAGACCAGGAAGACTGCTAAGTTATAGTTCGGATGCTATGTTAAGGACAGAGAAAGAGATTAAGCATATACACAGGACATGGAGTAAACACAGTTCAGAAAACCCAGGGTGGGGAAAGCCGGGGAACAGGCAGGAGCTATTTAGGATGCTGTAGATGCTGAAACTGCATAAGGACAGCGGTCTGGGCCCGACCTGGGGAAGCAAATAGGACAGGTGCCAGTAATGCTTAGGAGACCCACATGGCAGGACTTTGAGATCCAATTATGAGTCTAGCCATCACCCTTGTCATTCTGAATTAAAATGACTTATTTTGCCCTCTTCCCTATAAAACCGTGAGTCTTGTACAGGCAGTTTTTAATAAATTGAGAACTGAACACTGCTCAACGTGTTTTAGGTGCTTTGCACACATTCAGGAATAAATCTTAATTGATTCTATGTTGTAAACTGTCTTGGACTGATGTTATTATGTTCATACCTCTAGAAAAATTTCACTAAAATCATAATCCAAAGAAGTTGTGTTTTCCGACTCATAACTCTAGACAACAAACTGATGGTCACCAGAGGAGAGGCGAGTGGGGGTTGGGGGAAATAAGTGATGGGGATTAAGGAGTGCACTTGTGAGGAGCACTAATGTTTAGAGTTGTTGAATCCCTATACTGTACACCCAAAACTAATAGAACACCAGATGCTCTGGAATTAAAATTAAAGAAAACAAAAAAACAAAAAAAAAACACAAAAAACAAACAAACAAAAAACCCAGGAACAAAACAGAACAAAAATTTGTAATTAAAGTTGCTAACTATGCCATGTGCTTTTTTCAAATTAAATATTCTATTTTTATATTTTAAAACAATAATGAAGTTAAACTTAGAAACAAGTATTTTTACCCTGTAATTTCACACACTTATGAATTGCTGGGTAAGCTCCCTAAACCCACAGTCCAAATTACACTTCCAACAGTATTGTTTGGATTATTTCAGAACTTTTCTATGATACACACACACACATATGCACGTTTTTCTTCTTTTCTTTAATAAAAAGGTGATTATGCATTACATAGACTTCTACACCTTTCTTTTTTCTAATAACATAACATGGATATCTTCCCATTTAGGAAATGTTACCTAGCTCATTTCCTTTAACAGTTGCAGCTTGTCCACAGATGCAAGCCAGAAGGGTTTACTATTCCCCCATTAGTAGGCATTTATAATTTTATCTATTTCATTCACCATTATAAACAAAGCTGAAATGGACATCTTTGTACAGATACTTTACAGGATAAAAGTCTAGAATTAGACTATAGATCAAAGGTTATATATGTGTATTTATAAGTATGTATAAATGTATGTATTTATAAGTACGTGTATATACTGTCAAATTGCCTTACAAACAGTTTGTACTAATGTATTCTACCACCAATGGTGTAGGAATAGAGGTGTCCTTTGCTTTTTGAAAGTTCGCATTATGCTGCTTTGCTTTTATAAAACACCTGCCTGAGTATCTTTTTTTCGCTAACTAAAAGAAATCCGAAGACGATTTTTGCCTTTACAAAAAAAAAAAAAAAAGGCAAGACGCGAAAATAGGGTTCAGTGTTTGTTTTGCAGTACATCATTATAGAGGCAGCGGGTATCCTGAGCAGCAACGGTGGTGCTGCCAAGCTCCTTCCCCCAAAATTACACTCAGCATCTCAGCATCAAGCTGCCATAGCTTTGAACCGTGTCTGTGAGCATCTGTGCTTTCATTTTGTGCATCCGTTAGCAAGATGTGTCCTAAGGTATCAGAAAAGCCTATGAGAGGTAATTTTTTGGGTCTACGAATGCTCAAAATTTTTGCCGTGTAAATTAATGATAACAGCTTCTTATGTTACGAGTTTTGACTTATGAAAGACTTCATAGGTATGCCGTCCTTCCGGGTAACAGGGAAACCTGCACCCACATCCCCACCCACACTGGCCAAGATGAAGGAGAGATATTTTCAACTCTTCCAATTTTGAAGTACGTCTAGGTGATTTCCTAGGCTTTATTTTCGAAGCACTTATTTACTCATTAGCTATGTCCTTCCTGCCATTCGGGAATCCAAACCTTGTCTTAGGGAGGGGTGTGTGTGTGTGTGTGTGTGTGTGTGTGTGTGCTGTTTATGTCAAGAGAGAAAGAGCACACAAAAAAGAGAGAATTTTTCCCTAAAGCCTATTGTTATGGGTACAATATGCTTTGTCACTTCTCTGTGGTTAATAATTATAAATAATTTTGAGAACTTTTTGTTGGATTTTGGCAAACTCTTTGAGATAGGCATTTCTCTTGCTCCAGAATGTTGATGGTGCTTATACATGGTGATTCTTTATTGACAATTTGTGTTGATATATACAGATTTTGAGCTGGCATGGAGATCGCAGCAGCTATGTAATTCTGTTTCCCTGGGAGAACTCTCTCTGGAATGGGAGCACTGATTCCAGGGCTCAGTGGCTGAGAGATAAGTGATGCCCATAGCCCTTTAGGCAGAGTGTGTGTGGAAGTGTCAGAGAAGTTGGGGACCCTGGGCATAACAGCAAGACGTGTGAACTTAGATACTTAATAAAATGTAATCAAATTCTTTGTTCAGAGCTTGCTTTGGAGAGAACAATCTTAGCATGGTTTTCCCTTTGTTGTTTTATCAGTAGGCAGACAAATAAAAAACAAAGGGGAAAAAAAGTAGTACCAGTTTTTCCCATATGGAACCTTCCAAATGAATTATATAGGGCTCTATATTCCCTATTACTATTGAAATGCATAACATCTTTCTAATGTGTTGGATGTTTGTTAGTATAGTCTTTTGTGCTCATAGATAGTAATAAAAGCAACTACACCTGTTTCTTTCGTGGCAGTTGTCATAATCTGTATTAATTGTGTATATTTGTGTGGTTGAATATTTATTGTCCATCTCTGTCAGTACTCTCTGACAGGTGGGACTGTGTCCTCTCACTCACTTAACATCAGAGACAGGGAAGTCAAGAAAATAGACATTGCCTTGGCTGCCCTCTTTTTACTACTTTGTCCTAGTTGCTAAAAGGAAAGATGGTCTCTGTGAGTCATCTGACTTCCTGGTTGCACAAATATCCCTAATCTCTTAGAAGAACACTGTTCATGTGAAATAGAATAATGCCCATTATGTTTATCATTAAAAACTAGAGTGTGCTGTTGTTGTTATATAAATATCTGTTTGACTGTAATGGAGTCCCAAAAGCTGCTGATAATTGGGTTTATGTGAGGAAATAAACACAACCAGCATTAGAAATAACATTGTCATTTTCTGGATGCCCCAAATAGAATGGTTTCCTGAGATAGGGAAAATGGTATTTGTCAGACATGAAATTTATGTTCCTATGAAAGGGGCACCTGACATTATAATGAAACTCACAAAAGCATGCAAGGAGGTCTGGAAGAAAACAAAACGTTCCAAAGTGTAGAAATAATTGATGGAATCATAATAATGCTAATTTTAATAACAATCCATCTATGAATGGCCCGCCAGCTTCACTCTCTACCACATTGTACTCTTATTTATGATGATTCTAATGTAATTGGAAGTATTTTTAAATTAAAAAGGCCTGTAGTACTTGGATAAAAGAAATTCCTTTTGGGTGGCTGGGTCACCATTGTGTCTGTCTGTGGCTTCCCAAGCTTTTGAAAAGGACACACCACACACTGTGTGGCTCTGACAGTAGGACAAACCAGAGGGTCTACTCCTGCAGCTGGCAAGGAGATCAACCATGTCAGTTCATGTTCTGCAGTCATAATTTAGTAAAAGGATCCTGATCAACACTCAAATTTATTTTGATGAGGAATAGCACAAAGGGAACAACGAAGCCTCTCTGGTGAGGTCTCGAACACTGGATTCTTCTCCAGAAGACAGATGGCCTCAGCCTTGGCTATCTGTCCCAGTTGGTGATGGTCTTCCCAAATGATGCCACCTGGCTCTGGAGTCTCTATGGGTATGCCCAGGAAGAGCCTTTGTCTAGGTACTGGCACAGAGGAGAAGGCTTTTGAAATCAGGAAACTCCCAGCTCATTCCCTGTAAATATCTGTGCAAAAGTGCATCAGTAATTATCACTGACATGGCATTCATAGTATAAACAACTAAGCTGGGAGAATGAGTCTGCAACAAATAAAGAAATCTTGTACCTTTAAAATAGAGCTTAGGTAATATTTAAGAAAACATTCCTCAACACAAATACTCTTGTCCATTGTTCCGCTCTTGCAAGGTGAAAACCAATGGGAGAATTTAGTTAGAATATTTTATGATAAGAATAAAGCATGTTACATGCTATTGTAGGAACACTGCGTATTTCCTTTGATCACCAAAAGTCCTTTCCCCATTAATAATAAGATAAGTAGTAATAGTTATTGTAACTGTCATCAGACTACCCATTTTAATTGAGCACTGTTACGCTGAACCGTCCTCACATACATTTTCTTAGTTAATTCATGAAAGTTTTGCTAATAAAAATATCCAGGTTCTATTAATGTCACCATAGTATACATAAAATAAGCTGAGTCATATAGACGAGAGCCATTAGCTCAAGAGATAGATGGCTTGTAAGTGGAGAGGTCAAATTGGGACCCAAATGAGATCTTAGGAAAACTGTATCTTCAGCTCTCCTGCTGATACTCAGTGCTATCTTAGTGGTTCCTATCCTAGGCTCACATTTTAAAAACATACTCTTCGAAACCTCAGGTGGAATCATTAGTCTTCAAGAGCTAAACCCTCCTTTTCATTACTGTCCAACTCCGCAGTTTCAGAAACCAACTTTAAAAGAAAGTTGTAGAATGTTTACACTATTGAATATAAATCATATTTTTGAAAAGTGACTCAAATGTTTAGTTTAACAAGAAAAAAATTGAAACCATCTGGGAAGAATATCAGTTATTTCTTCTTTTTATGGCCACATACCCCAAGTCTGCAATGCCAACGTAAACTCTGTCGTTCTGTTTCCATACCTCAAGTACATGCACTTCTGGGTTTTTACATTCCCCCTTGAATCAAGCAAGCAGGCAAGCAAGCATTATGCTCTCTCTCTCTCTCTCCTTTTTCGCTCTCTCTTTAATTTACCTTTTCTTAGGGAATCCCTGAGATGATCTTTTAAATACTATTGGGAGGAAATGCATTTTCAATATCTCAGCGGTGGGTACTGCCAGTTCAAGAATTCATGTCAATAATTCTTTTTCAAAGAATTTTCATTCCCACCTTAAACTTATGGGCTGCTACCTGGTCCCAATGCTTACAAAAGTCTTGTGAAAACATAAAAGCCTTTTTTTAAGTTGAAATTTTCATCATGGTTTAATTCTAAACATCAACAAAAATATATGTGGTTGAGGTCATTTATAATAGGTAATCTGTAATGATACATTGTAGACTGTGATAGGTGATTAAAAAAAATAAAAATAAAACCCTGTGTCCCTATTGCCAACTACAGGGTACATCTACCTTTCCAAAAGTGATGAAAGGGTATAGAGGGAATGGAAAACCATGTCTGCGTAAGAACGCCCATCAGGTGTTTCAACAGAGAGTTAGGACTGGTTGCTGGCATGTAGAAGCAGGTTAATATCAGCTGGTGGGATGAGGTGAGCTCAGTTCATCATTCATGGACATCAATAGTAAGATTACCTTGAGCGAGTCACTTACCAGCTTTTTTGCATCAATTTCCTCCCCTGTGAAACGGGAATAATAAATGTATGTTTCTCATACAATTGATATAAAGATTCAACAAAATAATGCATTAAAGCATTTAGAATCATGCCTAACCCATAATAAAACTTGGGGTTTATTGGTCACTTCCTAGTATTTTCCACGATTCACTTATCCATCCCATGACAAATGTTGACTTTATAAGGACACATTGAATATACGAATGTGGAAAGGATAGGCAACTCCTTATTAAATGCTTAAGCAATGCAACTTCATGCTTTAATGACCCCCAAAAAAGGTTTTATGTAGAGCCTATGACTTTTCTTATCCTTCATGTTTTAGATTAGAGATGGAAAAGTCTGCTATCTTGGACGAATAATGATGCATGTCTTTATGACTTACGTGTTTAAAGGAGCTGCAGCACATTTGTTAAGATTTATTTGCTCTCAGGCATCTATTCCATAGCCCAAAGGTTGCTGTGTGTTTATGTGAAGGGCCTATTTTCACCAGGTAGTGTCTGCACACCAGTCACTTTGATTGAGCGAGGGCTTTAAAAATGGAAACATGTTTACAGAGGACAAAGGGAGGCAAGTCTTAGCATAAGTGGGACTTGATGAGTTTCTATGGTAACCTCATTCAGTATTACAAGGGCCAATCTCATGGGATAAGATGATGTTCAAAGATGTGTTCTGGAATTTTCTTGATGGTCAACCTAACTATTAAGATTAAGGAAAAAAGTAAAACTGATCTATCACTAAAGCTTGGGTGGAATGATGGAACCATTAAAGGAGCTGATGCTTTAGATATTGAAGAGTAGGGAACCTTAGAAGTGAAGCCTATCACCTATTGGTACATGGGTGAGCCCTGAGCTTAGGAGCCCCACTCCCCTTTTACCAAGTCCCTGTTGACATTCTGGGGGAAAGAGATAAAGTCAGAGTCCAGAACAATCCCAGTCTCATGACCAGACTCCTACCTACTGAATACCTATTGTCAGATTTCTCAGAGCAAACACATTGCCAGACGTGTGTAACAAAAAGTACACCTAGAGCATAGGGGCTGTTTTATCTCTGCTTTAATTTTATCATTTGGCATTTTGCTACTGAGCTAGTGACGCGTTCTTTGCTAACCTCAGAGAAAAGCGTACTATACTATACTGAGAAATGAAGTTTGATTTCTTCAAGTCAGTCACTTTAGATCAAATGGCACATATGTGACATTTAATTTATTTACATGGTTAGAGCATATAGGCATATGTAACCAATGTATTTATTCATTATAATTGTCAGTACATTTCTAAAAAATTGTGCATGGGCAGAAAGGTTAGAGGGACCACTGCTTTCTGAAAGAAAGAGAAAAGGCCTGATTGCCATCATAAAGTAGGAAACGATGAAATGGAAGCATTGGCAAGGGAGTACATTTATTCTCCAACTTATTTATCAGGGGAAAACTCTTTTCTCCATTTACCTAGTATTTTCATTTTGTTCTATCTTCACATTGACTGACATGTGATTTTGTTCACTAACCATGCTAGCACTGAGGTTGAGAGTTCACAGACGTTTTAGTTAAGGTATTTAAAAAGAAATTCTAGATGATCAAGGTACTTCTCCTTTAAGACTTAAAAACACCAAACCACTTTAGCCAATTACACACTTTTTATAATAGCAGAATTTGGTACAGCAAAAATCTGTGAGAATTTTCCTCCTGTTTCTCCCCATCTCCTTTCCTTTTTTCTTTTCAAATGGTACATTTTGGGATGTGTAAGAAAACACTAGAATAAACAAGTAAGCCAAGAAAAAAAAAATCACTTGAAAATCATCTGCAGTCTTACTGTTTAGCAAGAATCACTATTGACATCGTGAGATATGCTTCCAAGGCTTTCTCTACAATTACATGTAATAAAAAATTAAAATAATAATAATGTTTATATAACACGTTGTTCTGAGCACTATAAAAAAATGTTTTGTATTTAGTCTTCCAAAGAGCCCCATGAAATAGGTAGAGTATTACTATCATTCCTGATGGATAGAGAAACTGAAACAGAGACAGGTCAGGTGACTTTCACAAGGTTGTAAATGCAGTGAGAGAGGGGGAGAACCAGGACTCACCCTCAGACAACCTGGTTCGCCATTACCTCTCCTAGTCACCCTGTTACACGGCTTCTCAGTGTGTGTATTTTGGAAAAAAAGAAAAATGACTTCATATTTTACTTACTGTGTTAGGATTTTTTTCACTTAACGTATTGTGAATTTCCCTTATGTAGTCTTCTACTATATCATTTTTTGTGATTCTCCTTGTGACTCCATCTAAAAGGGAGTGTGATAATGTATTTAAATGATCCCTCATTGTTGGGCACATAGATGGTATCACATCCCAGAAAGTTGTCTAATTGAGGAATTTCTGTCTTGATCCTGGAAACACTAGTGTTTCAACTAACTCATGTACCAACTTTGTTTGAAAAACAAAACAGATTGTATGTTGCAAGACAGAGCTGCTGGCAAAATACTCCATCGTGTCAGATTTATACAAACCCATCTCCTGTGTATTGCACCATGTCCTAGAAAACTGAAAACCATGAAAACAAGTGCTCATATTTTAAGGGACTCAATGACAGCTGATAAAATATTGCATTTTCTGTAGCAGTTTTTACATAAAGCTTCCACCTTAAAGAAATGGATTTGATGGGACTAGGTGGCAATTTTTTAACACAAGCAGTGACAAAATAAACACCATCTGTTAGTATTGACTTATTCCACAGCATTCTCATGCTGGGTGATTTTATTTCACTTTTTTCAGAAATGGTTAATGACACATCTGGTAGTCAGTGAAGGTACACTTTGGGTGATTAAATGTGGTCATAAGTTTACACAAAATGCTAACAGAACATTCTTTCCCTTTCTACTATAACCAATGGGACATGTCTGAGTCCCTAGCTACTTACTCATTTTAAAGCGTGTGCAGAATTATCTAGTTGGCTGTAGTTAAACTTTTGGAACCATGTTGTGTTATTCGGGGTCCTCTGAGAAGCAGACACAAAGACAGGATTAGATATGCCAAGGATTTGGGGAGGGGGACACCTGTGAAGGCTTGGGAAGGCTTGGGAAGGAGAGTCTGCAACATGTTCTATAGAAGTGTCAGGTAGGACAATGAAGAGTCCAAGGGCCAAAGTCACCCATGAGAGCTTCCCTGCATCCCACAGATACAGACTTGACTTAGTTTCTCCGCTGTGCTCGGTCATTGGCTTAGAGCAGTCCTCAGGAATCCTGGCCTCCACGTGGATACAGTGGTGGGTTCAAAGGGGACAGCCCTTGTAGCTCTCAGCCACTCCTGTTCCCAAAGCAGGAGACTTGAGGGGCACGTTTTCATGGTCACCACAAATACCTCCATAGGCGATGACAAAGAGAGTTGAGATGACCGCTGCATTCATTGATCTCTGTAGGTCTTTTAAAAAAGGAAACAGAATATTTTAAATGATCTCTCCTCCCGCAGTGTCCCCACCGGTCTCCAGCAGAAGGTTAGCGTAGTTGGAGAAGTGAGCCCAGTTTTGATTAAATTCTGTCGGCCTCTGGAAAGAGAAGAATGCTTAACTCAGCTCTTACCTATTCATATGCTCTTTTAAAAGCTCCCAAGGGTTCTACTGCTGCTACTACTAATTTTCATTCTGTGGAAAGTGTTCCTGAGGTGGGACATAATTCTTGGCCAGTGAACCTGGGAACCCCACCTCCTATTTGAATGGGAATCTCATCTGGGCACAGGAGAAAGAGATTTTAGGAACGAATACGTGCTTTCTAATTGTTCAAATCTCAAAACGTGTTTTGAGGAGCAGGAGTTAAAAATGAGTGCTGCATTATATGGTCACTTTCTGTGTGCCAGGACTCTGTATTGTCATGCTTCTCAGTCTTCACAGTCTTCTGAGGGAAGTGGGCTCATGTTTTTGTTTGCGATGTTGGGTTGGTTTCTTTGTTTGCAACAGATGAGGAAAGTGAAGTTAAGACAGCACTGGCAACTTTTCCTTGGCACGCAACTACAAAGGACAGATCAAAGGTTTAAACTTGTTCTTCCTCCGCTTTTCCTGAGTTGGTACAAAGAATAGGTTTGTTAAAGAGTTTCTGGATCCTGGTGGCTCTTTTACTGTACTGGTTTGGGAAAGATTTCTACTGATAACGGTCTTCTGATATGCCTGCTAAATTATCAGTTGCTATCTTAGGGGTGCGGCTGTGACTTTTTTCAGTTCTCTGGGCTTCAGTTTTTTTTTTTTTTTTTTAATTTTCTTTTAACTTCCAAAGAAAGAAGGTTGTACTAAATGGTGCTTACCAAACATTAGCCACCTCCAGAACCATGATTTTTGCCACATCTGTGACACCACCTTTCATTTATTTGCTTGATTTTTATTTAAATCAATTCCTCCCTTTTAACTTAAATGTAGTTAAAATGAAAACATTACATCACTACTTAGAATGGAACACCAGAATAACAAGTAGAATTTTAGGTATAAATACAATTTTTAAATGTTTTATGTACATAAATATATATGTAAATATAGACATAAATATATGGCACATATATAAATATGCACATGAATATAACATAAGGTGTATGTAGAGAATGAAAGGTTTTAAAAAAAAATGCTAGCAGAAAACCGAGGCTTTCTCTTTAATGTCATTAGAAAGGTTGATGGAAAATTGAAAACAAGTTATTTCTAGTGAGAATGCTATTTGATACTTTTTCACACCTAATATCATTTCATGGGTGGCCAGGGCTCTACACGTTGGGATCCACTGGAAAAAATTATCTATTCCGTATCTGTTCAATCTCATGCACTTCTGATTTCTGTTCTCCCCCACCTTCACCTACCTGTGGCATATCATTTCTCCCCATCTTTTCAATTGCAAAATTTGTAAGAGCTATTAGTCCTATGACTGCAGAGACGCTCTCCCTGCATCTTGACTCACAAATGGAAAAACTAAGACACAGAACAGATAAGAACATTCCCTTCTTTTTCTCTGGGAAGGTTTCAAGAGAAGGAAGTAGACAGAGCCGAACAGGCAAAAGGGAGGCAAGCCCCACTGTGCCTTCCACCAGCAGACCTTTTACTCAGGAGGATCGGTTTAAAGTTAAGCCGCTGCCTTCAGCTCAGGTCATGATCCCAGAGTCCTGGGATCGAGCCCCGCATCGGGCTCTCTGCTCACCGGGGAGCCTGCTTCCCCCCCTCCCCACCCACCCCCGGCCTGACTCTCCGCCTACTTGTGATCTCTCTCTCTCTCTCTGTGTCAAATAAATAAATAAAATCTTAAAAATTAAAAAAAAAATAAAGTGAATAGTGGAAACGACCATGGAGCTGAGAACAGGGACCAAGAGTTTTCTGTTGTATCATATTTCTCTAATCCTGTTATTGGCTGCCTCAACCCCCAGTAACTCCCCCGCCAGTTATTAACCCTTTACTCTATTTCATCCTATGGTTTTTAGAAAGAGCATGGGCATTGCAATCGAAGAGAACATGATTCAAACCCCAAGTCCCCCACATCTAGGCAGAGAGGCAATAGTTCCTGGTGAATGGGAGAACTGGGGTTCTCGAGGGGAGGTCTCTGGGGAGATGACAGGGGCAGAGCCCCATAGGCAGAGGAGAGATTAGAGGCTGACACCCCAACCCTGGTGTCCAACCAGTTGTCCCCAGGACATTGTTCTTGCTATAGGTATGTGATATACAATGACTGATCTTTCCTAACTTCTAACTCCTGGGGATCTGAAATCTGAAATAGCACCGTTTGGGAGAGGGGAATACCTCTTTCTTCACCCTCTGCCTTTCTTTTCAATCCAACTCTCTGCCTTCCTGATTCACCACTTAGTAACTCTATCTTCTTTGTTACTTCAGCAGCCTGTAATGCCACTACCTGAAATTATCTCATTTATGCATATATCTACTTGCTTACTGCTATTCCTGCCTTGCTAGATTGCAGGCTTCTGATGACAAACTTTATCTGCCCTGTCCACAGCCTGTCCTCCGAATCTACACAGTGTTTGGCACATAGTGTTAGGTCAATAAGTATTTATTGAAAAGTCAGATGGATTGGTTTGAGGCAGTTGTCCCCATTCGCTCTTACTTGGTGAATTAGTTCCTAATTTTGGCTATGCACTACCATCACCTGGGGCTTTGTTGCAAACACAGTTTCTAGATCATCACCCCTGGATAGTTTGATTCCGTTTGTCTCAGGTAAAGCTTAGGAATCTGCATTTTTAAATAACATCTCAGTGACTGGACACAGCCAGTGCCTGGACCAATATATGGGAATTCCTCCCATGGGGACTTTTACTGAAGGCAGAACTTCATTGTCAGCTTCACCTAAGCCACATTTCCTGAGTTGCGAGCAATTAATTATGTATCCATGATTTTTAAAATATATACCTCAAAGGCTTATCCAGTTTGTGTATGTGTTTCTGGCAGAAACAAGTGTATTAATTCCTAGCCGGTTTGCGATAAGGTAGGAAGACAAGCTATCCAGGCAGGTGGCTTCTCCCCAAGAAAAAGATTAGGTTAACAGAGAAAATGGTGAATTTCTGAGAGTTTGCCCAAATGGCCTTGGGCTTTCTTTTAGAATGGCATCGATACACCGCAGATTTGTGGCAGATAGACTGTAGTGTAGCATACCCACAGTGGGCTGGGAATGGGGCCAGTGCGGGATCTTGCATCAGTCCCCTGGAGGGCTGCTTGTATCCAGGTGGCAGTATAGAGTCGAGACTGAGAGCCCGTGCTTTAGAGTGAGACAGGCCTGGTCTGAATCACAGAATGACTACTGATGAAACTGTGATGCAGGGCGTTTTACGTAGCCTTTGCGAGACTCGGCTCTTTCAGCTGCAATTAGGGATAATATTGTCTGACTCCTAGGTTTGTGATGAGCTGTCAAGACAGGACAGGTTTTGTGTAGATGGTGATCGATAACTGCAAATACCGCAACCTCTGGGAAGGTTAATTCAGATCATCCCATTGCCAGAAATTGCCCTACCAAGTCTCCAAGGCCCGAGAAATCTTGTCCCCACTAGGCAAGAGGGGGATCAGCCAAAGGTCTTTGACTGGGTGGCGGAAAAAGTGAGAATAATGAGACTTTAATGTTAAAAAAAAAAATCCCTCTGCCAAATTTCATTTAACATTGGCTCTATTAAGTTAGTATTTTAGTAAAGGAATTTTTAAATACGTGATTTTCCTGAAACACAGATTGGGTTCCCAGAAGCCTAAAAGTTGGGCTTGATCCCGATGACTTCCAAAACTAACCTCTTAGGGAATGGTTTCAGCGGGTAAACTGAGGAATGGTTCCTGGGGGAACAGGTAACTGCCACATGCCAACAACTGAGGCTCCTCCACCTGTCATCTGCCTTCTGAGAAACTTCTAGGCAAAACTGATATTGATTAATGCAAGGGTTATTAAGCACAAGTCAGGGTGGAGGGATCCGGGGTGAATGGTGGAAGAAAGCGCGGATGATTCCGTACGCAGCTGCAAAACCAATAAGCAGATAGACTCCAATGCCTTTAGTCTGATTCTATCTGAGTGTACTGACTAGCATGTACAGAACGTGGTAGCAGTATTATCATTGCCATATGTGACAGCTAGTTACTTAGGGGAATATCCTTTACCCCAGGTTCCTGTTCCCCAAAGATTTAGCTTCAGGAGGAATTCAAGGAGCCCGGCATAATCATTCCTTTTAACTTTTAAAAATAACTTAAGTCATGGAAACAGAACAGACTAATTAGCTGAATGAACTTTTTACATCCCATTAACTGAAGATTTTTTAGACAGGCACTATAAACCTCACGAGAAGATTTCAGTATTATCAGAGATCTACCAAACCATCAGCCTTCTAAATCGATACGTTCCCAGAGTTCCCTTTGCTCATTCCACCCCCTCTGCACATGATCGACTCAATTTCTCATACCAAACGAGCCCCCTTAACATCCTGCAGGCAGAGGGGCCCACAGTAGGATACTTGGTGAGCAAGTGTTCTCAGCTGTGGTGCCCACTGGCATCACCTGAGATCTTTACAAACCCCTGGTGCTGGTTAATTGGTTGGGGGCGTGGCCTGAGGCTCAGGCTTTTAAAAGTTGTAAAAGGCCATGCTTCTTATGCACAACGCCCTCTGGTTCCAGAAGCCCTGGATGAGAGAAGAGTATCCCTTTCCCCAAGTCTAGAGGTGACTCGGTTTTATTTTCTATCCCTAACTTTGACAGTCATGCCCCTATTTTTATAGGACAATTAACACAGTCTTGTTTTTGTGGGAGGAGCCATCATGATGCGTTTATTCACCTGTCATTGCTTTACTGCCTTGGTATGTTGTGCTGTAAGTGAGCTTAGCGGTGGTGGTCTTAATTGGTGCCAGATGGAGCTTGCTAATCATTTTGGTGGTAGCCCAAACTTTTGAGGATTGGGTCGCTTTTTAATTTCTAGATTTTTTTTTTTTTTGAACTCCAAGTACAAACTTTATTTCTATTACAAGTATGGTAGTAGTAGTAGTAGTATAGTAGCAGTAGTGGTAGTAGTAGTGAAATAAAAAGAGGGGATGGGGGCTCTGATACTTGGTTTTCAGAGCAAGCCATGAACTTGGGCCTCAGTCCTGATCCAAGCAGAGCCCAGCATGTGTGAATGGCTCTCAGGAGTTGTGATAAGTGCAGGAAGTGAAACTAATATGGAATTTCTCTGAGACTGGACTGGGTGATCTCTGTGCTCATCTGAATGGATTTTAATGTTTACATGGAAAAAAAAACCTCATCATTGTCATGGCAAGTAGATAATTAGCCTGTTCTTACACAAAAAACCAGCAAACAGCCACCAAACTTATTTCTATTGATTTTCCAGTCAGGCTTCAACAAAGAGCTAGAAATTTGGATATATCGTGTGTATTTATTTATTTATTTATATTTATTGTATATATTTATTGTATTTATATATGTATATATCCCTTTGGGATATATACATATATAAATGCAACATATTTATTGTATTTATATATGTATACATATATATGTATTTATAAATTTATTGTAAAGTATTCATGTACTTTTGCTTTTGTTGTCATTTCCCAAAGGGATACACAATTCTCTGGAACTTTATTGCTGTTTTGTGGACACAAAACCCCAGTCGTTTTTGTTTTGTTTTTTAAGATTTTATTTATTTTGGCAAGAGAGAACTAGAATAAGAGCCAGCACAAGTTGTGGGGGAGGGGCAGAGGTCAGAAGCATGCTCCCCGCTGAGCAGGGATTTCCCCATGCAGGACTTGACCCCAGGACCCTAGGATCATGACCTGAGCCGAAGGCAGACACCTAACTGACTGAGCCACCCAGGCACCCTCAAAACCCTAGTCTTTAGCCATAGTCAGTCACAGAACAGAATTTTCCAGTGTGAGGGTGGTATATACCACAGGTGGGACGCAGTGATTTAGGTATAGCCTCTGAGGTGGATCCCAGAGAGGGGACGAATATTGGATTTTTAAAAGCCAGGTAGTAAGGATATTACGCTTTGCAGGTCATGCAGCCTCTGGAACTATTCAGTTTCAGCCATTTTAACCGGAAGCCAAATGTCGACAACACGATACAGCCCGAGAAGTAATAGCTATGTCTCGAAATAAGGCTTTCTGTATGGACACCGGGATTGGAGTTCCACTTCATTTTGATGGTCATTACATGGTATTCTTACTCTGATATTTTTCCCAGCTTTTTAAAAAGATAAAAATAACTCTCAGCGTACTGTTGGTACAGAAACAATTGGTGGGCCAGGTTGTGACTCCTGCCTGAGAATCCTATGTGTGTTGATAGACTTGAATGCATCTCCAAAACCTGTGAACTTCAGTTTTTAACTCCAAGGATTCATGCTGGCCTCTGGATCAGACAGGGCTATTTAGCCAGAATTGAACCACATTGCATTGAATCCCTTACATTTTATTTTCTTGAACCGACTTTTATTTATGTCTAGTTAAATGAATGATGTGTTTAGAACAATGATTAAAAAATGACTTACAGAAAGATACCAAGAATCCAGCTGACCTATGAATTGGCAACAATCACGAGATGTGTATTGAAGGGTTAGTTTTGGGGAAGTTGCTATCTAGATTCGATTATCTGAGTGGCCTTTTTTTTTTCTTTTTTGAGGAATATCTGTGTTTCTGGAGGGGGAGAAAAACCAATTAAACACACAAATTCCCCATCCACCTACTCACATCAGAGCCAGCCGAGATACAAAAACCAAAGTAAAATAAGGTTAAAACTTGAGATGACTGTTGAAATACACAGAGCAAGAGTGGTTTAATTGCCTCCCTTAATCATCTGTGGAAGAATACCATATAATCTCATGTCCTCTCTTACCACCTCTCTCTTCTTAACGTTTCCATGCCTCATGTTCATGCTGTACCAACAGGAGCTGACTTGCTCATCTGTATCCAAAATGGTGATCCTCCTTTTGCTTTCCAGGAAAGTGCTCCATAAAAATGTTTAAACAAGGCAACAGAAATAAGAAAACCGATGGGGCAAAGATCGTGAGGTATTGTTTTGAAGGAGAGTGGATGAAACGTTCGAAGCTAAAATGATGACTTGCTCTGTGGTGACCATGTTTCCATCAATGCCAAGGCCTTGCTTACACTCAGCACCACCGTCTCCTCTTGCTGCCTCCCTGGGCTCTTTCCTCACTTCTCACCTCCTTGCCTTCCATTCTCACTCAGCTGCCGGTCAGATCTTAAGTGAGTCAGCCTGTGGCTGTCCTGCTTCGGTAACTGGGAAGCTCATCACTGCAGCGGGGCTGGGAGGGACCATCCACACTATGAGCCAACGAGGCCCTTCAGGGTAGTCCCTGCCATTCTGGGGCCTCCGGTCAGGCTCCCACCTCATGCCAGCCCCTTGACCTTCCTTCATTTTCTCATCTTAGCCTGTTTCTTGCAAGCAGTGAGTCTTAAGGCAGAGACGACGCTGCTCCCACCAGCTCAGTTTCTCACCCTCGAAACGACTGACGTTTTGATCAGATAATTCTGTTAGAGGAGGCTGACCTACTGGATGTTTGGCCATTCTGGGCTTGACTCACTTAGATGCTAGGAGCGCTGTGTCCCCTGCCCCCTAGAACAAACAGTGCCTCTACATGGTGCCAGATGTCTCCCCACTTGAGAAACCTGGCTCTACTGGGGCTTTGTCCTTTTCACCTCTGAGAGCTCAGCATCCATTGTGCTTGGACAGCTGCCCCCACTCCTACTTGCAAAAGTCCTCTCATGTGATACTTTGAGTCCACGCTTTGCCTTGCAAGTGCTTGTCCCCAAGCTTAATGGCTCTCTGTATGTTCGAAGAGAAACTCCTTGAAGCCACGTTCATTGACTCATGGCCTTGATTGTAGCACTTACCACAGTGCACATTGTTGTACGTCTGTAAATAGCATTTGAATCCACAAAGTGAAATTTTCATTCTATAATCATATGTGCCTAGTGCTGTGTTAGCACAAGCACTGTCCACAGCTGCGAGCATTTGGGTGGTTTCACACAGAAAAAGCTTTGGGTGCTTGGGTGGCTCAGTGGTTAAAGCCTCTGCCTTCAGTTCAGGTCATGATCTCAGGGTCCTGGGATCGAGCCCCACGTGGGACTCTCTGCTCAGAGAGTTTCCTTCTCCCTCTTTCTTTCTGCCTGCCTCTCTGCCTACTTGTGATCTCTGTCAAATAAATACATAAATAAATAAATAAATCTTAGAAAAAGCTTTAAGCTCTGAATAACCCACCAAATTCTCTCAGTGATTAAATTGCTGTCCTATTTCAGGTACAAATAAGTGCTTTGGTCTTTGCCTTATTGGTGACATGAAAATACAACTAACTCCAGATGCCATAGAGGGGAATTTCTCCTCCTCCCTTTTCCTCATTCTAGGAGCTGTTCTTCTACCCGGAGCTGATTAACCTGGACAAAAAGCCTTTAGATGCAGTAATATAACCTCAAAAGCTGCTCTTCTTAATATTCCTTTTAACAATTACCCTGTCCCTCTGCCCCCAGGTGTTGCTGTTTTGGGTAGTTTTGTTTTGTTTTGTTTTGCTTTACCTTTAAAATTCTCAAGTATTGCATTTTTCTAATACAGTGACTTCTGATGACCTTATCATTTTTATCTCCCATATTCCAACAAGCCCAGCCCACTCTATGGTGTGTTTTCCTGTTTTGAAGGACATAACATTTCCCAACCAGACCGCGGTATCTCTCTTCATCAGGCTTTGGCGGCACTCCTCCCTGTGTTAGAGCATTTTCATCTATAGCCTTCCCTAAAAACAATTTTCTTTGATTTCTAGGATTAATTGCCTGTCTTTGCCACCCATCTACCTAGTCCCTGATTTTCTAAGTGTCTTTGTGCTTCAAACACTACACCTGCAGTCCCCTGTTCACTGGCCTACCCCAAACCCGCATTGCTTGGAAATGCATAGTGGGAGGAATAGAGAAGAACTTCCATAAATGTTTTTTTAAAGGAATGAAATACCTTAAAAATGTAAATTCCCTGAAACTGAGAATCCATTCTATTGTTAGCTAGTTACAAAAGATGAAATGTAGTGAAAAAAGAAAAAATACATGGTTACTAAGGTGACAGTCCTAAGAATTGAAGATGTTTCAACACAGGGATGCCAAATAAAAGTGAGGTTCTTCAAATCAAAACTCAAAATGTTGACAGAGGCTCAATACACTGGCATACTGTGTTGAGTAGGATTCTGAGGTCTCACCAAGCTCAATGAAAAGAGATCCAATCAGTAAAATGTACTGTGAACATTGAGCAGGGATGGCCACAGGTATCACATCCAAAGTCTAAAGAGGTAACTAAAAAGAAAAATCCTAACAAAAGTTCGGCCTATTTTACCTTGTTTAAATCAGAGAATCCTCTACTTCAAGAGACCTTTTACGAAATCCCTGAATCTAATCACTGTATTTTACAGATGAAGCTGCTAAGGTTTATAAAATCAGTATGCTGAGCAGGTCTCCACAATAGCAGAGATAGAACTAGAACAATGCCCTGCTGATTATCTTTCTAAGAATTCTGAACCCTGCTGAGTTCATGGGGCAACATTCCTGTGGCATGACTTGCAGTTTAAGAGGCTTCTGGATCTCGTATCCTTCTGCCAGGGGCGGAGAGAACCGCAGACTAACAGCTAGTAATAATGTAGCAGTGATTTGTTTAGTATCAACTATGAGCCAGGCTTTTGCTAAACACTTGCTATGCAGTGTCTTCCTCACCAACCCCCCAGTGCTAGGTGGTAGGAATAACTATCCGCAAAGTACAAATGGGAAAACTGAGGCTTAACAGACGAACTTGGGGAAATGATACAGCTGAAAATGGAGAGAGCTGGATTTAACCCTGTCTGGCTCCAAATTCGCTTCTCTAAATGCATTAATACACTGGGGTTGTGGGGGGACTTTTATATAGCACATTTGAGGACATCTTGAGTTCTTCAGACCTCTTCACAGACACGATAAATCATAGAAACAGAATGAAATTTGCAAAGACAGTTTATCTAAAAAGATATAAAGAGTACTTGACTTAGAAAATTTATAAAATCCCCTTGCTCCCTTGATAGGGAAATCAGATGAAACGTGGACCACAGTACTTAAGCCTTTTAAATATAGGAATGTGGAACTAGAAGCTATAGATGACCTATGCTAAGATAAAAACAATAAAATAAAAAGCGCCAGCCTTCCCTGGGGACTTACTACATGCTAGGGGCTGGGTGAAGTGTTTTAGAAACAGAATGGCTCGAATCCCCACAACCCCAGAGCAGGCTCTGTATGTTCTGAATGCTCACTGTAAAACCTGAAAAACCATTCCCAGACACTCTGACCTTCATGGTAGCTTGGGGTGTAGGGCAGTACGGGGGCTCTGCTTCTGACGTGGTGAATATTCTCCCATTTATTACTGTGAACGCAGAAGCTTAGTGGTTAGTTCAGGCTTCATGTCATTAGAAAAGGACTGAGCTGGGATCTGAACACAGAGCATCCTACCTCTGAGATCTACCTCCTTACTGTTCTTGTGCACTGATATACGTATCAGCAAGCATCCAGGCTCAGGGCAGAGAACAGGCTGATTCAATCGGTGTGGCCATGCTTGCCTGGCTTGTGTGAAACCAGGCTTCAGAGGAGACACAAAGCCAGCCATTAATGATTTGATACTATTAATCGTAGATTGTCACTAGCACAATTCAGCCCATCTTGAGGGGATAGGTTTTCAAAGCAAAATAAACAGATTTCATTTGAATATGTATTGATTCTATATTTAGTACCATTATCCTGCATCCTAGTACAGCTTGCCTTGGAAAAATAAAATTGCTCTTCAGAAATGTACTTGGTTCAGCAAGAGCACACACGTGTGGTCCTATCCTGTCTTTAGACAAAACAAAACAACAAAATCCGGTAAGTTGGAGGGAGGGAGAACTCCAGGGAAAATAATAGGAATTAATTTATTTCAAAAAAACAGCAGGAGTTAGGCAGGTAAATTATGTTACAAGAACAGAATAGCCACATGAGGAGTGTGACCAGTAACACTTCCTAAATGACAGCTGCTGGAGAAATGGGGCAGTTCTATGGAAAATCTAATATTTGTATTCTAGCTATTACATCTTTTTTCTCAACCATTACATCCCCCCCCCTCCCCGCACGCTTGGAGGATGTGGAATTTTTGCATAAGTTGCAAATTCGTGGTTCAGTGCAGCCCCTTTTTGACTTGGCTGAAGCTATGTGTACATGAAGTTAGGAATACGTTCGAAAGGTAAACCATAAAATAGCAGCATTATCATGATTTTTTTATACCCGTTTCAAATTACTGTGCATGAAATTAGCATATGGTAGCAATTACTCTTTAACTCCGCGTAGCTTCTGAAGCTTCAGTGGGAAGGAAAAATAACATAGATTCCTGACAAATCCTGTTTGAGACCATTGGCTTTGGAATCGGGCCAACTTCGGAGTTGTTGCTCACGAAGCTCTGGTGAGATCTTGGGCGAGTCACTTACGCGCTGGTTCTGTGTCCTCCTTTGGAAAAGTGAAATGATCAGTCCTCACCGCCTTCACTGTTACAAGGATTCACTGAATCCATGTGTAATAAAGTGTTTGGCAAAGTGCTGGAGTCCTAGTTAGGAGGACACTTAATTGTAGCTTTCATCATTCCTGCATTTGTCGTCTTCTCTGCCTTGCCCAGGGAAAGGATCTACCCACATCACTGTATAAATATTTTCTTATTTTAATGAATTGTGCAATAAACTTGAACTATACTAAAAATAAATATTTCTTTAAATGTTATTACTTCCAAGTCCCTTTTTAAGAGCATACTTGCTTTGGCAAATAAAGGTATATCATGCTTTCATCAAACGACCAGGCTTATGCAATTTGAGAAATTTTCATACCATTTTGAACACTGCAACAGTGAAAGAAAACTATAAAGTATGTCCCCTGCCTTTGGAGAGATCTGGGGAAGGCTTACTGACTCTCTTTTTTTTTTTTTTAAGATTCTATTTATTTAATCTGACAGAGAGAGATCACAAGTAGGCATAGAGGCAGGCAGAGAGAAAGAGAGGAGGAAGCAGGCTCCCTGCTGAGCAGAGAGCCCGATGTGGGACTCGATCCCAGGACCCTGAGATCATGACCTGAGCTGAAGGCAGAAGCCCAACCCACTGAGCCACCCAGGCGCCCTTACTGACTCTTTTTATGCAGAAGAGGAACCACCACGAAATAGCAAAGGAAGGCTTAAGTCACCTATCACTGATACAGCATGCTGATTGAACTATTAAATGAGCAAATGCTATTCACTCTTCCCACCCATTCATTCAGCCACACAAATGAAATAAATCCCAAACACACTTCCGTGTGTGGGTGACTAAACCCATCATGAGGTAAGGAAGAATGGAAGGGCGTGGGTTTGAGTATCCTGTTGTTGCCTGGGAAGTTCTGCCTTCTCATGCCTTCCACTTCCGTTCTTGACAGCGTACATCTCCACCTGGCCAACATACTGGTTGATACATTGATGTTCTCATTTGGGTCTTGCTTCTCTCCATGAGGCCATGTCCCTCATTGAATTTCACTTTGTTTTAATGAAGAAAGGGCTGGTTTTGCCACAAAGTGAACGCTTTAAAGCGTAAATGTTTTTCCAAGAACTACCGTTCTTCCTTCCTTCCAAGGTCTCATTTGTGCTTTCGCACTCACGCCAGCTTCAGCTCCGTTTGCCTGCTTATCTCTCTTGCAGTCATGGCCGAACACGCGCCTATACCCACATTCATAGAGCCCTTTCAGCTTGCTTTCTCGTAGCGTCAGATCACGTCCCAGAATTGCTTTGGCTCCAATGAGTCCAGAAACTTCCAATCCGAAGCCATGTATAATACATGCCATGTGACACCATAAAGAGTATATGGCGTTAAGAACACATTAAATCTTGATTTAAGCAGTAAGTAAATTGGGTGTGGTTCTTCTTTTCTAACTCAACAAAACCTTATCCTAGGATTACTTTATATCATTTGGAAAAGTTTTCATTGCCCCCCCCCCACCCTGAGACACTTAAAATAGAACCCAGCAAGTAGTACAATGGATTGGTTCCTAGTTTCATTGACTTACTGTTTTTAGGAAAGTTTTCAACAACTTAGGTCTTTGTGGGGTAGCAGATAGTGTTCTTTTGGACTAATAGGGGAAGGTAAAAAAAAAAGAAGCGAGAATTTACTCTTCTCCCTCCAAAATTTGTTTTGCTTTTTCTTGCTACTGTTGCTGTTCATTCCCAGTCTCCAGCCCCTTCTCTTGGTCAGAACAGGCAGAAGGAATAGAGCAGGAGACTGAAGGAACCGTGCGACAGTAAGAGAAGAGCTTGATTGAAGGTGAAAAATTATTTCCAGGCAGTTCTGAATTTGGTTCCTTTAGAGACATTTGTTGTAGAAATTGGCTGTGGAGCTAGCCTTTCTGGGCTTACTCTGCTGGAAGTTTTTATTCCCTCAGTCCAGCATGGCCATGATGTGGCGTGTGGAGAGGTGGCGGGGGCCGGTGGGGGTGGGGGGGGGTGTGCACCTGCCCTAGCTTGCCTGCAGTGAGCAGCGTGTTCATCCTTTGGGTCTCATCTGTATTTTGGGTCCCTGTCTTGACAAAAGACCCCTATTTTTTACAGATAATTCTTCTGGGTACAACCTTACCCAACTTTTTTTTAATTTTAATTTTTATTTTTTTAAAAGATTTTATTTATTTATTTGACAGACAGAGATCACAAGTAGGCAGAGAGGCAGGCAGAGAGAGAGGAGGAAGCAGGCTCCCTGCTGAGCAGAGAGCCCGATGTGGGGCTCGATCCCAGGACCCTGAGATCATGACCTGAGCCGAAGGCAGCAGCTTAACCCACTGAGCCACCCAGGCGCCCCAACCTTACCCAACTTTGATTGTACTTAAAAAATCTTTTTTTTTTTTTTTTTTAAATCTTATCTTTTTAGAGAGCTATAATCCGAGGACATCCTGCCCAGTAGGAGCAATTCCTCCAACGAATTCATTTAATACAAAACCCATAATACAAAAATGAGTACTTTGTGTGAAGTCCTTCTTGGTGGGGAAAAGTAAATGCCTCTCATAAAGGAATGTCCCACCCTCACCTCTCGCTGCAATTAGCGAGATAAAATGTATTTGAACAGAAGAGTTAATACCAATATTGGATATAGAAACACCAATGACACAGAGAGGTAGGTCATAGAGGAAGAGGGCTATGCAGGCCAGAAAAATCAAGGGAAAAGGAGGTTTTGAATAAAAATGGCAGAGAGTAATGGAGTTGCAGTAACTTTGTGTGAGTTAGCTGGTCTTGTTTCTTGCCACTTGTCAGAGTTGAAAGAATTAGGCTTTCTTACTTGCGTAGCTTAAATTTTTTGTACAGTATCTCTGGGCTAGAATTCCTAATGTTGGGAGAAATGTGATGTCTTCTAAGCTTTCCTCCCAGAATGCACCTGAGGTGGAAGAAGAGGGCTCAGGTTTGGTAGAACGGAATGGAGGCAGATGGAGCTTGGGTGTCTTGTTGGCTTATTTGGAGCCTGTTCTGTGGCATGCATTATTGGTGGTGGAGCTTGAATACCTTGCAGTTGGTAAAAGTCACTGTCAAGAAACCATATGTTACTTCGAGTTGGCAGAAACACTGGAGGAAGAAAACGTCTTCTCATGCTGACTACCTCGTACTTTCTGTGTATCAGAATGTGAAACGTGATGAACTTAATTTCTTAGCAGAAATATTTAAAGGCAAAACTTGGCTTCTGCAATAACTCTTGGAGCAGTCATGGCTATCTCGTTCCTGTTGCATACGAGTGGAACTCTGCAGAGTTAAACTAAGTGATCCTCTAATACCAATAAAAAATTAGCTAGTGGATGAACACATATTTGAATGAAACTGAATAATACCTCATAACTAATTTTCAAATGTAGAATAATTGATAGAAATCATATATCTGTATTCTATTTTATTCCTGCTGATTGATCTGGATGGAACTTGAGAATATTTTTATTTGATTACTTTTGACTCTACTACTGGCACCTTCCTACCATTTGCTCATCTCTATAATTTAGTTTTGAATTTGAAGCTAAGGAGTCTAAACAGCAAAGCTTTGTGTTTATTGGTTGTGATGGGGAGGGGGAGGATGGCTTTCTCTCTCTCTCTCTCTTTTAAGATTTTATTTGTTTATATATTTTTTAGAGAGAGAGATCACAAGTAGGGGGAGAGGCAGGCAGAGAGAGAAGGGAAAGCAGGCTCCCCGCTGAGCAGAGCGCCCAAGGCAGGGCTCAATTCCAGGACCCCGAGATCTGAGCCAAAGGCAGAGGCTTAACCCACTGAGCCACCCACGCACCCCAAGGATGGCTTTTTTAACGCAAGGTTAGAATTCATCCTGTCCAGGGTAGTATACCGATTGCATCTTCTGTTCTATGCTTAGCAGTGATTTAGACTCTAATACATAGAGGCATTATTAAAAACACACCGAAATTAATAGCATGCATTGTCCATGATAAACTTTGAGAAAACCTAGAACCCAGTACTTAATCCCTACCCAGAATCTTGGGCATTTTAACTGCTATATTCCATTCTATCCCAAACCTTGCGTGTGGAGATCCAAACCAGACTGAAGATGCATATGACCATCAGAATAATGGATCTCTTCAGAGCACTCGGAGACACCATAGTCTTGCTAAGTCTTGAAGTCACTCTAATTTGTAGATACTCCCCATCATGGAGAGAAACGGCATTCAGAGACTGAACAAAAGGCCAAATACAAGCTACTATTTAACAAAATGGAAAGGAATGGGTGATGCTGACCGTTTTGGGGGCCAGCCATTTTCTGCCCAGTGAATATGATCAAGACTTTCTTGTGTTTTAATAAACTTGAAACCGTTGTTGAGATACAGCCTAAGGTTGGGAAGACAAACGTTTTCTTTCAAGTTCTGATTTTTCTTGATGGTTCATGGTTGCCTAAGGTATAGGTATCATCAGAAGGTTAGGATGTCATTCTACAGGGATTGAGTAAAAAGGTCACAAGGAAGAGTACTTCCTGCCTTGGCAGGGAAGAGGCAGAAGTAATGTATTTTACAGACCGACTTACTATGTATGGATACACCATAGTGGCAAAACGATTGCATATGCACTTGGAGTTGTGAGGTCATTGCAAGAATGAAATTGCACTGTACAGGTGGCAGATACTTGCTAATCGTTCATCAGCCCATGGTTCCTTTTGCTCTTTAGCAGACAACTGAACTACAACGTGAGACTCTCTGGAAGTTAGGTGTAGTCATGGGTCTGAGTTCTGGACTATAATGCGTGGGAAAAATGTGTTGTCTTGCATCACCATTTCCAGACTTGGAAAATCTTTGTACATATGATCCCCTTTCTATTTCTCCATGCACGGGTGAAAGGAATGGAGAGGACCTAGAAGAGCCTGCAGCCACAGGAAGGAGCCTGAGTCTCTGAAAGGCTGTGTGGACCTGAGGCCTCCCCCCAGCATTCCTGCCTTTCACCTGGAAACTGTAGTGTCCTGCAGTGAACAAGAAATACACCTTGTGCGGTACCATGTAATTGGGGTCATTTGCCAACATTGACTAATACTACTGATGTCAAAACTTTTTATAAAATGCAAAGCACAATGGAAATAGAAATGAAAATACAAAAAAGCAAAAGACTGTTCCCTTTTCATACATATTCCACATATTTCTATCAGCTAAGAAACCTCCCCAAAGCATTCTTTGCCTTACATTTAATGGGAAAATTGAGCACTTCCCTCCCTTGATGAGTCAGACCTGTGCTTCAAAAGGTCTCTCCAGGGGCAACTGGGTGCCTAGTGCAACTATCTTCGGCTCAGGTAATGATCCTGGAGTCCCAGGATCGAGTCCCACATCTGGCTCCCTGCTCAGTAGGGAGTCTGCTTCTCCTGCTGACCTTTCTCTCTCTCATTCTCTCTCTCTCAAGTAAATAAATAAAATCTTGGAAAAATAAATCTTAAAAAAAACAATCAGTCCTCTCTGATGGTGAGGGTATCAGCATTTGAATCCAAGTGCAGCACCCCCCACATACATACTGAACCCGAGCTCTGGAGGAGACCTTGGGAGTGACCGGAAGTGGACAATTGTCTACTCCCTCCGGCCTACATCCCCTTGACCACATTGGTTTCCTGTTTGTACTTTCTGTCTCTTCCAGTGTGGGCTTGTGGTGTGGCCTCCTGACCTGATCTTCTATCATTTTCTCCCCAGACCTTCTCTACTTAGGTTTTTATAAAACTTTTTTTTCCTTTTCTAAGCATAAATTTTTGGTATCAAATTTGAATTTCATTTCATGCGGTCCTTCCAATGCATCCAGGCCAGTTTGGATTCTAAATGTGTTGTGTCTTCCCTGACAGCTGGGTATTCATTGTGGAGTACGAATACATGCTTAGCTCTCATGTCCACATACTTATAAATAGAACAAAGTGGGGTGGAAATCAGGATGGTAGCTGCTCCTGAAGTTAGTCCCATGGGTACACGCTTGTTCTTGCAACAGGGCAGCCAGAACAAATGGGAAATGGACACGTAGGACACGTTCTTTCTTTGTCTCTGCATAGACCTCCATCATTCTCTGCTCTGCACAGACCCATTTTCCCTGATTCCCAGTTCACGTGGAAGAGCATCACTACTTACACCCTGAAGGTTTACATCATCTTTGAGAAATTGGCTCTGACTTTTAGAAATAGTTCAAGGTAATAGAGCAAATGAGCAAGAGAGGGAAAGGATAAAGGCACTCTACACTTGGTCAGGTGTCCACAGCTGGTCCAATCTCAAGCCAAGAAAGCCAAGTTAGGTTGTAAAAGTCTCTGGCATCCCATACCCATGGATAAGTTAAGGGGAATCTAATTGAATCAGGTGCAACCCCCAACGGTCTACCACAGTGGTAGAAATGAATGGTAGAAGGACATAGATAGGTGAAAGAAGGAAGAAAAAGAAATGAAGAAACAGAATTTAACTCTTTTTGAACCTGAGATTCAGAAGAACTTGTTTATGTGTGTGTATATATATGTATGTGTATACACACACACACACACACACACACACATATACACACACACACACACTCACAGACTTATAGCCCAAACTTAGTGAGAGTCTAAAGCGTAAGTCGTAGGGAGGAAAAAGGGGGTAGATTTTAAAGAAACTTGTCAAGGTTAATAAATCTGTACTAACCTAAGGATATTTGGAAACCATCAGAAGATTTTTAAGCAGAAGAGTGACAGTCAAACTTGTGTCTTGTATAAATCACCTGGCAGACATATGGAAAATGGATTCAGGAGGACGACCATCTGTGAGACAGGGAGACTAGTGAACAAACTTTTGCAGTGCACTAGGAGAAAGATGTTGGAGACATAAACTAAAACAGAAGTCTAATAATATAGCTACCAATTGTTTATGAATTCAACAAAGAGCTATTAACATTCTTAGGTGCTTTGCACTGTGCTAGTTATCTTATACAGATCAATTTATTCAGTTGTTAGAAAGGGCCTATGATGTCAAGTGCTGGTATTACAGATGGAAAAGTGAGGCTTAGGGATAAGTTACCTGCCCCCAAAGTTCTCTTAGTCAATAAGTGGCAAAAAAAAAAAAAAAAAAAAAAAAAAAAAAAAAAAAAAACCAGAAAAATAAAACACATTAAAACGCAAGTCCCTTCAACAGACTTCAATAACTTTAACCACTATCCCAATGGCAATAGCTATGAAGAGGAGATACAGTCAGGAAAATGGAGGGTGTATAATTATCCAGACTAGACAGTAGACCGGGTTCTGAGACTGAGAAGAATGCACAGAGCTAACAACCACATTTCGAGCCTGGGGTGGTGTCTGGGAGAGTAGACGATGAAGGAGTGAGTTTTATCCGTATTTGAGGAAGGTCTTTCCACATTCATCCCAGTTGATGGAGCACCTACGAGTCCGTCATTTTGCAACATTGCTCGCTACAGACCCTTGCCCTTCCATCTTCTGTGGTTAGTCCTTCTCTCCATCCTTCTTGGCTTGGGTCCCTCGGGCAATGTTTCCAGCCCTGTCCTTTAGAATTCCATTAGTCGCTTTGTGCCCTGATCTTTCACCGTACCTATGTCAGCCACTTTCTGGGGAATCAAACCCAGCTGCCCGTTTGCCCTGTGCCAGCTCCTGGAAAACCACGGAGTGGTGCCTGTAAATATCAGTTGTGACTAATGTTCTCACTCCCCCTTCTCCTGTTCCTCTTCCCCCACTCCCCCTCCCCTCCTGTTCTGCACCTGACACCTTACCTTACTCCTTACACCCTAACCAGCCACTTGCTCTTTGCAGGGTGACTTTGCCACTGACTTTGGGTATCAAGGTCCTGCAGGCTGAGGTCTCTCAAGTTAGTTGCCCCACCTCCACCTGTCTTTCCATTCCTTCCATTCTCCTCTCTCCACTGAGATTTCAGAAAAAGAAGTGGTTTCTTTTCTTGCCACCAGTGAGCCTTGTTCTATCAGTTGTGTGCAAATTATTTTCAGTGCATTGTTTAAAATGTGTGCATGATTCCAATTCAGCTATTTTAAAATTCTTTCCTCTATAAAAAAGGTTGGGGGTTTTTTGTTGTTTTTTGTTTTGTTTTGTTTTGTTTGAACACAACTTTCACCATCCTTCAGTAAGTCACAAGTAAGGCCAATGGATGAAGTGGGTGAAACTCCAGTCAACTAGATTTTAGCCCTTAAATGATACTTTCCCTCCCCGTTTCTATCTATGTCTTAGTGAATTACTGGACAGAAAAAAAGTTAACAAGTAAAAAACGAGCAGGCATCATTAATATCTCAATCTACGTTTTTTAGTAGATACTACGAACAAGTGTTAAGATGCCACCATTCATTAAGATTTTTTTAATAAGGCGAAGAGGAGGGGGGAATTAAATGCATGAATGCAAATTGAGTCCCAGTTTCAGAAATGTGAATATGAAACTGTGGGAACAAGTTGTATCATCTAAGGAAGGCAATACAGTAAGTTTTCACCCTAGGATTATACTTCTTTACCTAGCACTTGTATTTACGCCTAACTTGGTCAGTTCACAAAACTCCTATTCAGAGCACTGTGTTCTCTTTCAAAAGTTCGGCTTTATTCTTTGTTTAAGAGGGCAGAAGTATTTGAGACCCACGATACTTCTTTCTGTCCTAGGTTAGGAATTGGTTTTGTGATGTCTTAGCTCAGTAGTCTTAATCCATTACATAAACAGAGCTTCAGTGAAGATTGAAATACCACAAGGAAAGAAAAGCCCATGACTGAGGAAGTTTTTTTGAATATGGAATAAAACATGAATCTAGACATGAGCAAATGAAAACACATTTTTCAGTGTTCTACCCCAGTAGGAGTTTAGTGGAAAAAACAATTTACTTGCTCTAAAATGACAAAATATTTCTTTCAGCAAATACCCATATGTAGCATGTACATGTTTCTCTTATTAAATGATAAAATCATTCTAGCTCTGGGTTTTAGTGTTTTCTTGCTGGAAGCATCTGATTGCACAAATTAAGCCTAAGACACCGTCTGGACAAAGTACATTCCTGCCTCACAGGCTCACAGTTGCTTTGTGTATATAGGTACTTGTGTTTGTATATGAATACGTTTTAATGGCATTTTGAAAAGAATGCAACATGTTTGCGTTTTTCAGCTAACACACCATTCCCATGTTTTACTCCCATTCCCTGGTCCTCCCTTTGGGTTTCTGTGTCGGAGCTGGCTGAGACAGCTCTAGTTACAGCTTCCTTTTGGACTTGGCTTGCACTATCTTCCTGGTGAATCATTTTAGCAGTTTGGGCATAGGGTATTGATCTCAGGTACCAAAAACACAGGCACACACATACATGTATACACGGAAGCGCAGGCACACGTGCACCTCCCCACATGCAAATAAGCATGGATATCCGTGTACCCACGTGCACACATGTGCGTACATATATGCACATTTGTGCCTGTGCATACTTGCATGCTTCTGTGTGCATACACGCACTCTCTCTCTCTCTCTCTCTCTATATATATATATACACACTTGAACATGCCTACAGGTACACTCTATATGCATACATATAAGCCAATGCATGCCTGTGCATACACATATTCATATATGCACTCATAGATTGGACACCTTGCCCAGACATTTCCCACCTCAAATTTTTTCTTTTGCTCCCATCTCAATCTTGAGATGCTTGATGTTATGATCTAGCTCACCATTGCTGAGAATATGAAATTTCCCCTGACAAGGCCTGGATTTGTCTTTTTGCAGGATCTATGAACAGTCCCGTGTACCAGGTACGGATGTTTTCATAACCTGCCTCAGTGGAAGAAACATCAAATTATTGAAGCTTAACCCTCCAGAAACGAGGGTCACCTTGGCCTTGCCTCCCAACTGGGGCTGTCCATGTTGTAATAAGTGAGGGACATGGGACTGAGAGCTTCACACTGTCTTCTCCTTTATAACGGGGGTGTAATCACATGGATGGATTTCCACATGTTTTCTGACGCTTTTCTGCCATCACTTCCTTGTGCGGGATCTTGGTGTCCAGCCCTCCCCTAGTGCTCCAGTGTTCTTTGCATTAGATGGAGAACAGAGATTTTTGAAGTTGTTTCTGCTGCTAGGCATGAAATATCATGGATCAGGGAGTGGCTTTATTACTCCTCGCGGATCTTGTCTCTGCCCTATTCTGCTTTTGTTTCATACATTGAGAAAGGACATCTCTGGGTCTGATCTCTGCTAAGTATGTGGAAAAAATGGGGAACCATGAACAAGAGGAGGATTGTCTCCTAGCTGAATTACCAAGTCCTTTGAATCTTTCCTTTCTTCTTTCAGGCAGAGTTGGGCTTCCTGAGCCTGTGAGCTCAGGGTTCTGAGATCTGTCCCTGTGCAGCCCAACAAGCCACTGCAGGGCAGGCCCCTGAAGAATTGCCGAGTAAGAGGAGCTGGCTTGTGTAACAAAGTGACACAATGGAAATACGCTTATTAGGATTTCATAGCCAGACAAAGGAAACTTCTGACGGTTCAAATCCCGTAAGATTTGTGGGTTGTTCTCCCTGTCTTCTGCCCACCACCCTCCATG
Source organism: Mustela erminea (assembly GCF_009829155.1). Classification (NCBI taxonomy): domain Eukaryota; kingdom Metazoa; phylum Chordata; class Mammalia; order Carnivora; family Mustelidae; genus Mustela; species Mustela erminea. The sequence goes on along the minus strand of NC_045616.1, from coordinate 107,301,880 downwards.
TTTAGATGCTGTCCCAGAGTTCGTGCCACTGGGGTTGCCTCTACAGCCTACAAGGGAGCCCTACACTCCACGCCCTGTCACTGTTCTCCATCCTCCGTGGGAGGGCCTGGGAACACAACGTAAATGAAGCTTCCAAATGGTAGTTCAAAAAGGCCTGCAGCAGTGATGTATGTACTTACAAACTTTTTACCCTTGTTCCTGATTGCTAAATAGCATACCCTTTATTGTTACTAGACTTTGAATACTTACTTCATACTCATTGTAAGGATGCTATGACAGGGGTCTAAGGATGCCAACATAGCCCCTGACTTCAAAGAGCTCATGGTCCTGGAAGGAAGAGACCAGAAAGTTAATATTACGGAGAATTTGTATAGAAATAGATGGGTAGTGATAGATGGATAGTGATGGGGGAGGCTAGGGAAATGATACCAGGAAGATAGCGGGCTTGGTGTATGGCCCCAAGGAGATCATATCTTAGGAGAAAGCAAAGTGTTCATTAATGTAGATGGGATGAGAAGTCCAAGCAAAGAAAAAAAAAATGTGGGTGTGAGTGTGCGTATTGTACATATATGTGGTGCATATGGTATGTGCGCATCTATGTATATATGATATTGTGTGTGTGTCTGTGTGTGTTGACCACCTGTTTAATTGAGGACTTTTCAAGAAATCTGCATCTGGAGATGGGTAACGCATGCTACTTGTGGAGGACAAGGTGGAGAAGGGGCTAGAGAGCTGTGACAACCCATTTAAATCCAAAATGAGCCATTGAAGGCTTTAAAGCAGTAGAATTAAAACGTCATTTTCGGTGTTTTGAGCCCTAGGATGTTGCAAAGTTATGGTTATGAACATAGATATTTTTGACAGAATTGTACCAAGATTGATGAATACTTACTGAGAATACTTCCTAGGGATGATAGGATTAAGCCAATTTAATTTCTCAATCAATTTGCTATACCTTTCCATACAGTACTCATTTAGCCAGAGTAAATGATGGGGTCAGATCCTCTTTGGTGTCAAAATGACAGAGAAGAACAATCCAAAGTAGTAAAAAAAAAAAACAAAAAACAAAAAACAACAACAAAACAAAATAGTGGTGAGGTCAAAACTTCCCTTTTTGGGTTCTCATTTTAATACAGGTCATGCAACCTGCTAAATACAGAACATATTCCTGCCACATTCTAGCATTTGTTTGTGACACATAAGGGATCCACTTTAGTTTGGGGATTCAGTTATTTTAGAATGCTTCCATTACTGGAGAAATTTTTAATTTTCTAACTCCCTCTGAAGTTACTGAACATGTTTCAAATGGGACTTTTAAGAGGGACAGTGGAAGTCTAATGATTAGGCACACTGGGCTTGCTGTCATATCACCAAAAGAAGTGGAGCTCGGAGGGAAGGTCTGATCCTTCCAGCCGCTGTACACACCCACAGCCAGCTGCCAGTGTATGCTCGGAGCCCTTTAAGGCCACTGAGGAACATGGTCTCCCATTCATCCCAGATCCCAGCCTGGGAACGCGGGGACACGGAGAGGTCCTTTGTAGTCAGAACAGTGACTCCCGTCATGAAGACTTGAGAACAAGTCACCTGAGGGTTGATGATGACTGGGAAACTGTATTTTGAAGGATCCCAAGATATCTCTTTAACATTCATGCTTTTTCAGCAATCTGCTAGTCTGTCGACTTCTGCTTTCATCTCCTTGAATACCACCCGGTTCTCATTGTTGTGCCATGTCTGTGAAATATACATCACTGCCCTGCCTTTCATCTGAGAGTTTATTACCTAGACACAAGTGTTCATCAGCAATGGGTTAACGTCAGTTGAAATTAACAGCAGTTGCACTCATTGACTTCTATTGTTAATATTTACATAACTTTCAGATTGTGGCATTTGGGTAGGGAGATCAATGGAATGCAGAATGAGCCAAGGTCAAGAAGCTCAGAGAGTTGCTTCTTTCCTTTTTTTTTTTTTCTTAAAAAATTGGATTTTATTTATGTTTTTCATTAATGAAATGAGTTGAGTGGCTTCTAGTTAAACTGACAAAAGTGAAGTGGAAGGTTCTGTTTTACCTAAGTCTTAGCAATCCTAAGGACTAGGATACTAAGTCCTAGTATCTGAAAGCTGGAGGAACTCAACTTTCTGAGACAAACCATTTCTGTATCTGTAATATAAAAGTCTGGGGGGAAAAGAAATCAATTTTAAGTCTTTTACATTTCCTTTATTTTCAAGTGAGTGAAATATACATAAAGCCATCTTCATTCAAATTTTGTACATTTTCCATCACTACTAGGACTACACTAACCTGCTTCCTTTAATTTGACCATCAGTTCACTATTTTAAGAGCTTTGTCCTTAACTATAAATTGACCCCTCCTACATCCTCAGTTTTAAAATCTTAAAGTGAGATGACTTAGAAATAGGTTGAAGATAATCTCGGATATCCTAAAATAACCCAAGAGTTGTAACTGAATGATTCCTTTGGCACAATCTTCATACTCTGAATTTTTTGCCTCTTCAAATGCTTAATTTTCACTGGCGTGATAGTGTTTATACCATCTATCTTTTTAGAGATTTCATTAATGTCTAAAATAGGAAGATACTTTCCTGCTCCTTGAGGAAACCATATTTTCCTTTTCTGGTTGAGAGGATTTCAAGCAAAGGAATGCGCATGATCTTTGGACTGCTCTCTCAGGATCAAAGCTGCATCACTGACACACTTGTGCCCTTGAGGTCGCTACTCTGAGCCTCAGTTTCTGAATCTACAAAATGGGGATTAAAATATGCCAAGACTGTCATCGCCCGGGGGACAAAACCTTGATTTTAGTGCTGCTAATTTGCAAAGGAGTTTTAATTTTAAGTAGGTGATTTCTGAAGCTTTTGCTCTTCTGAAATTGTGAATATCCATGATCCATGTATGAATGTGATTTTAGACTTCCTATAGAAGTGATTTCCTGAATCAAAGGGGGACAGTTGCTTTCATATAACCAGGAGAATCTCAAATCTCCTTGCAAAGTGAGGGTCCAGAAAGCCATCATCCATTGGTCTGAGTATATTTTATTTTCTTACATGTCCTCATAATCCATCCTTCTCTCTGTCGTGGTAGAGCTCGTCCAGCTCCAAAGACCTCACCTGAAGCCATGTGGTGTAAAGAACACATTTGGGGCTTATTGTCTGACAAATTGGGTCCTGTTGCTGGACCACTCTCAGAAGAGCTGCTGACCGGGGCAAGTCACAGCTTCTCTGTGGCTCAGTGTCTGCATCTCTCAAACAGGGCAATCACCTCTGTCTTCTCTGCCTTACCAGAAATAATGTCTGTTAAAGTGCTTTGAAAAATCTCCTGGGATGAACAAATCCCAGATGAGCCATTGGTACTAATGAAAAGCCCAGAGCCTGCCTAACCCTTGGAGACTAAAAGGGGTTAAAGTCAAATATGTAATTCAAAGGTGAGTGAGGTTTGATACCTGAATTATTTTATCCATTGTATGGTAAAAAGAATATGGGTTTTCAGGTCATAACATAGATCAGGATTCATACAAATTAGAGAGAAACCAATTTCCCAACACAACAAGGCAAGCTCCAGTGAAAGTCTAGTGTGAATCAATAGTTTGGTTTGATTTTTTTTTTCTTCTTTTCTTCAAAATTTACCAGTTTTGTGACCTTTGGCCTTTCACTCATCTGTGAGCTTCAGTTTCCTCACAGGCACACCAGTGATACTATTTTGCCAGTTTTCAGTTTTTATGTGTGCATTAGAGATCAAATCTGTAAAAACAAAAACAAACAAACAAACAAAACAAAAACCAAACAAAAAAACAGCAAAATCCTGGAGATCCCCAGGGCCCAAACACCAAAACAGTGTTGACTCTTATTTCTATTTTTTACATTCTTAAACTCAACTAGATTTCAAACTCCCTTCTTGTTACAAATTGTTTTTTGAGGTAGTCGCAGGTATGTAAATAAAGGAAGGATAAAAAGCATTCTACTCAAAAAGGCAAGGACAGGTTGAAAATGTAAAACTAGAAGAGATGAAAGAAATTATTTGTCAGGTAGGAGATCCCATTCCTAATCACACATGCACCATCCTTCAAGGTGAATTTGAGAATGGAAACACTTTTTGAGATGAATTAGCCTACACGCTTGTGACATTCCCGCTGGACCAAGTTCTGTTCTCGAGTCCATACCCTTGGTCTCAATGACTTATCACAAAGGACCAGAGAGAAAAGGCAGCTCTTTGTTGACAAGGATGGAGATTTTTAGACAGCACTGAGATCTAAGAAGAGTTGCTCAATGTTGTAGCTCAGAGGCTCCTGACCTACAGAGGGGTGCCTTGAGCAGCTTGAACTTCTGCTGGGAGAGAGTGTTTTTCTCGGGAGGTGAAAGGCGAAATGAATGTTTAAAGAACTGAAAATGAGGCAGAATGACAGACAAGAAGGAGTCTGCATTGTGGATGACGTCTGGGCATAGGGCAAATGGCAATAAGGAAGTAAAAAATGCATAACGAGAGTATTTGCGATTAAGTACACAAAAGATGGTCTTTCCAGTGACTTAGATCCTCTAGAAAGGCCATTTTCCACCAGGGGGTGATTTTGCCGCCAGAGGACTTTGGTAGTGTCTGCAGACAGTGCTGGCATCTAGTGGATGGAATCCAGGGACGCTGGTAAGCATCCTGGGATACCCAGGACAGCCCTGCCCCCAGCAAAGAACTGCCCACCCCAAGATGTCAAGGGTGCCCAGAAAGGGTGCCCAGATTAAGAAAACTTGGTCCAGAACAGCACTCTCCAAACTGGGTTCCACTGGCATGCCACAGGATAAAAACACTTTTAGCGGGGTGGGGCAAAGAATGGTGCTTGAGGAAGGGAGATTGTGTATCCCAGTGAATTCAGGAAGATTCCCGACAAACAAATGCAAATTGGTTTCCTGGCTACAGAACGGGAATGCTTCCTAATAATAAAAGGAAAGCGTTGTTAAAGACAGTTTTCCAAGAAAAAACTTTAGTAGGTTGCCAGTGTTCCACAAAACATAGTATGTGAAACACAAATCACTTTTTCATATTAATGGCTTATAGTGACTTATGCCATGGTGTTTATTTGAAAAAAAAAAAAAAAAGTAAACTTGTTGACCTTAAATTGTTTAATACACACACACACACACACACACACACACACACAAAACATAAAACCTAGCCAAGCATATAGGGGGAAAAAAATTGGAGGGCACAGAAGATTGCATCCTGATAGTGTACTTTACTTGATGGTTGAGGCAGTGACAAAACAAAAGAAAGTTCTAGTCCATACCTCCTTCGTAGCATCTCTAGTAGTGAGAAAGACAAAGTCTAACGCCGCATCAATATGCCAGGATGTTAATACAACCTTTCCCCTAGTAGGCACTCAATACATTTGTTGAACTGAATTTATTGTTGATACTTAAGTGATTCTCCCCACGCGTGTTTATAAGTAAGTAGTTAGAGCAGATGCTCATATCTGATTACTTTGTTTGTAAAAGGATTCTATTCACTTGCGTTTTTTCTCTGAAACATTGCATGCATTTATTTTAGTGCATCTCTTTTTAAGTCGTAATCAAAAGAGGACGAGAGGAATATGTGCTCCCTGGTTGCACACGGGGCGATAATTTACATGGAGGTGCTGGGCTGAGAGTGAGCTTCTGAATGAAAGTAGAAGCCCAGAAAAAAAGAAGGGGACAACTCATCATTGTTCACAGACGATATCGAAACTCTAAGTTCCCTTAGTTACTTGAACGTAGTATGTGTTACGCCAAAGACATTCTGGAATGAGCCTGATGCAGAAGAGCAGGTAGGGCGTGTGCTGTGTTGGAATGGAATCTTCAGTAATCTGTTACAAATGGCAATTTATTAGGAAATAGGCATGTGTATTTAGCATAATAAATCCCCGAATTCTAGTAGCCCAATTACTTAATTTTCTAGGAGAAAACTTCTATCTTTTCTCTTTTGATCCTGCTTACCATAGTATTAAAAGATTAAAAGCCTTAGGACCTTTTGTCCTTCAGTCATTCATTAGGCTGATGTTACACCTAATCCCCATTTCCATTTGCAGTAAAGTCAGTTAGTATAATCAGCTATCATTATTTAGCAGGTTTTTAAGAAGGTAATACATCACTTGAAAAGAAGGATGAAAAAAATATGAGTGGCTTCCTTTTGTATCAAACACAACTAGCAACCTTATGTATTAGTTTTTTCTGTCGCTGCGTTAACAGATTATCACAGGTAGGGACTTAACACAAATTTATTATCTTGCATTTCTGTAGGTTGGAATTGTGGCACGAGTTGGGCTGGGCTGAAATCCAAGTGTCAGTAGGGTTGTGTTCCTTTCTGGAGGTTCTAGAGGAAACTCAGCCCGTTGCCCTTTCCAGACTGCCTGCACTGTGAGGTTCATGGCTCCCTCCTCTGTCTTGAAAGATAGCAGTGCAGTGTTTCTCTGACCCTGCTCCCATTGTCCTGTTTCCCTCTGACCACAACCAGGAAACTTCTCCATTTATTAGGGATTCATGGATTAGATTTAATCCCTCTAGGTAATGCAGGGTAATCTCCCCATCTCCGTGTCCTCAGCCTTCATCACATCTGCAAAGCCCCTTTTGCCACGGAAGGTAACATTCAGAAATTCTAGGAATTAAGACACGGACATCTTTGGGAGTTTATTATTATGTCTACCATGATTTATTTCCTCCTCTCCAATATGATTTGAGAGAAATTCCAAATGATTCGCAAAAATCAGGAACTCATATTTCAAAGTGTATTTAAAACATGAGTCATTACTTCCTCAGCTTTAAAATTAAATTAACCCAGACATGAAATCCTCAGCTTCATTTTTTTTTTTCTGTTCATGCTATAGAAATAAATTCCCAAAGATACTGAGTAGGATTTGTCCCAGGACTAGAGATAAGTAGAAGTTGGTGGAACATCTTCCCTGTCAACTTCCAACTCTGAATACCCATGTGTCACCCCATAGCTTGTGTGTCTAGCTCAGTGAAGCCCAGCTGTGTCACTTCTGCCTTCCCTCAGGCACTGAATCCTACAAGCAGACAATTACTGGTGTCAGCAAGCATGTGGCTACGGCTGGCTGCATGATTAGCTGTTAATATTTGGTAAAAGGAATCATTTGAACCCCATCAGTGTACCCATTGGAGATAAACTCTCTTTGAGCATATCAAGCCAGGCTTTCTAATGCAAAAGATGTCTCGGCCAGAATAAAGTATTGCTCATTTTCCCTGAAAGCTGTGGAATGGACCCTGGTTCATTCACGGTACTTGTAGATTGAAAAGGAGGAGAAGGGGCATGTCCGGAAGCTGAAAATCCTCAACTTTTTATCTAATTTCTTAAAAATGTTTCTACTTGGACCTTAGATCACTTTCTCCTGAATTACAGAAAATATACATTTCCATTATGACTAGTCTTGGAGAAATGAGGCAATTTATTGGTAATGAGAGTGTGATAAGGCAGCCAACTACAAAAATCCTCTTTGGAGCTAGAATGGTAGCATTCGATTTCTTTTTCCTTGAAGGACTTTAGCACTGTAATCACTGGATCTGTCCTTAAATACACATGAGGTTGTGGTGTTGAGTAAATATGACTCTATTGGCACGCTTTTTAAAAATTACGGCATTTTTGTAGTCAGTGGCTTATAAACCACATTTTGCCGTCCCACTCTTGGCTCAGGCCAACTGAGCAAAGAAAAGCATTTTAAAGTGAGGCTTGGCCTAAGGCGTATGCTGGTTTTATAAAAAGATCCTTGTATCTGTGGCTTTCCTTATATTCAGCATGAAATCTAGATGCCCTGCCTGACTGGGCTCCCTCATGCTCGTCTCCTGCCACTCTCTGCCTTGATCCCTAGTTCTGTGGTCACACTGGGTTTCTTTCTGTTTCTGGAAAGCACAAGAGTTCTCCAGTCTCTGGATCTTTGTACTGGCCACTCCTGCCTGCAAAACTCTTCTTCCTCTCCTGCTTCACTCATAAATGTTCTTCACACAGCCGCCAGAGGGCGCTTGTTACAGTCTGAATGGTCCCAGCTCCCTCGCAGCCTTCCGAAGGCCACCCATCTCGCTGGTCTTTACAGGACCTCAAAGACCCTCCACAATCTGGCCTCAGTTGCTTCTATGGCCTTCTCTTTTTGCCACTCTCTCTTGATCACACTTACATTTTTCCACATCCCTCAAATAGGCTGATTTTTCCACATCTCTCAAATATTCTCCCATCTCTAGACCTCTGCCTTTGCTGAGCTTTATCTTAGTGGTCTTCCCCTAGGTATATGCAAGGCTCCCTCCCTCACCTCCCTCATTGCTACTGGTTTTTCAGGTTCTAAAACAAGCATTTAGTAAGTGCTCAGTATCTTCTGAAGGAATGAGTGCAGAAAAAGCAAACATCACTTGTTCATGGAGCCCTTTACTGACAGCCCTATTTTTGAAACCTCCTGCATTCTACAACTCATCACCTTGTTTATTTCCTTGATAACACGTATCCTACATATTTGGGAGTTTTGTGTCTCCCTTAAAAAAAAAAAAAGTTAGCTCATAGGAGCAGGGACCATAACTAACTACTTCATTGCTGTCTTTAGCTCTTGGTACAATAATGCCACATCATTGGGATCTGTTACTTACTTGAAAAGGTCTGAAAGAAAACAAGACTTTATTTACCAAAATTGGATACGTAACCTACTACACAAGAACTTGAATATGATGTAAAAGTCAGTGTCTGGGGAGGCCATAAATATCAGTGTTAATACTGCTTGAGGTGTAAGTGTGTGAATTCTGCTGCCCTTCTGACTTTGTGCAGTTGGCAGCACCTGCTTGATCAGAAGGGAATTTCTGGAATCCTTTGTAATTTACCAAGAGTTGTTGCAGTAAAAACAGAGATAGGTTTCTTTCTTCCCGTCCATTCTTGCTTTATCTCACTACCTCTTCCATCAGTAAATATGACTATAAATACCATTCTTCACTTAGCACACCCGTCCATCTTCAGTGTGATCTCCCTTCCTCTGCAGTAGCAGTCCTGCCAATTGAAAAAGACTCTGAGGGTAAGATAGTTTTTCCATTCACTTGCTGTGTGACTTTGGGCAAGTTTCTTAATCTCTCTGAATCTCATCCTACATGAAGCAGGATTCTTCAAAAAAAAGAAAAAAAAAAAAAAACAACCAAACATAAAAAACTCTGGGGTGCCTGCGTGGCTCAGAAAATTCAGCATCTGACTCTTGATTTTGGCTCAGGTCATGACCTCAGAGTCCTGAGATCTGGCCCACATCAGTCTCTGTGCTCAGCATAGAGTCTGCTTGAGACTCTCTCCCTTTGCCCCTCCCCCACTCACTCTTACTCACTCACTCAAATAAAATAAATGAATCTTAAAAAAAAAAAAAAAAAAAAACCTAAAACTCTACTCCCTAAGGTTCTCATTAGTTCATGTAATAAGTATTTTATGGAACAGCTGTTATGGTCCAGGCATTACCCAAGTGCTAGAGGAAGAGTGATGTAGGAGGCAAACAAGATGCCTTTCTTCAGGTAGCTTTTGGTCTCTTGGGGGTTGACAGGCAGGAAAGTAGGAAGTACAGAAGAAATTTGGTAAGATATTTCCAGTGAGTGAGAAGTATTTTGGGAAGAAAACAAAAACAAAAACCCAGAGTTATGGAACAGAAACGAGGTGTACCCACAGGAGAGAAAGGAACAACTTAAGGTGGAATCATCAGGGAAGGTTTCCCTTTGTACTGGGACCTAAATGCCGAGAAGAATCAGAGACACAAAGATCCAATGGAGTAATGTTCCATCCAAGGTAACAGAAAGGTATGTGTGTGTTGGGAGAGAGCTAACTGACCACAGGTCAAGGGCACTAACAACTGTACTTCCTGGAAGCCTGATGAATCAGAAGAAGCTCTGAAGGTCTTCTCTGGCAATCTTTCAGTAATTCCGTTTTCATCAATCTGGCATGTCAGTTTGTTCTCCTAGTGAATTCTAACTGGTGACTGTATTATGCCTCATGCTGAATGGTTGCTAATTATCAGCAATGTTGTGGATTTTGCAGGCTAAGCACCTCTGGTACCTGTGCATGGTTTTCTCTGTGCAAACACCCCTGTCTGTCTGTCCAACTCCCACGCTTCCTCCTGGCATTCCTGTAGCAGCTGCACAATGAGCTCTTCTCAAATGCAAATCGGACCCATTGTTCCCTATTGGCACATTTTTTGCTTGGCCTCCCAGGACCTCTAGTGGTCCAGGACCTTCTTTTTGTGCCTCATTTACCTTTCTGAGTACCTCTCTTACCTCTGCTTACCAGCCGCCCACCCCCACCCCCCAATGCCTTCCTTTCCTCCGGGGAAGCCTTGCTCTTTTCCTTCATGCTATAGTTTTGCCTGAAATGCCCTTCCTCCACCCAACGTCACCCCTCTGCTTCTTCCTGACTCAAGTTCGCCAGTCCTTTAAGCCCCAGCCTAAGGCCTCCCCACAGGCTACGGACTGTGTTCCCTGTCTATGCCCATCACCCTCTCTAGGGATGTGCCTCCCCAGGTGCCCCGCAGCCTCTGTCTGTATCAAAATGATTCTCCGTTGTCATTGCTGCCTGTCTAGCCACCCAGCCCCACTGCTAGCTGATGGGAGCCGGCAGTAGGGCTGTGAGGTCCCTCTCTTAATCCCCAAGGCCAGACACACTGCATGGCACAGAGCAAGTATACTAGGGAAGGTTTCCTTTTATTTAAAAGGTGCCTTTACATCACACGCCTCTGAAAAAAGTGGTAGATTAACTCCTCATTGCTTGACGTCTAGTTGCATGATCTATAATCAAAAAGTTACTTTGATGAGCCTAGTATTTAGAAGTAATAGCAGAGAGACTTCTTTCCTTGCCTTGCCCTTTCTTTCTTTTTTTTCTTCCTTTTTTGAAAAAAAGAGTCATTTCAAATTTTAAACTCTCTGCCAATATCGCGCCTTTCCTTCCATGGGCTTGCTGATGACCAGAGATGCCTCTAACAGTCTCAAACTCCCCTAGCTTCAATGTTATCCCGTAGAATTGATTGTGTTGAATTTTCGCTGTTAGTCATTAATTGAAAGAATATGTCTTCATGATAGGTTAATAAATATGTTTTATTGCAGAAATCCCAGCTGTGCAAATGCAAAATTTGTATGTTTTAAATTTTAAATTGTTGGCCCAAAATGAAGCCTCGAATGCTCCCCAAAGTCAAGCTTGCAGACTCACTAATAAATCAAGTCATTTCTTGACATTGCTTTTTGTGTATCTTGCTGGGCCCCCATAGGCATCTGCTGAGTCCCCCCTGAATCAAAGAGTAGGTCGTAGATCTGTAATTTATTGACTGGGGTGGGGGAAGTGGAGAGGCTCCCAACTCTTGTCATATAGATACAGGCTTGTTCATAGCCACCTGGATTCTGCGACTTTTTGGCGTTGCTGGACTCGATTTGAGCTCGGATACCTCTAGCAGGTCATGGGCACCTTGTGGGCCACTGAATGGTGCTGGATACTCACTTTTCATGAGGAGCTTGTTTTGAGTCTGTGGGCCTGCACTTAGCTTATCTGGGCTTGACTCAGGGGTTGTGTCGACATTCTGGCTCCAGGTAGCGTGCCAGGTAACAGTCTTAAACCTAGCTGACTTGGAAAGAAGACTGAGTTGACTCATGGGATTAGGGCCAGTGCTATGATGCAAGCCTTCTGCACACACTGTTTCTATTCCTATCATTCTTTTCCTCCACTCGATTTCATCCCCCCACCCCTCCTTTTTGGCAAGGTTTATCTCCAGAAGGCTGAGGATGATGAAGTCAAGCTGCCTCACTTTATTTAATCAAGAACTGTCAGCCCTGCTTGTTTAGAAGCATTGGATGAGGCCTCTTAATTTTAAATGGAGTGGCCGAGCGAAAAATGTGCTCCCTTTTGTGTTTTATCTGCAGCCTAGAAGCCTGGAGCTCAGCCTTGGCCTGAGCACCACCAGCATCCCCAACAAAAATGAGCTCCAGCTCCATTTCTGGGACAGTTAGGTGGAAACCACAAGGGCTCCTGGGAATGCCCAGCCTCTTAAACTGAGGAGGAGATCCCAATAAAATCGATGCAACCAAGGCCGGGCTGGCTGTATGAGAGAGCCAGGCAGTTTCCAGGAAGAGACACTTGTCATGTTGGAATGTAGACATTATCAACAAAACGAATGCTTCCCACTCCAACACATACCTCAATTTGGCAGCATCTTTTCGGGGACAACCCCACTTTGTTTTGTTTACTTTTTTGTTACCTTCCTTTGTGCTTTAACTAAACATCCTTGTCAATGCTACACACTCACCAATCTGCAAAAGCATCATTGAAAGAAAACGAGGCGCCATTTTCTACCTCCAAGTAGTTTCTAGGTATTCCTGAAAGACCACTTCCTCTCCCACGTTGGCTCCTTGTCGAGGTGTTGATGTCGTAGCATTCTGAACGCTGACTTCCAAGCCCTTAACTCTCTAATTTCACTTATTTCTAAAACATAAAGGCCTATTATTATTAACTTTTTATCGGGGAGCTAAAGTTTAGTTTTTGCATGTGAATAGGCCGCTATTCTCCTTCCTGTATTAGAAGCTGCCTTTTAAAGCTCTTGTGTTCTATTAAAATAACAATATCAAATTATGTAAATGTGCTAATTGCTTTATTGAAATTAATACCCTTATTTAGCAAGTTAAATCTTGCAAAATGGCCATTTTTATTAAAAATTATGGAAGTGTGCTGCCTGTTTAAAGGCTAATGTAATTGGGTGAACCCAACAACTGGGAAATGTCAATTAATGGGAGATTGTTAAATAATATTGTTTAAACAATCAATTTTCTCCTGTAGATTGGAAGATGGTCCTGGTAAAGTAATAATGACTGTCTAAGGCCTAAGGGAAGGTTTATGAGTATTTTGTTCTGCCCTGTTATTGAATCTGTTATATTTTCTTTTCAGTTTGTCAAAGCTAGGTTCTGTTTAGTAATAGAAATTTCAATTTAGCAGTTTATAGGAAATTATACTCACAATATTTCTCCTCTGTGAAGGTCATTTCCTGCTTGGCAATGAATGGCCGCATGGCTCTTCTGCCACCATGCTGTGGGCACCTATGTAGAAATATCTGAAGATATTTTATTCCCATCCCCTTTGTTTGGAGACAGTTTGCCTTTAGAAAAGGATTTTGAGATTATAAAGACCTCTCTCTGCTCTTGAAACATTGCATTCTATCAGGAAAATAGGAAGTATTCCTATCATGGGTCTTAATTTCTTAGCTTCTCCACCCTTGGAAATAACTCCATCTGTGAAACAACCTAAAAATCCATTGTCTTCTCAATAGCCTTCAACTGGAACTGGTGGTGGCTCATTCTTACAGTGTCAGTGTTCTCATTGGAGCATACTAGTAGAACCTATTTATGAAAATATCTTGTGGTTTCCAAATAGTTGTAGGAAAGGGAATTTTTGGTCACTTATGCAATTTACAGAATTGAGGTCAACTGAGGATGTTAGGATAGTTCTGACTGAGGCTGTGAAGACAAAGGTAGGAGTAATACTCTCGATCTCTAAGCTCATTTCTTACCGCATATTGTTTGTGAGTCATTGGCTTTGAACACCATAAGACAGCCTCACATTTCAGTTTCTCTGTAAACACCTGTTCTTACTGTCATCCAACAAAGTTAAAGTAATCGTTGTAGGTGGTGGATTATGAATAAATTTCCAGGACTTTTTGTGACAACGAGCGAGATAAAGTGTTTCTTTATCATACAATATGACATGCTTTCCACTCTCCTTCCCACCCCACTCCCCCATCGAGCTGGGACCAAACTATCAGAGTTTAATCTATTTAAATTTTCCTTATTCATGTTAGATATGTTTTCAATTTGTCCATGGACTTCTATGACCAATACTAAAAGTACTGAACTTATCAATCTAATTGATGGTGAACAAAAGCTTATTTTTTTTAATTTGCTGGAAACAGAAATTAATATACTAAGTTCTATCTTAACAGACTGAATTCCCATTTTCCCCTTGAAGAATTTACCAAACTAGCAGTTGCATTTATCCCCTACTAAATATATGCAATATGAACTACAGAGTAATAAGCATATCAATATACTGGGATTCCTAGCAGTTTCAAGAGAAAGCTTCTCACAGGAAAATTGTCTTAGTTATAAGATATCCCATACACCGTTGAAATACAATCTGGTGACCATTTAGTTTCACTCTGATTTCTACATCCTTTCAAGGATTCTTTAGACAGAAATACCCATAGTTCCGATGTCCAAAGGTTACGTGCATGTGGTTAATTGTCTTACTGGAAGGTGCAAGTAATCTCTCACTTCTGATAGCAGAATACCAGATGAAAATCTATGCCAGTTGCCTAAAATGGGTTTTTATCCTTGAGACTTCTTTTTTTTTTTTTTTTTTTTGGCCAGTTCTATTGGGAAGAGTTCATTTTTTAGCTGTATCAATAGAATTTTGCACGAAATGAAAGATGTTTGCCTCTATTAGTTTCATGCGTTCCATGGAGCTGAAATTTGTTGGCACCTGCTGAGTGAGATTTTTCTGGTCTGTGCTCTAACATTTCTTTTTCTAGTGCATGATCGTTTATCCAGATTTTTGAGATCTAAAGCAGGTATTCTTTGATCTTGAACTTACCTTGAACTTCCTAGTGGCTGAACCAACTCAGATTCTCAGCCCTCTAGACCTTCAGAAAGTAATCATATTGGTAGCTTAATTTTTTTCATGACAAAAGCATTTTTTTTAAATTTTAACTATCTTATTATTTGAAGGTAGGTCATTTTGCTTCTGCCTTTCTAGAATGTTTGGTATAACTGAATCTCTTCATGGACTCTGGATGATCCGTAAAGCATCCATATCTGAGATCTTTTTTCAGATTGTTAGGGCTATTTTCTTATCTCCTAAATGGTCTCAAACTACTGCTTTTGAGCTCTTAAATTATTTTATTTTATTTTATTTTACATAAGGTTTCTTTCTCATTGTGTTGCTTTCATGGTGTTACCTTGTCACAGTGCCTAGTGAATAGTAGGTGCTCATAAAATATTTAGTGAATAAACGATTGTCACTTTTCTGTTGTAGTCCCTCTGGTTGCACACATATGGTTATATTTCTTTTTTTTAATTGTCTACTTGTAATTTGTTTAGGTTTTGGAAATCTAATAGCCAAATATATATCACAAATTGATGTACAAGTCAAGATCTAACTCACCTGAGGGATAAAAAGTTATCAGGGGCTTGAACTTTGTGGCATCTGTTTGTACTGCCGAGAGGTCACCTTGAAAATGCTTCTTGATGTGGATCTGGGCTCTGAATCCACAGAATTGTGAAGTAGTTGGATTCCAGATAGATGAGGTGTTTTGTATTTAGCTTTCCTTCAGATGGTCATTACTAGCACCTAGGAGGATGGCCAGAGCCTGATATATAAAAATCACTAGGCCATTATGCTGTTTGTGCTTATTTTAATTAGATTTCTTCTAGATTTTTTTTTTTTAAGCTGTCCAAGGAGAAATGTGTCCCCTGCGAATGTAATGTCTATTATGTAAAACTTAAGTGCATCTGAGGGTTTGGGAAGTGTAAAATTTACACTTCGGGCCCTGTTTGGTCAATGTGATGAGATTTAAGATCAATTAGAGAGGGGAGAAAGTACCAAACGCCGTATTTTTAGGAAGACTTAAGTAGATAATTTTTTTCTTGCTGCCAAATGGTTGACCGTTTGCTTTTTTTGCATTTCAGTTGAGCTTTTAGAGCTTGCCGGTCAGAGCCACTTCTGCCACTTACTGTGTCCCGGCTGGAAGTGTTGGGAGGACAAGAAAATTTCTCATTAGTGACATGTGGTGACGGTTCACTTTATTGTGCATGGACGCTTTTCTGACAGAGATAGATGACATGGTTCGAGTTTCCAAGAAAATGTTATTCCATCATGGAATGGAGAAGTTCCGAGCCAATCTTTCTGGTCTACAAACAGGCTGTAGGTGCGCCGTGTCTGACAGACTGAGAGTGAAACGTGGAGCCTTGAAACCGAAGACGCTTTCCTTGATCATTTTTGGTTATAGGTAACTGAACACACGAACACTACCATGTTTTCACGGTTTGCCACGTAGTGAAATGTGTAGGATACACTGTCCTGAGGGCAGTCTCTTCATTCCTTTCCGTTTTGGGATGCTGGATTCTTATTTTCCCAGCAAAAAGTATTTTTTCTGGAGCAGAGAGGGAAGTCCAAATAATTTTCTCTGTGTTCTTTTCATTAATTAATTAATTAATTAATTTGACTGATCATAAGTAGGCAGAGAGGGAGGCAGGAGGGTGGGGGGAAGCAGAGAGCCCAATGCTGAGCAGAGAGCCTGATGCAGGGCTCGATCCCAGGACCCTGAGATCATGACCTGAGCCAAAGGCAGAGGCTCAACACACTGAACCACCCAGGTGCCCCTCCCTGTATCCTTTAACACCAGCATCTTCTCAGTTTTATTCCTCAAACTGGTGTACAGAAGTCCCAGAAAGGCATATTCCTAAGTGGTTAGGAACATCTCTTGGTTAACACCCGACACATACACACACACAGAGACACACACACACATCCCCGTCCAGCCCTCAGGGACAGGTAAATCTCCGCACTCCCTTGTCAGCAGTGCCCAGTTTCTGTTTGGAGATAAAAGTCAAGAAAGGAAGATTTAGGCAAAGCCTGTCAGTTGATTCTATCCTTCCAGCCATATGGTTATGGGACCTAAGCTGGACCAATCAGAAAGCCTCTTAGGACTCCTAATTCCAACTCTGAGATGGAGAAGCTCAGAGTGGGAGTCGGTAGGGTATAACGGTGTGAGGACAGGAGCTGTTGCTTACCGTTGGAGGCGCTGAGAGAGAAGCCAGCCTGAAAATGAAGGGAGCCCTCAAAAAGGGTAGAGATAAAGAATCTCAAAGAAGTGTAAGCCGAGTTCGAAGCCTTTAAATTAAACCATCCCTGAAGCCTGCCTTATTTCCAGACTTTCTGGTATTATAACCCAATATTTTGCCCTTAAGTTTTCCATTGCTTGCAATCAAAAGATACTAACTGGTAAAACTACACAATCGCCCCTCCCCTTTTTAATCACTGGATGCAACTCTAAAACTGCAAGCCCTACGAATGAAATATAAGATCAAGATGGTTAGTTCTGACAGAATCTCTAGTCAACACTGTGTGGTGAATGGTTAACAGCCTCTGGGGGCGAGAGTGGGGGCTGGTGTGTAGCATTTGGGGATTTGATTTTCAGGGTGTAAACATTCTCACCATGGCCAATGTCAAGCTTTAAATGTGATGCTGAATGTGGAATTTAGAAGAGATACTAACAACTGGCTCTCACAAGCCTATAATAGTAACAGCATACCTCTACCTCTGTTCAGAAGCTGCTGTTTTACATATGAGAAAACTAGGATCCAAAGGAGTCCAGAGGCTTTCCTGAAATGACATGGAGAAGGTAGACCTGAGTCAAAATGTCTGTCCCCTGATTTCTGAAATCTCGTTCCTAGTAATACGCTGATGATCTGGTTGGTTTATGTTTACACATGCAGCTGCGAATGCAAGCACATTTATTCCTTTCAAACAGGCCCCTAGTTGTCTGCTTAAGACCAGAAAACGACACAAATTTACACGAAGTTGATATTTCAGACTTTGCTGTCCGTTTAATAAAGAAGAATCCCATTGCGTCATAATGGAGATCCTTAACACTCAGTTGACATGATCTCAGCAGAACAGGCAGAGAAGAAGCCCTCTTTCCATTTT
Organism: Mustela erminea; assembly: GCF_009829155.1. NCBI lineage: Eukaryota > Metazoa > Chordata > Mammalia > Carnivora > Mustelidae > Mustela > Mustela erminea. The sequence continues at coordinate 107,284,153 of NC_045616.1, read as the reverse complement.
ATATATGAGGAAATTAAGGTTCAGAGAGGTAAAAACTTGTCCAAGATCACACCTCATAGGTAGTAAGGGGCAGAGTGGGAACTTGACCCCAGGTTGGTCTGACTTCAAACATCATTTAGTCTGCCCCACATTTGGTGTATTGTTCTGGAGAGATCATGTTTCCAGGATGTGCTCATGGGCTTTGGGGATTTTCCGTAACTTAGGAGACACGTGAAGGGAACAAATTACGATACTAACCAAAATACAGGTGGAAGCAAGGATTTGAGCAGGGCATGGACAGCATTCATGGCCTCTCTGAGGTTCCGGTCATAGTTCTTCTTAATTTCCTTATCATGCAACCCATCACCTCATCTTTGAGACTTGGCAGAGCTAACTGGTGAGGACTCACACGAGAAGACCCATGGCTTGTCTCTATGGCCTTTCTATGAAATGGAATGACAAATATCCACTCACTTCTAGAAATAAATGGGAGTAATTGGCAGCTAGTTAAAATGTAAAAAGCAAAAGGATTGCTTATTATAGATGTCAATAATTATAGTTAATAATGAGGCTATTTGAGGAAAAGAATGTTCTGTTTGATCATCCCACCCTTCTCTCATCAAACAGATACCGCTCCTGCAATTTCCATGGCTTCTCGGTGCGCTCTGCCTGCATTATTCGCAGTGACTCTGCAGCTTTCAGTAATGTGGTATGAATTATTTAAGTGGGATGATTAGCATAATCTGTACTGCACCCTTAAGAATACGGGGGCAATTAAACACTGAGCTTGACCTACTGCCCTCTTTTGTAGGGAGAAGGATCCACACAGCAGAGGTGATAGCAAAAATCAGTTCTGTTCATTCTCCCTCCCCTCCTCTCCCTGCCCCCCTTGAGCTCCCCCCCCTTGTACACACCCAGTTTTTATCCTGCAAAACTGGTGGAAGACTGATTAACTTTGCTTCCGTCTACATGGCATTTAGACAGTCTGAATGAACATTGAAAATGCTAGTCAGATAGTGTCTCCAAGCATCTAAGCATCTGGGTGTCTAGTGTGGTATAGACAAATTACCCAAGTATATCCACTGTGCCTCCGGCTCTTCTTGGAGTTCGGGGAAGATGACAAATGGCTGTAGGTAAGGAAAAAAATAACAGAAAACAATTAGTGCTATTACAGTCGTACCGTGGAATGTCAGGCGGCTAGATCCGACGTGATTGAAAATTGTGATCCAGTTTGCTATAATATTTATACTAATTCTGACCCACTCATTATGGGTTCGAGTCTCAAAATGTACAGCTAAACAAATTACATGGAGTGCCCAAGGCCATTTCGGTATTTCAGAAAGCCAGAGAGAGGTAGTATACCCTTCTTGGTACAAGCTAACATGTAAAATTTCTCTTGGTTAGAAAATGGATACTGAATGAATGCAGTTCAGTAAACAAAAACTTTAATAAGTAGAAATACTTAGGAGATTTTTTTCAAAGAAGAGTTGGGCTTCATGTGGGAACTTTTGACCGAAAAATGTCCATGAGCTGTCCCTAACCGTTCATCAGTTATCCCCGGGTACCTATGGAAGTGTGATGTGGTGGTGAGTTGTGGACCGCCCTCATGGTGCTTCTATCTGGTGGGGAAAGAGAGAAAATATAAATTGTTATGTAAGTGAGATGCATGTTAGGAAATGAACGTAGAAATAACCACTTCTGCTTCTAACCGAAAGGTGTTTGAACACAGAAGAGCCATCTACCTGTAGTCTGTGATTTTTATAGGAAGTAAGAATGCAACATACTTATAGGTAGCAAAAAATGTTTTTTCAAATCCTCTTAACACACACAGAAAAAAAATCCTCTCTCACTCTTTCTTTGAGTTAAAATGTTTAAGGTGTCAGGAAAAGATGTTATCTACTCAGAAAACATGGCAAGCCATGACAAAACCTTTAGAATTCTTCTTGAGTCTGCTGGATTGGCAGTCAGTCACGTAGAACCTCTGTAGACCCAGGGTGTGGGCCAGAACCCCTGGAGGTGTGATACAGGAGGGACTTAGGAGGGGAAGGAGCCCCGAAATATACCCCGCCAAGTAAGGGCACCCCAGAGGGATCCCCAGGAATGCTATTGAAATCTGAAGGCCTGGAGGCTGAAAGACTTGCCAAAAGGAAGGACGAGGTCCTTAGAGGGGGTGCGGAGTGTCCCCACTAGCCAATTCCAGTGAGGATGCCTGCCTTCCCCAGCCGCAGACAACCAGGGCCCCGGCTGCGGAGAATTGCCAGCCTCCCTGCGGAACGGTAGCGAAAGTGAAGCCGAGTTGATGAGATTTGCCTAAGGCCACAGAATCCATCCCTGTTACACCTGGGATTAAGATTCAAATCTTTCTGCCTTCCAGAAAGACAACTCCTGTCGCTCCCAATCATGTCCTATTTTTAAGTTCATTAGTTAACCTCTGGGTACTTAGCCAGTACGTCAAAGCATTTTAAATGGACAAGTCTAAAGTGATCGTCCTCTCGTTGCCCGCCTCCTCTCTGGAGCCCCTGCAAAGCCTCTGTGCTTCCTACGGAGGCAGTCTGCTCATCAACAAGTTTCCCTGGGAGGTGGGAAGCTTCTCTCCTCTGATCAGAACATGCCTGTCACAGAGCGCCGGCGGCTACTGAACGGGGCCTGCTCGAAAGGGCCGCTGCCCCAGCCTGGGAGTCCAAAAATCTGTCTTTTGGCAGAGGCTTAACTATTTGGCTGCTGCTTCGGAGGGTCCATGCTGGTACCTCCCAGGAAGAGAGAACCCAGCTGGGAAGCTGCCAGTTCCAGGCAATCTTCTCCTTCATTTCAACTCAACAAATATTTAATGTGCTCCTGCTGAGGGGTCCAGTCCTGTGGAGTCTGCAGCCCTCTGGGGGTCTGCAATCATGATGGGGAGTCCAGACACGGAAGCAGGAGGCAGCCAGATGATACACGGAGGCTCCACGTAATTAAGAGCTCGGCAGTCATGGCTGCAGGAATTAAGGGACTGGTTAGGCCTCTGGATGTAGCGTGGCTCTTGCAAAAAAAGACCACCAGCAGCAGTTAGCAGAGACCCAGAGAAAGTGTCCCTACCCTGTTAGGGTTCTCTCTGTCTCTTATAGACACAAGAGAAGTGTAAGACAATATCGGACCTCGGCTAAAGGGAGACTTTCTAAGGAGATTAGGACCCCTCTGATGCAGGAGGTTCTTTCCCAGGTAGTTTTAAGGGGACACTGAGCTGATCCAGAGCCCTCTGGGGCCAGGGGGAAGGCAAGGGAGCCCCAGCAGTCCTGGCTGCTGTTAATAAATCCTTCTACCCGGAACACCTGGCTTCCGTTTGCTTCTTGCCTGCCTGGGTACTTGCACGATTTTGTTGATACTCTGGCATCTGTGAGCATCCCAGGATGCCTGGCTCTCTAGTCCGGGCCTGGGTGGCAGTGGATTCTAAACCCAGAAGGCTGGTTGCTGCGTGTGACTGCTCACGGTCCGGCTAGACAGCGGCATGGTGGGAGCTTCTGGCTCGGTGAAATGCTAGTGGTGCATATAATAAAGTAGGGTTAGGAGCTCTGAGAATACACCATGGTATGTTGGGTTTGAGTTCATGGTGTCAGCCTGACGTCTTCACACTTTTGATATGCTCTTGCTTCCTAGAAGAGACGTCCTGAGCTAGGTGACTGGGTTTTAGAAGACATGTCCCGGGGCGCCTGGGGGGCTCAGTGGGTTAAGCCTATGCCTTCAGCTCGGGTCATGATCTCGGGGTCCTGGGATCGAGCCCCACGTCGGCTCTCTGCTTGGCAGGGAGCCTGCTTCCCCCACTCTCTCTCTGCCTGCCTCTCTGCCTACTTGTGGTCTCTCTCTCTCTCTGTCAAATAAATAAATAAAATATTTAAAAAAAAAAAAAAAGACATGTCCCAACTCTAAATAATCATTAGTGACCTGACTTGCCGCATGTCTTTCCCCCCCTTATAAAATGGTAATTCCCATGACGGCACTGAAAACATGTGCATTCTTTCTCATTGTGTCTTGAATGGACTTGCATGAATTAAGTGCTCAGGAAAATAGCTGTTAAAAGGATTATATTAGTTTGCTAGCTCTGCCATAACAAAATACCGCAGGCTAGGTGGCTTCAACAACAGAAATTCATTTTATCGCAATTCTGGAGGCTTAAAGTCCAAGAGCAAGCTGTTGGCAGGTTTGACGTCTCCTGAGGCCTCTGTCCTTGGCTTGTGGATGGCTGCGTTATCATGGCGTCCTCATGTGGCCCTTTCCTCTGTGTGCCCATCTCTGGGGTGTGTGTCTATGTGTGGGCACGCATGCAGATTAGATTTTCTCTTCTCATAGGGATACCCGTAAGATTGGATTAGGGGCCACCCAAATGGCTTCATTTTAACTTAATCTCCTATTTAAGGGCCCCATTTCCAATTACAGTCACATCCTATGGTACTGGAGGTTAGGACTTCGACAGAGGAATTTGAAGACCCAGTTCAGAAAGCAGGGACGAATGCCATAAACAGGATGAAGTATATCACGGAAAATTGGTTCATGTTCAAGTGGAGGAATTGGAGAATAATGTCCATAAAAACTACGTTAAAATGGGTTAGGGTTATTCCTTGTGATGATCCCACTGTCCCTCATCTGTTCGCTTGAATAGAAAGAGAGCGTGGCTGTGGCGTTACAGCCAGCAGGCCAGGAGTGCTGCTCCGGCTTGGCTAGGTCATAGATGATCTCTGTAACTTGGGACCAGTCATTCTATTTCCGGGCCCCGGTTCTTTGAGGAAGAGCTTGGAATCATTGCGCCGCTCTGTGATGCTGTGGAAAGCAGACCAGAATAGAAAGACTCCTTCTGGCTATTCCACTGGGCTAAGAGCAAAACCTTCAGTGATTCTCTTTCTGAAAGGCTTGTGGAGAGAAAACAGGCACCACAAACTATATCCTCCTTTTTCCTTAGTGGGAATCCAGGTATAAGCAAGTCAGAGTCTTGGAGAAGCAGAGGTCTCTGCCTCAGGATGGGTCCTACGTCACAACTTGAAGCAACTTTAAGCAACTTCCGAAATCGGAGAAAGCCTGCTTGTGTTCCAGATGTCCACCTTGGTGACTGGGCACAGCCCTTTACTGCCTTGCATCTGTTTCTTCCTATGTCGGTGATGCTTGACTTTGGGGGATACAGTGGTTGGGGCAGCAGGAAAAGGCCTTAGTTCTACAGTTAAACGTTTGTCCCTTTTCCAACTCTACCCCAAAGCTCAGAGTTGGTAACTGATCCAACAACATGAAGGACCGCTTTCCACCCCGTTCCACTGACGTTTTCTGTGCATTTCTTTTTCCAGTGCTTAATTGGGAGATTATCTTGACCCATGAAATGACAAACTAGAAACATATGGAATGTTCTCCCTCCCTCCAGTGTCGTCCCCGGGCAAAGTACAGCAAGTAATTTCTTACCACCCTCTCCAACCCATGTCTCCTGGAAACAGTTTCTCCCTTTAGCAAGTCAGAAATTGCTAGGATTCTATTGAGAGTACAGTCCTGGGATGATGAACAGATCCAAGGGCTCCTAAAGCTTTCATTAGTGAGGTGTGCTGGTCTGGAAGCCTGTCGCCTTGCTCACCGTACTCCACAGGAGCTGACTTTGTTTGGGTTTGCGGATGTTCTCCCATTTTCATTTGCCTAAGAAATCACCTCTCGGAATCAACAATGCCTTTCCAAATCCATATCTTTGCCTTTCCAGTCAGTGCCTTCTCTTCATTTAGTCAATGACATAGGACTACAGAAATCGGGATGCAGAAACGTTTGCAAATAATTGTGATTTCAGAAATTCAGGGCCATTTGCATTTCAGTATGAGACAGCAGCTTCTGAAATAGGCCGAAGGGAGCTTGAGGAACCCTGCACACCCCCACCTGAGAGAAGGCCTCCCCTGTCTGCTCTTGGATTGTGCAGTCAATTGACATTTTGTTGACTCTCCTTCCCTTCAATCTCCCTTTCTATATAACTTCAATTCTCCTTCCGCTAGGATTTCCCGTTTCTAGTCCCAGTGGCTTTATACCTCAGCTCAGCCAATCTTTGAGAAACAATGTTGTGCGTCTCTCTTATTTCTTTTCCATTCCATGTCCTACTTGATCCCTATCTTACCTGTGCAAACACAATTGGGATACTGCCATGATAAGAACCACCCTTTAGTCTCCATTACTGGGCCTAGGGATTCACAAAAGGTACCCGATAGAGTTTAAACAGAAGTTGATTCTGTGTCCTTATCCTTAATCTTGGAGGAAAAAAAGCACAGTCCTGATTTTTCTCTGAGTGAGAAAATGCATCCCTAACCTGTTTCTTAATTCCTTCTTGATGATGTCTCCTTCCACCTCCACACTCTGACCCCATCAACCTCCTTCACCTCCTCCACTGACTGGGCACCAGCCACACAGCCTCCTTTCGACCCTGCAGACATACCAGGCTCTTTCCCATCTCAGAACCTTGGCACTTGTTTCTTCTTTCTGGCACACTCCTTCCCAATGACTCTGGTGCGTCCTCCTCCCCAGTCTGAGAAGCTCAACGTGAGCTCCCATGTTACCTCCTTGAAGAAATCTTCCCCGGACCACCCTAGGCACAACCATGTCACCATCTCCACCACGTCCTTCTCTATTTCGTTGGGGTAGTCTACGTTCTCCTTAACTTTCTTACTATCAAAGATAAGAGTCATGTATGTTAGGATTTGCCATCATGGGCTCTTTTTTTTTTTTTCCCCCTCCACCTTCTTTACCTAAACCTGCCACAGATGAGATACTCAACAGATATTTGTTGAATGAATAGATTCAGAAGAGGAGTGTAAGGAGGGACGTAGGAAGGATGGACTGGAGAGGAATATACATGAATGATCTGGAAAAGGGAACCTGAAGAAATTTAGCCCTGAGGTTCGTGGTTCTTCAGAAGTGGCCAGTCATGACCTGTTTCTGAGAGGAGGCCTTGTCATGGCCAGCCTGCTTCCGACAGGCCGGCCGCACAGGAGATGCCGGTGCTCCCTGCCCCCTGCTTGCAGCATCCTCTGTCCTGTCTAGACTCTGTCTCCCCAGATTCAACGTCCTGAGAGCATTATCGTTACTTCTGGCCCAGCGACAGCATTTGCCTTCTCAACCACCTTGTCATTGCTCTCAGTGCCCATCTTCTCATCGTCCCCGAAGGAAAAGAGCCAGATCTCACTGACACTTAGCTGTCTTTTGTCCCTCATTCTCAACAGATCAGAAAGGTGTTGTGTTACTTTACGCCGTCACGTGTTCATTCAGCACCGCAGTTATTCCTAGCCACTGAGCTGAGCCTATAAACAAACAGGACCTCCCCCTTCCCCAGGTCCTTCTGGAACACTGTCTCCTTATTGTGTTTTAAGTGGATGAGAAAACAGTGAAGGAACGCCACTCTCTGGGGCCAGACCCTCTTCACATGGAGCTCACCGTCCCTCAGCGACAATGTCTTCACCATATCTTGCATATCGTCGCCACACTCCTCATCCACAGCACAATCAATTATTCTCCCTCCTCTTCAGAAACGAACTTCATTTGGGATCCAGAGAGTTCTTCTGTTGAGCCTCTCAACCTTCCTTAGTCATCTATTGCTCTCATTTATCCCTATGTTTCTCTAAGAATTCTTTCTCAGCCAAGCCACTTGCTTCACTGTCCCTTTAAACTTCTTTCTTACTCCTGTAATACCTGGCATGGAATTTAGATTTGGATGAAACCTTAAAAATCATTTGGCCTAACAATTTCATAGTATTAAAAAGAAAACGAGTTCCCAGGCTTAAAGGCAGAAAGCTAGTCCTACAAACATGACTCCCTGACTTTGAAGATGCTCTACCCAGCACATTTCCATGTGGGCTCACGAGGTGCGTGTCCACGTGGCTAGTGTGTTAGCAGCGACTATCAGAGCCCAAATAAAATTCCCATCACAAGTGGGGACTGAACAGGGAGGTTTTCTCCAGGGACTTGGGGAAAGATGACGCTTGTAAGAAAGGGGAAAAGAGGAAGCAGGCTAAAGAGAGGCATGCTGGCAGATGTGACCTTTGTTGTCCTGCTCATCCGCATTTGCCGTATGGCTCGCGGAATAGGACACGCATTCTGAGCCACTAAATCTTTAGCAACCCATATTCTTGAGCTCATCTCAACACTGAAGGAAAAACACCAACTGCAAGCATGGTTGCTTTTCCTTTTCAGTACAGGGCCTGGGTGTACCCTTACTGGGGGGACAGCTGAGACCAGAGTTTTAAAGTCCAATAATCGTTGACTAATGGTGCCTCAGTGGTGGTTCCAATATGCCCATTAATGTTTCATGTCTCCTCCCATGAAACCAGATCAAAAAGCTCTAAAGCTGCTGGGCCCCTACCATTTGCAGAAGGAAACCTGGAGACTCAGGGTCTCAGAAAGTGGGACAGCACGAGCCCATCAACTGGCTGGGCAAGACCTCGTTTAATAAAAAGACAAGGAGGAGGCATTGTCCTCAAAACGCACCGTGTTGCACAGACCATGATTCATAAGTGGTGTGTAAGGTAACTATCTGAACTGACAAAAAGGCTAGCAAAAAATAAATAAAAGAAAGCAGGCTTTTCTTTTTCTCCTCTGTGTTTGAAACCTTCCCATTAAGAGAACACAATATGCAATGGCAAACAGGAATCAGCCTCATTAGGGAGAAAGAAAATTGTTTGAAATAAACCTCAAAGAGAAAAAAAAAAGCTGTCATTTTCTTTAAGGACACTATTATGTTCTTATTGACAAGACAAAAGAGTAATAAAGTTAAATTAGAGCAACTATAAGCTTGATAGCTGGGTTGGAGGAAAATAGAACAACCTTTGCTATTCAAAAAAAAAAAAAAAAGAAAGAAAGAAAAAGAAAAGGGAAGAAAGAGTGGATGTTTTAATCAGCCTCTACTTAAGCAATGATGACTGACCTTACCCCTCATTGAGAGCATTCTTGAGTCTGTTCTGGGGCAAAATTCTTAGCTCACTGATACAATCTAGGAATTTTAAGACTAGAGGTGGGCTTGAATCATCATGATGTTGGAATATCTTGTGATGGGAAGAAGTGATGTCCAAAGCAGTTTGGTGACTTGCCCATGCTCACCCAGCTTTTGAATTTCAAGGTCACGTTCTAGAAATCAGCAGAAACTGAAACTTACTGTCTCCAGACCTAGAATGAGTTAATCAGTTGTAGTGGGAATGGATCATGCTGAAAAGAAATTCATGGAGATTATTTTGAAATCAATCCAGAAGTGTAGCTGGGGATTCCGAGTATACCTGTGAAGTCCTTGAGAACTGAGGGTCCCAAGTTTCTCTTCCTTATCCAAACGAGTTACCGGGCAGTGGAAGAAGTGGTGTCAGGAGAGCCCCATCTCTCCTTCCTGCTATACCTTAGCAATACTCAACACCTCCCACCTCTCCTGGTTGGATCAGAAGCAATGCCTCCCTGGCCCCTTTTCTGAAAAGAATGAAGCAAGACGAACCTGCTAGCCATGAACAAGCTCTGAGACACTCCAGCTGGGCAATGAGAGAGACCAGACACCTTGGAAGTGACAAGCTCTCCCTTGTAATATATAGTAGGAGTTCAGAACAAGAAAATGCAATAATTTCTTAAGTACTTTGGGCCATTTTCCTCTTCTGCTTCCCTTCCCGAGAAGTCTGGACACCTTTTTATTTGGAAAGGTGCATTGTGACATTTTCTATCATTCCCTCCACCTATTAATAGCTCTGGCTGCCCCAGGTGCTCATTTTCAAGACGCCCTCAGAGAAGGGGGACTTCTGGCAGCCGCGCTGCAGCTGACAGCTTTGGGGAAATGGCAGGTTTTAATTGATGTATTGTGAGCACCGTGCTTTCTCTATCTCTCTCTTTAGAAAAATGTGATGGGTTTAGTATCCTCCTAGGACCTATAGATTTTAATATGTCAATTATTCCCCTGTTACTGGAACTAGGATGTTTGCGGCTGACTGATGGTCTTCCAGGTAGCTTTTTGTCTCCGTGTGACACCATGAGCCGGTGTCAACATCACCTGTCTCTCTTTGAATAACCTCTCTAGACAGGAAACAGCCAGCAAGCCCTGGAAAGATCCTCATCAGGACAGCAAGTCCCACAAATACTTCTCAAATGAGCTGCCTGCCATTGGTTAATAATTACAGTGAAATGAGGTTGGAAAGCAAGGCTAGAAAGCAGGAATGTGAAATACCCCAATTTTCCATTTTAAAACAGTCCTGGTTGCAGGTCTCTGGCTCCCACTGAGGGAGACAACTGTTCCCAGGCCAGCAGTTCCATGGGGATTGGCTGCAGAAGTCATCCCATATGATCCTGGCTTGTGGCCAGCTCTGTGAAGGCGTCAGACTATTTCCCCAGTCTCAGAGGGGGCTGGCTCCGCCATCATTCTGCCCAGTGAGGCCACTCCCTCTGTGTCCACTTCTCTGCAGAGTTCCATCCTAATCCCGAAATTCTTCTTCCAATATGAAGTGTGTGTGTGTGTGTGTGTGTGTGTGTGTGTGTGTGTTGGGGGTGGGGTGCGTCGCGGTTGCTTGCTTACTCAGTTTCCGTAGGCATTCTAATAGACCTTAAAAAGAAACCTGCTCCATTGAGGTATAACTCACACACCATAGAATTCACCTGTGAAAAATCTACAGTTCTGACTTTTTATCAAATACATGGAGTTCTATGTCCGTCCATTGACATCTTTCACATTCACAACATTTCCATCATCCAGAAATGCCCTATTGCCCATTTGCTCCTAATCTCTGCCCTACTCCCAACACTAAGCCACCACTGATCGATCTTTTTATCTCTGGTAACATGCCTTTTCTGGGCATTTCTTACTAGTGGAATTAGACAATACATACTATGATGTTCTTAAAATCCATCCGTTTTGTATATGTATCAGTAATTTGTTCCTTTTTATTGCTGAAGAACATTCCATTGATGTGGACACACCACATTTACTTTATCCACCAAGTGATGGATGTCTGGATTTTTTCCAGTTTGGGGCTATCACGATCTTAGGAACATTCACATAACTTTCTTGGCATGGACCTGTGTTTCTAAGTTCTTAACTACCGCCTACTAGGTGCTAACGTGCCCTGCAAAATTATACTAATCCCTTTCAACGCATTATTTTGAGACTTTACAACTGGTGAGACTGGAATTTTAATTGGGAAAACAAGGTTTATGAAGAAACAACTCATTTAAACAAATGTATCTGGGGCCCAAATTCAAGCCCAGGGTCTTTGCCCTATGCCAGGTAGTCTCTCTGACAGAGAAGCAGGTGTCTGGGCTTCATTGCCATCCCCCACAGCCAGCTCCATCGCCCTCCCCCTTCTAGCCAAAACAAAAGTCCCCAGTGTGGCCACTTTAAATGGATTTGAGGTATGCTGATCTGCCCTAGGATTATTTCATGTAGAAATATTCTCTTCTAAATTACAGCAGCCCCAGAGGTCACTTCCGACCCAATTTTCACCTTAATACCTAGGTCAGTGCAAATGTATTAATTATCTGCCTTATGCTTAGCACCAGGGTAGGCACCGTAAGGATGCAAACAACCATGGTCCCCTGAGGGCAGTGCAATGGAAAGACAAGATTCATACGCATGCGCGTGCCCACGTCTGAATTACATAGCACCGGCGACACATGTCCTGAGAGCTTTGATTATTTAAAAATTTGTGCTAATACCCAGGCCACTTAGAATTCACATGGCACCTGCCTCTTTCCTTTTCGAGTTATGTGGACACTGTGGAGCTAAATTACGAATATAGAGAGCTGGACTCTACACAATGTAGGAGCTACAGAGAAGATAATCTGTGGAAACATAAAAATGTTAACGTCGTTTAAGGCAGTTTATTTTTCATGTTTCTCAGGTAGGAACTGGGTAATCTCGTTTTCTCAGAAATACATACATACGTCTCCTAAATCTTGATGAAGACCTACAGTGTTCCAGGTACAGAGTGCAAAACACGCAGCCTCAATGGGGAGCAAAAGAGAGTTCCCTGACCTCCTAGAGCTTGCACACTTGGGGATAAGATGAATGCTCTCTGCTCAAAGTTTCTGTTCCCTGAAATCCACATGTTGAAGCCCTAATCCCCAATGTGACAGTATTTGGAGGTGAGGTCTTTGGGAAGTCATTAGGTTTGGATGAGGATGAGTATGGAGATCCCACAATGGGATTAGGGGCCTGAGACCAGAACTCCATGCTCTCCCCACCACATGAGGACACAATGGTGTCCATCTGTGTTCATCTACCAAGGCCCATAGGTGTTCATAGGTGTCCATAGGTGTTCATCTACCAAGTGGGAAAAGGGTCTTCCTTAGAACACGACTATGCTGGCACCCTGACCTCAGACTTCCAGCCTCCAGAACAGTGAGAAATGAATGTCGGTTACTGAAGCCCCCCAGTGTATGGTATCATGGCAGCCAAAGCTGACCAAGACAATGGATAACAAACAAATACAGAAATCATCGAGGTTGTGGAAAGAGCTACAAAAAAAAAGGATGTCTGGAGGAGTTTGATACATCGGTCAGGGGCAGGAGGCAGTGGTCTCAGGCCCAGATCCACATCAAACCAAAACCTTACCAAGGAAAACAAAAAGTCCGAACACAAGATCTCAAGCCACTGTGTACAGGAGGCATTAGCAGGGGGCATGTGATATATCCCAGTGACTCCGAATATGAGGCTGGCAGGAAAGATGGAAAGAAAGATACATTCAAAAACGTAAAACCCTTCCTTCTGTATCTTTTTAAAATATTCTGCAAATCTTCTATAAAGATTGGCAATTTCTCTAACAAGCGTGGGTAACCTAATATATCAATTCTCCATTTTTCCTGCCCAACTTGGTGATAACATATCTTCTATTAACCTATGCTGAAAGAGCCATTTCTATTCTAAGAATCTATTTATGTGCTCCTATGACTCTCTTAAAGATAGGCCCCTGGGCTGTAATACCTCAAGCTTATACCCAGCTGAAATGTGAATCCTTTTGCCAAATTTTAGTAACATCATTTCATCATGGGAGCCTGGGGATGACTTCCCTGTGGGGTAAGAAAAATACCCTTCCTTTCATCTGAGGGGACTAAAGCTGAAAGTACTTTTTGGTTACTTGCCGTCGATTTGGCCTTCGATATCAACAGTATCCTATGCCTTTTATTTTCAATTATTTCATGAGTTAGCAAAACAACAGGTAACCCCAGTTCTGAAATTTCTTTTAATGAGTGTATGTTCCTGTCCTTGTCTCTGCTTTTTATAATCTTCAGTGAGACTGCTTTTATTTCAGCTCCTTTCTATATATTTTCAGTCCTTTCCACAATTCCTTATGAAGCTTTTCTAATTCTCAGTACTTTCCAGTTGTCAGAAGCCTTTAGTTACAGGATCATTTTTACTTAAAGATTCTAGGATAAAAGTCTAGTTTTACCTTTCATAATCTTCACATCTTATCAAACTGGCTTTTTGAAAAATTGCTACCCTGTAGCATTTCCTACTGAAAAATTAGTTGTTCATTTTCCTTCCAATTGACTGTCATCATTAACAAAAATAATTCCCATTGGTCTCCTGTTTTTCTTTAATTCTCTTCTCTCATAAAAAGGGTATATAAAATTCTCCCTACCCCACACTGAGGTTAAATTATTTTATGATACATGTTGAAAAGCTTTTATAATTCCACTAAGTTTTACTGACCTACATTGAAGGTGTTGATGTGTAAAGAAATTTCTCCATCTGTAAGGGCTTCTGGATTTTCATTTAAAAAAGACCAATTCACATGTTTGTCTATGTATCTTCATTTTTTAAAAGGAACCAAGCAATGATATTGATTTCATTCCATCTCTATTAGAATAATTGAGTATCACTTTTACTGGAACAGTAGAGAAACTGAGACAAAAGTGAAAACAAGTTATTTAGGACAAACACCACAGAAGGCATTACACTAAGAACCAATGGAAATAAAGTGATAAATAAGACTTGAATCTTGCTCTAAAAGACTTACACTTGAGGAGGTTAGGGAAAAAGATGTTCATAATAATAAGAAGAAGAAGATGAACTTAAGGAAGTAAAAGTTCAAGGGAAAGAGGGTGCTTCTGTGGGCTGAGTGGTTCCAGGAATCCTGTGCTGAGTCTTGTGACCAACATCTCCCAGGTCAGCTTGAGAAGAGGAGAAGCACAGTTAAATCAGCCAATGATGGTACATTCACATTTGATATCTGTGTTTTTGAATCAGTGTCTGTTTTGTTTTGTTTTTTTACTCCAAATCTCTGCACTATGTATATTAATCAATAAGGAGACCCCCCCTTTTTTTTGAGGGAAGAAATTTGGGAAGGAACTTGGAATCTGGAACTGGCTTGATCCCTACTACATTGCCATTCAGATGAAGTCAATGTTATAATAATCTCTCCTTTGCTTTGATCGGGTGTATTAGACTTTGTCAAAAATAATGGAGATTATTTTTTAAGCTGAAAAGGCATACAGAGGCTAATTGCAGTGTTGGTTCATTATTCAGGAGGAAAGTTATTAGCCTACCTGGAGAATTCTAACAAAGGAAAAAGAGAGCCAAGCGACAAGTAGAATTAAATGGTAAACTGGGTATCAAGCCCCTAGCAGAAGAAGTGGCCAGAACAGATGCTCAGTGAATACAATTTTCCGATCTTCTTCCCCCACTCCCACCCCATGACGATTTAGTCCTATGCTCTTGGGTGCTTCAGTTGGTGTTGAGATACACATGTGAGTTAGAATGTTGTGGGCTCCTGGGCCACCCACACTCAGGGTACTCAATTCTCAGAGCTGCCATGTTTCTCCTTGAACTTGATGTGCTAAAGAATTTGGGATGAGAATGTTGGCTTTGTGATCCTGCAGTGGTCCTTTTCTTTTGACCTGGCCTTTTTCCAAAGTTTTGAGCCTGAATATAAAGGGGAGGAGTCCAAGTGTGGTACGTGGCTGCTAGGATGATTGATAAGCCATAGAGGCAGTTTTTCTGAAATGGCCAATTGAAACCTTGAAAATAGACTATAACATAGTAAATCACCTACACTTTGATTCTCTCTCTCTAGACCTTTGGGAGCTTCTTAAAATATTAAACTCATTAAACAGCCTGGGGGCTTTTTTTTTTTTTAAAGTAAAAATGGTGTGGGTGGCTGATTAAATATTATGGGAGATTCTGACTCCCTCCCCCTGCCCCAAAATATGTCTGCACTGGTACTTTGTTTTCAGGAGGGAGATACAATTCCTCCTTTCATGATACAGCTCCTTAGAATGTTAGAACTTGAGATATAATATTTTCTGATACAATTATATCCTACTTCACTAGCGTATCGGGAAATGCGCCTTCAGAAGGTCTCGGAGAAAATTTATAGGCTAGGACAATAGCACGTATCATCAGGAAAACTTGACTTGAATATGATATGAGGAAAGGCTTCCCTAAAGAAGTGAACTGATTTCTAGAAGGTTATCAGAGGAAGGGGTTGGGGGGGAGGGAGGGAGAGAAGTTGTATTTGTGAACTGGGAAGGAAAATCACGTGTTTCAGGACCCAGAAGGAGGACAGGGTTGCTGGGGCAGAAGGAGGGAGCAGGAGAGAGGAGTGAACACTGAGAAGCGGACAGGGAAGAGATCCTAGGAGGGTTCCTGGATCAGGAACCCTGAAAGGGGTATAAACTCTATCCTCAGAAAAATGGAAGCCAGTGAAGGATTTTTAAGAAGGGGATATAAGGATCAGATTTGTTTTTAAAAGATCATTTTGCCTGCCATGCAGACGAAGGATTAGAGAAACAAGAGTGATACTGAGAGAATCAACAGGAATTTGTTGAATTGGGCAAAATGCCATGATGGTAGAAAACAACATGATGGTTTGTCTTTGCCCCTCGGAAGCTTACACTCTGGTAAGGGAGCAGACATTCGTACCCAGGACTGTTACAGTGCCGTATGTGATGTGTCATGGAATTCTGCAAAATCAAGTGAGAAGAGGAAGAGGTCACTGTTAGCAGAAACAGGGAAATATCTTCTTACATGTTGAGCAGGATCCAAAGTCTCCAGTGACCCGAGATTTGTTTTACTTTGGTTTATGCCCGCTAGTTGTTATTTTTTAGTTACAACTGCTTTCAGGATGAGAAAATATTTTAAAAATAGCATTTCTACCTTTTCTGGTTTTGTTTCTTTAAAGCCACAAATGCACAAACATGTTATATTCAGGTTCACATTCTCTTTGTCAGGCAAGATAGAAATCGTTGTTCGTTTGTTTGTTTTTTATTAATCTCTTTTTAGGAAAGAATAAGTGAAATCTTCATTTCTTACTCCAGGTCATCTATCAGTATAATCGGGAAGGGCTTAGAGATAAAGCTTCTCTTTTTGGAGAACATACTGCTGCTGAGTCAACAGCTGGGATGTAGAGGCGCACACTAATGTCTGTGCAAATGAACAAAGACGGGATGACTTTATCCTGAGAAATCTAGAATGGATTGCAATTAGAAAGACATATGCATGGTTCTCCTACAGCTCTTGGGGCCCCTTCTTGAAGCACCATTCTGAAACACAAATATATGCCTTTATGACTGTCCACACCTACATATGGCTCAGTTTTAATAGGATGACCCTTCAACTGCTCTGATTGACTGTGATGGAAAATTTATCGAGTGCCACTGGCGAATCTCTTTTGAAAAGAAACAGGCTGGGTTATATTGACATCATGAGAAAGAAAATGCTTGATGGCCATGTAGAGAAGTATTAGGCGAGCTCTAGCCCATGATTTCACATTGGTTCGACTCTCAGCTCCATCTTTTTGTGGGCTTGGGGAAGTCATTGAAGCTCGCTGAGTGTCTTTGGAAAAATAAGATAGTTACTCTGACTGATTACCCAGGTATATTGCAAACTTAGTTCCACATGTAGATTTCCATCCCGGAGAACTGTGAACTGATTTTTCAGAAGGTTCTTTAGCCTCAGGATACTGACAAGTATTTAGTTATATGGGTCTACACACAAGCCAGTGTCTCTATACTGATGTCAGAAAACAAACAAACCAAAAAAACCCTCCTTTAGAGATCTATTTGAAAAACATATTTTGGGCCAAGTGAATGAGTGGCTGGCTATTTGACTATAAACTTCCAATGTCCTGATTGCTTCTAAGATTGAAGAAATGGCATATCTGGCCTAAGAAATTGTCTCCCATAAGCTTGAATTCTTAGAACACAGCTAGAAAATTTTGTTCCATTTGAGATGATGCAGCTTAAGGATGCTGACAAATATGAAGCGAAGAAAGGTGATAAAGATCAAGAAAAATCTGACCATTGCTAGATGAGGAAAAGTTGTTTAAAACTAGCTTGGTTTGGTCTTTACAAGACTCAAGGACACATTACGGCTGTCTCAAATATTGTGAAGAACTATCAGCAGAAGAGAAATGAGACTTTCCTGGCTCTGCCTTTCCTGATAGACCTGGGGTAAACCGATAGAAATTGCAGGGAGCGTCATTTGTGCTTGGCGTTAGAGATGAAACTTCAGGCAAGACTATCTAACCAAGAATAGAATGGAATCTAGTCCTCCTTGTGTGTGGAGTCATCAGGAAGAGACTGACTTGTAATGACAGTGAAAGCAATGGGGGAGGCATTTTTGCATATGTGACCTCAATACTCAAAACAATCCTTTGAGGTTGACTCGTTCCCGTAGCACAGATAGAGAAAGCAAGGTACCGTATGGTTAAGCCACTTGCCTAAATCCAAAGAGTAGCTGACAAAGCTGGGATTTGAACCTACTCGGTCCAGTTACAGACTCTGCAGTCTTAACTGTGCTGCTGTATTGTTCTAGGCATCCCATAGAGAGGCTGTGGATGAATTTCTGCCCTGAGTTTCCAGGATGGTCTTTGAAGATACCACCAATGGCAGTGCGTTTTGTGGTGCCTCACCTAGGCAGATGAGTGGTGGTGCAAAACACATGCACAGCTCCTACCCACATGCCTAGTTGGTCATTCTGCGGCAGCTGTGCCAGGCATCCTGTTGCCTTCCCTACATGATCTAGCATTGAGGTTCATTGTTTCTTGGGAGAATTTTTTTTTTTTTTGTCTGAGATCCTAATGTCATCTGTGTACTCCATTTCAGTAGCCATGCCATGACATCTTTAAAAATAAAATCACAAAAAAAATGTCCAAAAACATTGCAAGAAAAAAGCTCTGCTTTCTGAGTAGAAGGGCTACAATTAGTTCTTTCTTCCAAACATAATGGATAGCTGTTCATTCTCTTCTCCATCAGAAATAGCACCTTGTGTGCATGTTGGACAGAGATCTTGACTTCATCAGCCCTTTGCCCATTAGGAAACACAATGAGAAATGGAGAGTCCTTTCCAGCACAGGGAAAGAAAATCCCTTTCGAACCTGATAAGATCTATCTAAAGGTGACTGACCAACCAGGAGCACTGACCCCATTTCATATACAGGTGCTTTAAAATAACTTGACAACAGGTAGTTAAAATGTAAGTATGCCGTGCTGTCAATCACACTCCGTCCTTCTGGATTTGAACGCTTGTTTTACTTGAGGGAAGATGATATTTGAACATTTTGTGGCATCCATCAACAAGAATGTGCACATGGTTTCAAATAAGGGTTTTCAGCCTTCTGAAACCAATTACTTCT
This sequence comes from Mustela erminea, assembly GCF_009829155.1. NCBI lineage: Eukaryota > Metazoa > Chordata > Mammalia > Carnivora > Mustelidae > Mustela > Mustela erminea. The sequence goes on along the minus strand of NC_045616.1, from coordinate 107,265,602 downwards.
GCCTAAGTGGAAATGCCAAAGCAGCGATGTGTCAGCAACTAAGAGAATAATTTAGAAGAATAATAATAAATACAGGCAATGATGCTGTGAAACAACAGAAATCGTACACACGTACAACACATGCACATATGCACAAACCTTTTAAAGAGGTATTTCAAAAAGTCTGTGTCAAACAATGTTAAGCCAGAGCGATGCAGAAATGTCAGACACATTACATGGGCAGGACGTGCGGTTGGCATTTGGCTACCAGCGGGGGAGGCGTCCTCCCGCCACTAATTCCTCAGGAACCTCATGCTGAGTGTGTCTACAGGGAAGGGAGAAAAAAAAGGGAGGAGGGGAGAGCAGCTATTGCCTATTATGTTCTTCCTTCGCAGCTGGAGAAGGCCTCAGCTGCGTCGGGCTGGGACTGCTGGTGATTTTCTGTAGTTAGAGGGGAACACAAAAGGAAGAGCTTCCCTTGCCCAGCCTGTGCCAATGGTGAGCCAGCCGCTCCTGGTCATCAATGCGGCCGGCACAACTGAAAGCTGGCCAGGCCGCCTCTCATGGAGACTTGCCAGCGCCTCACCTCAGCAAGTGAGTTTTGTGCATGGGAAGGTTGTGACGGAGTCTCTGGGGAAGGATGACTAAGGTGCATGCAGTGGGGTCTTGACCAGGACCTTTCCTAATCAACAGTACTGGTGGAGCATTTACTTGGACCTTCCAATGAGTGTCTAGGAAGAAGTGGGGGACTTGGCAATGACCCTGGTTTTGCTCGCGGCGCGTAGAGGCTGTGAGTCCTTGTCACTGAGTGTAATTAATACTTCCCAGCAGGCTGTCGATCGGAAATATTTTTCTGCCGCCCTCATGATGGCTGCCAGGTATTTCACTAGAAAAATACTCTGTGAAATAGTTATAAAATGGGATTTATTAACTGTAAACATCTGTTAAGTCAAGCGTCTTGTGTCTGTTGCCGAAATACTCTTTCAAGTTACTCTCTATACATCTGTCACATTTTTTCACCCTTCAGAGACCTATTTGTGATAGTTCCCTGCACACTGATCGGTTTTACCCTTGATTGTGGCTGTGTTAAGACATTTTTAAAAATAGGCAAAAGGAAGGGTGGCGAAATGATTCATTCTGTTAATTGAACTTCAAAACGTGGCTTATTCCTGTGACCTGTATCTGATATTTAGTATGCTGAACAGATTTTTAAGAAACTCCTGGTGTCTTTGCTGCAGGTGGCCGGGTTTGTTGACAAATCTTCAGGTGCTCCGTTTGCCTGCAAAGGGCATGCTGCTGTCATGTCAATTTAAATGGAGTCTTAAAAATCCCTTGCATTTTAGGGTGATGTATGTTTTACAAAGTGCATTTACTTCTCTTATCCTAAGTATTTGAATTGATCTCATTTTACCACATCCATCCTGTGTGTTAGGTATTAAAAACTGCCATGATGTCCATTTTTAAAACGAGGAAACCAATGGCAAAGTACTCGTGCAAGGTCATCAACTAGTAAGTGAACATGTTGGCATTTCAACCCACTCTACATCTCAAGCTTTTGTTTCCTTATATGTATGACCTACAGGTGGTATCGACACAACCACACGAGAATAGGTTCTTACTTGCGTATTGTTTTTTTATATATGTGTATACATTTGCCATTCCCCCCCCCCTTCCTTTTCATCCTTCAGACCATGGCAGGAATAGTTGTGAAGTAGAATAAGTCCAAAACGAGCATAGCTCGCCTTTTTACAAAACGTGTACATATCCTTGGTCTCCTAGATTTAGGGGTCTCAAGATGACACAAGTATCCTCTCATTTAAGAAAAAAAAAATCAATGAAACTGAAAAAGGGTTAGTATTACCTCTTGTGAGTCAAGGCAAAACAAAGGGATGACTCTGTAATGGTGTAGTTCCACTCCATTTATTTGAGTAGTAGAGATGGGGGAGGCAGGGAAAAGAGCCCAACGTCCTTTAAATTATCGCACATCAATTACCTCAGCCTTTGAGAACAACGACATGTGTCCCCAGAAGCTAAGGAGGGCAGATGCCCTCATGAAGAGCCTGTGACATCTGTTTCTTTAGACAACAGATAACCTTAGTGCTCCCTCAGGAATCAACCAAAGACCTTGAGAACCAAAAACATCTCAACAAGAGCCGAAGAGCAAACTTCAAAGGCTACTTAGATAAGCCTTAAATGATTCAGGAGAATACAATCCTCTCTTCTCAGTCTTATCCCTCTTTTTCCCCCCAACCAAGGCCCTCCCTGCCAATATCCACATCCAGTGTCCAACCGTGTGTGTCCATTGCTCTTGATGAGAACATAGGCATGACAGACTCCCAGGAAAGCATACGAAGCACCTCTCTCCAGGTTCACCTAGTATGCTTGGCACTACTTTCTTCTGTATCAGAAAGACAGCAAGGGATTTTCTGTTATCCTTTCCAAGACAGTTTTCATATTCTCCAGGCTTCTTTTAAAATCACTTAGCAACGTTCTGGTTACTTTCTAGAGAAGATGAATGCCCTCCCACCTCAGCCGTGGTCTATATTCGCACTCTTATCAAAACACATGGGCAGGAGTGATGCACGATATCACTAGAGTTTGCATTGTGGGGGTTCTGTTGTAGTCATTATTTTTTGAAGTTATTTGGAAAATCTCTTGAGAAATAGGTGGAGGGTGGATTCATAAAACCTTGAAATGTCAGAGCTGGAAGGCAGTGTAAATCACGTGTGGTCCAATTGTCTCATTATAATGATGAGAAATTGAGTCCCAGGGAGGTTGAGAATTGTCCCAGTTTATCATTGGAATGACATGTTACATATTTCCCATTTGTCCTTCATGTTGCCCTGAACCCTTTAACACCTTGCTCTCTGTCCTGAAAAATGACTATGTGGGCTGCATCGACGGGTGCCCTTGTCCTCTAGCTGCCCACTGGCTTACTCAATGGCAGGAGATCAGAGGGCAGAGGAAGAGGAAGCAGGGCACGGATTACCAGCTTCCTCTTTGTCCTGGTGCCCGATGCTGGCTATTTGCCTGTCTTAGGGACACATGCCTTCTCAGGTTGCCTTCTGCAGACAGTTCTGTCTTTCTGGATTCCTCCAGTCATTCCGTCTCCTTGCCTCTGCAGGACTACCAATGGCAACTTCTCTATCTTGCTAGCCCTGGAGCATTGTGTCATCCCTTCTGGTTTCCCAAATCCTGACCACAACTTTTTAAAAGGAGCCTGTAATAAACTCTCCTCACATTACCCAGTTAGGTGCCATCTGCTTCCATGCTGTGACCTTGACTGGTCCAGCAACATCTCCAGCTAAATCTACAGCCCTGCTGGTTCTCCATCTCCATAGCCCTACTCTAAGTCTGTCTACCATAAGGTTTTTGTTTTGTTTTGTTTTGTTTTTTTTGTTATGGATAGCTTAATACTTTGTATAAGTACATCTTTTATAAATATGTAATGCTTTTCGTAGTAGCAATAGGATGTAATACTTAAAAATACAGGTTCAAATCCTGATTCTGCCCCTTACTGTTGCTTAACCTCTTCGTGTCTCAGTATCCTCTTTCCTAACTGAAAGGTTATGGTGAAGATAAAGACACTAGTGCACTCAGAGAACTTAGCACATGTAAGCTGGTTTAGTAGTAAACGTTCATGCACACCCCACATATGGCAAGTGTTCCATAAATGTTTGCTTTTTTTTTTTAAAGATTTTTAAAAATTTATAAGAGAGCACAAGCAAGGGGAGCAGCAGAGGGAGGGGGAGAAGCAGCAGGGAGCCTGATGCAGGGCTTGATCCCAAGGTACTGGGATCATGATCTGAGCCGACGGCACATGCTTAACCGATTGAACTACGTAGATGCCCCTAAATGTTTGCTTTTTATTAGCATTTATGAGCCATTAGGACTCCCATCCTATCTGTAGAAACATTCATTAGGGCTTTGGTTCAGTAAATGGAAAAAATTGCAAATTTTTCTGATCCTTGCATGGTGTCATAAAATTTCCCGAGGATAGAGTCATCAGTACCCAAGACCTGAAGAGTGATGAGGAAGTGGGGGGTGCAGATCTGTGGAGGTGTGAGTCACAGGGATGCGAGGACAGATAGAACAGGAATGCAGACAGCACTGTGATGGGCAAGACTGGATGTGCACGGAAGCTTTTGTTCTGCCTGGGAGGGACTTGAATTGGCAGCATAGGAGTCTAGTTCCTGACTGGCTGACCTGGGAGGAGACCGTGGAATGTGTTGCTTGAGATTGCAGCCATGAGCCTGGATGTTCCTGCACCGATAGTAAGATAGGAGCTAGTTTTCAAAAGGACTATTGAACCCCCACCTAGAGACTGGATGTCTTTAGTTTTAGAGTGTCAAATAAAGCATGGTGTTCCTATTAAAACACAACAACAACAAAAACAAAAACAAAAAAACCTGTTTCTCATATACTTATTCTTCATTTTGAATTACTGGTGAATATTCAGAGGTGTGAAATCAGTAATACTCGAACTTTTTTGTCCTGGGGACTAGCTAGGGATGTTTCGACAGCAGAGTTCGACCATCCTACACTACTGATTCCAGTAGAAAATGTCACACAGCTCTTTGTCGATTAAAACACCATGTGGTACATTTTACCCTCAGTGACTTTACTCTTTGTCTCTCCAAGAGTGTGGTAAATTATGACTTCTTTTACCTAGATCTAGTGCTTTTCTTCTATCTTTACCTACAGCCCTGTGACATGCCTCTGAAAGAAAAAGAAATTAAGTTATCCCATCTCCTGTTACTCAGGACAGTGACAACTCTGTCATCACTTGATGTCGGACAAGGAAAGAATTTAATACACTGTTGGAGGCCATGGGAACGTAGAAGGATGTCCATGGTGCTGGATAGCCTTTGCGAGTTAGACTTGGTGTGAATATCCGACTGCCGGCAGCCCAGGCTTCTCCCACTTGCTTCCTTTCTCCCTGTTTTCTCTTTTACTTGTCTTGTCATGTTGTTATCTGGCCCAGAAGGTAATTGCTCCTGGAGTCAACAACCTATTTGAGTTTCAGTAGCCGTGACTGGGGGTCACATGTAACTAAATGAGTGTCCCGCCCAGCTAGCTTCTTGTCGCTCTCTCCACACGGCAATGCCTGCCCCTCTACCCCAAAGTTACCGTCGAATACCTCTGTAACACAAATGTCCAGAACTATCTATGACTAAGATAGTGAGTGACTGCGTCTTTCCTTCTACGTTCCATTTTACCTCTGTTAAGTCATTTTGAAAATGTACCCTCTCCGTGAGGCCTATCCTGAACACGCTGTCGAAAAGCAAAAGTCAGGCGCCTGGGTGGCTCAGTGGGTTAAGCCGCTGCCTTCGGCTCAGGTCATGATCTCAGGGTCCTGGGATCGAGTCCCGCATCAGGCTCTCTGCTCAGCAGGGAGCCTGCTTCCTCCTCTCTTTCTGACTGCCTCTCTGCCTACTTGTGATCTCTCTCTGTCAAATAAATAAATAAAATCTTTAAAAAAAAAAAAAGAAAAGAAAAGCAAAAGCCACCCTTTCTCCCACTCCCCTCCCTCACTCTGAAACCCCATCACCCTGATGATTTTTGTTTTACTTTGTTATGTTTTTCATGACACTTAGGAGTTTCTAACCTGCTATGTAATGCTTTATTTTGATATTCTTTCTTTGTCCCACTAACACACAAGTTCCACCGGGGAAGGAAATCTGATCTGCTCGTTCCTTGATAGAGCCCCTGGACCCCGAGTGATGCCTGATACAAGGCAGGCTGTCTGCCCGTATTTTGCACAATGAATAGAAAAGTGTCATAAAGAACTTTAGTGGCCTACATTTCTGCAAATTTCTTAACTTCGCATAAAGGCCCAGTGCTGTGTTTCTCCACCTTGAGGAATATAGCCTGCTATTAGGAAAACTCACTGAAAGTGTATTCTATGGAAATTACCATACCTGTGCAAAAGAAAAGTTTGTCTTTGCAAGTGATAAAAATCTAACTTTAGCTTTAGATTATTAACAAATTGAAAACTCAAGATTAAAATCACCACGTGGCGCACAACTCCACCAGTTCCTCAGCAGACAGCTGAGGACCTATGGCCCTAATGCAAAGAATCAGCATCCATCCCAGGGGCCCTCTAGGGAAACTGAACTTTCCCACTTAGGTTCTGGGGCTTCCCAACAGCTCTTCCAAACTTGGGGACTGGCTATTCCCCCTCCCACCATAGAGGCATCCTACAAATATCTTAGAGTCATTGAGCCAGGAACAGAAGCCCAAAGAGAGTGCCAGAACGGCCATGTCCCGCAATATCACTGACGGGAAAAGTTTGATCAACTTTGAACCCTCAGTATGCTCGCACTACTGGACTAGGAGTGTCACAGGAACCTGCTCCTCTGCTGGAAGGAATTAGGCAGATGCCCAAGGACTGCCTAACTTGGGGCTACCCTGAGGAACATGTTGTTCTGGATTCTCAGATGGCTTTCTGGAAGAGAATCAAAGTGACGAATTTTCAGTCTGTCACGCTCCCTCACACATGCACGTACGTGCATACACAGATCTACGATATCCTACAAATGAACGAACCATCTGACCAGCTCTTCTGGAGGAACAAGATCCCCTCCTGCCACATCCCCAGACACCCTTATTATACTCTTAGGTGTGAGTAAAACAGGAGAAATTAGCTGCATCTGAGCACGTTTTTTTAATCTGCATATAGCATTGGAGTTTCTTTATCAGACAGAAGAAATTACATGAAAGATGAAAAGGAATGAGTAACGTCCAAGATGGCCAATCATCTTCCCAGAGAGTTGCTGGATTCCCTCTCCTCTTTCCTGCATCCATTTATTTTTTCCTCTCTAGGACCTCCTATGACTTCAGTGAGTGCCCCAAAAATGCAGAGCTCCGATTGCCACCGTGCAGTGGCGAGGTTAGGGATGAAAAACCAATTTTAGATATTTCCTGCTATTGATCTCCATTTATCAGAAAGGTTTTTGCTGTGTTGGTTCACTGCTGTGCTTAGGCAAAGGTTTCTGCGGATTTACTGCCACAACTTATTCAATCTGTTATAAAGTAGCATCAGCGTTCAGGGGGCCGCTCTCCTTTCTTTGACCCAGTTTTAAAAACCTCCAACCAAAGGTGCTTCATTAAGTTTACAGAGAGGTTACAAAGCGATCAGAATTCTTCCTACCATTGCTACCGCAAGAATTACTTCAAGGACTCTACATTGTACCCACCAGAAGCTATTGTCTTTGGGTCTCAGGAATAACTGCCATACAAGATATTTTATCAAAATCCAGTGGAAGTATCAGAGATTTTTTTTTCTTCCTTCCTTTATCCCTTTTTGATGATAACCGATTATCTAGCTTATAAATTCCAAGTTTACACTTACTCTTTGGCCTGTCTTCTTGCAGAGCGATTCCAGAAACCAGGATGGTGGCCCCAAGACAGACACTGTTAAATATTGGCACTCAACATTGCAAAGTATGTATTCCAACTCTCTCTTCGAAGGCAGCCCCTGCAATGCTTACTGCCTAGACAAAAATATGGTCCAAGCAAGTGAATGCTTGAAAGGCTCTTTTTAAAAATTCTTCTTTGAGGGGGTGCCTGGGTGGCTTAGTGGGTTAAAGCCTCTGCCTTTGGCTTGGGTCATGATCCCAGGGTCCTGGGATCTAGCCCTACATCCCCATCGTCTGGCTCTCTGCTCAGCGAGGAGCCTGCTTCCCCCACCTCCACCCCCTCCTGCCTCTCTGCCTACTTGTGATCTCTGTCAAATACATAAATAAAATCTTTTTTTAAAAAATTCTTTAGATAGATTGGTTTATGTTCTAACCTGTCTGTTAGGTTTATTTCTTGCCTACCCGGACCACAGAAAGCACAACTTTGACCAACAAGCTCTTCTTGGTTCCCAAGTCTGTGCTATTCTGTTCTTTGCATTCGATTCTGTATGCTGAGAGTTTGAAATTGCAGAAGCTCCCCAGAGATTGGCAAATGTCAAGTATCCTCAGGCATAGCAAGTGGCTGAGATAGTGAGACACTGCCTGCCAAATGGGGATTGTGTTGTTATTATCATGTTTCTGGTGGGATGGTGAGGAGAAGAAAAGCAAGAAGGAGGAAGGCTCGCGTGGGCACAAACACCTTACCTTTAGTTGCTCAGCGCCATCTTGCCATGACCAAAGTCATACTAACTGCTATTAGGGGCAGTTTACTACCTCTGTTACCACCCATGCCTTGGATAAATGACAAATGGTAGTGGATACTTTTAACTTTTCACTGATGTTCATACCTACAATTCTTCTCCCATGTAGAATGAACTTCTTACTTGAAATTATCTGCTTACTTTAATTAAGACTTCACCAATTCTCCAACTTGCTGAGCTTGATAAAGAGTAATTTACTGCTTCTCTTCCCCTTTTCTTTCTTTCTCTCTTTTTAACTGTCTCATCCTTGTCGGGCAAAGACAGCGACGAACAACTGACAAACAGCGTGTCGTTAATCAGGTCTTTCTTCGGGAAGAAGCCTCTTGATCGGTGAAAGTCAGAATTTCCAAGCCAGTCTTGCTGATGGTCTCTGTTGTGTCTCCTTATCTTGGCTTCTCAGCATAGGTGTCTTTAGAGTTCAGCCAAGAGGGAGATGCTAGAAAGTTCTCAACTTGACATTCCAGCTCCAGCAAAAAAGCAAACAGTATATAGTGCTGTGGTTAAAATCGAGGGACTGCGGAGTTGTCCTTCCTCTCCTTCTTCTACCCTGATTTTATCCTGCAGGCTGCTGCTGGTCAAGTCTCTGTCCGATTTTCACCCCTCCGGGGAAATTTTCGGTGACCCCGCCCCACGCCACCCACAGTTAAGTAAGGTTCCTCTGCCCGGCTCTCACGGCTACCATCTGTTTTTTCCATCACAGAGCTTCTTAGATCCTATTTAAATTAATTTAGCAATTGAATTTAAAATGTCTAGATTGTCAGTTCTCCAAGGAGCGAGATGCTGTCTTACTCATTGTCAGATTCCACCTGGCGTGGAGTAACTTCTCGAGGAGTAAACCTCTGTTGGCTGTGATTTTGTGAGCTTGGCGATCTGGAAGCTGGAAAGGGTGTGCTCTCTTTCCTTTGTGTTTCTGTCAGCCTGTTGAGACACATGTGGCAAATCTGCCTGCCTTTTTAGATCTAAGGAGAGCACTTTCTTAGGTGGGACAGGGACACTTGGAGACTCTGGGCCGTGAGGATTTCCTCTTCGCCGTCTTCATTCTACCACCCTCATGCAGAGAAGATGAGGGCCCAGATGCATATTTATGATCTCTGGATGAATGTGCCTTCTCTACCTGCCCGCGGGGAGCTCTCCCACGAGTCTCCCCTCCACCAGCCGCACTTCTCTGCTCTGACGGATGGAACTGACCGGGCCAATTGCTATGCTGATGAACCGCTCAGCTACCTGCGCAAATGTTCCGGAGAGATCTCCGGGGATAAACCACATTTTAGAGACGGATTCATCCACAGCCTGGGGTGAGCCTTTCCGCCCTTAGCTAGTCGAGTATGGCGGGCTAAGGAAGATGAAAGGACTGTGGTATCAGCGCTCACTTTTTAGCAACCCGAGCCCCTGTCCTTGGGCTGGTGAGAAGCCGTTACTGCATTTTTCACTTTTCCCAGAAAGTTATTCAAATTGAGACCTAGAGGTCTGGGTGTCACTGTGCTCATTGAAAGAGGGAAACCAAGAAGCTGCACTGAAAGCACTTAAAGGAAGGATGCATTACCTTAAAATATGCAGATGGAAAACTGACATTATTGTCAATGTCAGAAGTCACCTTTCTGAATAAACAACCACCTCTGGGCAAATGTGGGGATGTGTTTCTTTCCATTTACAAATGACTGAGTATGCAGATGTGAGGAGGGGGAGTGGAGCCCCGAATGCAGGGTTGCCTTCTTTCATCTATCCCTAATGAGGAACACGCAGAAATCTGTCAAGAAAGGCATCACGGGCTGATTTGTGCCTTCTGAATAGAGGGGATTTCAGTGGTAAATCTGCCAGCTGGTTTTGTGCCTGAGTATTACATCAGTCTCTTGTATGATCTTGCATCCTGTGTAAAATGCAATATTTTGGCCTAATGGGCAGGATTAGCAAGAGCTGGGAAGCCATAAATGAAAGTTTCTTGTTTCTAGAGAGCAAGTTAGAGCTTTTATATTATCTGCCGCAGAGCTTGGTGAATTTAAATGTATCTCTTGGGCTTTGGTAATATTCGTGTTAATGTCAAAATTGATCCCATTGTTATTGAGATGTGTGGGTTTTCAGGCCAAAGACACACAGTGCCTGTTGCCAGGGCTGATGAATATCTGCATGGGATATGTTCCTTCCAACCTTTTCCCAGAACTGAGTGAGGTTATCACTGGAGCCTGCTACTGAGTTCTGTTTGCGGGCCTGGATTTTTCTGTAATTCACTCATAAACGTAATTGACATTCACTGACTACCTATTGTGTGCAAGGCACTTTGTTCTACTCTGGGGACATAACAGTGAGTAGACATGTGATGTCTACTCTGGGGACATAACATGATCTGGGCTCTTCTCCTAGAGGATCTCTACCTAGGCATGGAGGTGAACAATAAAATACACAAGCAGGAAGATTGTGATTGTACATTGATCTAGTGCTATGGAGGGAAAGAGCAAGAAGAGAAGAGAGGGGATTATGGAGAGGAATATCACTAACTCTCTTGGTGATGAAACAGTGTTTAATCTGAGACTGAAGGGTTGAAGCCAAGCCAGTCTTGGAAATAAAGAGAGAACGAGCTTTCGAGCCGAAACAATGAGTAGGTGCAAAGATCCTGACCTGGGGAAGAATCCGACATGTTTTGAAAAATGAAATGGAGACGAGCATGTCTAGTGCAAAACAAGGAGGCCGAGTGGGAGGAGATGGAATTAAAGAGGTTTTGCAGAGAACGCAGAGAGGGCCTTGCAGCCACGCTAAGGAGTTGACTATTTCATGCTGTAATAGTTGACTATTCATGGCAGTTGGAAGCCACGAAAGAGAGTTTTTGCGTTCAGTTTCTATTTTTAAAAACTGTATTTTTCTAAAAAAAAAAAAAAAAGTAACAAGGTTGTAAAGAAATTGGAAACTTTTTCATTGCTGATGGGAAGGTAAGATAGTGTTGCTCTGGAGAAGACAGGGTGGCAGTACCTCAAAAACTTCAAAGTAGAATGACCATCTGATGCAGTGATTCCCCTTCTGAGTATGTTCCCCAAAGAACTGAAAGGAAGGACCCCGGTATTTGGGGTATTTGGACACTCGTGTTTCAGCAGCATTATACACAATAGACAAAAGGGGAAAATAAACCCATTGTGCCCCAACAGATGCATACATAAGCAAAATGCAGCATATACACACAATGGGATGTTATCTAGCCTTAAAAAGGATGGAGATTCTATCACATGCCTCCACACAGTGAACCTGGAAGACCTTTGTGCTAAGTGATATAAGCCAGATGCAAAAACAAATATTAGAGGACCCCCCACGTACAAGGTACCTACAGTAGTCGAGTTCCGAGAAACTGAAAGGAGAATGATGGTTGCCAGGAGCTGGAGGAAGCCGAATGGGGAGTTCGTGCTTAATGGAGACAGAGTTTCCATTTGGGAAAATGAGAAAGTTCTTGAAGATGAATGGTGGGTGGTGGCAAAACAATGTGAATTTACATAATGCCACCAAACTGTACACTTACTGCTTAAAATGGGTAATGTTATGTCTATTTTACCACCAAAAAAAAAAAAAAAAAACTACCAAAAAAAAGCAGTTCCCACTATTTTATGCTAGATAGAAAGGAAGCAAGAGACCAGTAAGGCAGGCAGACAGGAGGCTGTTGCTCTAGTTCCGTGTGAAGGCAATGGTGGGCTAGAGGCAACAGGGAAGCAGAGGCTCTGTGGGTCTGAGACCCATCTTAAAGGGAAAAGCTACAGGATATTGATGGATAACATCACTGCTCTTTGTAGTTAGAATACACTTGGAGCCTTTAGACCACACTTCCAGGGGTAAAGACTGGCAAAATCCCTTTGACTGGCAGATGTGTTTAAACTTGACATCTTGGTGCATGACAGGGAGAGCTTTATTTTTAAACTCTTCAGTAGTCTTGGATGGAATATGGGAGCGATTGCTGTTGACGTGTGAATATTTGCCTGCTCTGTCATCTAGCAGTCATATGCTCTATGTGAGCACGCTTTGTCTTTGTGATTTGCAGTGATAACTAGCGTGTGGCTGGAGTCGTTCATTCTCTTCCTTATTAGTAATGCATGTCTTCCATTAGCATATGCAACTAACTACTCCCTTTCCCCTGTGCGGTGTTGACATTCATTGTAATGATTTATTATCCAAGCTAAATAACCCTCAATATGAAACAACAAACATGCCTATGTTTGTGTTTTCCGTTTGTTTTGTTTTCTCTTTCTTGCTTCCGCATAAGTAGGTAGTTCTTTATGTGATAATTATGTGGTACAGAAACAAGCAGTTGGGAAGCCCACTAGAAAGGTTAAGAATGTTGATAAGGTTTATTTTTTAAAAAATTGAAAATCCACCCAATTTTAGTGGCATCTCACACTACTGCTTTAAAATTTGAAAGATAACTAGATTATTAAGAAAATGTTTGTTATGAGCAGACACTCCATGTAAGACTTAATGATCTATAGAAGGGGCCACATTTGGGCTTCTCGTGGAACCTCCAAAGCCCACAGGAGTGTCCTTTTGTTTGTTTGAGATGTTGCCAAAATGGTCTGAACCACGAGGTTACAATGTGGTAGCGAGTTGTGTCTGGGTCCGGAACTCTGCAGTCCAGCTGCCCAGCAAAGCCCCTGACTGGCTCTGTGGCTTTAGATGATTTACTTAATCTTCCCAAACCTCACTGGCCTCATCTACAAAATGGGAATCATAGTCACACCTATCTCAGGAGGTTCTTGTGACTATTAAGTAGGATAATAAATGTAAAGCTCTTGGGGCACCTGGGTGGGTCAGTCAGTTAAGCCTCTGACTCTTAGTTTTGGCTTGGGTGGTGATCTCGTGGTCATGGGATTGAGCTCCGTGCCAGAACTCCACACTCAGCGTGGAGTCCGCTTCAAATTCTTTCTCCCTTTCCCTCCCCCTCTGGCCTCCCTGCTCACATGTACATGCTCTCTCTCAAATAAGTTAAAAAAAAAAAAGTTAAAAAAAAAAGCTCTTGGAACAGTTCCCAACTTAGAAAACATGCTCAGCAAATGTTAGCTGTTACCATCAGTGAACCACAAATAATATTGTCATGAAAATACATTATGTATGAAAATAAATGTATGTAAAGGCATCATATAGACAGATAAAGAGAGAGATATATACACACTGAAGTCATTTTTGTGTGAACATGTATATATGACAGTGAAATTAACAGGCAGAGTGATGATAGTTTATGGAGTGCTTGGTATCCGTGATAAATTTGAGTAGTATTTTATACTGTACAAATGAGATGAGAAATCTTGATTCATAACAGGTTTTATGTTCAACAAAGGCATATCCTCACCCTCCTCTGGTCATTCTGTTTCTTACTAAATTTATATTGTCCATTTTAATCATTGTAGAACCCCCCCCCCCCGCAAACATCAGTTTGGACACAGGAGACTTTTCACTGGCTAATGACAATTCCCATATTTTAACATCACAGACAACTGATTGCATTATATTTCATCCAGTTAAAGTTACCTTACCTGGCTTACTACGGCAGTTTTGTTTTGTAAAGAAAAAGAAACGCTAATTTTTTTGTTGAGTTGCAGCTTAAAAACCTACGCAGGTTATTCTTGCCGCAGGCTTTTCCCCAATAGAAAATTGTTATTGATGTTTTGTAAGTATCACATTCTATTCAAAGGTAAAAGGCTGCTTCCACTTGCCATTTTTCTAGTGATTTTTTTTTCTACCCTGTGTCTGCAAGTCAACACTCCTGGGCTCAATTAAAATATGTATTTAGCCACTGGATTTGCAGAGAGATGATCTAACTTGAATACTAATTCCTGGGCTATTGCCTATGAATACAAGGATGGCACACATTGAGGGATGGCTTTCAAGACGATGGCCAGTGAGCCCAGGACGCCTGGCAATGATCACAGCTCAGTACAGGTGTACAGTTGGATTCTGATGAATTTTGCGGCAGTTTTGCTCATTAAAATCACAATTTGATGGAGCTCATGTCCTCCTGAAAAATTCAAAACCACCAACGCTATGCCCCTGCTTACCTTCCTAGTGCCTAGCAATCCCCAGAGACAGACATGAGTATTTCCCAACCTCTGCTCTTAAGACCTGACATATAGCGTCATGATAGCAACTACTATTGATGGAGTTCTTACTATGTTTCAGTCCTCAGCCCCTGGCTGGGAACGGAATGAGGACCAAAGGCAGGCACAGTCCCTGCCACACACAGCTGCCATTCTAGGGACTAGGGAGGATGTGGTGTCATCATGGGAATTCCTGAAGCTTTCCTCTGAGGAAGGGCAAACTGAACAGAACAGTGAAGGCTCGGTGACTAGGAAAGAACATCTCAGGCCAGAGAAGCAAGGTACTTTGGCTGGGTGACAAGTGGGCGCATGGCCAGGTAAGCAATGGGGTGAAGTCCTGGGTGGCTAAAACCAGGGAAAGCCAAGTCCAAAGTAATTCTCGAGAAGTGATCAGGACGAGTTTACCTAGGATATGGTGGGAGTTTCATCTTGACTTTTCCAACCAACTCTAGTACAATAGTGGGTACTAAGTATACCGTTTTCCCCAGTGCCTCAGAACATTACAGCCTAAAGTGGTACAATAGGGGCACCCGTGTGGCTCAGTGGTTTAGCTTCTGCCTTTGGCTCAGGTCATGATCCCAGGGTCCTGGGATTGAGCCCCGCATCAGGCTCTCTGCTCAGCGGGGAGCCTGCTTCCCCCTTCTTTAAAAAAAAAAATCTTGGGGCACCTGGGTGGCTCAGTGGGTTAAGCCGCTGCCTTCGGCTCAGGTCATAATCTCAGGGTCCTGGGATCAAGTCCCGCATCGGGCTCTCTGCTCAGCAGGGAGCCTGCTTCCTTCTCTCTCTGCCTGCCTCTCTGCCTACTTGTGGTCTCTGTTTGTCAAATAAATAAATAAAATCTTAAAAAAAAAAAAAAAAGTAGTGAACTAACGTCATTCCTCAGCTGGGAAATGACAGGTGGAAGATTGAAACCCAGAGCCTGAGCTTATGACCAGCATCTTGTGCTTCATCTCTAGGGTGCATCCCCCACACTGTCAAGTGTGACACTGACTCCACGTTGTCATCCATTGCCGATATGGTCTTGTAGAGTCTCTGACTTAAGGTCGGCATTGGTTTGGTTTGCATAAAAAGAAGCCAGGCTAACTGTTGGCAGGCTCAAGAGGGAACACCAATGAACTCTGACACAGCCATTGTCACCTTTATCCCAAATCTTAGGTCTTTAGGCCTCAGGTAGAGGTGTAGAAATGAGGGCCCGAATGTTTTTTTGGTCACCCTGGGCAATGCCATGGCTGAGAGAGGATGGCATAGCTTTTTCAGTTGGTACCAAGTCATGATTCCAAAAGAATTTTTTTAAAGATTTTATTTATTTATTTATTTGACAGACAGAGATCACAAGTAGGCAGAGAGGCAGACAGGGGAGGGGGAAGCAGGCTTCCCACCGAGCAAAGAGCCGGACGTGGGGCTTAACCCCAGGACCCTGGGATCATGACCCGAGCCGAAGGCAGAGGCTTAACCCACTGAGCCACCCAGGCACCCCGATTCCAAAAGAATTTAAAGGGGGCAAACACAGTATTATATTTAAAAATGGTTTCAAGGTATTTAAGGAATAAAAATCATCCCCTGGTCTTTAATAGACGAGCAGGAAAGGAGAAGAGAGGGAAAGGGAGAGGAGAAACACAGGTACGTTATAAGCCCACTTCAGTCTGTCTGTCTGTGTCTCTAACTTTTGCTTTGAAGCCAAACACTTGACAGATGAACCCAGCACTAAAGAAAATGCCCTTTTTTTAATGCAGCAAAGCTTGGTAATTGCTGCAGAAAGATACTTAGTGGCTCATAATATTCATATAATCAGATTAGTTGTGAATCCTACCTCAGCGGAGGATGTTGGAATAATCCAATTCGTGCCTGTTTACCTTGTCTGTGTGAGAACTTCTTTCTCCCAATCATTTTATCCTTTCTGTTGGCCTCAGTGGGTGCTCTCAACAAAGCCACTCTAGTATCTGAGAAATCAATTACTAGATGAGAAAAAAAGAAAAGGAGAAGATGTAAATGTTCAAAGAGGTTTGGGTTTTGTTTTTGTGTTTGCTTTTTTGTTTGTTTGTTTGTTTGTTTGTTTGTTGTTTTGTTGTGGTTTTTGTTTTCATTTGTTTGTCTTGCTTTCTTGGTAACAGTTGAAACAACCCTGAGGCTCTCAACCTATGCTACTAAAATTTTGTTGGGCGGTTAACATCTCAATCCATGGACAACTGCCTCATGACCAATCCTCTCTGAGCTTTGAACATATGGCTATGTCTGATGGCTTCGCTGATTTCACCAGGGAGAGTTTTGTAAGATCTCTATTTGAGGGAGCAGCCACTACACAGATGAGTGATACACTCCTGGAATTAATTATAGCTTGCCAAGTTGGAGGATTGATTCATTCTAAGCCCAGAGCCAAAAACTCATCTTAAAGCTGGCATGTTTTTGCTTATCTAGGTCCAGTGCCCCTTACAGTCCCCCGGACCCATTGTCATTTGTACTCTGCTTTTAATAGTGGACTTTGTACTGGGAAAGTCCTTAGTTTGAAATTCACTTTCTAATCATAAATGCCTAAATGTAGTGGAGGCCATACATTGCCAGGGACTGATAATTAAGAACGATTTTACCTTGCAACTCCAGGCTTCCTCTTTGCTGTGAAGTCCTCCTTTCTTCCTGAAATGAGAGTGGCATTTCAGCCATCTGGCATAGGCTGCTGTCAATAAAGGAATCCAATCACTTTTACCCACATTATAATGCATGAGTAATGAGCTTGGTCTTTGTAAATAAATATGTGCTCCCTGAAATATAGGAGTGGCCTCCAGCATTTCTGCTCTTTCCTCAGAGAAATAATACTTGAACAAATGATATATCAAGAAAACAACCTAGTAATTCTTGGAATCTAATAGGAGAAAACAGCATGGATTACTGGTGGTAGCCGCCTGTCAGTCTTGGAAATCTACCTAAAGGCTTGTCAACTGTGTGAGGTTTTCTTCTTACCAATGTCTCACTATCAGGACAGCTCACTTTTGGCTTGATGAGTTGCCACCCCACTGCCCCTTAAGGCACCATGACTCTCTACTCTTCTGGAAGTAAATCCTAATGGGTGTTCTCCTAGCTTTCCCTGGGGAAAGGGTACAGGGCAACTTCTCTCATTTGGTGTTAGGTCTTTGAAGACTGACTTTTTCAGTTACCTACTAGACGTGGTATTTTCTTTGAAAAAACAAAACAAAACAAAAAAACTTCCCCAATATCAGACCCACTCTTCTACAGGTCCTAATACCAAAAGTCCCTATCAGTAATTTGCTTTGGATAGATAGCCAGTGCACAAGGATCAGCGCCTCCTATAGCCAGGCTTGAATGTTAAATAGTAGAAGGAATAAAACTATTCTCCATTTTCTGTATGTTTAGCCTCTTGGAAACAAGTCACAAGTCTTTTATTTTGGAAGCATATTTTACAGAGAAGAAGACTTCCTAAATATGATTTGATTTTTTTTCTTCCCTTCAGAGAAATAGGATTTAAAAACTTTTTGTTTGTAGCCTCCAGATATGGCTCAGCCAAACCGGCAAAATATCCCCACACTGAGAGAAGATGCTGTATTGTTTCAGAGTCCAGATCTGCCTCTTGTGATAAAGAGATTTAAGTCCTCACTATTCACCCACTGCAAGCCAATCTGAGCCATGGAATATATTGAAATGATAGAATGCTTTCAAGTTTAGCATTTTTTTGTGTGTGCTCTATGGTTGGAAATTCTGTTGGAGAAATATGGTTGGACTATTTTGACAATTTTTAACCTGCTTAAATTGGATTTTTTAAAGTGCACAAATTGATGTTCTGCCTACTTGGAGAATGTTTTAAAGATACCAAGACTTCAAAGAAAAACAGTGAGAGTAAATCAGATGCAAGCATCCCTGTATCCATCCTAGCAAAATTAGTTTAGGATTTCCTAGGGCAATGCTAAATTAGAATGATTCTCAGGCGTCAGGGCAAGTACCACTGGTAATCATCTTTTTTTTTTTTAATGGGGGGAGCGTTGTTGGCTGAGGAAAAGAAAGATATTTTCACATCTTGTGGGAATCACTAAATGACATCAACTTCATAGACCTTTTTTCAAGGATGCGATTGGGAATGCTTAATGTCCCTGCTACTGTCATGGCATATTGTGTCAGTTTCTGGTCCATTGGAATTTGGGGTGTCAGGTAGCCTTTCTTACCCTCCCTATTCTTCCCTGCATTCCCATTTGGTCATCAGATACCTTTCTCTTTCTTACTGCAGGAGAAATTAGGTCTCAAAAGCAGCAACATGTATTAGCCACGATATCAGCTCCAGAAGCTGAAAGCATTTTTTAAAATGAAGCCAGAGAGATGGAGTGATCTGCTTGATAATAAAGCTTAGCTTTAATGCCAGCTCCATGCTGTTACAGCATATTACTAAACAGCAAGAAATGTGGCACAGATGTTGTGGCGGCCATATTTTACACCATCCAAAAGGTCATGTCGCTTGTTATTACATTCAGAATCAATATTAAGTGAGCGTTCCAAATTTCAGCTGTCAGTTGAATTTATTGCTGCAAACCAAAGCTGAAGGGTTCTCGACTGTGATTCAAGCAAGCTAACAAATTAACTAATCTAAGGGCATGCCTAGAAGAAGCAGGTGACCCACATGCCAACAGAAGCTGGGTTCTTACAGAGCTGCGGGAAAGGCTGCCCCACTTGCCAATCAGAACAATTGTCAACTAGATATTTTAAAAAGCGAAGGAAGGAAGGTTGGTTGATTCTCAGGTGGATGAAATATGATGAGCTTCTTTAGATGAAGTGTGATATATACATATCTGTCTGACAGTGTTCAGTATAGACACACCTTGGAGATAACTTGACTTTCATTACCAGAAATTCTGGGTACCTAAGTTTACTCATGGTCTTCTTTAGATGTAGTTGGAGAAACACCAAAGCAGGTGCTAACTGGGCTATATTTTCATCTTGCCACTTATCATCTCAGTAGCTGTATGAGGGACCATCTTTCTTAGCTACAATCAGCTCTAGAAAAAATACAAAAATACAGGTGGACATCCATTTAATTAATACAGAAACAGCCCTGATTGCCTAATGTGGTTTTTGAAAGGAAATTGGGAAGTCACAATTTCCTGAGAAGAAGCTCTAGGTAATATCCAATCACTGGATCAAGGGGGTATAAAAAGTTTCCAAAATGGTGTGTCAATATATTCTGCATGGAATGGTGGGTGAGAAAATGGAGGACTGCCAGCTGCAGTCTACAGGCCTGTGAGTCCATATACCCATGATTTTTTCTGCAATGAATGACTTCTAAAACCTATCTGTAACACCGTATCTCTATGGCAGTCTCTCCAGTGCGTCCAAAGAGTGAATGAATGTTGCCTAATTAGCAAGTGGTCCAGAGGACATGCTGGGGCTTTTGCTCAGTGTGAGACCTCCTAAGGTCTTCTCACCAGGAAAAGTGAGCAGGACACCAGATTGTGTGGTCCCTCAGCAGATGGAATTTCTATCCTAAGAATGTCCAGGTCTTTCTGGAAACTCTCCTGAGATTTGGGATGCATTGGTGAGTTTCCAAACTGCTGGTAACTCAGAACTAGGTTTAACTAAATCCCTCAGATGCGTCCTTGATAAAAGTGTTTTCACTTTTGGATATTTTCTCTTATCCTTCCTTCTGTTACAAATGCAAGTAATGATTTTTAATTGACTTTACTAAGAGTGTTTAGGAAAAAAAAAATCTGTAATTCTAGTAAATAAGTACTTCAGTCAAGGACTATTCATTATTCAAGATTTAATAAACATTTTTTGAGTACCTACTCTGGGCACATTCTATGTTCAGTGCTGTGGAATAAAAAGATAAACAAGACATGGTCCCTATTCTCAGGGACTGGGAGAGAAACAGGTGTATCAGAGTAAGTATAATGCAGTATAGCACTATACAGTTTAAAATTCTGTTACCTTTTGAACCAGGGGATTTATTTCTAGGAATTTATCCAAAGAAGCAGTGTTCAGATTTATGTTTAATGTCTATTAGTTATTTTATGGTGACTGGCAGTTAAGGGTGCTCAGTGACTATAGAATAAACATCATGAACTGTTTATAAGAGCAAAAATGGGTAATTCTAATGTGCAACTGAGAGAATTGGTTAAACATATCTATAAATTAAAAGATTTTGAAGAAATTTTATATTTTGTAAGAATATTTAATGGCACAGAAAATATTTTTCTAAATACATTGTTAAACAAAAGCAGCTTACCAAGGAATGTATATAATATGTTCCTAGTTTTGTGAAAAGAGAACACACACACACACACACACACACACACACACACATAAGAGAAGCCTTTTTATCCTATATGGACCAAACCAAGTGATTAATGGTTTAACTAAATCAGTAAAGCAAAGAGTGGGGGGAAAAAATCACCCTAAAATGTAAGCTAAAAATTTAAAACTTAGAAAAGTTTTTTGTTTTTGTTTTTGTTTTTCTCACTGATCTTAAGGAGGAAGGCCAAACTTTTTCTTAGAGTGTGGAACTGTTTATTACATAGACCACTCCCATTACTCAGCATGTATAATTCCTATTTGGGTTCTTCAAAATAAAGTGGAAATTAAAAGACTTGCAAAGAAGTCTGAATCCTGAATCCTTCTAGATGTTTACATATTCCACATCAATTTTCTTCAGTTGTAGCCATACCTAATTTGACAATATTGTTTGGAGCAATTTGCTTGCATGCATGGAGTTTTTTTCAAAGCAAAGAACTTAAGAAAACACTCTGTGTTAACACCATTTTATAGGTTCATGCTATATAAATGAATTGTGAAATTAGATTAAAATGCAACTGGCATAAATAGGTTTGGGACAAACACAATTTGTAGGCACAAAAGGGGAGAAAGTTATTAAAACAACCTACAAGCTACATGCTCTGGGTATCCTGGTATGTTTTACAGAGGGGAGAAGAGTATAGGCTAATCAAGCCCATCAACTTTAAGGTCATTAGGGGAGCTCCAGGTTGGTCCCTTAGCAGGGAGAGAGAGAGAGAGACTGAAAAAACAGCTACCACAATGTGAATAGTGTGTCTCTCTGGAAGCAGAAATTCTTTTTCTCCACTTCTGTATTATTCAAAGTCTTTACAATGAATAACTATATTTCATAAGCAGACAAATTACTCATTAAATTAATTACTTTTTAATATTAAAAATGGGGGTGCCTGGGTGGCTCAGTGGGTTAAAGCCTCTGCCTTCATCTCAGGTGACCCCAGGGTCCTGGGATCAATCCCCACTTTGGGCTCTCTGCTCGGTGGGGAGCCTGCTTCCCCTTCTCTCTCTGCCTCTCTCTCTGCCTACTTGTGATCTCTGTCCAATAAATAAATTTAAAAATCTTTAAAAAATCTTAAAAATGAAAGGTGAAATGTACCTATGTTTATATGACATAAAGGGTGTTTAAGAGGCGATATGACAAGTTTTGTTAGCAGCACTGTCTTTGCAGTTGGGCTCCCAGGCTTTTTTGAATCAGAACTCTGGCACTTTACATGTGCCACTTCAAGAAGGTTCACTTTAAGCCCTCTCTAGTGCCTCACTTTATTTAGTTGCAACATAGAGATAGCAGTAATAGAATCCAACTTCCAGGATTGCATGAAGATCAGATAAAGTGTACCAAGATTTTAGAAGAGTGCTTGACACAGAGGAAGCGCTTAAACATTAGCTTGGTCTTGTTTTAGTCTTATTTTCCTATGTCATCAAGGGGCTCAATTTCTAAACTGTGAACCAAGGCTGAGCTTTGCGTATCATTCAAGAAAAAAATCAAGCTAAGTGAATGATTGAGAGTATATGTGTGTTTGTCTTGATGTTGTACGGTAGGGGTTGGCCCATGGGCCAAATCTGACCTACTGCCTATTTTTATAAAAAAAAATTTCCTGGAACACAGCCACACTCTTCATTGACTTATTGTCTGTGGCCCTTTCCAAGCTGTAATAAACAGAGTCGAGTGGTTGTAGCACAGACCACATAGACAGCAGAAGCTGGATTATTTACTATCTAGCTTTTTACAGAAAAAGTTTGCCCACCCCTGCTATAGGGAATCCATTGAGGGTAGTATCTTTGTAGGTTGGAGTAAAAAGAGAAGACTCTGTGAACTAGAAAGGGGTGGGCAAATGAAGATACTCACATGGGTACCTTTATCACGTGTGTGAGGAGTCAGCGGAAACCAGGAAGTGTTTTCGTGGAAGACTAGTGTTCAGAAGTAGAGAAAAAAAGTTTGGCTGATTCACAGACCTGTACCCCTGAGGCTAATAATAATACATTATATGTTAATAAAAAATTTAAAAAATTAAAAAAAAAAATAAAAACAAAAGGAAAAAAAAAGTTTGGCTGAGTCAAGGAGGACCCACGCGAAGATCTTTGTCCACAACAAGAAAGGTGTTTAGGCCTAGTGTGTTGGGCAACAGGGAGCCAGTACAGGCTGTTGAGCAGGACAAACATATGCACAATATGGCTCATAGGAGATGATCTGCCCGTGGGGTGTGTGCAGGGACTGCAGAGAGTAAACCTGTCATGGGAGAGTAAGTGCCTGTGAGAATAGCAGGGTGATGAGGAAATCAGGTCTCCGCGAGAGTGGTGGTGGGAGGAAATAGCAAATGAAGTTTCACATAGTTCTTTGATCCTTATAAGAACTCACTCCCCTGTTCTCACGAAGAAAACGTTGTGGGTTTCTTCTCAAGCAATAGGCTCAGTAGTATAGAGTGAACAGCAGAATTTATCAACATTAGCAGAATAACATAATCTTTTCCTACAAAAATAAAATAATAATTCCAAAATGGGAGACTTAATCTGGATAAAAACGTAGATTAGGCTCACCATGCCTTTCTTTAAAAGTCATGTATACGCATGTATGCAGACTGCCCGAGCCATAGTCTAGGGAAACAACACAAAAAACATCTTATTCCATGCGAATTCTGTGATGGCAAATCCAGGTACTTACCTGGCCAGGTATCAACATCTAATCTGACTTGCACTCGGTTTAGCCCTCCGCCAAGGGTTTCGACCGTGTTAATGTGTATCGAGCTGTCACCCAGAGCTTAGGGTATATTTAGAGACTTTTATTGTTGTACAGAATATCATAGTGGTAATGAGGTGGAAAGAAGAAAATTTTCATCCTAAATGTAAAGTGAAAAGAACACATCCAGTACACAACCTTTGAAATGCCAAGTAGCCCTACAGGGGTAGGCAGCAACGTGACCCACTGGCTTGAGGGGGTTTTGTGCTGTATCTCAGAGGCCCTCTGTTAATTACAAAGGCTTCATTGACAAAAGGTCTTTAGCAATTCAGAACCAAGAAACAGACCAATGGGAGAGAGGATGTTAGAAGATATTTAATACCCTACCAACCAAGAACCTCTCCAGAATTCAATAGGGGGTTGGGGCAAGAGAGGTGGACATGATCCTGAGTACCCTAGAATTTACGTGGTGAGATCTCGAGTGTGCGTTCTTGGTATCCAAAAATTTCCAAGATTGGGTGGGCAATTGTGCTGCAATCTCTTGTGAAAAGTGACAACATATGACTTCCTTTTGTCTATGTATGGTGACTTTACTAGGACCAACTCTCTTGTTGTAGTCCTGGTACCAATAGACTTAAAACAACATAAAGTAGGGCAGAATTATTTGAATATACGAGTTTTAGGAGGACTATTAGTCACTGCCCTCCTGTTGATATTGGGATCAGGTAACACACTAGGACAAATGGGGCTTAGAGAGACTGGGTTTCTGGAGTGTTTTATAAGCTGTGGCATTACAAAGATCTACAGATGCTGCTCACAAAATCTATTCTGCTCCTGGCACAACTCTTGAGAAGGCCACATCCAACTGGAACTGGGGCCACAGGGAAGGGAGGGAGAAAGGAAAGAAACATAGCCCGCTTTATACTTTCCCATGGAAGCTTGGGAGCCACCTCTTAGTGTCTCAGAGAGGCTGGGGCCAAGCTACTGGGAAGCCATAGGATCATCTCAAATATCCCAGATTTATAGAGATAAGGGAGAATTTCCCAAATCCTGAGACAAGCACCAGGGACAATACTCCAGGGGAATAGTTGGGTCATAAGTACACTGCATCACATAGCAGGAGCAGTGTTTGGCGTTCACACTCTTAGAATCTTCTTCTTTATCTCAAGGAGAAAACTTCCGTTTGATACTAGTATGACTTCATAATAGAGTCAATCCTTATTATTCATGGATTTCATATTTGTCAATTTGCATCCTCCCTAAAATGTGTTGGTAACCCCCAAATCAGGACTTATGGCACTCATTACTTAGGGACATGTGCAGAGCACTCTGCCTTCTTGTTGCAGTTCTCATGAAGTTAAACAGTGTCCTTTGATGGTCTGTTCAGTGACAGGTTTTCCGCACTTTGTGCTTTTTGTTGATAATCCTGCTGTTTAAAATGGCCCTTGAGTGCAGTGCTGGAGGGCTATCTGGCGATCCAAATCACAAGAAGGCCGGAATGTGCCTTATGGAGGAAGTGTGTCAAGTGGGCTTTGTTTAGACAGGAGTTACAGTGTTGTTGGCCATGGGCTCACTGTTAATGAATCAACACTATCCATTAAATAAGACATTCTTAGGCTGAAGCATACATAAAACCAAGTTATTTGTTGATAGGTTGATGAAAATTTGGTGGCCAGCGACTCCCTAGGAACCTAAGCCTGTATTTCTTGGAGGAACAATGGTTCAGCATTCCCTAGCCCAGTGTTCATGGTGACTTTATAAAACCTAACTACCACAAATCATGACAATTGTACTTATAATTAGCTGGCAATAGCATTTTGTACGATTTTGTAAATGCTTCTGTTTCCACTTGTTTTTCATATCCTGTATTTGTTTTTGCTCTTACCTTCTATTTACGACATAAATACTAACGTAAATTTTCCCTGCGTTATAAACTAGAGATACAGGTTTCCGTTCCTCGGATAAATTCAAGGGAAATAACTGAGATAATTTAAAGAAGAAATACTCCATAAATGATACTATGTGCTAGGAAATATGGTAGTAAATATACACCCAAAAACAAGACATGAAGGAAGCAGGCACAAAAGAATTTCCGGGACCCTAGAATTGGAGGAAGCATTGATTCTACACCTTTCTTACTTACTGCCTCCTCAGAATCCAGTTCTGGAGTGGACAGCAAACTGAACAAAGGTACTGGAACATGGCTCCCTGGAAATGCAAAGAGTGAATGAAAGGGACTCCAGTAAGTGCATGGCCAGTCTAAACTCAAGTTGAGGCTTCAACCATCTCGAAAGCATTTATGAAGATCACAGATGAGGAGTTTTCTGTATTGGTTCTAAGGTTTCTTATAATTAATAGCAGACTTCTGAATTACTGTTAATAATACAGTTCACCAGGCTTGGCCTTTAATTGTCCAATGGCCCAAACAAGCTGGTTCTCCCACGTGCAGCTCTGGGAAGGGAGTAACCCCACACCACACCTTAGTAAGACACTGAGATCATTTCCAAGTTCAGCTCTTTGCAGCACATGGTTGTGTAACTTGCTTTATCGTAAATGCAAGAGAAGGAGGCTTTTGGCACTTGGAGCAAAAGATGTAAAAACAAAAAAAAGTACAAGGGAGCAGTCAAATTGAAATGAGAGCAATTAAAGAGACAAAAAGTCCCCTTAGCTGCCTTTTGGGTACTTTTTTGATCTTTTCACCAAGGAATTAGTAGCTTTTAATTTTCCCCACCTCAGCTTAAAATACTGCTGGCGGAAAAGAAATGAACATTATGGGAGGGCTGTTTTGGATTAAAAAAGCAAATGTAGGTGAGTCAATCAAGCAGCTGTCAGACGCCATGAACACAGGGTCTGCTCACCTAGCTCACTGGCCAGCTTTGTGCTGGACAACAAAGGTCCCCAATTCAGAAACACTTGTCTTCACCATAGTTCTAATCAGTTATATGTCTGCACTTGGCTTCACTTTTCTTAGCATCACCGAACTTGTAGCTTCTACTTACTAGGGGGAAGGTGACTGCTGAATTTTCAAAGCATGTAGAAGGACAATGCTTTTGAAACTGAATGTAAGCTCAGGTTCTCTGAGCTCCACGGAAGACGAAACACTGATCACTCCAACTGCAAACCAGAAGGGTCTTTTCCTCTCACTTTCTCCTGTTTATCCTCATTCCTCCAAGACCGTTGTGTTCACCAGCATGCACCCAGATCAGCTCACCCAGGAAGTCCAAGGGAAGGGTCATACAGGTCTGGGAGGTGGTGGGAGCCAGGTCCAGGGCTGTGCAGGGCAAGGCTGAGACGTGTTTGTGGATGACCACTGTATGCTGCAAGGAAGGCTCATGCGGCACTGGTAGCAGCTGGCACTGCGGGGAGCCTGAGCACGTCATTTCAGAAGGAAGGGTTTCTGAACTCCATTTGAACAAGCCCTCTACAACTCCACTTCCAATCCCCAGGAAATTCATTAAAGCAGTTGGATGCCATGGCAGCGTGTGCTTAAGATAGAGAGGAATTGTAGCACTCTTCAGCTCCATCAATGCCAAGGCAGCCCCTCCATCCATTAGCCCAGCCTCTTCCTCTACCCTGACCTGCCAGAGATGCTTCTGGCCTCCCGAGAACTAGCACAGGCATGGTTCCAATCCACCATGTTGTTTCTAACATTACAAAAATGTCAGCCAACGTATGAAGGGTTTTTGTTTTGTTTGTTTTTTTGTTTTTCCCTACCAGCAGATCTCTGGCCCTGGTGAGAACTCACACAGATTGAGCTTAGTCAGGTTAGTGGGTACAGTGATACATCTGGCATCTAATGAATAGCGCTGTGCGTGAATGGTGAGAGGAGGGAATTCTGGGAATTCTGGGGGTAAGGGAGTAAACCACAAGGTGAAGTTTACTGGCCCTTAGATTGTAACTTTGAAGACTTTTTTTGCAACCAAATTCAGGATTAATTTAATAGAGAACTGCTGACCAGAACCTCAGCAGTGTCATAGTGAAAATAGTAATTGTAAGAATAGACCTAAGAATCACTGTCTATTTCAAATTCTGGCTCTAACACTTCTTAACTTTGAACCTTTGGACAAAATTACGTAGTATCTGAAGCCTCCATTTCCCCTTCTGTAAAATGGGGCGGGGGGAGGGGAGATAATGGCAACTCGAAAGGTTTACTTATGCTGGGGGGCCTTGTTTTGGTAAAGAGATAAATAATGTGTGAGTATGATTGACAAGGAACCTCACAGAAGGCAGTGGAAGCTCAGGGCTTGCTGCTTCCTTTCCTCCCCATCCTCTTCTTTTCCCTTCTCTTCTTATGGTTAGATCATTTGAAGTAGGAATTGTGATTTTCACAGAAATCACTCCCCTTCCCATTTTAGGCTAGATCATATGCTAAATTAATACCAACTTTAATAGTAATCATGGATATAGTCCCTGACCAAAAGTTGGCATAGTTCTTGTCTTCCAGAGTTTATATTCCTACCTGGTACCCTCTGCTTACTTGCTTTTATCCTTCTCCAGCATGAGCAGTTAAATGAGTTTTGGGTACCAGCAAAATATAAAACTATGTTTTTCTCTCAGCCAACCAGTGAATAGAAGATTGCACACATTTGCATTTGTCACTGTAATTCTTTTGTTCCAAAAAGGGGTGAAAAGAAGGTCAAAAGGGATGTCATACACTGGTAGGAAATATCAAAATGTGTACAAGCCTCTTTAGAACATCCCACGAAATTGAGAGTTTTTATTATTTGGGTTTTAATTCAAGATATGGAATCTAAAATATCAGGGACAAATGATTTGTGACTCCTACTCCATCTATTCAGCTCCAAACTATTTTAATAAATCTAGGAATTCATCTATATCCTGTTAAATTAAGGTTTTTCCATTTTGAAGGAAATAGTACCAAATTGATAAAGTCTTTTGAATTATTCTCTCTAAATATACTTAATCTCCATTAATGCCAGCCTGTATGGTATTTTGAGCCAATCTGAATGAACAGGAAAATTTTTCACGTATCTAATTCTTTAAAAAGACAGCATTTCTTCCCCACACCCTCCAACTATACAGTCTGCTGAGAAATGTGTGTATAGAGATTTTCTGTACATTCAGAGTTTCTCTCTCCTGTCTCCTGGTCTCCTGTCTCAGCCGACCCTCATCTCTGGATATCATGTGAAATGGTTTAATGTGGTCCCTGAAATTTCTTTATTTTTCCTAATTTTCCTCAGTGCCCTGGTAAAATAAATCAACAATTTCTTAACATGCATTTCATGTGGGGAAGTCATTGAGGGGAGCTCCTTTCTTTCCTTTTGTTTTTCCTTGTTGATGTGGCTGATGAAACAATGTGCATTTCAATTCCCAGGCTCCCCGGATTCAGACCTAGACAGTAGCTAACACACAATTGATTTCCAGCCCTGCAGGAAAAGGGGAAGCTGTAGAGAAGGCAGATGGATTGATCGCTGAGATACAGGCCCTGTGGGATGCTTCTATATCATCCACGTCCTGAATGTATGAACAGCCCTCTCATCCATAGGAAAATCCCCAGGAGAGTCACTTCATAGGGTTCAAATAGAAATTTAATTGGCAGGTGTGCTACCCGCATTCATCCCTCTTCCGATATGTCCTGCCATACCAAACTGCCAAACTTACAAATTCAGACTTGAGAAATAGTCAAATCCAAGGTAGAAACATCAAATGATGGTTCTACGACAGCATTAGTCAAGGGACTATAAACCCAAATATCCACGAGTACCAGGCAGACAGGTATGAGACAGTAAATGCTGAAGTACTGTATCTTTGCCTCAGTGTAACACCTGTCTACTTACTTTCATAGCGGGCATGCTAGGGGGGTGCCTGGGTAGCTCAGGCAGTAAAGCGTCCAATTCTTGATTTCAGTTCAGGTCATGATCTCAGGGTGGTGAGATCAAGCCCTGCACAGTGCGCACTCAGTGTGGAGTCTGCTTGGCTTTCTCTCTCACTCCCTCTGCCCCTACCCCTACTCTCTCTCTCTCACTCTCACTCGTTCTCTTTCTCTTTCTCTCAAATAAATAAATCTTAAAAAAAATTTTTTTTTAAGTCACACTAGGGGTAAGGGAAATATAATAGCCAAACGAAACATATTCATGGGTCATTTTGGCCCACATTTTTTTTTTTTCTCTGTCCCTAATGCCTTAACCAAATGCCATGCTTAAAGTTCACATTGTAGCTTGGAGAACTAACCCTAACTTCTTAGGTCTAAGCTCAATGGAAAGCTTTTGCTTACATTATTACACAAAATGATGTCCCTTAATAATGACGACAACTGATCTTCACCTGGCTTCAGCAAAAATTAAAGGGAAATACATTGCCTCATACAACAGGGAAATTACAGTGAAAAGCATGACTGGATGCAGACACTCAAATCGTTTAAGACACACTCTCTCCATCTCTTGGTTCTTCTCTTGTTTTCTGTTGGCATCATTTTTAGAAAGATTCCATTTACAGTATAAGGTAAATCCCGCTAGGTCCAAGCTTACATATCTACCTATAGTAACAACCGAGACAGATTGTAGTAGAGTTTCCCTTTCCACCTGGATACCAGCAACAAGGTCCTAAGATGGAATCTCATTGGAATAATTTGGGACATAGATTCTTCCCTGAACCAATCACTGTGGCCAGGAGAAAAGAATACACATATTGGCCAAAAGGTGAAATCTCTCCAGTGAACCTCCTGGCCTGGCAATGAGGAGGGAAGATGGAGACAATGCTCCAAAAGGAGACAAGGGGAACTTGGCAGGCTAAAACCGTGGGTATGGGTCGTGACTCCCCTGAATGTTCAGCTCAGAGCTTGTCTCCACCCACAAGGCTTAGCACAGGGCTTCAGGGTTTGGAATTTGTAGAGCCATGTCTTAGAGTCCCTGAACCTACCAGAAGGCACATACTAGGGAGTAGTATAATTCCTAGTGACTCAAATGCCAAAGGTTAACCTCTTCCTTGTCTCAATTGTCTCCACTCACAGCACAAAGATGATTATTCCCAGGGGCAAATAGGCAGCATCTGCTATTCAAGGTTCTGAATGGTGTTCTAGTGATCGGTGAGATTCCCTGTACAGGAGGGGCTGGGAGAATAGAAGGAGCAGATCAGGGGCCAGCCCTGTCTCAACCACAGCAGCTCTTTTGTCAGTCTTAAATATTCAAGTTTTGCATACCAATTTTTTAAAAAGCCATAGGCACTGTTTTTTCACTGAAAGTCACTTAGCAAGTAATGATTTTACTGCTGAGTATTCATATGATTACAAGTTACAGGACTTAATTTAACTTCAGGGGAAAAAAGGGAACAAAGAAAGAAAATATATTGACTGAGATGATAGGATAGAAAAGTTCGGGAAGGGCTGATTCCCAAGGTTCCTAATTTGGATGGCTTCCTTTCAGGATCAGTTCCATTCTTTGGCTCCATGTGAAAGGAAGATGTATACCTATCATGCTTCCCCTTCTGACTTTGTTTAGAATCTGTCTCTCTTCCTAGGCAGCTTCAGGCATTCATCTTGCCTTCTGACATTCTCAATAGAAAAAAAGGCCTCTCTTTCTCTAGTAGTTGCAAGAAACACCCCATTATTAAGTCTTTTTCGACCTGTATGACCCAGCTTTCATGGCACGCCTATTTGTAACCTCTGTGTCCAAAGGAATCCCGTGCTCTGTTTGGCCATGCTGGACTCACATGCCCACCTGTGCACCTGGGAATGGAGGCAATGCTTGCAAACCACATGGGCCCAGGGTATGGGAGGGATGGGAAAAAGGGAAGCCAGGGGATTGTTAGTGGAAGGTGGTAGGCAAGAATGTATACCAGCACTGTAATGGATGGGGCTGGAGCCATAGACCTTTAATTTCAAATGAAGACTTGAATATATGGTGTTGCTTCCCTTTTGTTACAGATATGCCTTCAAAGTGGTAGTTTGTATGTTAACCTTCTTTTGAATTCTTTTTATTCTCCCATGACAAGTATGAGAACATAAATAATCTGTGTTGGGTACATGGTCCGTGGAGATTTCCAAAAAGATTTCCAAAAATGGGTTCTGTTTTGCCCAAAGAACACGTAAGTGTTCTTCACTACAAAAATGCAGATATGGTAGATGACAGATAGTGGATTCAGATCCTGGTCACTATTGTGTATCTTTGTGTATTGTGTAGCTTTGCTCCAGGTTTCTCCTTTATAGGATTTTGTTAGGATAAATTAAAGCTCTGTGTGTGTGTGTGTTTATGTGTGTGTATAAAATATACACATGTATATATTGACATATCCATATATATGTGACTTGGTATAACGCCTAGCTCATGGGAAGTATTGCTCTTCTCTTTTTCAAGTGATATACCCCTCAGGAATCTTTTAAGTAAAAAATTCCTGGGACACCTGGGTGGCTCAGACAGTTAAGCATCTGCTTTCAGCTCAGGTCATGATCCCTGCATCCTCGGATGGAATCTAGCATCAGCCTCCCTGCTCAAGGAGCCTGCTTCTCCCTCTGCCTGTCACTCCCCTGCTTGTGCCTGTGCTTTCTCTCTATCTCTGACAAATAAATAAAATCTTTAAGAAATTGAAAATTCCTTAGAATATGTGAACCCTAGATTAATTTACAGTAAGGGAATCTATTAAAATATTTCCTAGATTAAATCTATTTCATCAAGAAAAAGATACCTGACTGATTCATTGTGAAGGAAGTGTTACTAGTAATTGTTGAACCATCAACAGTGAAATATCAAACAAGATCTTGAACATCAGGGAAATAATTAGATCTTCTGAGTCAAAATAGTTCATCACAGAAAAGATCTTCAAATACACTTTGCTTATAGATCATATATTAAGGTGATGGTAGCTATGGTAGCAAAAAAGTTTGGATCCCCCTCGTAGCTTAATTTAGAAGAATGGTGTAGATTATTTTCATCACAGTCCAGTGGATTATTCAGGAAGCCAAACTCCTTCTCGTTGGCTCGTCTGCCCACTTGGATCATCTCTATTCAATAGTGGGAAATACCACTGTTTCTTAATCAATGACCCGTCACTTCCTCTCTCTTTATATTAATAGTTATGTAACCCTACTTGGAGGAAAGTCGAGCTGACTAATGGAGTCCTAGGAACAACTCTTGACAATGGAAGGGGAGGCAAAACCTAGATCCTACGGCACTATACAACAGCACAACCCGTGATTTTGTGAGCATCTCAAGGAAAGTGCAATGGCTCATTGGATATTGCATCCTTCTTGCCCAGCATAACACCTGGTACATAAATGTTTCCTGATTGAGGGAAGGAATTAATGAAACAAACTGGCAAATAATTAAGAGAAGCCTTAAAAATAATTCCTAAGGAAAAAAAAATTCCTAAGCAAATAATCACAAGCATTTGAAATCCATATTTTCCTTTTCCTGTTCTCTATCCTACCTTACATTTGGAGATAAAAGAGGATTCCTGGGAACAAGAACTTCCCAGGGCAGAAAGCCAGAACCAGTAGTAGGTCGGTAACTGTTTTACCTTCTTCCTGACTCTGGGCCTTTCCACAAAGCAAAGCCCACCTCATTCTCCGGTTTGTGAAAGAGGAGCCAGAAGTAACCCTGAGCAGGTGGAAAGAGCAGATTGCAGTGTTTCTCCTCTGGACAGCCTAGCCAATTCTGGCCGCCCCTGGCCATGGGTCTGTCATTTTCCAGGTTGGTTGGACATTTTGAATGTCTTGTTATTAATGATTATTTTAGCATTCGCATAAACTAATTCGAGTTGTCCTTGTTCCTTTTCAATTAGGTTGTTCTGATTTCAGCCAACTACCTTAAAAATCAACCACTTTAGTGTGTGCTTTCATTTGTTTTTCAGGGCCGACAACGTTCTTTACCTGTTGGGCAGTTTTGAGAAGTAGTTAAGAATACGCTCTCTGCTGTCAGACTGCCTTAGTTCAAATCTTGGCTCAGCTACTACCAGAAGGGTAAAATAGGGCTTTAATAATAGTTCCTACTCTAAAAGGTTATTCTATTAGAAAAAAGTACTTAGCACAGTGCCCAAGACATAATATGTCCTTAATAAGTGTTAACCAGTATTATTTTATTGTAATTATCTAGGTATTCATACTTGAACATTTTAAAAAGGGGACTAGATCCTATTATAGTTTACAGATAAAAGAAATAACATCCTGGAAGTTCAGTTTCTCATTGCCTGGTTTCTTGATTTAACCTCTATCTCAGCTCTTTGAGTGTATTTTTTTGTTATTAACAGACAAAATAAAAAGAGGACTTTTTTTTTTTTTTTAAGATATGATGAAGCCATGCCCTGGCTTTGATTCCTGCACGGAGCCTCCATTCATGTCAGTGTGATTTCTCTGCATGGATTGATGGCAGAATACGGTCTGTTTCGAAGACTGTTTAAAGCAGGGCACAAAAGAAATCACACTGGCAGGGTCCGCAGCTGGCAAAATGGGAGAGACTAAGCCGGTGAAAGAAGCTGTTAATACAGACCAGAAAATTTTTAGGCTAAAAAAAGGAACATGCCCACTGAAAGTCTGAAAGCAAAAAGTTTTATTTGGGTAAGGCAATGTTCGACGCTGCATGATTCCGACTTAGAAAATGCACACGCTTGCCTTCTCCAACTGCCAGAACATCATTTTTTAACACAGAGGAACCAAAATAGAGAGAGGAATAATGGGCTTTCAGACAGTCCCTGCCCAAAAGCAAACCTAGAAACATAAATGCCAAAGAGCCTGGACCCGTCGGTGTATAAAAGAGGGGGTTCCTGTAACCCCTCTATCTCGGAGCTGATCTCCCGCTGACTCTGACCATCCCACGGGAAGCAATATAAGCAAGATTTCCAGTATAGTTGCCAAGAGATGGTACTGAGGTTCCAAGTCACTTGTCAGCGCTCCTTTCTCTGTCCTTCTCACCAGATCCCCGCAAAGACCTTTTTGCCCAAAGCCCCCAAGTGACAGTCCACCCATCAGACAAACATTGTCTAAAAACACATGGCTTCCTTCATCCACCGCTTTCCATATTGAACATGCGTCTCCGCCACTGGTGGAGCAGACTTCCTGCAATCACAGTGATTCTCCCTTTTTTGTAATCAGTGAAAAATAGAACTTCGCCTTTCATTTTTCACTCCAACCCCTGGAATAGGACTCAAAATTTCATGGCCAGTCACGTCTCTGCCAAAAGTTCTTATTTCTCTGTGTCTGTGCTTTATCAGTAACTGCCCACAAGGATGCATTTGGCTTGTATTATAGACCCCAAGTGTGTAAGCATAGCCTGTCTGATATCCTTAGATTGTATCTAGCAAAGCATAGGTCTTTATTAAAAGCTCTCTAGTGAAACGTCAGCTGTCATACCTGTTTTTGCATAATCTTCACTTTTAGTATGTTCTATACTAAAAACAGGGATTATATCACCTATGTATGCATGTGCCTGTATTTTTATACATCTGTGTATTTTATGTATAAAGTGATACACACCCTACCTATGGAAATATTCCACAGAATATGACAATAATGATTGTATAGCACACAGGGGAAGCAAATGGAACCCTAAAGATGACCAATAATTCCCCAATTTTGCAACTTGGAATCAGGAAGAGAGTCATAGTGTTTATTTCAACCCTCCTATACTATTTAAGGGAGCGAGCCTATTTTTTTGTGACCTATACAGTGCTTAAGAAAATTGGGGATGGTCGGCCTACAATTAAAAACAAAACAAACCTCGAGATTGTCACTTCTTTACCTGGCAGTTTTCCTTTGAGGAGAAAACTGACATGATGACATCATTAGAGCACACCCCGACCAGCTGAATGAGTAGAAAGGCAGCCACGGACTTCTGACTCGAAGGTCATGATGTGTCTCATGAAGGCACAGCACGGGTCGGAAGGACGCTCTGCCACCAATTCCCCGGCGTTCCTCATGACACAGGTGCAGAGAGGTGTTTGGAATGCGTCCCAACTAGAAGCATGCATCAGGAGAGGAGACAGTTCATGTGCAGCTCCGGAGGGTTGCTTGAGACTTGAAGACAACATGTTCTGTCTACCTCGCTGACTCTAATAGCTCCTTGGGAGCCACAAAGAGCAGTTGTCTACATCCTTAAGTTGAGGGATTTCCTCCAGAGCAAGTGTTTCACTCAATAGAACATAATGCCTCCCTCTGAGTGGTTAGCAGAGGTCATAGGGATCTGCCAGGAGGTCTGCAGTGCCTTTTGTTTTTTTTTAAAGGTGATTCATTTTTACCCCCATGAGGTATCCTTCTGTTAACAGTCATTTACATGATAATAGTGATGTCAACATGTGCGGTGGTACAAAAAGAGTTTCGTTGTATGTTGAGTAACGTTTTCACAGTTTTTGCAGGAGACTTCTCCTATGAGGTTTCTATCCCTGATTGAGTTTTCCAATTCGTCTCCTCCTTTCTTTTGCCAGTTCTGCTGCACAGAAAGCAGGCAGGGAAAGAAAACCATTGCTTTTTACGCACTCACTTTTCCTGGATTCTCCAGGATGCGCAGCAAATATGCATTGCTATGGGCTTTTAGAAATAGTCTGGGAGGAGGGTTTCTCCTTGTTGTTAAAACCTCTCTGCTACTTTGCTCTGCATAGGTAGAATTAAATCCCTGTCTGGAATTACATATTCTTAATTTCCCTTCTAAGGGGCTGTAGTGCAATCTAGGCTTTGAGATCAAGACAACAGCATGTTGTACCTCTTCCTACTGTATGATTTTTGGCAAATTGTTTAGTCTCTGAGGCTCTGTTTTTTCATCTATAAAATGGGGGTTATAATAGTAAGTTTCATGAACTGGTTCAGAGAATTAAGGGGGAAGAGGACAAGCACTGTATAACCGTATGTAATAGATTGTGGTAAATGCTTAATAAGTACTTATTATTATATTTCAACTTTTACCTCTTCTTAGCCATTCTTTCTCTTCCTTTCTCTTTGTTCAAAGCATGTGTAAATAAGTTTTTTGTCTGAAATCACGGTTTCTTCTTAAAAAAAAAAGATTTATTGAGTGAGAGAGAGCACGAGTGAGCAGGGGGAGGGGCAGAAGTAGAGGCACAGGGATAGAATCTCAAGCAGACTCCCCACTGAGTGCAGAGCCTGATGCGGGGCTCAATCCCACAACCCTGAGATCATGGCCTGAGCTGAATCTAAAGTCACCACCCAGGTGCCCCAAAGCACAATTTATTCTTAAGAAACATCAAGAGGTCAGTAAATGTGACCAGCTGAAGAGTGCAAAGTATAATAATAACATTACTTTCTATTACTCTTCAGTTTCACTTCTGTATCCACCTCTCTGTTCGCTTGGAGAAAAATATTAGAAAAATGTTAATAAGCCCTAAATTTGAGAAATAAGAATAGAAAAGTGATAGACAGTGAGGAATATCGCTTAAGGCTTCTCTCCCCAACAATTATTATTCCTGAATATTTAAAATCTATTTCTATCCACTTATTTAATTGAGGAATATATTACAGTAGATGTGTCACCCACCAGTCCACTCAGAACCCAGATAAAATCTAAAGCTGCTTCTACAAACACACATTATACAATAGCTACAAGGGGCACATGTTTGCCAAATAAAACACTCATTTGAGAAAAACAAACATTTTCTTTGGGCATGACAAATCACACATGTTTATTTCAAATGTGTTTCTTCTGCTGGGGAACCTCAAAGGGAAATAAAGTTGGTCTGGTCCTGGCAGCTTAAGAGGAAGAGGTTAGCTATTCCAAGGTCCAAGTCTTCAGTGATTCCTTGAATAGGAAAATGGAGGGGGGGATTATATTTGTAATGAATCCTTGTCAACATGCGTTTTCTATGTTCTTGGTTTAAAGTGAATTGATGAGTGTTTAATTCATTCTATGTTAGAGGTACTGAGGTTGATAGGAGTGTATACAGCAAGGGTCAAATAAGTGAACAAAGAAGTTCTGGAAGAGTTAGAAGGAAAGAGAAATAGGGTAACCATCCCATAGAGAGGTTTCACATGAAAGATGACTAGGAACTAGATCCATGGCACAAATGGAAACACCAAGGAAAAGAGAAAAGCTGGAAGGTTCACAAGAAGAAAATTGGCGGGGAAAGGAGATATTACAGCAAAGCCATGCAATGGGAATTTAAAAAGCAAGTGTGCTAAATGCAGTGTGGTATCCTGGATTGAATCCTGGGACAGGAAAAAAAAAAAAAAAACTAGTGAAGTCTGGAGCTGCATTTCTGGGAATGTGCCAGTGTTCGTGTCTTATTTTTGACAAACGGACCATGATGGTCTACAATGTTGATGATGGGGCCTCGGTAAAGGGCACGTGAGAACTCACTGGATTATCTTTGTAACTTTTCTACTATCTGAAACTCATCCAAAATAGTGTATTTTGTAAAAGAAAACCAAGGGGGAGAGATATTGAGTAGAGCAGTACATTAAGCTGACCTGGGGTTTGGGGAGGTGGGGGGAGATGGACAGGAAGGCTGGTGCCGTATCAGTGGGGACTGGAATGCTGGGCTGCGGAATCTTCATCCTGGTACAGATGGCCAAGTTAGAAAGCTCTTTTGAAGGAAATCATTCTGGGGGAAGATAATATTTTATGTTTGTTTTTCCCCCTAACACTCTGAGCATGCACTGATAGTGGCAAATACAATCACATCTATCTTTCATCTTTCAAGGGAATGGAGGCTTATGAGAAGAGAAGTCGAGGGAGAAACCCACATGGAGTTGGCGTTTGATGGTGCAGGGGAGTGACCCTGAGAACAGTCCTCCACGGACCGTCCTTTGACAGAAATCCACAGTGAGGTGTTACAAGGGAGGGGGAAGAGCCTTGAAGGCAAGAGAAAAAGGAGGTCCAGGAGCCCAGGGAACAGCCATGAGGCTGCATGGCTCCAGAAGCCGAGGGAGGAGACGATTTCAAGGTGAAGGTGGACAATACTGTTAAATGCACCCAAATCCAGCAAGTGAATGGGAGCCATACAGATGTCCCTAGGGAGGTAAATAATGGCCATCAAGATAGCCATGTCACTGAAGTGATGAAGACAAAAGCCAGATTTTTTCTCTTTGAGAAGAGAAGAAATAAATGCAAAATGCACATTCCACCTTTCTACGAAATTATTCTCCAGAGAGAGAGAAAAATAAGATGTCAAATAATGGATGCCTCTGTATGAGGAAGAAAGCATTTCATTGTTGTCTTAGTTGATTGTTATTCTTAAAGACAGAAGACTCTCTTTGTGAAAGGAGAAAGGAAAGAGGAGACGCTACAGATGCTAGCGAAGGTAATAGAAAGGAAAGAGTGTCCTTTAGCAGCTGGGAAAAAAATAGAAACAAGGTCAACTGTACAGGCATTGGCTTTGTCTCTACCAACACCACCACCATTTCTCACCCAGAGGCATGATAGCCTCTAATCTCATCCGTTCACATCTACTTTATGACCCATCCTCATGTATTCACAAGTTCAACTGGAATCTTATCATGGGATCCCCCTCCCCCTCAGTAAACACTTTGCATCGTTGTTCTTTGGATATAGATCAAAATCCTACCAGGGGCTGCCTCTCCGCTTTATCTCACACCATCCCCTCTCCTCTTCTCTGCTTCCAACCATACTGGCTTACTTCCCACTGCTTGAAAACACTATGATTTCCTCTTCGGCAGAGCCTTTGTAACATGTACGTAGTGCTTACTCTGCCTTGCCCTTCTCTTCTGTCTTAATCCCCGCATCCTGTAGGTCTCATCTCAGGTATCAATACCCAGGTGAGGCCCAAGCTAATTCTCCCATTTATACACTCCTATAGCATCTGCTTTTGTATAAAAGCATAACTTGCAGTTCATTCAGCCTCTGTGTGTCTGTGAGTACACACGTCCACATACACCTGCATGCAGAATTGAGTCATGTCTGTCTCCCCACTCCCAGCCCCCCATTAAGTTGGAAGTAGCTCAAGGCTCTTGGTATGCCATGCTTTCTCGAGTCATTCCCCATGGCCTGCAAATAGCATCCAGAACATGGAAGTTGCCCCTCTTTTAGAAGTTGCTACTAAGACGGGTTGTCCAAGTTCAGGTGTTTCTGTGGTATCGTTGGAATTACCCTCTCTAGCCATCTTTCAAGGTCCTGATGCAGCTTGATGCATCAGCCATATCCTCCTCAAGGAAAAAAAATTTTTTTTTTAAGATTTTATTATTTATTTATTTGACAGAGAGAGACCACAAGCAGGCAGAGAGGCAGGCAGAGAGAGAGAGAGAGGAGGAAGCAGGCTCCCTGCTGAGCAGAGAGTCCTATGCGGGGCTCGATCCCAGGACCCTGAGATCATGACCTGAGCCGAAGGCAGCAGCTTAACTCACTGAGCCACCCAGGCGCCCCAAGGAAAATTTTTTTTTATCTCGTTCTTTTCTCATTCATTCTATCAGGATAGTATTTGCCAATAGGAGACATAAATTCCACTGCCTACAGAAAGCAAACAAGGATCCGCTCTCTGGTTTGTCAGAATTTCCTATTAAGTAGGACATTTCTATAACTTTTGTTATGGTGCTAATGAGATGGGGGTGGGAAGAAAATCTCTACTTGTTAATCTTAGCCTGAGATTAACAAGCGTTTGACCATTTTGCCGTGGTGGGACTTAGCAATGGTTGATATGCAGAAATACGTTCTCAGTGTGGTCAGGCCTCCTGATTTTTGAGCCAAATTCAGCCTAGAACCCTCTCGTGAGACACATGGGTATGTGGGAGGTGTCGACTGCTAGAATCCTGACCTCCTTCATCTTAGGGCATCCTGCTTAAA
The DNA here is from genome assembly GCF_009829155.1 of Mustela erminea. Lineage (NCBI taxonomy): Eukaryota > Metazoa > Chordata > Mammalia > Carnivora > Mustelidae > Mustela > Mustela erminea. The sequence continues at coordinate 107,225,759 of NC_045616.1, read as the reverse complement.
GTTTCCTTGCATTAACTAGGACCCATTCTAAATGGCATCCCCGTTAATGAGCAGAAATATTTGTCCCTTTTAGCTGAACAGCTCATAGAAGCAATTAGCATTTAGGGAATTTCTTGTTTAGAAATAATGCCGGCATCAAATTATCCATTATGGACTAATTTGAAACTGGAGGATAGATGCTCATTTTTCCCTGGGATAGCACCTGCAAACATTTCTGGCAATAGGGCTTATAGCAGCTTTATTGTGAGTTGTCATATTTCCTTCATGATATGAGAGAACAGTGGGTAAATAGAAACCCCTCTAACATGAGCATTTTCTGAGGAAGGAGATTACATTCCTTTCAAATTGCTATTTACCTGTCATTTCAGATCTGAAGGTTGAGTATGTTTCGCATGTGATAATTAATTCTCTCATTGCCTTCAAGATCGCTGCCTTTTGGCCAGTGTCTGGGAAACGAAGAGTGATGCCATGTGTCAAAAATGAGTACTGTGTCAGAAAAGGGAAGGAGAAGAAACTTCCTGCTGACTGACAGCCACAGGGGGGAAAAGTCTTCTCTATTCGTTGAGGGGGAAACATGGATGCCATGAAGTGAAACGTGTTACTGACTCCACAACTGCTGCATTTCCTTGCTAGGGGTCATTCTGATCAATGGGTGGTTCTAACACTATTTTTATAAGACAGATATTTGATCATATGGATAATAGCAGGAAAAGTTCATGTTTATTAAATTCTAGGGACTGTGCAGAGTCTTTTTTTTCTAAGGTTTTATTTATTTGAGAGAAAGAATGAGAGGAGAGCGAAAGAGCATGCAAGGGGGGACGGCCAGAGGGAGAAGCAGGCTCCCCACTGAGCAGGGAGCCCGATGAGGGACTTGCTCCTGGGACTCCAGGATCAAGACCTGAGTCAAAGGCAGGTGCTTAACCAGCTGAGCCACCCAGGGGCCCCAAAGGGACTGTGTCAAGTCGTTCCGTGATTTATTTCATTGACTCCTCCTGACAGCCCTATGTACTGATGAGAGGATTGATGTTGAGAGTCGGTTAAATGCCTGAGTTTAGGGGTGCCTGGGTGGCTCAGTGGGTTAAACCTCTGCCTTCGGCTCGGGTCATGATCTCAGGGTCCTGGGATCGAGCCCCACATCGGGCTCTCTGCTCGGCAGGAAACCTGCTTCCCCTCTCTCTCTCTCTGCCTGCCTCTCCACCTACTTGTGATCTCTGTCCAATAAATAAATAAAATCTTAAGTAAATAAATAAAAGCCTGAGCTTATTGAGCTAGAAAAGAGGAGTGCTAGGATTTGAATGCAGGCAGGCTAACTCCAGGACCAGAGCCTCACCACTACCACCCCCCATAGATGCTATCTTCTCCATCACCTCTCGCAAGACCTGTTGCTACAAGCCCCATCTTCCTCAGCTTTCTGTAACTTACAGATGGTAAGTGGGTCACTCCTTTGAAAAGCCCCTTGTTAACAGCAAAGAAACCACTGCCAGCCACCTGCTCCCAGCACAGATCTGTGCAGCACACAGTGAATGTTCTGGTGGTTTAGGGCGCTGTCCTCATGTTCCGAAAGAGGAAACAGGATGAGGGCTTCAAACCATGTAGCACAGAACCAGGCTCTGAATACATCCTTTTACAAAAGGAGCCAACAAGGGCCACTGCAGACCAGCGAGAGGCTCTGCCCACATGGGGGACGCTCTCGGGTGGGTGGGTGGGCGGGAAGCTTGACCCAGGTCAGGAGGGAGCCCAGAAAGAGAGAGAGTCGGGGCAGGGCCAGTAGTATTCCGGGGGATCCGCAGACGCTGCACTTCTGCCTGGGGCCGGCCCTGCTTCAAAGTGAAACTTCCACAGCAAAACTAAATAAAGGAAAGAAAAGCCAAACAGAACAAATTCCCATTTAGTCAGCTTTTACTGTCCTCGGAGGCTCTGTGTTTATGCTAGATCTTAATTATGCTGCTTGTCAAAGACACACTAAACTCCACTGTGGTTGAGGGAGCTATTTTATCTTTTTATCTCTACAGTCAGAAAAGGACTTAGTATGCTGAACCCTACCCTTGATGAGCTTCAAACCTGGAATAAAAGAACGTTTCTCTCTCTCCTTCCCAGTTGTCCCCACCTCCGCCTGCCATCCGTGAACACCTAATGAGGAGGCTTTGGCAGTCTTATGAATAGGCAGAGCCTGGGTGGCCTTGAACAAAACTGGGGAAGTCCACGGGGGCTGCATGAGCGTCCTCTGTACAGGCCCCCATGAAGGGGTCCCAGAGCCCAGACCCCATGCATCGGTCCTCCACATTCCCCTCCCCAGTGCTCATAACCCAGACCTCCTAGGGAGGCACTCACCTGTACCCTCCCTTTGGCGCAAGAGTGGGGGGCATTCCTCTGGGCAGGTTCAAGGTAGTATTGGGGGGATTCCTTGAGTTGTTGGATGTACTCGGTGTGCCTTAAACGGCTGAATCGCACAAGGACGTAAACCCTTTTCAACCCTGTTGTACTCCTTCAGATTAAATCAAGGAGAATGTCTGCAGTGTTCTTATCATCTTCCTTTCTTTTCGCTGTATCTATTTTTACCTTTACTTTCTATTCGTGGCAGGTGATGCTTGTTTTACATTTCTTGTGATAAAAAATGTTCTTTTTCAATCGATGCATGTAGGGAAAAAATTAGACTTAAGATCTACTTAAAAAGTGGATCTCAAGAAAAAGTAAGTAAAGGGGAGAACACAATAAGGCAAAGACTATGAGAATAAAGGAAGGACTACCTTTTGACAAAAGTGGTGATCAGGAGGCCCTGAGTCATGCCTTGCTCTAGCTCACTGTGAACTGATCTGCATCGTTTAGGCAAATGCCTTCTTACACGTGTGTATTCTGAAGGAAAGTCAAAAACTGTGCCACATCCTTAACACTAATGAAGCAGTCAGGCAACAAGTTGAGGATCCTAAAGGCAGAATCAAAAAGACGATCTCTGGGGGCGGCTGGGTGGCTCAGTGGGTTAAGCCTCTGCCTTCAGCTCGGGTCATGATTCCGGGGTCCTGGGATCGAGCCCACGTCGGGCTCTCTGCTTGGCAGGGAGCCTGCTTCCCTTCCTCTCTCTCTGCCTGCCTCTCTGCCTACCTGTGATCTCTCTCTGTCAAATAAATAAATAAAAGACGATCTCTGGAGCAGCTACCTCCATCCCCCGTCCATTGGCTGTCATAGTCCGTAGATTACCGTCATCTGTGATAACCGTGGTGTGTTGGGTATCAAACTTCTGGAAGACTTTGGCTTCTTTGGTTTTTGTTTTGTTTTGTTTTTGTTTTTGTTTTTACCAAAATTGAGATGCTTGGGCCCCACCCCTAGAAGTTCTATTTCAGTGCGTCTGGAGTGGGGCGGACGTATGTGCATTTTAATAACTATCCCAGATCACAGATGAGCACTCTCAATTTAGAATTTCCACGGATGGAATTTGGTCAGTGTTGGAACCCATTGTCATGTGTAGACCAAAGTGAGAAAACACACGTGACTACATTTTTGTAAACAGATAGCCTTCCAGCGTTGAGAGGACTGACATTGTAAGAGGAGTGACATTGTAAGAGGAGTGACAACATTACTGCTTCCAATACTAAATAAAAAATAATAAATGTCCAAAATCCGCAGCCTGTGTCCAGCAAACTCCTAAGTAGCTTGTCAATATCTTTGGCCCCTCAAGACCCCAAGACTGTTTTTGGAAAGTTGAGGTGATTATATTTACCCATACAAGGGTAACACATCCAACTGGACAATCCACAGAGGTCCCTCCTTTCTGCGTAACGGGTACGTGTTTCTATGCCCAAAGTAATCTCTTAAAAACTTGTTCTTACGGAATGCCACTGATGTCATATAAGATCCATGCCAGTTCCCGTTCAAGGCAAGTATTGAGTCAGGTTTTGCCTCCCCTACATCTCCCTCCTAGGAGTTTGACAGCCTTTCTCCTCACTGAGCCTGACAAATCTGTTTACCTTCTGGTCTCTGTGAAAACCAGTGGGGTTTGTCATGGAACACCCAAGTCCAGAACGTGCGATGATTCATTTCTAATCACTGACATTATCCAGGTGACTTGCTCGAGCCTGGCTTACACAGAGTTTCCTTTCAGCATAGACGTTTCATAACTAGCATTATCCTGCCATACCCAGAGCCTCGTGAAAATATTTTCAACAGTTAACAAGCAGAGCCTGCAGTTATAATCGCTCATTAGGGCTGCATGTTAGTTTTCAAGTCTTGCAGCACACATAATCTGCTCCTTGATTTCCGTTGAATTTCGGTTCTGTTGGGCATCAGCACAGGAATGTTGGCAGCCCCGTGGGCTTTGCCAAGGGCTGCTATCTTTATGTGTGTTTTCCATAAGGCAGTGCTGACTGGAAAATAACACGCCCACCCTATTTGCGTCTCTAGTCACTCTTTGGAGGTCCTTTCAATCATTGCAGGGACTTCTTGATCCCCTAGTGAACGAATTCCTTCAGGGACCAAGTTAATTTTAGAAGACGCTGTGAAAGTTATATCCAGTAGTCCCAATAGATGAATAGGCTGATTTCTAGAGTTTATTAGATCTTCCTTTATTCCAGACCTTACTTCTGGGTGTCTCAGAACCACTGCCTAGAAAAACAATGCTCTAATTCCAGATGATCAGGTTTCAAATAAAGAATTTTAAGCAACTAAGTACAGCACTTTTTATTTCCTCTACATTTTAAAAGTCCTGCATTTGGGGAAAAATATTTGGTTCCCCAAGTCAGTGGGCCAAATGCTACAGGAACAGAATATTTTTAGCATTTTCTTACTTTGTAAAGAAATTATTGCAGCTACTGTGAAGGAGTTTTTTGGGGTTTTTGTTTGTTTCTTGGTGGCTTGTTATGTAATAAAAGATGATGTTTATTCATCTCTCAGTCAATAAGTTAGTGCCTGGAATGTGCTTGGCAGGGTGTTATGCCTTGAAAGTACAACAATATAGAAGACCTGTTTCATTTCCTAATGGAACGGACTGTGAGGAATGCCAGTCTTCTATATAGGTGAATACAGTGGAGCAAAATGAGTGGTACTAAGAGAACTAGGAACAGTAGTAGGTGGAGGGATAGAGAGAAGGGAGGTGAGACAAAGACCTGACAGATCAATGAGATCCTTTGTTGGGGGGACACTCAAGAAGAGTTGGTATTGAAACTGAGGAACAGAGAACCAGAGATCCAGGAAGGGGAGAGTGAAGTGAGGCAGATTGGAATCATAAAGAGGTAGGGGCCAGGGTTGGGGTGGGGTTGTGTCTTAAGAGAGGATTATGAATTTGGCTCTTATTTGAGTTTGTTTACATAGACTGCTAGGGACACGATGCTTGGGTAGATTGACCTAGCTTAGCAGGGGCAGGGGGAACTCACAAATAGGACAAGAGTGAGAATAATTAAGTTGGAGAGGGAAACTCCAGATGTTCAGAGCCTTCATTGTTTAAGACCCTGGAGACCTCAATGAGGAGCGTGAGTCAAGACTAATCATATCTTCACACTTAATGCATTTCTTCCAAAACATTTCTTGACCTTCCATGACTCATCCATGAAAATACCTTTTTCTATGGGTTACTGGGATCGTTAAATGAGATGATGATGTGGAATAACCACCTGAGAGCGGAGGCTGGCAAAACAACTTATTTTGACTATAATCACTGACTCCTTCCAGTTCCTTAAAATGTGTGGTTTTCTTAAGAACGAATTGAGCTTTAGACTTTCCCCTTTGGGCATCTCAAAATACTTGTTGAGGCATGCCCCACAAGTTCCTTACAGCTTGAGATAATTAAACCAGTTATGTAGCGGGCAGTGCATACATTGTTTGAAACTTCTAATGGTCGGCTTCTATAATGCATCTTCTGATCATTGAAGTGGGTTCTTCTTGACCCCCATCAGAGCGATCAAGCACTCGTGATGGTTTGTGCAAGTGTAGATGCATTGTAATGCAGCCAATGATGTGTAAACAGGGTTCACACCTGTCAACCTTTATTTATTTATTTTTTTTCACTATGAGCGTAGCCCTTATTTCCTGGGATGCCAAGTATTAACCTGCGTGAGTCCTGGGAAGGCATATTCACCCTGTGTATTCAAAAATATCAAATGAATACCAACTGCAGGCATATACCACCAGAGACCTGAATACAGACAAAGCTGAGTACTTGACAGTAGGAGGCATTGGGAAGAGCCACAAGCATAGACATGAAAGGCAGCAAATCAGTCATTGCCCCAAATCACTAGTTTGTTTTTAACAAATTTTCTCCCTCTTAGACCATCAGGATCAAATCTGCCTTCCTGGGTCAGGTTTCTTCAAGGTGGTCATCAAAGACTAGAGGACGCCCTATTGCTTCTAGCATTGTGGTCTGGCACCTAGAATTCTACCCATCAGGGGAGGACTGACCTCTTAAGCATATTCAGCTCTGTCTTCCCTTGCCTTACTGGTTTTCTGTGTGTTTCAACAGATAAATATTTGGTAGATTTTGATGAATGCGAGGTTTAAAGAAAGTGTTAGGAATCTTGCCGGAGTCAACCAGGAAGTCTTTCATAGAGACAGAAATGAGTCAGTGGTAGATTTCCCACTTTACACTTTTTCTTATTTCCAGGAACAGCTCTGCTTCCTGGGCTAATATCAGACCATGAAAGAGGACACACCAGACCTATAGAGCTCCTATGGAAATCCAAATTTTTATTACTCAGACACAGATCTGATACTTTGGGGTTTGTGGAAATATTATTTAGAACAGAGGCATAAGTACTTAGGATTCAGAGACTAAACCTCATCTTTCCTTTTTCTGTTTCTTCTTCCTTCCCTCTTTATTTTTTAAAATTTTATTTGCCATTTCTCTTTATGAAGGTATGATTTACATAGCAAAAAATTCAACCACTGTACACGTACAGTTTAATGATTTTTTTAGTAAATTTATACAGTTAAGCAGTCATCCCCCAAATCCAGTTTTAGAGCACTTCCACTGTAGCAGAAATTTCCTTCATGCCTGCCCAATTTATTTTTAATTAGCATACAAAACCTCTTCCAAAACGGGCTGATAGATAATATTCTTTTATTTGAAAACCAAGGAAGCATGTTTTATAATATCTTATTCTAAAAAATGTATTTAAATTTATTTATTATTTTTTTTTAAGTTTCTATTATACTATTATAATTTCTGTGGCACGAGAAGAAAGAGACGGGAGAAAATGATGGTCTTTTAGAGCTGCGAAGTCTGGTTTGCAGAGCTGTTCCTTTCACCATAGCTTGATGTTCCACACTGAGACTTAATGAAATGGAGCTTGTTACTGCCAGCAGGAAGAAGAACCTACTTCTTGGGTTATACAAGTCTTAAGTTATTAAGCCTTTAGTTGCCAGGTAATTGGAACAGTACTGATAATCTCAACTCCTTGTTGACCATATTCTAGGCTGTTTTCTTTAAATGCATTATTTCCTTTAACTCTCACCCTGGGCTCTCTCCCTTTAAAAAGATTAGGGAAACTGAGGTTCAGAGAAATGATATGCATTTTTTGAAGTCATTCCACAGTAAGTGGCAAAGCCAGAAATCAGACCCAAGTCTCTCTCTCTGTGCCTGCTCCCCACCTCTTTAAAAGTTGCACTTTATCCCATCTCTGGACAAATGAATCAAGGGACAGTCTCATTGTTGGAGCTCTGCTTCTATTGCCAGAAAGAAAAAAATCAAAACTTATGGCTCTAAGGGAAAAGTAAGCTAACATCATACTTAACCACCCCAAAATTATGGGAATTAAGGAATGATTTCAGGCAAGAATGCTTATGGCCTTGGAATTTCTGAGACGTCGTCTTTTGAACTATGCACTGTGTGAGGCTGAGTGAGAGGATGAGTCTGTGTTTGGACAAGCTGCTGCTTGACTCACCTTTGGTGATTCTCCACCTGGGAATTAACTTCACCAATCTGTGGTAATGTTTGGGGAAGCATCATGACTTGGTGGCTTGAATAAACTCGGAGTAGGTCATTATTATATGCCAACTTCGAAGGTGTAAGAGGGACATTGTCTGCAGTGATCTCTCCTTCAGCTAACTCTTCAGTGTCTGACTTGTTTGCCACCTAGCAGATAAACACTGCCTTGTATTAGATTGTTTTCATGCATGTGTGTTTTATCATCTATCCCTGTGGTTCTCTCAAATTTGTTTAAGCACAGCAGTCATGGGAGCCACTTATTAAAATAGGTTTCTTGTCTCCTGAGAAGTCTTTGATACAGTCATCTTGACCAAAGGCTCAGATACTTGAATTTTTATAAGGCTTTCCTGGGATTCTTGGAATGGACCATATTTGGGATTTGCTGGTCTTTAAAACTATAGCTCTGTAAGGGCATTTTATTTCCTAATATCTGGCTGGGTGCTTGGAATAAAGTTCAGTAGCTATTTGTTGACCAAAGGAGGGAATGGATGAGTGCTGTAAGTTTCCTGAGGTCAGTGATGATGCAACTTATCTCCCACAATGCTAGTAAAGAGCAATCAATAAAAATTGATTGATTGATTGATTGATTGATTACCTTTGAATCTCTATCTTCTCCTATGCCTTTGCCCAGCTCTAGGGAGATGGCCATGAAGCCTCTTGAAGTCATGTGTTCTGAGAAGCCTGATGCCTCTTTAGTGAGGTGAGGTGTTGGGGATAGCATCCAGGAACCGACCTGAGTACTTTCACGGGTTCACTTCTCCTAGAAACCCAAGGAGAAAACCAATTCCCACATTTTGCAAGTTTATTTTGCTGTAGTACAATGAATAATTGTCCTGAGGGAACTAGATGGCATCAGAGAGTATTAATCTTAGATTTTCATTTCCTGTAAAATAACTTTCCACTTATTACATTCAGTGAGAATACTTTGGGTTTCAGGAAATATGCATATTTTATCACAGACAGTCCTAAGTGTGCTCCCAAATGTATCTGAAACTCTGGTGTTAAGAAGGGCAGGTGCAGGCAATTGAGTGAGCGGGAGGAGTCCTGCTCAGGCTGTGAGAGGGCTGGCGAGACAGGTAGGACCCACTCACAGCCAGCACATCGTTGCCTAACTTCAGTCTCCTTGAGCTCCTAAAATTGTTTTTCGATAGGAAAATAGCAAAAATAAAAATGACAGTAATGATCTTTATGAACGGGTTAGCATTTTTCAAAGCACTACGTTGCAGGGGTTATACTAAGCTCTTCATGTACCACACTCTTCAGTGGATCCTTATTGAGAACCCAATGGAGTAGAGTAGTAAATGACACTCGTGAACCTCTCCACTAAGACTGAGTTTGAGACAAAAAGAAGTATTTTGTTTGTAGAACTGAAACTTAAGTCCAGGGGTGGCTCTGAGATAGTTGGATTTCTGAGGCTCACACCATATCCCAGGACCCTTCTTTTCCCTGTGGGCTTTTTCTGTGGTGATCAAGATCAACCCCCATCAACTCCAGCTTATATGGTCTGAAGATCAATTTCCCATGGAAAAGAAGATTCACTTCCTGCAGAATCAGCAAAGTCCATGAGACCACCGCACTTCTGACACCCATTGCCAAGTTCAAGGGACCCCAAGATCACCATCAGTTTTGATAATTTGCCAAAAGGACTCACAGAACTCACTGAAAGCTACTAAACTGATAGTTATGGTTTATTACAGTGGAAGGATACAGACTAGAGTTATGGGAAGAGACTTATGGAACAGAGTCTAGAAAAATTTGAGTAGCAGAGTGTCTAGTTGGGCTCCTTCAATACAGTCATGGACAGAACTGACTTTTCCTAGCAACAGTGTGTGACAATACACACAGCGTGCCAGCCAGGAAAACCTCTCCCAAGTCCTGGTGTCCAGAGTTTTTAAAGAGACTCAGTCACAGAGACACAGTTGACCATCCATGTAGCTGATCTTTAGTTTCTAGTCTTTCCAGAGGTCAACCTGATCCACACCTTTCAGAGTTCCCACCGAAAATCACGTTTTTAGACTATCCATTATAGCCCAATGCTGCCAGGTGAGCAGAGATGCTAATAAGGCAGAGCATTCCCAGGACTTAGATATTACCCCTCCGGAGCCAGGGCAAAGGCCGGACAGACTTCTTTTTGTACTACACAATTCCCCAACTTTTCCAAAAACAGCCCTGGCCTCCAGTGTGGTCCTGGGTCCATCCCTAAACCAATCATTCTGGCATGGAGAGGAAATATGCCGCCTGGCTTGACCTGGGGGCAGGACTATTCAGCAGGCCCACTATGTAAAGGAGGGAGGAGAAGTGTTGGTCCTCCAAGAATGTTGGACATTGATCAAGCTCTTTTTAAAAGTAAATAAAAGGATGAAAGTCTGTGTTCGGTTATAAAAGGACTCCACACAGTAAATAAAACACCCAGTTCCTTTTATTTTGATTTAAGTGGAAGTCATTAGCAAGTCCATGGGAAAATGAACTGAACGTGACTTAGTAAATGTAGTTTTTTAAAGAGACAGAGCCTCTTAAAATATGACACGTGGGACTTAAGAAAGGCTGACTAGCAACGTGTCGCTGAGGAGGCTCTGTAGTGATTGCTCCTGCGTTCTCCCACCAGGAATGAGTTGTCTGTCTCATTTCCCTGGAGCAATATGAAAACGCCCTAGTGCTGTGGTTCCCAAGCTTGTCACGTGTTGGAATCTTCTGGGGAACCTTTAAAAATTCTAATGCCCAGGTCACACCTGACACAAGGGAAATCAGAATGGCTGGAAAAGGGATCCAGTGATCTGTGTTTTTGTAAGGATCCCTGAGATTTCCATGAGCAGCACTTTGGGAAACTACTGTCCCAAAGTGTTAAAACAACACAAACTCTACTTCTGAACACTAGCTTCCGGTATGACCCAATCACCAGTCAGAAGAACTGCTTCTGAGAGTCAGCAGCTTGTAGGGCAAAACCTGGGTTGGCCAGGTCTGGGTTTGAGTCTGACTTTACGTTTACTAAGTGTTGGTTCTCAAGCAGGTGTCTTAGCCTCTGTATGGTTCGATTTCCCCATCTGTGAGGAACCTCTGCTCCAGGGAACATCTGAAAGAAATAGAGGAAGTGTCTGGCATAGCAAATGTCACTTCTTTTCCTTCCACTGTCACATTTTTGGTCAGAGAGAGTCCCCTAGTCTTTTTTTTTCTCCTGCTTTTAGACGCTGTTGCTTTGTGTTGTTGTTTGGTTTGGTTTTTAACATGTCTACATAAGGTGTTTTGTTTTGTTTTGTTTTTAATTCTATCTCAGTCAGTGATGCAAAGATTTGAGGTTTTCTTTGTTGTATTTGTTCCCTTAAGTATTGAGTCCCAATAGGGGGTGCTCCTTTCAGTGACTTCTCTAAGCAAGATGTATTAAGTATCTATGACAATATTTCATCAATCCTAAAATGCATTCACTTGCAAAATAACTCACTGCTACTTTATGTAAGAATAAGAGAGGAAAAACCTTTGCCAATGACACTCTAATATGCCGTCAATTCCAAGAGGAATTCTTATTTCATAAATGTTAAAATGAACAAGGAAATGTACATCCTGGAGTTGGTGAGATGCCGTATCCTCCTGGAGTTCAGGCATTGAGACACAGAGCTATACACACTCCGGATTCAGTCGTCAAGGCCAAGAAGGACTAAAACCTACAGATGGCTTCAATCTCCCCTCTCCTGAGAAGAGAGTTGATTTCCAGTTTGACGAGGAAAAAATTCTCTTTTATGGCTCTTTTAGATCATTTAATGTCATACACTGATCACTGTTTCACCTTTGAGAAATACAGTGCCCTGTTCGAATGGTCCCCATTTTTAAATCACATTTCTTTAAACACGGCCAGTTTGAAATGGCTGTACATCATCCCACGCATGGATGGGAGAGTGAAAATGTCTCATTATTTCAGCAGATCACATAAGCCATGATACAGGAAGGCGGGAGGCAGGAAGTTAGAGGGAACTCAATTTGATGATCACATGATCTTTCTTTCTCAAACCTCCCCATTCAATAGAAGATCTTATGTTGTGATCCCAAATGGGTCAAAATACAAGCTTGGAAAATTTTTTTTGGAAAGAGCCCTTTGCTTTTACATATATATATATATATATATACATATATATATGTACATATATATATGTATATGTGTGTGTATACATATATATGTGCATATATACATATATACATATATACATATATGTATGTGTATTTCTCAATCCTTACATTAAAGCCTGCTTGCCCAGGAATGTGCCTATGTTTATACATTTCTTTTCTTATGTAGCTGACTAAGTATGTCCCCGAGGAAAGGCAAGGTGTTTGGAGTGATTTGGGGACAGGTTAATAATCAGCGATTCTGACTCAACCTGTTGAAATGAAATCTTTGTATTTAATTTGGGAAGTTAATTTTTTGATGATGGAAAAATATTGTGGGGGAAAATAATCACAGAAAAAAGAGCACAAAACAAAAATAATAGCCACTTCAATTCCAAATGAGAATCCTACTAATAGCAACTTGGTACACCATGCTGGGGCCCAGCTCCAGCCAACAGAGCTTTTCTTTTGAAGGTAAGCAATTTAGAGAATGACTCTACTCTACTGTATGGTAGGAGGATGGGTGCCAAAGTTAGATCTTTAAGGAAATAATCTTATTAGCCCCTCTTATTAAGGAAGCCTCTGCAGTGTGTAGACTTTGAACCTGCCTGATAAAAAGTAGGTCTTGTCAAACAGCTCACAGCTCCTAGTGAAAAGGTTGAACTTTGTTGGTTTAGATCATCGAATCCAAATGCAAACATGTTTCTAAGCTTCTGTTTGCATACTGTGGGAGAAAAAAAGACTTTCTCATTTTCTCTGACTCCAAGGAGATGGCATCTCCCACCGAAATTACTAAATCGCTATGTTAATGGCATGCACAGAAAGGCAAAATTTTCCTGCAGAATCTGAAATTTAAAGCTTTCCATTGTCATTGTTTGGGACCCTTTATTTGACTCTTAATTTTTTTTTTTCTTTTTTTTCTCTTAACGGACCCTGGTCCTTGAGTTTCCCAACCATTACATTTCTGAGCTGACCCCGTCTGAAGTTGTAAGGCTGAGATTTTGACAGCTTTGTCATTTTCATAGCTGTGAGGGTTGATGTCAAGCTTACAGGATTATTGCTCTCCACGAAGACTTCACCACATAATCAAGTGGAAGGTCAGGAAGATAGACCAAAAACAAAACAAAACAAAACAAAACAAAACTCTAATTAAATCAGGAAGGGCTGACTTATGCCTCTAAAAAAATTAAGAAAAATAAAAATCTTCCAATTTTGTGCTTGGATCCAAGTGCAACAATTGGCCACAGTCAGGGGCCTCACTTGCTGTGATGGACAACAAAAAATTGCCATTTAAGTGAGCAGCTCCTTGAAGAAATAGCTTCATTCTTTGCTTCTACTGTGCTATAAGGCTCTTCTCAAATCAAATTAAAGAAAGGCAGGATAACACATAGCTTGATTAGAGGAGTAGAGGGGAGCAAGCTCTTGTCTGGCATCTGCTGCTTTTGCTCTAAAGACATGTGGCTTCTGGGTACTGGCCCAGTAGGTAATACAACTGGACAGTAGTATGCCCAAACAGAATTAAAGGAAAGCACAAGACCTATTCTCCTACAAACAAAACTGGGAAGAGCCTGACCACAAATCTTTGCATAAAGACTCACTGCAATAAGAAACCAAGCACCTCATGGGATTTCCAAACTACTTTAATCCATTTTAGCTCAGCACATCCTACCTGAGACCTGCTATGTGCCAGACATTAGCTTGACACTAATTGATCAATAAAGTCATTGGCAGGAGCATCTCAGCTGGGGGGGACAGGTGAGCAAATACTAGGAATATATGACAGTAAATATAATGATAGGACAATACTAATAACTTCTTAAAATTAAAAAACTTAAGACTTCTTAAACCTACTATGTGCCATTCACAGTTCTAAGTGCTTTACAGGGGACAACTCGTGAAGTCAAGGTTAGACTATGAGACCTGGAGCACAAAGGACATGAAAATCCCCTGAAAGATGGTGTCTGAATCGGATTTGAAGGAAGTATAGGAATTATATGCTATTCTGTAGAAATACAGGAATGAAAGAAAACCCTTGCTAAGTAGAAAAAAGGCCTGAAGTATGCACCATAAGATATTACCCAAGTAATAGGGTATTCCTTCTGCAGCATAAAATGAGAGGCAGGTGGTGGGAAAAGAGCTGAAGACACTAGAACAGAATGAAGGCTTTGTCCTGTAAGTGATGGAACAAGTAGAGAATTTGTAAGTAGGGATGATGTTCAGATTTCTATATTAGAAAATCACCCTAAGATCCGGACTCGCTCCTGTCCCTCTTGAAGTAAGAGCAGTGCAGGTTGGCTCTGGGGCTGTCCCTTGACACCTCTTCCCCTGCCTGAGGCACTTGTGTGGAGCTCTCAGGGATCAGACACCCGGACATTCCATTTGTTGATTAAAAATGAAAGGAATCAAGATATTTATTTATTGGTGAATCTTACTCATGAAAACATAATACTTCTGTATCAAATCTGATTCTTAGAAAGCACCGCCTTCTTCATGCAGCAACCTGAGTGTATACCTCTGACTGACTATCTGTGGGAATGACACCCCTTGGACAGTTGGCTGGAAATCACATTAACTTCCACCTGCCTTTCCACTGGGCTGTGTGTGAGGCCATCTGTGTCTCATACTTACAGGTCATGGAAAACCATCATGCTGAGAGATGTCTATCTTTGATGGCCAGTAGCGTGACTCACTGACAGGGCAAAAGACAAAGGTGGTGGTGGTGGGGTGGGGGTGGAGGCAGAGAGGCAGCCGTAATATGTGAGCCACACTGAGGTATCTAGGTGGGCTCACAGACTGGTGATGATGTCCCCAAGACTTACCACTGCAAGAAAGGTAGGCCATCAGGGATGAGATGATGAGCTAATACGTGTCAGTTTAGAAAGTGATACTCATTTCTTCCCTAACCTTTTTGCTGCAGGTTAAACTCTCCTTTGTGTTTCTATAAACCAGGTGCTGGAATTACAAAGTTTGCTTCCTGTCCTGGAAAGCAGGCAAGTTTCCTTGCCACACTTGCTATGGCTAGTGGCTCCCATTTTTTCATGAGCAGGAGCTGGACACTGTGTCC
The DNA here is from genome assembly GCF_009829155.1 of Mustela erminea. Taxonomy (NCBI): domain Eukaryota; kingdom Metazoa; phylum Chordata; class Mammalia; order Carnivora; family Mustelidae; genus Mustela; species Mustela erminea. The sequence continues at coordinate 107,210,694 of NC_045616.1, read as the reverse complement.
TGGAGAGCACAGGGGGCATCGCGGTTAGTGGGAATGAGGCTGACGTTGTAAGACAATGTCTCTGAAATATGTCTTGTCGTGGGAGGAAAGGAGTCCACCCAACCTAGCTGAATGACTTGGAAGGCCTTCAGTGGATGGAGGACTATTATGTAATTGTCCAGGTTTCTGAGAAGTGCCTTACTAGAGAGGTGACCAGTTGTACGGTAACAGACCGTGCAAACACACATGCGCAACTGAGCAAAGCCCTGGGAAGCACTGTGCTGCAGTGGAAAGGGTGGTCAAAGAGCAGGGAGAACACCCACTTGTTCCCAACTTGCATTTTGCTGCTGAGCTTACAACTGGGGCAGCATTTTCCCTCTCTACTCTTCTAAACAGTGCCATGATACAAGACGAACCTTCAGTGGGTCGTCAGCCTCTACCTCTCTGGCTGAGGCTGCAGCCTGAGCAGCGGCAGTGGAAGCCACCCCCTCCTCTGTCTGCCACCCCCCTCCCGCCCCCGTCCCATAGATTTCTCAGGAGCAGGGCTCTGGCCCCCTTGGTCATTTCAGGCCTGTAGAGCCTTCCTAAGTTCTAACCACATATCAGCTTTCTAAATTGAGAAGGTGATGAATTTTTAAATTCTTGAACCTGTGCTGTAATAATATTTCCACCATGCTACACATTACAATGCAAGAAGGCTACAGATACATTTTCTTAGGACGCCGAGACCATGAAATATTGATGGGGGAAAGGAGCGCGGCTGTGGTAGTGAGGTTCGCCAACAATGAAGGAAGCGCTTCTCAGGTCCGCTTCTTATTCTCCATCTTTCTCTTCTGACACTGAGGATGAGAAGGAAGCCCCAAACCCACGATACCCAAGGCTAGTTCAGTGAAAGCTCTTAAAAAACTCTGCAGTGAAATCTGTCTAAAAAGGTCTTTATCGGGTCCCCAGGGACCAATTGCTAATGCAGCTAATACACATTTGATCTATACAGATGATTTTCCCTTGGTCCCCAAGGGAACCTCCACAAACACTTTGGATTTACATGGTGCCAAGCCCAAGTAGCCTGTTGGAAAACAAATAGCATTTTAACACATTCAAGCATCAGCTCCCAGGATGAAAAGTAGCATGTGGGCTCTTCTCTGAGTTTTCTATCTGTGCTATAGGACATAATCAAACTTCATTTTTAGAGCATTTCTTTTCCTGGTGACATTTCACTGTGAGGCACTGCATTCTGAAGAGAAAAGGGCACAAAGTAGACACTCGGCTGGTTCAAAAGGAAAAGAATAACATTTCATCTCAGACGTTATTTCCAAACACGTGTTTGAGTGTCACGCGGGGACCGGTAAGGGTGGTACAAATATGCAAGACATCCTGAAGGGGCACCTCTTTGAAAATGTGATATTGATCTATTAATTGCATTACATATTAGAAATTGTGCATGTGTGCGTGTGAATACGCACACACACAGTTGTGGTTATAGATAGCTAGCACTTCTAAGCTGCAATTGCACAGATATTATTAGCTAGGATGAGGTAAAGTTGGAAACAGTATTTTTCTTTAAACAGACTTACTAAATGAATAGAGAGCTGAGGGTCAGATAGAATGGTGGCTGCCATTGTTTCAGGGAAGGACTGCTTGGAGCACAAGTCTGGAAGGCAATAGGAAAATGACTCCCACTTGGGAAATGCTGATCTAGGGAAACTCCCCACCTATCTAATTAATGGGAGAGTCAGGACCAGTGCTGCCCTTCCCTGGCCAGTGGTGATGAGCGTGGATGGATGAGCCTACATCCCCAGGCTGATTCCCTGTGGCTCACCAGGATTTGAGTCACAATTCCCTTTATCAGAAGTCCTGTTTTCCTTGTGGTTTTAAGCAGAAAATTGCATGCGCATGGTGCCTCCATCGGATGTGTCATATCAGCCCTCCTCATGATGAAATGATGTAAGACAGGATATTACAGGTCACTCAGGAGACAGGCTATTCAGAGAGGGAGTCCTCCAAATGGGTAGGCTCTGCCCTGGGTTCAAAGGTGCAAGGAGAGAATTCATAACTCTCTCAGGATGTGTCTGAGCCCATGATAGAAAAATGACAACAGTAGTGCCTAGCCACTGAGTCTTTAGTATCAGCCAGCCACGGCACATTAACCTTCTGAAGAGCTCGGGGAGTCAGGTACCACTATTCTCCCTGGTGTATTTATGGGAGAGCTAAAGTTAGTGACTTACAACAGCAGGGAGATCCAAATCCAGTTCCATCTGATGAAGAGGTTGGATTGCATTCGCAAGTCCAAATAAGAGGCCACTGTCCAGCTGTGAACACTTTGGGGGAATGACTCTTCGTGGAGCTGTTGGTGCTGTTCACAATGGGCATTTGAAAATCCTACAAAGCCTTCTTTAGAACGGGGTCCAGATTTAAACTTCGTCCCTGGCAACAGGAAATCACAGAATAAGAAAACATTGACCATGATCTTTTTTCGGTTATGGCAAAGGATGGGGGGGGGGGCTGGTATAGGAGAAAGAGAATGAAGAGAAAATAATAAATCCATATTTAAAAAAAGGAATATATGTGCCAGGGTTGTCTTTCCAGATCCATAGTCCTAGCAACACAGTGTCTATTGTATAGTCCTAATGACGTGAGGAAAATACGTATTCTCCTCCATCTTTTTTCTAACCTATATTGTAAGGGTTTGGGACTAAATGGCCATGTCAGTCCCATTAAAACATGTTGAATCGGGGTGCCTAGGTGGCTCAGTGGGTTGGGCCGCTGCCTTCGGCTCGGGTCATGGTCTCAGGGTCCTGGGATTGAGTCCTGCGTCGGGCTCTCTGCTCAGTGGGGAGCCTGCTTCCTCCTCTCTCTCTCTGCCTGCCTCTCGGCCTACTTGTGATCTCTCTCTGTCAAGTAAATAGATAAAAAATCTTTAAAAAAACAAAAAAACCCACATTGAATCTATACTAGGGTAAAAGCAATTTATTTGAGTTTTGCTTTTGAACATGCAGTGTTTTGGAAGAGAGAGTTGGATTGGACAGTGGTTGCTAAAACACTAGGGAAACCTTGCCTTCACAAGTGGCTCCATCTGGAAAAAGACAACCGAGCAACACCATCATAAATGATCCCGGGAAAGGTTATATAGGGGTTCTCCTTCCAGAGCAGGGAAGAGGGCATGACTCAGGGAAAAGGGCCCACATTTTATCCCCTTCCAGTCCTCCCTCTTTGGGCTCTATACCGGAAGCCTTTTGCCTTCTTGCCCATGCATAGACTTGGAATGTTGTGGGATCAACCAACCTTCTCATTCAGCCTCTGTACACAGCAAAACGTTATGAGTCCTCTCCCTAAAGAGCTTAGCTGTAACCTCAAAGAATACGATGACTGCTTCCCTTTTGCTTCATTTAAGAAATTTACTCAGATAGGGATCATCTTCTCTGCCACTTTAACTTTTTACACCACCAGTCTGAAGATAGCCTTAAACAATTGGTCTGTTCTATGGAAACAGGAAGTCAGTGCCTCGGGCAATTCCTTGCATTGTTCTGGACACCATGATAGTTTCTCAATTCTGCCAACAAGACTCACGTAGGCCTCTTAGGTAGGCTGAACAGTACGTATTTAGGGATATTCATCATTAGGTATTGGGTTTGAGCTTCCACAGAGGGGAAAAGAAACAAAGACAGAATTTAAAGACCACCAAGAGTGCCTTCATATTATTTACAGAAACAGAGAAAAGCCTGTGTCCTAAGACTAGCATTCTAACCTCCCCTATTATAAAAGTACAAAGGGCCCAATAAAGTCAGAATTCCCCTTGGATGAAGTATACCTGGTAGGAGAGGAAATTTTCCAGTCAGTGCTGGCTAATTTGGTACATAACATGGAGGGGAGAAAATAAGGGAAATGTTAACTTAATGAAGCAAAAGCATGACTTGCATCAGAAAGCGATTAGCTGTGGTGATCTGCGCAGTGAATAAAGCCAGGCCATGTTACAACTTGATTTGGCTGATGTGTTTCAGAAGGACTCATAATTCATGTTTCAACTGGAGAAAGAGCTTCAGCAAATGATGCAACATACAGCCTTTTTGTTCAAGTGGTTTGACAAAAAAAGAAAATGATGGCGTTGCTTGAAACTCTGAGAAAGGGCCTTAATGTCCATGCGGTCCAGCTGTCCATCAGATGTTGTCACAATGTGTGTGGGTATTCCTCAGCCGTGAAAAGTGGTAGACCCTATTTATTTTGAAGACTTATCATTTGGGGAGGCCTTGTTTACGTAAGCAAGAAGAAGTGATTCGTACTTAAAAATAACTGCATGTTCAAGACAGTGTTGTGATTGTTTATATAGAACTAAGACGTAGTTATTTGCTAACTATATCATTAGAGAAGAGATTTGTGGGCAAAACTCTGTATTTTTCAAAGATATTAATAACATATGCAGCCTTTATAAATTATGAAGTTTGCAATACAGTTTTCTCATTTGGAAGATTTAGAAATTTCTAGCAAAACCCATAGATGGTAAAATGACTTAGCAAAAACTATAGAACTTCATTTATTGAAAAACTTAAAATCAAAATTTAAAATAATCCCTTTCTGGAAAAACAAAAAAACAGAAAACCAGAAAAAACCCCACTAAGCTCATCATGAGGTATTGGTCCCATAAGCACTTTATTAAAGCAAAGAGACTGGATTGGAAGGTGACAAAGAAACTAGCTGTGAGTTCCACTGGTTTTATGTTTAGCCTTGTGTGGTGATGAAGGAGCATTTGAAAGGTAGTCAGACCTCTGCATTCCAGGAAAGCTGTGCTGGAATGGAGTGAGTCCCTTCATCTCTCTAGTCCCCCTTGTCCTTTTTCATTAAGATGCCAATTTTCTATTAGATTGAGGCTCTCAACCTCTGTTGCTTATAGCTCGGGAAAGGGGGGGTATAGTTAAGTAGATGGGGGATTCTGGAGGTTGGGACTTCAAGCCTCTTCCCCTGCAGCCCACCCCACCTCATCTCCAGTACAGCCAGCTCTTTCTGGCTATCAAAATTCTGAAATAGGTTTAGTTTACGGTTTAATCAGCAGAAAGGTGTTCAGTTGCTTTTTTTTTTTTTTTTAAGATTTTACTTATTTATTTGACAGACAGAGATCACAAGTAGGCAGAGAGGCAGGCAGAGAGAGACAAGAAGCAGGCTCCCTGCTGAGCGGAGAGCCCGATGCGGGACTCGATCCCAGGACTCTGGGATCATGACCTGAGCCAAAGGCAGAGGCTTAACCCACTGAGCTACCCAGGCGCTCCTTACTGTGTTCAGTTGCTTTTTATTAAAATGTTGGAATTCCCTTAAAAAAAAAAAATTCCCCCTTAACACTCTGTTTTTATACTCGAGTTTTTATTGACCTTTGTCATGAGGCAACTACTGTAAACAAGTTTATCGAAGGTAAATGATAATGATAACTGCAGCATTTTGCACACAGATTGTTAGTAATGATCTGTGGGCTCGGGGAGCACTTAGAGATGGGGCTCAGGCATCTGTGAACCAGCCAGTGTAAGTTTTGTGCCTTTTGATTGATAATCTTTTGAAAATTCATAATAACCAAGGTTTATTATGAGCTCACAAGATGTCAGGCACTGAGTTAAATACTTTTTATTTCTGAGTGAGTCCTCAAAATTCTGGAAGTGAGTTTCATTACACATAGTTTACAGATAAGAAAATTGGGGCTCAGGGAGCATGAACAGCTTGTCCAAGGTCACAGGTGAGGAGATGATGGACAGAACCTAAGGCCTTTCCCATCTTGTAGTTCTGCAGGGTAAAAATAAAAAGAGGGCCCCCAGGGGCCCCTCACTAAGACTTCTAGTCTTCAGTCAGTCTCTAAGTTGATTATGGCTTAGTTATTGGAGGAATAAATGATATTCTGGAATAACCTTCCCCCCAAGGAATCCTTCTTCATTGTCACTCTAGTTAGTTGCTTCTGAATCCTTTCCAGGAAAAAAAATTACAGTGTGTATTAGACTCCTTAGTGGCAAGAATAAGAGGAACCACCTCAAATTGAGAGCATAGTTGTGCCCTCTTGTGGCCAAGGCCTCCTGAAGGGTCAGTGGACTGGACGACCCAGCGATTTGGGTATGAGGAGCCAATACCACAACTTTGAAATCATCTGACAGGGCAACTTGTATTTGCTTTTCCATGCATCAGATCTTTGGGCACCTGGGTTGTATGATTGTGTGGCGTGTGACTGTGTGTGTGTGTGTGTGTGTGTGTGTGTGTGTGTGTGTGTTATCATGCTACCTCTCATCTGTTTATTATCAAGGGATGTTCTGCTTCTTCACACACCACAGCAAATTCCCCATTGCTTTGCAATGGTATGTATCAAAGAGTGGGTTTGGGGCACCTGGGTGGTTCAGTGGGTTAAAGTCTCTGCCTTCAGCTCAGGTCATGATCCCAGGATCCTGGGATTGAGCCTTGCATCGGGCTCTCTGCTCAGCAGGGAGCCTGCTTCCCCTTCTCTCTCTGCCTGCTGCTCTGCCTACTTGTGATCTCTGTCTGTCAAATAAATAAATAAATAATCTTTAAAAAAAAAAAAAGAGTGGGTTTGCAACCCCTTTGGGCTCTATTCTACTGACCTACACTGTGTTCTCTACCATAGTTTCCATCTCAGACACCAATTTTCCATCCAAGGTATCTGAATGGGGATGGACTAAGTCATTAGATATGACAGTCACTTAAAAAAATAAAAACTTGGCAAACACAGAAATGCATATTCAAGGGAAGCCTTTGGAGAGAAGCAGGTTGCTCTTTTCTCCTTGTGTTCCTGGATGGGACAACTGACTTTGCCCAAGCTGACTTCTTGCCTAGATAAACTGACTTAACTGTGAGGTCCTGCCAAAGGTTGTTTCATTAAGCAGTGCCTGGGGCTTTCGCAAAGTGAAGTCACCTCTGCCTGCCAAGCAGGGACTTTCTAGCTAGACACCAGGGGAACTGCCTAGCCTTCTCACAACTCCTACAGAGGAGGAAGCTTCTGTCCTCATTCGTTCTCTTCTGTGCCGACATACTGTTCTTTCTCCCTGTGCCTAACATGCCCGGCTCATAATGTGTTGTCGAGCTACTGACAAGAAGGGAAGTGGTGGCCTGCGACTTGGAGAATTGTTCGTTTTGCTGAAGCAGAGACTTGGGGACAGAGTCATTGCTCTACTTGGCGAAATCAGTGGTCTTGCCATCTAATGCTGTAACTTGGATGGGGCACCAAGGAGCCTTTGTTGGGTGAGCGTGATTGCTCTGCATCTAGCTTGGAAGGTTAGTCATGTTGCCAAATGTGCCTTACTTCCCTTAACAGCCCATTCTAAATCAATCTTCCATGAATTCATCAAAACGGTTTTTTCGTAGTGCTTCAACTTGGCTGTTTCCATATCCGTGCTCCTGACCCAGGGTAGCCACTTGCCAGGCATTCCCTGAACTATTCTCTGAACTTTCCTCCCTGGAGTGTCGTCTGTCTGCTCCAGGGAAAGTGTCCTTTCCCCCTGGTTCATTTGCCATCGTGGCCATATTTCAATGCTCTCTTGTCTCCTAATAGATGAGTTAGGACATGCCTCAAAGTGCTCCTGTTTCCTCTGAAAGAGGCTGAATCTGGGAAGGGGGGGTGGAATATATGTGGGAATGGTTTAATTGTATCCATGAGGATTCTTAGTAATCAGGATGCCAGTGTGTGTTTTCCAGAGCCTAGAGCTGACATAAATAATGTAGCGTACCTCGCTTTGTGCAGACTTGCTGAGGAATGCTGATGGAGAAAAAGCCAAACTGGGATCTGAAGCTCCCGGCTCCCGGCACAGCCTTTAAAATCTTTTTATTGAGTAGCAGTTTTGAAACTGCAGCCAGGGCCTTGGCGGGCTGTGTATGCCAGCAGAAGCGGATGGAGGAGTCACTTTGGAGGAAGGCGCCTCACTTGGTTTATAGAGAAAGAGAATCTAGAGCACCTCGGGCGGCTCCAGCTAACGATTGGTTAATTTCATTTTGCCTTCTTAATCCCAGAAGGACTAGGACAGCTCTGTCCAGGCCCTGAGAGCCGGGTAAGTGTGCAGCTGTTGCTAACAAGATATGACTGGCCCCTCAAACATTGTTAAAAGCATCTTGCTAGCCTTTTAGAGCCTCTTGCCTTAATGGTAAGAGCCGAATGAGCTTGGCGGGACAGCTAACCCCAAATGAAGTCCTGCAGCTTAAACTCATTTAAAGGCAAAGTATGCACTGGGGAGAACAAGGGGGACCACAAACGCCACAGTTCATTTGCAGGAGGGAAACAAATGTGTCTTCACGTGGGATTTTTACAGGAGGTCTGCCAAGCCAAATTTCCAACTGAAGCATCTTCCAGATTTTAATTTAAAGTGTAACTCAAGCCCTGTCTGGGGCACCAGCCATATAAGTGAATGAAAAGATGGGTGGGGAGTAGAAGGATGTTAGAAATAATTCTCTGTTGCTCAGTAAGGGACAGGTTCTGGGCACTCAGTAAAAGAAAAAAGTCAGCTATTCTTTGCTTATACTCTGGTGGTTTAGAGAAGGACCTCAGGGAACATTTGGTTTTGTTTTTGTTTTTGTTTTTCCTTTTGATTAAGGCATTTGGGGTCTAGAAAAGAAGATGAAAGCAGGATCCGTTTAATTTATTTAGTTTGCCTCACAGACATGAAGCTTCAGAATGGTAAGTATCAATTATCTTCCTACGGGGTGGGGACACGCGGGGAGAGGGGTTCTCGAGCGGGTGTTCTGAGCAAGGACCTGTTAGCAAACCTGGGCTGTTGTGTAGCTTTGGCCAGTGGTCGGAGTTGATGTGTGGACCTGGAGAAAGCACTGGTGACAAGTTTGGTTGGACTGGGAAGGTCTGTGAAGCTTGTCACTTATGGGATCGTTCTTTCGCTCTTGCTGGCTTGGCAATAAGGAGACCTCACTTGGACACCTCGTTTACCCGCTTAGATCACGAGAAAAATGTAAAAATATTCAGATACTTACATCATGGAATGTGTGTATTTTTTATTTTTCCTTTTAAGTTGCTACATAGTTGTTCTGGCTTTTCTCTGCATTTAAAAAAAGTATGATCTAAATGTGTTTTATCAAATAGTACTTGGAAATTTTGTCTGTGTTATGATCCTCTGAATGTATTACTAAGAACTCTCAAACTTTTAGCGATCTGGTTAAACTGGTGGAAAAGAAGCACTTTTTTTTTTCCCCTCAGCCTCATTCCATCGTTTCCCAACAGTGCCCAGATTTTGTTTACCTGCTATTTTAAAGTCCTCCATCAAAATGTGTGTTCAGTAGACACGAGAGCCCCACACCCTCCTCTCTGCTTATGCAAATGCTTTCTATCCCTGATCAGAGTGGTTCTGTCTTGTTTTCCCTGTGGGTTTCTGCCATCATGCATAAGGGGATTGAAATGTCTTTCGTCTGAAAGATCTCCCTCGACAGTTCTCTAGCAATCCTTTCATTCTTCAGGCAATAGCAGGCACATCTGTGAAATGGGCTTGAGACCCGATGAAACTGGAACGCTCCGCTCTCTGGAAGCTTCTCAGTCATGCTTGCAAATCTTTGAAAAAAGTTGTAGCAGAGGTTTAGCTAAGGGGTTGTGTGTAAGTGGTTTTCTGTAAGCCTCAGTTGAGAAATACTTTAAGTGCCTCCCCCCTGCAAACTGATTGCTTGTTGGTTTTTATTTATAAGTGCATTAGAAAGAAGTATGTTTTAACTGCAGAGAGAAATACAATACATCTAATAAACAAAACTCGGTTTTTATAACCTAAGAAGTGACCTGAAGGAATGTGAGGAATTGATAGAAGGCTATGGTTCTCGGGTGCAAAGTCACGGCTTCATGTTTAATTTAACAAAACATTAAACATTTCATGTTTAATTTAATGAAACATTAGAGCACTAGGATTTGTCACCTTCATGACAGAATGTCAGAAATGTGGGATAGTTTCAGAATATATGTTCTTTCTGTAGAATTCACATATGACACTGGACCCATAGCTGAGAACCCATCCTTTTTCTAGGGTTCTTCCCCCCCCACCCCCGATAAAAGCAGGAGAAGCAAAAAAGCAAGTGAAACAACAAAAACACATTAGGCATGCACTACTAGTCTAGCTAATTTTAGGGGCACTATTAGCAGGCATTTAGGCAAATCTATTAACATTTAGCATCAGCACAAATGGAATTGCATTTCTACTTCTTGTGCTTCTGACAAAATAAGCACAAGGATCTTCAGGACAAGAAAAGAATGGGTGTCAGAACCACGTGTTCGGTGGTCAACTTTATTAAACCCGTCTGGGTTTTTTAATAACTATTCAAGAAAGTGGGGTGAGACCTTAGGAAAAATTCAAGTAAATCTATCAGTTTGACAAAGATTATTACCAATAAGCAGAGGCCATCTGCGTGGCTGGCCAGGATTTTTCTTAGTCTGGAAAACGTGGCTGGAGGCTGATACTGCTACTTTGCCTTTGGCTTATGATGGAAAATTTCCCTTTTTGTATTTCCAAGAGCTGAAATATAGATATGCCCCACCTCTCCGTCCATATTTTGCGGGGTTACTGGGGCTCGGTTTGCATCTGATGCTTAAAATGTTTCGCTCTTTCTGACAGAAAATTATACTAATGTTTGAGCAATGCAGGGGATTGCCAGTTCATAAAACACGTGTGTAGATGTGCACACATATGCATTTGTACACACACACACGCACACACACATAATACACAGGCAAACAAAAGCTCCCCAAATTCTGCCTCCATTCATTTGAACTCTCCCCTGCCCCGTCTCTGGATGCTGTAGGATACACAACGTGGTATTGTGTTTTGTGATGGCAAGAGCGCAGATACCTCTCATGTTGTTATATACTCAGTCTGAATGTGCGGCTTCCTTGTGTGCCTTGAAGTGGCTGAGACCAGATGCTTCAGAGAGATGTCATATTAATGCAATTCAGAGGAGCATATGGCAGGAGAAAAATCGTTATGACAGTTACTGACCTGAAGAGCAAGCAGCTTTTTTAACCTTTAAAAAAATTGTTTTAACTCCAATCTAAGTAGCAGCCAATACTTTATTTAGTTGAATATTTTTTTACTCTCGTGTGGGTTGCGTTCTGGAATGGGAGTGCAAAAGAGTGCTCGGGACTTCTAGAGAGCCCTATTCCCTTTGGGGAAGGAGTAGGGAGAGCAGGGAAGCCCCTGGTTGGGGCTCCTATTCGTTACCCACTCCCTGGAATTTCCTCTAGACTCTGGGCCTTTGGGTCCGGGGCTGAGATCCATCACAGTTTGGATCCAGCTTGCCTTGAATGGCCTTGGGTTGGCACCCCTGGCTTGTGCTCCCCACCCCTACCCCCAGCTGAAGTGGCCTGAACAAAACTCATGCCATGTGCTGTCCCTACTACCCAGAGGCACACCTAGCTGTCCACCACCCTCCCTGCTGCCTCTGTGACCTCTCTCTAACTTCAAGAGGCCTCTTTTGAGCCCCCTCTATGTGCCCGGGACTCTGACAGGCCCTGGAAGGAAAAACAAATGAGACACGACTCCCATCTTGAAGGAGCACCTGTCTAATGGAGGAGATGTGCTGACAAAAATGTGTAAAGCGTAGTCATGGGTGCTGTAGGGACTGAGGAAGGAGAGCCTTTGAGAGGCTGCCGTACCAGGTGGGTGCCGAGGAAAGGGCAGCTAGTCTTCAGACAGCAGGTCCAGAAAGGTTTCATAGAGGCTCTTGGTCAAGAGAGGAGCCTGGAAATGTCCCCTGGAAGACAGTGGACAGAGCCTTCTGGGCCCAGAAAATGGTTGACTTCGGGTGCCAGGTCCAGTAATGTTAGTATACAAGGAAGGCAGAGGATCGTACTAGAGGGATTAGCACAGGCCTCACAGTGAATGGCTTTCCACACCACCAGTTTGCACCAGCCTGTGGGAAGCCCAAGGCAGCTAGGCAGTTCGTGGATGGGCACACGGCAAGGACCAGCCACAAAAAAAAAAAGGAAAAAAAAAACACAAAAATACCAGCACACAGGTTTTGTGAGAGCTCCAATTTCCATGTCTAATTTGACTTGGAAAAAACCTTGTGCTGGCTGCCACTGTGTGGACCAAACAGTTAAATGCGAAGGTCCCAGATGGAGCCTGGGGGCTGCTAGCTTGCAACCTTTACGAACGGACAGCAGGTCCCCATAAAGGGATTTCATCCTTTGGCTAACTTGGTTTAAATCTGAAAAGATTTTAGAGGAGCTTTTACACAGCATAAACTGTCTTTGGAGAGAAATTGTCCCCCAAATTTTACAATTTCCAAGTGCCCCCACTTGAAAATCTGCTTTTGAAATAGGTGTTAAAGACCTACATTTGTTTACATCTGAACTTGTGTGTGTGTGTGTGTGTGTGTGTGTGTTGTGTGTGTGTGTTTATATAATGGTGGGCGTGTTTGGATTCCTCATGGAGTCAAAGCTTCTGGAGGTGGAAACAGAAATGCAGGTTGAAACGCCGACACACACAATTAGTCTGTCGCGGCTAATGAGTGCTTTTTTGCTTGGCCGCTGTAGTACATGGTGTGGGGATCTTTTCTCCTTATTTTTAATTTTTTAATTTTCTCACCAATAATTTAAGTATCTACCCCGTGGTAACAGCAGAGATGTTTCCACTTCTCATAGAAAGCCCTAGGGGGTTCCACGGGCTTGTCATTTGAGAACACAGCCCCCACTTGATGTTTACTTGGGGTGGTGGAAGGGAGTCTGGGAGGAATCTTCTAGACCTTCAGTGTTCTACTACTGCTTACCCCTCACCTGGCCCCAGGCCGGGAAGGGCTGCTGCTACTCTGAGCAGCGCCTCCCAGGAAAGACCGGTCAGGACCCCACCAGCTTCCCACAGGCTCTGCCTCCCCCACTGTCAGTGCTCTCTGGGAGTTAGGTAAGCACCAGGCTGGCAGCAGGGAGACCTCGGATGGGCCAGGGCTGTGTGGCCGCCTTTGAGTCAGAGTGCTGGGCGTCATAGCATTTGCTGAAGTGACTGAGCGCTCACTGTCCTCGTGTGTCTGTCTGAAGAGCGGATGCTAATAGTTCTCAACTCTGTGGGAATAATGTTAACGATGACCAAAATAAATTGTGACCAAGATATCAGCTCAAACCCCTGGTCCCCGACTTCTGTGTGTTTTCTGGGCTTCTGTCCTTAGACGCCTTTACATCTGGATGCTTCTCCGAAGCACCAAGTTCTGAAGGTCTAAGAGCCTATCGAAGCCTGTGTTGTTCCTTTCTCTCTGCTTCAAACTGAGGTGCTTGTGGGACTTGGCCCCTTTCCCTTCTTAGGTGCAAACATCAAGTCACAAACCAGCAAACAAAAGCATCTCCCCAAAACCTCAATACCGAGTAGACTTCATAGTAGTTTTGAGGGAAAGAAAGATTTTCCTATGCCAGAGGTAGAAAGAACTTGAAATATCCGATGGCCTCCTGATTTCTTACACAGTCTCTGCTGTTCAAGTGAGCTAAGTGAATGAAGATCTGTCCACTTGGTGCTCCAGCTCCCTGCAAAGTTCCCCTCTGGCCAGAAATTCAAGTGTTTGTCCCACTGTATGTCTTCAGAGCAGCGTGGCACCAGCACACTACTCCGCCCCTGCCCCCAAAGCCAGTGCCTTTGTCAGCATGCTGGTGGACAGAAGCCAATCTGTTCCCTCTATCCCGACACCCTCTGCTGAAGGAAGACAATCATATAGAGGTCGAGTTCCCTACAGATGAAATGATACTATTTCCCATCACCAACCTCCAAGCCAGAAGGGAAAAGTTGTTAGGTTTTTGTTTTAAATAAGAGTTTTTGTGACACATAGTACTGTATCACATATTTCATTATGCATTTCAATGTCCTTCCTACATGGATGATTGATTGAATGGCTGAGTCGTCAGCTATAGAGGCGATCTGAACAAAAGGTAGGAGTGCAGACTTGGACGCCCTACCCCTTACCTGCTGTGTGACTCTGCAAGTTACCTAAGTTCTCTGAGCTCTAGGTGAAATGAGGGCTAATCATGGTACCTCTCCGACAGGGTAGTAATGTGATTAAATAATTCATGAGAGGGCCCTTATCTCAGAACCTGGCATTTGCAGTTGTTCTTTACTCTGTACTCAATTTTATCATTTCATTTCATTAGTCCAAATTTCATGATCTGGCTTTTTCTTCTGTTTCCACAGAAGAAATTTAAGTTGATAGGGTACTGGGACTGTGGCACAGCCCCGGGCCTGCCTCCACTGGGTGGAAATTGGCATGCAATTACTGACACTCCTGGGGCACCTGGGTGGCTCAGCTGGTTAAGCCTCTGCCTTTGGCTCAGGTCATGATCCCAGGGTCCTGGGCTCAAGCCCCACATCAGGCTCTCTGATCAGCTGGGAGTCTGCTTCTCCCTCTCCCTCTGTCCGCTGTGTCTAAAAAAAACACAGTGCTCTCTCTGTGTCTTAAAATAAAATAAAATAAAATAAAAATAAAAATTATAACCCTCCCCTTCCATCTTCAAGATAGAAGGGGGCAGACCAGCTACCTCCCTCCAGCCTGGCTTTGGGGTTCGGTTTACTTCTCAGAAGTAATGTCCTTCTTGCTGCTATTTAGTAACCAACCCAGGCTGGCTCAGAATAACCAGAATTAGCTGAACCTTTTTTTTTTTTTTCTTCCCCAAGTACACTGTTACGGGAAACACAAACATTCAGAAATATCTCATTCATCTTCAGTGGCAGAGAATCCAATTGTTCAGTCTTGGTTTGAGTCCTCAACAATTATTGCAACTAAATTTTAATCAACAGTTTCAGTAACAATATTGAATTTTAAAGTTCCTAGCTACTAGTTAGAGCATGGCTTAGCTCGTACACGGGCAAATCAGTCATTCTGTGGTGATTAACATCTATTCAGAACAGAGAATGTATTATGGGTACTAAATTATCATAGGAATTAATGCAGTCTTTTTAAAGGGCTTAAAATATGTTAATAAATACAATATTCCAACACCTGCAGCTCAAGGAACCAAAGTCATTAAATTATATTTATTATTGCAGGGATCTTGGTGAGGGGAAAATAGTTTAATGAGCATGAATGAAACAGGGGTTCTTTATTTAAAACTTCGTACCTAAAGAAGCTGTTCCCTTTGAGGGGTTATATTAGAGAATCATCTGCTATACAAAAAACAAATCAGAGACAATAATTTTCTGGCTTTGGAGAATGAACGGGAGGGGTCCTCTGGGGATATGAACTCTCCACTGTCTTCCCATTGAAATTGGGATTTAATTCTCCTTCCCCTGCTGCTTCTCCAGCTTCTGTTTCTACCACCTTCTCACTTACAGTTTACCTAAGAGCCATACCCTCCTTAGAGTTTCTCAGTGGTACGCAGTTCTTGTCCACCTCAGGACCTTGGCACATGCTTTTACCTCTCTCATCATGATACTTATTTTGTGGCAATCCACTGGCATATTGCCAGGTTTTGTCCTAAACGAATTGTAATTACTAGCTATTTTAATCCTTGTAGCAGCCTAATGGACTGTGTCCCATTATCATACCCATTTTACAGACAGTGAAATGAGTCCAAGAGAAGTAAAGTGCCTTCCTTACACTAGACCCTGCTGACCTGAGGTACTCTCTTCATCAGAAAGTTCTGCCTCTTTGGAAGGTCAGCTACCATCATCCCACAGATCTCAGTTCAGTTGCTGACCCTGTCACGTTTATCTAAAATTATCCCTACCCCCATTTTTCTTTCATGATCCTGTAACCCTTTGCAGTGTGCACTAGTACAGTTTAAAACCATCCTGTGTGTATTTATTTTTAGGTGTCTCTTCCATTCAAGGAAGGTCCATGTCCTTGAAGGCACCAACTATTTTTGTTTGATGCTATATCCTTAGCTGTATGGAAGATACTGCCATTTCATAAATGCTGTATAGATACTTGTTTAATGGGTCCTTGAACTCCTATGTTCACCATTGGCTATCTGTAGCCAGAACAAACGGTACTTTTCATCTGTCCATCCGGATGGATAGTCTTTCCAAATTTTTTTCAAATTTTCAAAAAGGAGGGGCTCTTTTTATAATTATAGGTCGGTTGATTAAAAAAATGACACCCCAGCATAATCATTTCTATATTAAATCTGGACATTTGTACATAAAAGATTGGGAAATGATGATCCAGTGTAACTCCTATTTGGCAGGTAAAGAGAGAAGCCTGGAGGAGAAGCCACTTGGTGCAAGTAAGGGGCTGGTCAGGACAGTGATCAAGACAAACCCCAGTGCTCTTACAGGTGGGCCAGTGTGGTTTCTGCCCCCTCTGCCTTGCTCATACAGTCTCTCAGGCTGACAGCATCCAGAGAAACCCATCAAAAACAGAGAAGTTTTTTCAGACTGACTTTTGCTGCTGCTAAGAACACTGTGCTTGGCAGGTCGGGAGAAGTCGACTGAAGCTCTCGTATTTTTTTTTTAAATCTTGGGGGTGTTCAAGGTGAAAATTAAGTGTCTGAATATCCTCATGGTGGAATGCATTTGAAATGCTATTTCCTGTTAGGAAGTGGAAGAAGGAAAATAAACAAACACACGTTGCGTGGAATTAAAAATGGAGGTCCCAGAGCCACACATCATGCCCAGCCTGAGACACCAGCCTTACAGAAACTGCCTCATTTTCCTGGTTTGCCAACTTGTTGAGGACACACTCTGACTACTAAAACCCTCAACACCATGGTTCTTTACCACCTATGAGCCAAGGGCCACACCGAGAATCTGATTAAAGTTTTGGGCTGTATGCCCAGAGAAAATGAATCTATACAGACGTGAAATATTTTGCTGATTATCTCAGGGAGCTTATGGACATTCTTTTGTCCATTTCATGAATTTCTACAGGCCCATGGGTTCTAGTTTAAGAAGCCCTGGTAGCATATAATTATTAGTTAATAATAGTAGTATTAAGCTCTTATTATACATCAGATAACTTTATACAGAGGTAAACACACACATGCATATATACACACACACACATACATACACATATAAATACATATATGCATGCCTGCATGCATGTGTGTATGTATGTAAATTTTTTACTTAATCTTTAAGAATTATGTCTGTTCCCATTTTACAGTGAGGAGACTGAGGCTTAGAAAAGCTAAAGAAGCCAGAAAGTATTAGAACCTGGATTAGAACACAAGTGATCTGATTCAGAGCATAAGGTAGACCTTCCCCAGTTTAGATGTAATGCCATGATAAACTCCGTGGGAGAAAATAAAGGTTAAACAGGACATCTCCAGAGTGTCACCAAAGTCTACAAAGGACCAGGAATGTCACCTCTTGGTTTTTGAACTCCTCATGGAGAGGCAGTTAGAATAGTTTCGGGATATCTCCTCTTTCCAAGAACTGTCCTCGACCCTCTGACACACTGAGGGACAGAAATTCCAAGGGGTTTGACATCATTAATCCGTTGGGCTGGAACTAGTAGTTCTTGTGGGTTTATTATAAGCCTGTATTCAGATTATTTTCAATTTGAGAATGTCTATCGTCACATGGGCAGATGGGTCCTGTCTGAATGTGAAACCCTCAAAGGAATATTCAGACCAACAGGGTTGTCAACACACTTTGTAAGAGGCTATTAGTGTGGGGTGTGTTCAATTATTTCTTGCTTTTCCCAAGAGAATAAACAGTGACCCCATTAGAAGTTGCTTAAGAATGTTCCTTTGACCATTTTTTCCTTTTTCTTTCTTTTTAAAAGAAAGAAGTCATTTTTATGTAGGCATGGGTCTTCCTAAGTTAGAACTAAGACTTTCAATGGATATATATACTTCTAAGTTTCTTTTTCATTCATGGGGCTTATCTAGCCATTTTATCTTATATTTAATTTCCTAAAGCATCTGCTTTGGTCCAATCCCCTGGCTGAACACTGAGAATAAAGAAGTGAATCAGATAAAGCCCCTGGCTTCAAGGAGCTTAGGGTCTAGTAGGAGAGCAAGATACTTAAACAGATCGGTGTGGTGTGTTGTGGTGTGTGGTGTGGTATGCAAACAAAGGACAGAGTGGTCCGCTCATGTTGAAAAGGTTATGACGACCAACTACAAGAACAGACTGAAGAGAACCAGCTGAACAAAGTGTTTTCTGTAGAACAAAGATTCTCAAATTTCACTGGGTGTCATACGTCTCCAGAGGGCTTGTTGAAACACTTGGTTGGGCCCTAGCCAAATTTCTACTTCAGTCTATGTGGGCCAGGTCCCCCAGTTTGCATTTTTAACAAGTCCTCAGAAAGTGGTGTTTCTGCCGGTCCAGGGGACACACTCCAAGCTCACTCTCCTAGACCTTCCAGTGCCAAGATAATATAGAAAGTCTTCCTTCTCGGTTTAAGGCTCTTATCCTCCTAATTGGAAAATATTTCATTCTACTCTCTCTCTCTTTTGCTCTCTGTTGTGATTTTCCTTATCAACATTGTGTTTCATGCTCTCCTTTGAAATTTGAGCTCCGTGACATTCTGAAAGCTTTCCTTTCTTCTTCCCTTTTTTTTCTTTTTCTTTTTCTTTTTTTTTTTTTTTTAAGTATACCTGACTTTCACTTCTTACAGGTAGGAACAGCAGGATACCAGGAAAAATGATAGGCCACTTATATGAATTGTGAGTTGTATAAATTCTTATGGACGTAGGTCTGCAGGTGTGCCTTTATGCAGAAGCCAACACTAAACAGCATTGTTTCTGACAAGGTTGCCTGGCTGGACGTTTGTTCCAAGTTCAGATCAGTTCTTACATATCCTTAGGTCTTCTTAGATCCCGTAGAACCTAAATTGTGCTCCGGGGGGAGTGAAGAGAGAGTGTCAGAGGCGACGGAGGCACCCCACACAGCCTGAAACAGCAACAGTGCTACAGTCTTGTCATAAACAGAGTCACGTTTCTGGCTCAATGCAATGGAAAATATGAATTCATGTCAGAAAACAAGACCAAATTCCTACATTAATGATTGTCTCTTTTTCTTTATTCTTTTGGTCCATTTTGCACAGGAAATAAGAACCTTGCGGACAGAAAGATCATCATTTGTCAATCCTTTTACGGCAATTTTCCCAGCGTTCTTTCAGCTCTAAATGCTTTTAGTATTTGTCAGGATCCTATAATAGCTTTAATGGGAGGGGAAACAACAGCAAGGACAATAACAACTATTTGCTGCGTAGGAATGAATTGAGTGGCTCTCTCCTTTCTGGACCACAGTGCAAACGACGGCCGTGTCCATATGTGGGCTTCCACAGGCAGCTGTGCAGCTACTGTTTGCACTTAGACCTTAAGTTGTCTGTAATTTTTATGTGTGTAGGAATGATGCCAATTGAGAGAGAGAATGGACCAAAAAAATATTTAGCATCTCGGAGATGAGACAAGTCAATAAACAGCTTGATTACTAATTCATTCAGGAACAAAAGTAATGGCTTTCTAAACTGAAACGACCAAATCCAATAACTAACTGTTTGTCAGGGCAGTAATAATGGTATTTGTATCTCTTTTAATTGGCTTTAACCTTTCCCTTCATGTGTGCGGTATTAAAAATTTAAAGAGGAAAGTATTTAGAGGCATAGATTTACGGCACTGCGTGGATTACATGCTTTTAATGAGGTCAGGACAATAAAGCACCCGAGCAGAACCTGCTGCCCAGTGATGAATTACTCCCTTTTCCGACAGATAGACTGCAGCGGGTATGTGGGCTCACACGCACGCTCCCGGGCTGGTCTGTGCGGACCGAGGGACTCTCAGCCTTGCTCTGGAGCTAGCGTGGGGCGTCTCCAGTGACAAGGAGTGTGTCAAGAGATTTTCAAAATGCAGAGCCGCTGTGTAACACGTGAGAAAGCGGAAGTTGCCAGACAAAATGCTGTGTTCCCGTGTGACAATGACTGACATATGTCTGTTTATGTACAAGGAGATATGCGAGGAAGGAAGGAGGAAGGAGCAAGAAGAGGGGAGGGAGGGAAGGGGCAGCAATAGAGATAACTCAAGGGAACACAAAGCGGTGTGCTAGAGACAACTTGCACTGTCTCGTAGAACTGATCGTTCAACACCCTTGCCCAATTCCACCATAACCTTAACCTGAAATTGTAGGTGGTAAGAGTATTTACTCCACAGAAATCAGAAAACGCTTCAAATCAGAGCTGCTTATTTCTGCAGAGCTGATTGTTAAGTTCGATCGGTGTTTCACTGGACACATAACAAACCATCCAGAGTAGTTCTAGCCAGAGAGTGGGTTTACTAGGAGGGGGAGGCAAAGCATGAGGGTGGGGAGGAGGAAAAAGAAGACGCCGTTCCTCTTTATACAGATCTTCCTTTGTAAAGTTCCTTAAGCACTTATTTATCCATTTCAACATTGTGTTTTATTTTAAAATTTGCAAATATCATGAAAACTTTTTTAAAATAGAAAAATAGAATCAATCACTCTTACCTTGTAAGTCAGGTGCAAAGCATTCATACATGGAAAGGAAAAACAATGAAAATGCTAGGATTGAGTGGTCAGAGGACTTTAGACTCAGCCGGAATAGTGTCTTTCCATGGTGACAACTTCAAAAGCAGAAACACACACAAAGTGTTAACTTGATCAGTCCCTAAGAGTAAAGCAGAAACACACACAGAGTGTTAACTTGATCAGTCCCTAAGAGTGGTGTGTTTGCAGTCAGAACCCATCCCCCAGCAGATCCTAGTCAAGAAAGTCACCGTGGTACCTCCAAGTCTCATCTCTTCCCATTGATCAATTGATGCAAATATTAATATGGTCTTTTACCTAATCAACAGCCTAGAGTTGGCAGTCCTGACCTCATTAAAACCATGAAACACTACTACTGAAGAGAAAAGCACTCTCCTCTGGACAGCAGAGCTGCAGTCCCACTGAAAACAGTACCATCCACATGGGCAAACTGTCTAGCCCCAACTGAAGCAATGTTGATGCTTCTTTTCTGCTACTTTGAGCTGCTGAGTCTCTAGTCAGCCTCAGGAAGGGGCAGAGGGAAGAGACCTCCTGGTTCCCCGCTTCCTTTCCAAATCCCTGTGATGATGTCAGTTTTTCCATCTCTAGAATAGCCACCAAGTCCAGGTGTTATTTTTACCTGGGACCTGGTTACCTTTACATCCTAGGACTCTTACAGATGACAGGCCATTCCTAGAAGCCCATACCTGACTGTTTGTGAAAATCAGCGCTTAATTTTGTAAACCTCTCTTTGTTCATCTGCAAATATTTATGTGCTAGGCACAGAGTTAGCGATGGCAATATGGTGGTGAACACATCAGATGAGGACCTTGCTTTGGTGGAGCTGACTCCCCAGGAATCAGAGACAGGCATAAATAGGCAAACTAGCAGAACATCAGTGTAAGTCATGTTTGAAAGACCATGAAATAAGGGTGTGAGAGAGAGAGTAACGGCTACTTTAAACCCCCTACTCTAGAGGGGCTGGAGGGGAAATCGTTTCTGAGAGGGAAGCTTGAACTCTGATGTGATGACAGCAAGAAGCCAGCCATGGGCAGATCTACAAAATGTATATGCTACGTACTTGTTTATGGGGATTTTTTTCTGCTCCCATTGAAAGTACACCCACTTTTAAGACACAAGTCCAAGAAGCACAGACTGTAGGTACTTTCTTTCTTTATTGATAATTGTTTTCAAAATAAACTCCTGCAGTCTTCATTGCTCCAAATACTTTTGAAAAAACGTACAAAATCAGGATCATTTGTGTATGTGTGGCTGACTCTGTGTTCTTAACTATCCCAAAGATGTTCACCGGTCAAGGTAGCGGGTAGCATCATTTCCCTGAAAGAAAGAAAAATATAGGGCAGTCATATGTTGAGATGTCATAACCTATGACATCTCACAGTTGTGCATGTCTATATGATTTCAACAAAAAGACTGTGCATTGGAGGGAAATGTTTGTATACTTCTGACCAAGATGTATCTGGGTTCAAATACCAGCACTGCCACTAACTCAGTATCACTCTGAGCATGGGACTGACCCTCTCTGAAGGCTCAAGTACCCTCCCCTGTCACATGGGGATAGAAAAACGCCCACTTCATGATGTGATGGTGAAAAATTAAATAAGATCATGTCTATGAAGTGCCTGGGTCAGAGTAGCTTAGAGCATCCTTGTAGAGAAGTTTCTGGCAATGCTGCTGAACTGCATCTCAGCAAAGTGAGAATATCATTGCATGGGGACAGAAAGGGCTCATTCTTGTCTTCACTGCAGTCTTTCTGTTGGATGCAGAGCTACAATTTGGGTCTTAAAGTTATAGTATGTTTTCTAGATTAAGCAAGAAAATTAAGAACACCACTGTCATTTTTTTCAACACGAACCATAACCGTAGACAAAAGAGGCATTATCAGGTGGCACCCAGCAAGAGAAAAGCCCGTTCTTTTAATCCTTCGGTTATTTACGAGTCTTTTCCCGTACCCTTTCACCTTGTCTCTTGCTTCTTGTAGCCCTTTTTGGTTCTCCCAGAAGCACCAGAAATAAAGCTTGGAACTAACTGGTCAGAGTCCTTGAATCGCATCCTATGTGCAGTACAATTTATACAGCAAAGTGCATTGCCTCAGAATAGAATTGTAAGGACATGCATGAATGCTGACTATATTCCTAGGGGTAATGGAAGCTGCATCTGAATATAAAAATAAAAAAAATCAAAAACCTTGGAAGAAAAACAAACATGACAGAAGCAGCAAGATAATGTTTTTATGTTTTCACCTTTAATTGACTAAAAATATCAATACAACATATTCCTTGGACAGTCTCCTCGACCCCCCTCCCCTCTTTTTAATGGGAGCACAGAGGTGGTTGGGAGGAAGAATATTCACTGAATTGATAAAACAATGGTTTCCCCTGGGAAAGTGCAAGTAGAGGGCCAGAAACAGCTTTTTTTCTTTTGAACCCATTTGCATTGTTTGATTCTGTTTCACACCAGCCCGCGCTAGCTTTTAAAATTAAGACGCTACCTTTTTAAAAACTGAGGAGGGAGAGAGAAGAGTTACTTTCTATCTAAGATAGCTGCGTTGTTTTTAAGTAAGTTTTATTAACAAGTAACAATTACTTTTTTATGATACATTTAAGATAGTGAATTATGAATGACTGAAAATCCCCTCCAGCCTAATTGAGAACCATTATGTCTGGTAATTGCTACTGATTTCTGCAAACAGTCATTTTTCTCTGGCCTATTAACATAATTTGAATTTTTAATTGCCCTTCATAATTGTCTATTGGAGTTAACAAACAGTCCCATTCACCAAAGGGTTTCAGACCAGGCCTGACCCCCTGCGAGCTTGCAGTGGAGACATCTAAGACCACTTGAGGACACCATGAGGAGTTTGTGGACTCTCAAAATTGAGGTGGGAGCCACTGTGACAAATGTGACATCTTTTGAAGGACCCACCCAGCTGTGGGTTGACACATTTTCAGATTTCTATATCACTGAGTTGGCCTACTCTGTTTTGAAGCTGCCTTACCACAAAAAAGGAAGAGTGTCACACTTTCAACAATTCCAACCAGGACTTTCATCACAGTGCCTTATTTGTTGCACTGTGATAAGTGTGAACATTCTAGTAAAACAGAACATATCCTATTGTGTCCATTTCCTATAGGATTTGTGGGTGGGTACAATTAACTCAGTGACATCAGAAAAGGCCACGATTCCTGGTAAAGATACATATGTATCTCAATATATGTACAATTATACACTCATACAAACACACACACAAACACACACATGCCACAAAGGTACCTTATGTTCACTTTTTTAAGTTTAAGTAAATTCAGAAAGGTAGAGAAAAATATAAAGAAGAAAATGAGCAATGATTCTACTAATATACAGTATTTTTTGTGTAAGTACCTAGATATGTATAACAGTGTTTATATTTGCTCACATGGCTTAGTATTCTTCTAAAATCCTATTTTATAGACTATGTGTGATGGAACATACGGATTCACCATTGGCTACTTAGGCACACCGCTCCTGTTAGATACAGAATTTCTCAGTTTTTACCACTACAGAGAAAGGGATAGAGGGAACCGCCGCACCTGTTTCTTGTCCCTCTCTGATAATGACCTCAGGACAATGTCCTGGAAGTTGAATAATTCAAGGTTGTGAGCACACTGTTGAATCACTCTCCAAAAAATTTGTATTTCTCTATATACTCTCCTGTCACTCTATGAGAATGCTGAATTTCCCAGACGTTTCCCAGCATTAGATATTACATTTACTAAACTCTGGGTCCAATTGTTAATTTAAAAATACACATCCCGTCATTTTTTTAAAAGTTTCATTTGTTTGATCACTAGTGAGGTCAAACCTCACTTCATCTCATTACAATTAGCTGCATGGGTGTGCATCTGAGCAGTCCATGTCCATCTCCGCCTTGCCCATTTTCCTATTGAGGTATGTATTTTTATCTTACAGACACAGTCAAGATTTTACATCCTTGATGCAGTTTTCAGTCTGCCTCCAAGCCACCGGGTAGTCAGTGCCTAAATGCCATGGACTATAGAACAGAGTACACAGCTAGTTTTCATGGTATGTGAAGTGGGCATTATTTCTGCCCATCATCACCTTTTTCTGCATTTGTAGTCGGGGGAAAGGGTGCAATCATCTTTCATGAAACCATAGCAACACGAACCATAACAGGAAGCCATAAACAAAACTGCCCCAGGGAGCTCTGTAGCTATCTCCCACCTTCCAGGGCCCCTGGGTTCCTGTCTTGGTTTCCCTTGAAATGTCCCCGTGAAGCCCTTTGAAACCTGCAACCGCATAGTATTGAGGCAAGTAGAAAATGCGCATCAGAAATAAGGACGTGAGCCACTAGTCTGAAATCCTAAATCAAAAGCAGTTGTCTCCGCACAAGAGTGTAGTGTCCAACATGAAGCAGTATCTAATCAATATACGGATGAGAACTCTGAAGCTTAATGACACAAGAGAAGCTGCAGAGATGTTTGACAATTCTAACGTGAGGATCTGATTACCAGACTCAAGTCTGTTTCCAGAACTGGGAATTCCAGGGTCCATTTAAGTACCTTTAAACAAAGTTTCCAGCTGAGATATTTATGGGATGCGCTACGGGCAGCCGACTTGCTGGTGGGAGAAGAAGTCCAAAGCTAGACATTTGTCCTTGCTTAAAAACTGTCAGTGCTATTTGTATGAATGCGTTCAAAGTGGCCATGATTCTTCATAGCTTTTTGGATGAGTTCAATGGGGACATCCAGGAAAGGCACTAAACTAATTCCTACATGGAAGCTTCCCATGTTCGATGTCTGCTTGTGACTCTGAGGGAGACATTTATTGTAAAAATAGCAATAGCTAGTTATCATTCCTGACACATCCCATGCTTTCAAATTGAAACTAACCACCTTATTACTCTTCTTTCTGCTCCCAGAAGGAAGTCCAGGGATGGCACATTTTTCTGTGCTTCCCATCTCTGCCCTATTCCTTGCATACTTTGTTTCAAACTCAGTTTTCTCAGAGGAGGAACTGGAAAAACTTGCTTTCTTCATCACCTAAAGAGCATTGTAGAAATTTAAGGTAGCATGAACCGGGGTTTCAACCATGAACTTGGGCTCTGTTTTTTAGAGCTTAAATAACACACAAAGGTTTTTTGGAGCCAGTGTGGTTTCCTTTGAGGAACTCTGTAGGCATCTGATGGCTGAGGGGCTCCAGATCGGGAGTCAGAAACTGGTTTGAGTTCTGGGTTTGCCACTTTCTGGCTTCAAGAAGTTGTTGCGAGTGTAGGGAGATAGGGTTGTTGTCAGAATTAAGTGAAATGGCATGCCTATACAGTATGCACTCAACTGTTTCTAAAGGCTGTCATTATTAATAAAAGTTGACAAAAATTATTTTATCCAGCATTCAAGACATCTGTGGATCAAGTGTTTACGTTTTCCTCACTTAGGCGTCAACATCTATGTTCCCAGCTGATTCCTGCAGGCCCGGTCCTGCTTCTGTGTAGCAACTGAAAGGGAGAATATGGAATGACTTAAAAGATGCCAGACGAATCTTTGCCCTGAAGCCAACTGTTTATTCAGCTCATTCAACTAACAAATAATTTCACTGGTGATTTATTGTTTTTTCTCAGTGAAATTTTCCTTCATACATCCATAATTAAAAAGGGTGCAGAGCAGTAAATCGGTGAACCTGTCACATAACATTTGTTAGCATCGAAAACCAAGGCATCATAGCTTTTAGGAGAGAAAAATGTAGAGGTTAGGTAGAACCTGAGATGCAGATGTGTTTTAACAGGATTTTATTTTGGAAATGAAAGACTGAGTGTGTGCCTACTCACATGCGAGCATGCGTATGTTTAAAGAATTGAAAGCAAAATATAAACTAAATGTAATACTATGTCCTCCATTACGATGGCCTAATTTTAACGAGCACATGCCGTGTTTCTAGTTTCTTTTAGAAAAAGAATACTCTTTTTTTTTTTTTTTTAACGATGGGAAAACTTCCCAAGGACGGGAAAGAAACTGAAGTACCTACGTAATTCACAAGATGTCCTTATTTAAGGCACACCCAGCACACGCCTTGCTCCAAAGCAAGTGTAAAAGGAACAATAGTTAAGCATTTGAATGTCAAGCTGACTCTAGGGAAAGAAAAGTATAACTTTGCCTGGGAGCTCAGAGCAGAAGAGCTGGGACCCTCACTTTTATGCTAAACTTAAGACACAGATTTGGAATTCTGTAGAGCGTGATGCCTGGATCTCATAATAATACTTTAAAACTTATGAGAGAGAAAGGACAGCAGGCATTAAAGACGAGTGTTTTCTGCCCAACAGGTTCCACTATAACTGAAGGATTCTACACACATAAAAAATGAACTTGATACAAACTGTTTCATTGATCCTAGAGCACCCTACTTCTTCCGGCCTCCTTCCTCTCCCCACCCCCATGCTAACTGAGAACCCAACCCCATAAATCAGCAAACAATCTAGAAGCCTCATTAAGCCTCCAAGCAGTGCCTAGTCTCACAAGAGAATAGCATTTTGAAGGAGACAGAGAGTAGCAACAGATATAATCACGAGGAAGATAAACACCAGAATAAAAGAAACATCAATAAAATATACCATGCACCATTAAGGACCACCTCCAGATAAGATGCTCAGCATCGCAGTAAAAATCACAAGTGAATTAATGTCAAAAAAAAGAATGTTTGGTCTATCAGGCTGTGTCAGACTCTGTTGAAAATCATGTCCGCCTAGGGAACTGTCAAGCTTTCCCAACCTCCATTTGAGGGGTAATTGTGCCAGTGACTCTGAATGCTGAGAGAGACCTTGCCACATCACTTTTCATTGCACAAAACACCTAATTTGTTGGAGCAACTGTGTGTCACCCAGTCGGGCTGGTCATTCATTCCAAGAACCAGTTCACTTTTATTTAAAATTGTCACCCTCACTTTCGTAATATTTTATTTTGGTAGATTTGAAATTACAGAAATAGTGGAAAGAACACGTGTACATCCCAGACCATGCTCACCCGTTGTGTGTGTTTGCCCCATTTGTCATTTGCTTTATCATTCTGTCCCCCACTTCTCTCTGCCTTGCTCAGTAATATTCCCTTTCTCTGCCTCTCTCTCACCAGCCCCCCACACACTAATTTTCCCTGAAACAGTTAAGAGTAAGTTGCCTCCACATCAAGCTCACTTACCCCTGAGTACTTCAGTGTGTGTTTCCTAAGAACAAAAACATTCTCTTCCATAACCACGGTCCAGGTGCCAAAGCACAAAGTTAGCACTGATACATGATCTAATCCTCAGTCCATATGTAAATATCATCCATTGCCCCGAATGGGCTGGTGTCCGCTCTTGCTTCCCTGGGCTGGAGTTCATTTCAGGATCACACGTGGCATTGTGTTTCATGTCTTTTCTGTCTCCTTTAACCTGAAGGAATTCCTTTGCCTTTGTCTTTTTTGGTGGTGACATTTTAAAACTTTTTAGTTGTCAAACGTGTGTGTGTGTGTGTGTGTACATACATCTTATATATAATAGTAGGCACTTGAAAAGCATTATATAGAGAGATATATATATATAGAGAGAGAGATGTCCTTATCAGTCCAGTGAATTTCCAGACAGATCACACTCATGTTACCAGCTCCAAAGTGAGAAACGGAACATAAACCCAGCACCCAACAGCTTTCCTCAGCAGTTAACTTTGCAGGGCTTGCTGTATAGCAAAAAGAAATGTAGAAACGCGAATTCTTTCTTTCTGACCAAATTCAACTCTTTCATCCCAGAATATCTCTCACAGGTCTCTAAGTGCTACCGCTCAGTGGCAACTCAGACATCTTGGCCTTTCAGACCAAGAAGGAGGCATTGCTGTCTCCCATGGCTTACATGAGGCCAAGTGTTTGGCTTAATGAACGGTAGACAGGGGGAGGGTATTGTTTACATCCTCAGATCAGAACTTCTTAAACTGCGTGTGGTGAAGGAGGCTTTTATTCTCCAATTTTTAAGGGACTCTTTAAATATGGTCTTTCTGCACAGGACCTGTGTGCACCTTGTACTGTATGTGACTTCCCAAGGGCGAGGTTGACCTCACCCAAAATGGTGACTCATTCCTACTAATCAGGTGCTTGATTGTGGCAATGTTAGGTTGTTTCTAATCAAAGTTTCCAACCATTTTCTTAGAACCCCTGTATTTCTCCCTTGGACGCTGGTTGGTTGGGGCTCATGGGCCACACGTGGAGCAGCCCTGGACTAGGGCAGGTAGCGCCGGTCAGTCAGAGTTGAGCTGCTTTATATCCTCAAAGAGCATTCCCAAGTTCTCTGCCTGCTTTAGACCACCATCCAGTGGCCCTGCACAGTGCTGACCTCAGTTTGTAATAACACTTTTATTTTTGAGACGACTTCATTAGTGTCTAACACCCTCACCTGACTCTGAACTTCATGAAACAGAGAGTTCTTCAGTTTTGCCCACCTTTGAATCTTCCACAGTGCCTGATGTGTAATAGACACTCAAGAAAAGACAGACAGATGGAAGAGTGACTTCGTCAATAGTATCTTGAGAATAACGATGAAACAAAATAGGACCACGAGCTAACACAGGATCTGCTAACCCCATTAGTACTGGATTTGGCATAAAAGGAAAGGATCGTTCTTGCTCTGAGAATATAAGAATATTTTGTTTGGATTTTTTATTTTAGGTTTAAATGGGAGAAATCACACTATTGAAAACACTGAGCTGCGTCTTATATATAATAGTAGGCACTTAAAAAGCATTCATTTCTAATTAATCATTTTGAGAGCATAGCACTACTTTAGCTGTTAAGCTGCATGTTACTATTTTCAGGAAGTTCTATATTTGTCTAACTGTATTTCTTTCTTTCTTTCTTTGAGAGTCAAATTTAGCCAGGCCTCATTTCAATGTTTATTCTTAACATATGCAGGGGTGGGGTTGCAAAGTTATATTTTACTAAGCAACCAGAGCTGGATTTATTCAGAAAAAAAGAGAGAGAGATTATAGATGGTTTGCAGGAGAAATGAGGTTTTTGAAAACAAAACCTATGAGCAGATTATTTTCAAGAACTTCAGTAGGCTTTGCTGCTTCTTCCACGCATAGAGTGATGATAATAAAGGTTTAAGTTTGATTCATTGGGAACTATCCCCAAAATGTCTTAAGACTTTCTCAACTGTAGGACCCTAATCACCAGGGCAAACACTTGAAATTACTTGTTTTGTGTTTCCAAGTTCTGATGATGGGGGGTTATATGGTCTGTGCTGTGGTGCTCTGCCTTGGATCAGGGCATACTGGTGTCAGTAGGACCCTTAGGAATGTCTTTCATGGTAAGACATCTCTGCTGGCTGAGTGAATCTTGAATAGTGCAGATAGGAATCTGAAATACACTTGTCCTCACCCCTCTCAACATTGTTTTCTCAGTCTCCAGGTGGCTTTTGTTAGGGCTTATAACTCCAGGGTGGCATTTTAGGAGAACCAGTGGGGAAAGAAAAGGTAGTGTAAATGTAAAAGATCCAGCTCATTCTGTCTTTGAAATTGTTGGTGTGAAAAAAGCTCAACAGTGTTTTATTTAAACAAGGTCGGCTTCGACCTTGATTGACTTGCAGTAAATTGCCTGGTACTAGAGGCAAAAGGAAGTGGAGAGAAAAATGGCAATCAGCACCAAATGTTTCACATATTGATTGACAAGCACCAGAGATGTGCTAGAGTGAGATAAATTGGCCAGCAGGGCCCATCTTGACAGCTCCTGAGATGGGAAAATTATTCTTGTTAATTTGCTGCGGGAACCTTGTCATTTACGGAATGCACATGTGAGTGTCTCCTAATTGTGTAAACAAAGTTCAGATTCCTAGGCAGCCTTGTTCTGTTATGGGATTTGGTAATTTGGGGGTCTGCATCACCAGAATGCATTCGTAAATGGCTCTCAAACTTTGGGAGGACACCAGCTTTAAGCAGGCATTTGCAACTGAGATACAGGAAATTTCTTGCCAGACTTTTCCCACTTAACAGTCGGTTTCAGGCACACTTGAGTCAGTGAGCTCTCCTTCTACCAATATTTCATGGTTCCCTCCTGGCATAATGGCTCTAATTGGCTTTATCTTGCTTCCACTTGAGTTTGGAGTTTTCAACTATGTAAAAGATAATGTTTTAGAGATTGGAGGGTGTCCAAAAAAACCTTCTCATACTTATCTTTACTCTTCAGTATCTCCACCTTTCACTGTTACTTTCCTACTTACTTCTCTAACCTCTTCCTCCTCTTCCTCTACTCCTGCCATGCTGAATTCATGAATGTCTGTCGTTTCTAGCCAATTCCGCATACCTCTTCCTGTAAAATGGACTGTATTTTATACCACATATTGCAAGACTGCCAGAGACATCCATCTAGAAGTCGACTTTCAGGTTTGTTTGCCCCCCCCCTTTTTTTTTTTTGCAAATTGGGTAAAAAACAAAACAAAACAAAACAAAAAACTTTTTACTTTAAGAATATAACCTAGGGTGCCTGAGTGGCTCAGTGGGTTAAGCCGCTGCCTTCGGCTCAGGTCATGATCTCAGGGTCCTGGGATCGAGTCCCGCATCGGGCTCTCTGCTCAGCAGGGAGCCTGCTTCCTCCTCTCTCTCTCTGCCTGCCTCTCTGCCTACTTGTAATCTCTCTCTGTCAAATAAATAAATAAAATCTTAAAAAAAAAAAAAAAAAGAATATAACCTAAACAATTGAAATAGGGGTTTCTTAGTTTCTATTTTTTCAAGTAGAAACACACCCCTTCATTTCCCTTCCTTCTTTACCCCCATTTCTCTCTCTCTCTCTCTCTCTCTCCCCCTGAATTTTTCAGAGCATGTCTCAGTTCTGAATTGGGCAGGAATGATACTTACTTTCATTTAAAGGGGCCAAGTGGAAAAGAACTCTAACATCAAAGGCCTGTTCTTAATCACCCTCATTAATGTCACAGCTCAGAATAATGTATCACTTTCCCACTGTCTAAGGGGAAGAGCCAGACTCAAACATATTCACACTTTCCACATTCCTCTGTGCAGACTGCTTTAGTATGAAGTTGCTCTGGTCTTAGTCAGGTTGCAGAGGTTGGGAGCAGCCTGGAATGTGGAATAAGGGAAGGGGTTGCTGGGACCTGAAATGACCTGGGGAACGTAGACCCTGTGGAAGGCATCCAATATTATCCTTACAGACAGGTGGACCCTGTTCTGCAGAGTTTGTGATTTCCAATCTAAATTTACTTCAGACATTTCCAAGACCACATCCTCTCATTTCTTAATTTTTTAAAAAGATTTTATTTATGTGGGAGAGAGAGAACACGCGCATGAGCACAAGGCAGGGAGATGGGGGCAGAGGCAGACAGACAAGCAGACTCCTCCCTGAGCCCCATGCGGGGGCTCCTTTCCAGGACCCTGAGATGATGACCTGAGCTGAAGCCAGATGCTTAACCAGCTTTAACCACCTGAGCCGCGGGCATGTGCCCTCCACCTCCTCGCCCACTCATTTCTCATTTTTATCTTCAAAAGAGTCAGGGGAGGTAAGTACATTGAATTCTATTTTCCCTACTTCTCACTGGAAACACAATCATCAAAAACTGCACTCGGTTGGTAGCTAGAGGCAGGGGAGGGCCCCAGCCGCTCATTCGAGCTGCTCTTCCCATGGCCATGCCTGTGTATTACTTTACACCGACTCAGCATCATGCAAGAGCTCCTTCCGGCCTCCTACTTCCACCCCCACCCCCCACCAGCTATGAGCGAAGTTGATTTGAAAAGTGTCTTTGCCTTCCATTTGTCAACAACCCCTCCTTCCCCAGGGAATGTTCACTGTCCCTCTTCTGCGTTCCCCTGCTACCTTAAGCCCATCCCTTCGAGAGCAGGGACCCCATGGAAAATTGAGCCGCCCGTTTCCCTTTGTGTGTCCGTCACCAAAGGGTGAATTCCTGGTGAATTCCCAGCGGGTTCCCGTGGGGTTCCTCCTTTCTAGCCCAGCCCTGCTGGTGGTCAGCCCTCAGGGGAGGCGTGCAAATGGAGGCAAATGGTAAGGTAGGCAGGTAGAGCACCCCTGCTCTCAACTTCTTTCTTCATCGGCGTGTTTCTTCGGTGCCTGACCGGCGAATCATTTGATTTAAAAATGCTCCTGAGTCAGAAGAGAGGGAAAGGGAGCCTCTAGCCTGTCAGCAGGGCTTAGATTATTAGAAAATCTTCACCCCTCAGTAGCCTGACAGTGCTGGGGAGTCTTTTTTAGACTGCTCAGGTGTTGTTTACAAGGTGCCAAGAATCTTTTAAATTGTTGAGAACAGATGAATCCATGGAGAAAAATGCTACAAATAACATTGAAAATTTAAATGGTAGGATATTTTGGGTTTCTTGGATGAACAAATTAATAGCCTGAGACACGCTTAAGAACCACATCCCCAAGCCTAAGGTTTCACCAGGGACTTATTTATTGGGGGAGAAAGCCTCTTTGTGTTGTCCCTAAATGGCTCTCTTGCTCTACATAAATGAATTTGGTCTCTCCCCATCTGCCTCCAGTGGATCACATTCCCAATCCTGTTATCTTAAGGACAGTAGGGCCCTGGTACCAGAGAATCTTGCTTTTGTACTAGAACACAGAAGCCATTTATCCTATTTTATCCACAAACAGATTTTCTCCTTTCCATCCCCTTTTTGGGCCACCTAATAACTGTTTGAATGCTTCCACCCACAGTGAACTTACTCCCACGCAAGAAAGCCCATCCCACTTGTCCACTAGTCAGATCATTAGACAGTATGTCCTTCTATTTAGTCAGATGCTTTCTCTTATCTCTTCTATTCCTTGGCTCCTAGTCTCACCTCTGCAAAGAAAATAAATGCCAAAATCCTCCTGTAGGATCGGACTAATCTGTCCCTGTGCACACCAGACCCTCCGTGTGCATCTCCGTTTCTCCTAGTGAAGTGTCTTAGTTTTCTTCGGATCTTCACCTGATTCACATTTACCCGCCCCCACCCAACACCATCCTGCCAATTTTCTTAGGAATATCTTTCCCTTTACAGATGTCCATCTTGAAAGGTTATTGCCTCTATGAGTATGTTCTGACTATCTTACAGCAGGACTTGCAGTCTGGTTCGTCTTGATCAGAACCTTGACTTCTATTAGTGATTTGTTTGAGCCAAACACATCAATCAGTGTGTCATACCATAGCTTCTGATAGAAAACCCCAAAGCCTTTTTCATATGTGCTTCTGTAGAATCCTATTTTCCTAGCTAGTACCTGTATAGGTTTTTCTTCTCTTATCCTAAATGCAGAACTTCACATTTACCCTCTTAGATTTCAGTTGGGATGCTTCAGATGTGTTTGGATCTTCATTTACTCTCTTGTTGGAAATAGAAGCATTTAATTCTAGCACTATGTTCTCTACAAATATGTTAAGACTATTATTTGTATCCTTACTCAATTTTTCACTGAGAATGTCCACCAGTGGAACTTGTGGATATTACTGGGAACATGCAGAAGACAGATGGGTCACAACAGGTGATTGAATAGGTCATGAGTGCTGGATCGATCACAAAAGTTGCTCCAAAGTGTTAAAGGGCAAGTGTGTAATAATCAAACCACCACAGATTTTACTCTTGGATTGAAAATTCAGGTGTCTATAAAAACCAGTTAGGTCATGTGAATGAATGAAATAGCCAGGGATCAGAAGAGGGAATGGTGAAGACCGTGGTAAATTGGAGAGTATATACTTAATAAAGGTCATTAAAATGCAATTAAAAGGAAAACAAAATCCCACTACTTTGGTCAAAATATATATGTCTGTTTGCCAGATGAAACCAGTGGGCTGCCATTGGACAGGCTCGGCTCTAGAGAGCAGCATTAGAACTTGAGAATAGGGGGCACCTGGCTGGCTCAAATTGTTAAGTATCTGCCTTCGGCTCAGGTCATGATCTCCAGGTACTGGGATCGAGCCTTATATCAGGCAACCAGCTCAGCAGGAAGTCTGCTTCTCCCTCTGCCTCTCCTCCTGCTTGTGCACTCTCTGCCTCTCTCTCTCTCAAATGAATAAATAAAATCTTTAAAAAAAAAAAAGAACCAGGGAATGGATTTGTAAATTTCTCCCATGTGACAGAAATCCCCAGGCTCTTAAAGATTCCGTGGATTCTCACTCCTGAATAGCATCTAGGCATGTTTCCTCCTTGGGTAGTTGATTCACTAACTGGTGATTTTTTTTTGCCAGAACTGGCAGTTGATGGAGTTATTTCTGTTTACTGTTGATCTGATGGCTCTCAGATAACTAAGTTTCCGGGCTAAAGAATTTGGGAGCAGGCTTTTACTTTATTCCCAGCACTCTGCTGTGGGTGGTTTTGATACTGGATAAGATGAACCACTTCAAGCAGACCTTCCTTAAAACCATGTTGCTTATGTGTCCATTTCCTATTACTAGTCTAACAAATTACCACCAATTTAGTGACTTAAGATAACTGAGATTTATTATCTTGTATTTCTGGAGGTGACAAGTCCAAAAGCAGTTTGAGTGGACTAAAATCAAGGTATCAGCGGGTCAGCATTCCTCCTGGAGGCTCTAGGTAGGAATCTGTTTCCTTGCCTTTTCCACTTGTAGAGGCCCCTTCTTTACATTTTTTGACCTTTCTTTCTGTGGTCACATCTCCTCCTTGAACTCTGTTCCTCCTGTCTCCCTCTTGTCTCCCCAATTCAAGATCCTTAACTATATCTGCAAAGTCCCTTTTACCATGCAAGATGACATATTCACAGGTCCCATGGATTAGGGTATGGATGACTTGTACCCATCACGTATGTTTGTAATTGAATTATAATGATGGCCACGAGGTCAGCTAGAGGGAGGAAGCACTCTGCTTTTTTTTTTTTTTAATTTTTCTTCTTTTTTTTTTTTTAAGATTTTATTTATTTATTTGACAGACAGAGATCACAAGTAGGCAGAGAGGCAGGCAGAGAGAGAGGAGGAAGCAGACTCCCTGCTGAGCAGAGAGCCTGATGTGGGGCTCGATCCCAGGACCCTGGGATCATGACCTGAGCCGAAGGCAGAGGCTTTAACCCACTGAGCCACCCAGGCGCCCCAGCACTCTGCTTTTTAACATTCATTCTCACCAACTATGGGAGCTATAGGCAGGAGAGTTTCATTGAGGAGGAGGATTTCACTTGGATTTAGATGACTGTCACAGTCTGTGTTGTGAAGACCTTCTCTCCTGAGATGAAAATTTAAAACAAAGTTGTTTCCTCCTCCCACACTTAATCCAGCAACAATGTAGCCCAACTTCTGAAAGTAAGCAAAACCATAAATAAGATTCAGGAAAAGACTTGTAGTTTATATCCTAGGGGCTACTCGGGAGGATGGAGGCCATAAAGGTAAGACTTTAGTGAGACTTGAGGCAGAACTTATCTCCAAAGCACCTGGGACCTGGGCTATGAAGAGAAAGCAAGAAACCCAGATCTTCAACCAGTCATCAAGGGCTGACTTCAGGAATCACTACCCCTCCACCCCCCACCTACCCCCCACCTCCCCACCCCCGCCCAGTTAGCTTGCAGGGAATTAACAGTAGGTCTGTAGTGCTGGATTCGGAGATTGGTGTGACATAGATGAGGTTTGGCATTAAAAATGCTAAGTAATTACAACTCTGAATTTTCTCGTGTTCATTCACAAATGTGTGTGATCTTTCCCACCTAGTACTATCACTGTTAGAGTGCATGAATCTCTAATTGTTATCCTAGTCCCAGGAGATAAATTTTTCCATGGAACCCAGCAGCAAAGAGCAAAATCTTGAAACCTACTTATGAAGACATGTGTCAGCCTTTGTGTGGAGATCTCCATTTCACAGCTTAGAAATTCTGTTGTTTGTAGTAAGTGGAAGCTTCACGAGGGTGGAGGTTGTTGATCAGTGGGAAGATCTACTGAAAGTGGAGGGCAGTGGTGGATAAAGTCTGTGAGAGACCCAAGTTTATCTTAGTTCTCTGACCCATGATTCCGAGACCTGGTATGAAGTTCTTTGTCTTAGATGAGACGATACTTGCTTAATGCTTGTGTGTATAGTCATTGATTTTAAAAAGGATGGTGTACACATATATACACCCAGATTTGTCCTAGTCACCGATGATATCGAACAAAGAACTCATAATGCCAAATACTACAGAAATATTTGGTAAGGTGAGAAAACCTATCATCTGTTTCCCTTCTGGATGTTTTATCATCTACTTGTTTTAGGGTATAAAAAGTTCCTCCTGCAAGTCTTCTGATTTTGGTCTTGGATATAATACTAGAGCTCAAGGGTAGAATTTTGACTGCAAATAATAAAAATGTTCTAGGACTTGAGCTTTGTAGTGGACACTTCTGTTTTTTGTGGGAAGCAGCAGCAGCAGGGGGAAAAAAAAGTCTTCTAGTCAAGACTTGATTGAGTGTTTTTGTTGGGGACAAGAGGGGATTCCTGCAGCTCACATGCTTGGGAGGGAAGGTGGGTTGGAAAAGAAGGAAATAGAACTGCCGTGTTTCTTCCTTGTCTCTTCATTTCTTTCCTACAAGAACTAATAGAGATCAAAGTGTTACTATCTCTTTTGGAAATGTCTCTGACTGTTAGGGTTAAATCGGTTGATACTTTCTTAATTGAATTTATGATCTTTTTTTTAAATGGAGAGGATGGTACTGTTAGCTGTTTATTGTCTAATATTAATTGTGTGACACACAGAATTTTGCCCACTCCATAATTCCCATCCCCCCATTACTGTATCTTTGATACCCTTAATGGAGAGCCAGCAGCCAGGGATGTTTGAAATAATATTTAAATTGCTTGAGAAAAACTTCTAATTAAGCTATTGGGAAATAGATAGATAGATAGATCTATCGATCTGTGTTAAAAATGTGGGTAGTCGATGTGCTTTTCAACTTTTGTAGGGTTTAGCAAGTTTAAACTATTCAAGTCAAAGGCAGAACTAATAAGAGCATAGTTGAACTTAATATATTATGTCAAGATTTACAGTAACAAATTATTGTTTTTCAGCTATGGAGATATCATTAAGCATATGCCAAGCAATCAGCACATGACTGTAATAGGTTCATGAAGGAAAGGCTTTTTCTAATCGTATTCAGTGGTGTTTTTCCCAAGACAGCAACAGCTTTTATAAAATGATGGTTATATCTCCTCATTATAGAATCTAATCTCCCCAAAAGACATTCAGCAGCTGCAAAACGCTAGCATCTTTTAGTTGTAAATTGTTTTTTTATTATTTATCCCTATTTAACTAAAGAAGAAATGGCCATCAGATGATTTAACAAGACGAGAATTTAGCGGTTTTAACATTTGACAGAACCCAATTGTTAGCCCATGCATTGATCTCTTTACATCTGGGCTTAATGGTAATTGGTGTTTCTTTGCTTTCATGCCTCTACTGTATAAGCTGAGTATGAGTCTGATTAGAAAGCAAATGTGCACGATCGGCTCTTTTCCATTTCTCCTTAGCATGGAATTCCAAGTCCCGGGTCCTCCTCGTAGCATTTTAGAACTTGCAGGATTAGATGAAAAGGAGCCCATGTGCCCAGCCTGTAAGTCCTGTTTTCCTAGCAGGTGTCATGATGAACTGGATTTGTTACCCACAAAGTGATACAGGAGAGTGGGCAGATAGAAACCTCCGTTTGAGTGATGGGCATTATGATTTACTGGTGCACTTCCCGGGGCAAATGATGCCCCACAGCGGGAGCCCTTGGGGAAGCCATCATGCTCTGTTTGAGGCTGTTCCGAGGAATTTAAAAATAAAATGGCATTAATGAGTTTTCGCATCACTCCATTGGTAGAACTCTCAGGGGACAGCCAACCAATTTAAATAAATAAGGTTCCATAAGCCTATGGGAGATTACAGGGCTAAGACATTCATTTTAATCGAGGCTCCATTTGAGAAGAGGAAATTTCACTCATAACATAGTTTTAAGTTGAGGGTTCCAACGTGATTTTGCAGTGATATTTCCTTTGTTAGTGTTGTAAGGAAAACATTTGCCTGCCTTTACAGGATTTGGCATATTTTCCTGGAAAGGTCTGAAGGGGTTTCTCCACCATTAATACTGCACTCCAATCTAGAATGGTGGGTCACTCAAAACCAATTAAACAACTGTTTCATTCTGTAGACTGTCACAATTTGCTTTCCACTTACTCTGTGCAGATTGCAATTGTGTATTTGTGGCCAATTTCTATCCAAGCTTTAGTTTTTCAACTTCGTAGATAGAAATTCATCTTCTAGTTCTGTAATAAAATGATTCAACTGTAGTAAAATTCAAATAAGACCAAAAAAAAAAAAAAGACAACCTTCCAGAGCTTTTCACAAATAGCCGCTTCCCTATCATGATAAGTGGGAACTTTGGACTGTGGTGAATCTACATTTCTACTTAATAATTGTACCCTTAATGCTGTTTACCATTTCATTTGTATTATTTATATATCAACCAAAGGGTATGAACACTAAAAAATAATTTCACATCACCTATCTTCCATTTCTTTTTATTTTAAAAGCCCTGAAGTTATAGTTCTCCTATAAATAATAATAAAAAGGCGCTCTATGAATATTTCAGCAGAGATCCCCATCTACTCACACACACGCACAAATACATATTCTCTAATATATACACGCACCCCTCCCTACAAATTAACTGTGCCTGAGGCTTGCAAGAAAATCAGGTCAAGCTAAAGGAGAAATCGGAGAACAGGACCAAAATTAATTTACTACTCTGTACCACATGTGAATATGAGTTTGCAGGGGAAAATGGCTTATTTTCTGGACCATTCCTATCCCTGAATACGTTGAGAAATTTTAACTCTGAGTATGTCTCACATTGTCTTACCCAAACAACGATGAAAGTTCAACTCTCTCAGCTTTGATTTTATTAGGTTTCCTTAAGTCAGATAAAAGATGGGTGTCAGCTTTATCAGTTCTTTCTGTTCCAGATTATCTAGAAGCCCTTTTTTACCTTCTTCTTCCTGGGGGATATTTTTTGGTAAAGTTGTGAATGAAATCATGATTTGCCTATCTATCTAGGAAGGGTCTTTTAGGCAACAGTTAGCATCACTCGCCAACATTTATCATAGTTTTTTATCCAGTTTTCTCTTTCATCTCATACCATGTGCTAAAACAAGTGCATAGCCTAAATGCGGTAGAACTCATGCCTATGTCACCATGTTTATTCAGGCCCTAAACTGAGTTATTATTGACTTCTCTCTTGCTGTCACACCCTCCTTAGTCCATCAGGAACACATGTTAGCTCGGCCTTCAAAATGTATCCAGGTTCTGATCTTTTTCACCTTCGTTGCTACCACTCCCTCTCCAGTCCCAACCCCAATAATCTTAGACGTGGATTATTGCAGTCACCTTCTAATGGATCTCCCTTACCTTCCTTGGGCTCTTTTCAATACAGCAGCTCAAGTGAATGCATTATACCAAACATCAGACATGTCCCTCCTTCCCAAAAACCCTGTAGCAGCCTTCCATCTCACTCAGGGTGGAAGCCAAAGTCCTCACAGTGACCCTTAAGATCTCCCTTTCCCCCATCTCTCATCACAGTGCAGGCTCTCTGACTGGCTTGTATTCCTGAAATTCCTAAAATGCATCAGACATGCTGTCAACCCACAGCCTGTGTTCATGCTATTCCTTGTGTCTACAATGTGCTTCCCCGCAGATACCAGCATAGCTCCCTCTCTCGCTTCCTTTGGGTCCCTGTTCAAATTTTGCCTTGCTAGGAAGGTCTTTCCTGATGACATGGCATTGAGTAGCACCTCTCGAACCCCACCCTACCAGTCCCTATTCTCCTCACCTTTTTCTCTTTTCCCCTATGGCCCATGTATGCTTGCATACTTACATGTATATGTTTGGATATGTGTCTTTAAATACATTTATTAGTTGTTAGTTTTTGCCATTTTTTTAAATTGGTTTTCCTCTCCTCCCCACCAGAATATAAGCCCCATGAAGGCAAATATTCTGATTTTTCACTTCATAGTCCCAGCCCTAGAACAGTCCCTGTATTAGACGCTCAAAGATTATGTGTTCAGTAAATGGAAGAAGGGAGGGAGGAAGAGAGGGGAGAAGGCAGGGTTTAAGAATCTCTTTTTATGGGGGCGCCTGGGTGGCTCAGTGGGTTAAGCCACTGTCTTCGGCTCAGGTCATGATCCCAGGGTCCTGGGATCAAGTCCCGCATCGGGCTCTCTGCTCAGCAGGGAGCCTGCTTCCTCCTTTCTCTGTGCCTGCCTCTCTGCCTACTTGTGATCTCTCTCTGTCAAATAAATAAATAAATTCTTTAAAAGAAAAAAAAAAGAATCTCTTTTTATGATGGTTAAGGTACGAACTCGCATGAGATTTCCCACTAGTCCTTTTAGCTTCCACATAATCACCTATTTCAACTTCTCTTATTCTGGACTGAAACTATTTTAGTTTAAGTGTACATATGCCAACTCTGTGCTTAAACAAATGTGACTCGTTTACTGGATCATAGAGAAAAGTAGGTTGGAAGAAGGAGCCCGCCATTTTACTTTTTGCCTGGACATTGAGCAGTCACTCCATCCTACACCCACTCTGCTAAATGAGCAGAGCAAATACACCCTTACCTCCCAGGTGAACATTAATTACTGTTTGGACCATGCTTTGAGATCCACAGATGAAAGCAGCCATAAAAGTAAAAAGTATTATTACATTGCAAATGGTTATAGGCTTTCATTTAGTCCTGGAAACTGATCAAGCAGGAATGTTGAAACATGAGACTAAGGTTGGCCAAATATTACACTTGTTATAATTAATTTGAGCTTAAGCTTCAACACAGTGACATATTTCCTTTAAATAAAGTTAACTCCTCTAAGGAGGCATGAATCTATATGGATCTCACTTTTCAGCTGGGAGCTAAAATTTTTCAGATATGCAGAAGGCAGGAAGACAAATGTGTTTCCAACTTCTGTTAGGGCAGGGAGATTCTCTGAGTAGACTGCTTACTTTTGAGATAGCTTCGAAATGATCCTGTGTCTCCTTTACTCCTAGGGACATTGACAAGAATGCTCAGAGATTTATAGGGATTTAGAGCTGGAGCTGAATTTAAAGGGCCTATAATCATTCCTCTCACTGAATGCCAAAACAGTCTCTCTGGTTTTGCTGATGGGTGCTACTCAGGAAGAACTTGCATAATCTCTGTGACAGAAATCTTATTACCGACAAGGATACATTCTGATGTTACTCGGCAACTGTTGTTAGAAAGCCCTTTGCACTCTTAGCCATTTTTGTCATTGGATATTTATGAAACACTTTCTATGAGCAAGTACTTGGTTAGGTGCTCTGGGAGATGGAAAAATTAGGTACAACACTAATAGTTCAGATTTAGTAGTCACCTAGAGCAGTGTCCTAGCCTGTAAGACAGTCTGGTAATGTAGTAGTTATCCAATAAACCTGCACTGAATGAGTGAAAGAGTGGATGACACTCTAGGAAGAATGATAAACCACAAGCCTAAGGAACCACAATACTAGGTGAAATTTATTACACATTTTGTATAGACATAGATGAATGCAGTAGATACTGACCTGAATCTGCCTCCGTTAACTTTTATCATTCCTGGAACTGACATTTGAGCCAATTCATAAAAGTCCACTTTTTCTACTATGGGCCATGGCTCAATTATTTGAGGATTATTAAAACTTTCCTTAACTCTTCTCAAGGCTCAAGACCTTCAGGCCTATAACCTATTAGATGATATCTAGTGCAAACATCAGTCTGAATTTCCGCCCTTGAGTAAATCCAGTTTCTCAACATGGTTCTCTATGGTAGTGTAAACCTGGGCTGGAATAGATCAGCTAATCCAGATGTGATCACCAGAGCATAGACTATAGTGGAACTCACTTTCTTATGCTTCTCTTACTATCTCATCTTGCACAAACTGGTCATGGGGCAGTTCTTTCCTGGGACACATGTTTACATACTGAGAAAACTCAGTGTTCTAAAGAATATACTTCGGAAAAGAGGAGTGTAACATTATATGCTGGGCTTTATTTGGGGGTGGAACTGTTTTACGCATCTTGCATTAGATGTGTAGGATTATAGCCCATAAATATGGTTGGCTGGGAAATCAGATTTTCTCTATCCAAACTTGAACTTTGGGTCTTCTATTTGTCCTTCAACTTGAGTATTACTAAGGGGGGTGTGGTTCAGTAGACAAAGCCTTTGACTCAGATTACTAATTCATCGTGTAGTGTAGGAAAAGGCACTTTCTCTCCCCGAGCCATAATTTTGTCATCAGTAGAGTGAAATGCTTGGTCCAGATATTATCTGAGATTCTTTAGATAGCTAGCATTCAATGATCTTTAGCCAAAGCTTTCTTTGACTTTAGTCCAGAGTATTCTATGAATTTTACGAATCTCAAGAAAAAAGAGCAGCAAAAGGTAGCAAAATAGCAAGAGGGATGAGAAGCAAGTTAACCCTACTCCCAGCTTCTAAGCTGGACATTGCAGAATTATACATTATGTAAAACAAACGGAAACTATTAGCCACAATTGTCTTTGTTTTTTTTTTTTTTTCATCTGTGCAATGTGGCAAGTTTTCATAAGGAGAGAAAAAGCTTGAAAATTCTTGCATATGTCAACTTTAATCACATCACTTCCGCCATGCTGGGGTTTGCTGGTTGCCCACGCAGACTTGTTTGTTCATGTCCCAAATTGCACATCATTGCATCATCTAACATGCAAACTCTTCACTTACCTTAGGTCTTTGAGCATTTCAGCTCTGGTCGGCAGTGATTTCTTTCTTAGCAACTACGATTATTCGAAAATAGTGTCAAAACAAATCATTTCCTTCTTTTACCCCCTGACAATCACTCAGTGGCTATGCCCATTCCAGAGTCCCTGCCCTTGTCCCTCTTTCTTTACTCTCTTGTTTTTTCTCTTCTCCATGGATTCCCTCACCTAATTTAAATTTCCCCCAAGAATTTGGGCATCCATTTCTCCAGGTTTGGGAGGAAAGAAACCAGTTCCTAGTATGTGGTGATGTTTCAGAACCATGGAGAGCAGTTCTGGATAGAGACTCAGGATAATCCACTATCTTCAGGTTTTCACTTCTCATCTAGAATCCCACAAGTGGCTGAGAAGACAAAACTCTACAAAGAAGCTTCGGAGTAAGAACTGTTCTCCCCAGAGTTTAGGAGCCAAACACTACACCAACACATACAAAGAACAGATTGCATCTGGGCCCTGCTGCTGTCCTAATGTCAGCCCGCTTGGCATTTACCTTCCTTCCCCAGACTGACCTCTGAAGATGGGGGCAGACTCTGGGGGTTTTGTTCTAACAGTACGAACGCTACAGCCATTGTGTTGGCATGGGAGAGCTGCCGGTTCCTTTCCAGCCCAACACTATAATTTTATCAACTCTGGCTCAGAGAAACCTATATTTATAATGCTAATTAGGAGGGCACACATTTAATTTGAGTGGAAGACTGTATCTCGCTGAGCCTGATAGCACAGGGCTCAAGCGACAGCAGTCAGAGGCAAAGCAGGCCTTTCTCCCTTCTCCAAGTATTTGAAACAGGGCTTACTCTTGCCAAACAATTTCTCTGTTGGATTAAAAAGAGAGAGGGAGGGAGAGTGCTGAATATGCTGGAGCTCAGAAAACTTTGCGTTTATCTCCCGCCTGCATAATATATTTCTCTGTGCACTGAGAAAACATGCCTCTTATGTTATCTAATTGTTTCCTGACACATTTAGCAACATTTCACACTCTTTAA
This sequence comes from Mustela erminea, assembly GCF_009829155.1. Taxonomy (NCBI): domain Eukaryota; kingdom Metazoa; phylum Chordata; class Mammalia; order Carnivora; family Mustelidae; genus Mustela; species Mustela erminea. The sequence goes on along the minus strand of NC_045616.1, from coordinate 107,166,627 downwards.
AGTGACATTAACATTGCTGACAGTGGAGGTGCTTTCATTAGATGGGCTTTGAATTGTAGCCAGGATGCACTGCAGGTCTTCAAACAGGCTTGTAAAAGGCGAGAAAGGCATTATTTATAAAAATAGAGACTTCGCCAACAGGGCCCTGTGGGTGCGTATTAATTTTGCTGACTCTAGTCAATTTAAGAATGGATGTGTGTACGCATGTGTACATGTGCGAACACACAAAACAACTTCTCATGAGCTGAACTAATACACCCTTGTCATCTGACTGGGCTGCCTGGGCTTTGAGGAAACTCTCTGAAACCTCTCTTCTTCCACATTTTTTCAGCCCCAGCACAGCACTGTGCTATTTCAGACCCAAATCTGTCGCTCTGCACCCAGTCCTGAGGCTGAGTAGCTGAGAGGCTGGTGTACTTGGTGGGCAAGATGATCATGCTCCCAGTGGTGGGGTTAATTCTCCTTTTTCCCTCCCTTAATGCTTCCAAGAGGAAGCATCTTGCTCCCTCTAAGCCCCCCCTTTTTTTTTCATGTCTCCAGCTGTCTGTATTAATGTATAGTTTTCTCTGAAGGCTGTACTAAGTGAGCCTTCAGAGATCAGTCCCATGCAAATACTGCCTTTGCAGCGACTGAAGAGATAAATTTGAAGATTTATTCTCACCTTCATGAAGAAAGGAAGCCAGGCTTGGAGAAGTTGAGGAAAGTGTGAGTCAGGATGTGAATTCCTGCTAGGATACTACCTCACCTGTGGTCTTGACCCAATTATTGATCTCCATACTTGCTATGCAGGCAGGAAGATATTTTGAAATTGTGGACTTTTTAGAGCTGAAGGAGAGCTCCCTACTGATTGTTGTGTTACCCCACATTGCTACTTCTAATCTGTCTTGCCAGCTTATCCTAGCTAGAATCACCCACCCTTCTGTTTTGACATCTCTAATGTTGCAATAACTATGTGCGTCTAATCACAAAGATCTGAATTAGTATCTTGGCTTTGTCTGTTACTTGCTGTGTGACCTTGGTCAAACCCCTTGATTTCTATGAGCCTCAGTTTCCTCATCTGTAAAATGGGGATAATAATAGTACTTTCCAGTATTATTGGAAGGATTACATAAATGGCAAATCAAGAAATGTGCTAAGCATACCACCTAGAACATTGTGAATGCTCAAAAAATTTTAGTGAACACTAGTCTCTTCCACTGGAACACAGACTCATTGTGGGTTTGATGTGGCTGACATATTACTAGGACAACAATAAAAGTATGTCCTGGGTACCAGTGGGTGGGGCGATCAGGAAAGACCCAAAAGCCTGACCACCTTTAAGGAGATGTTCAGAAGAAGTTGAGATTGTCAGGGAGAAGAGAATACCTTCATGCATAGGAAAGGATATGAAACTACATCATCACATTTCTTAAAAGTACTAGGTGCTGTTATGTGTTAGTGCAGTAACATTGCATATGCTAACCGAGGCCTGGTGAGGGTAAGCAGTTTGCTCTAAGTCACATGTATAGCTAGCATCTAGTAGCCACAATAAGGAGCCCTGGATTCTTAACTCTAGTGCTCTAATATATGGCTAGTAGGGATTTTTGTTGTTGTTCAATATAAGGCAATGACTTTCAAATGACTGTTCAGAGAAGGAATAAACTAATGTGTATGACATTCATGGCCTAAAAAGCTAGACCTATTGCCAGTCTAGTTTACATTGTCCATCCTGGTTTCAAAACACTTTTATATCTTTGATGGGGAGCTTTTCAGTCTTCCTGTTGGGTTTTCATGGTTAGACTCCCCCTATATCTCTTCTGTAGCATCTTATCAAGGACCAATCAATGAGAAATGGGTAGGGTCCTATGAGGGTAGGCAACAGAGAGATGAAATGGTCCAAGTATCCCCTGCATAGAGCCTATGTTTTATCTTCACGGTCTCTTAGGCACATAGCAAAACACAGACTTGCATTTGAAAACTGTTTGCTCTGTGCAGACAAAGCCTCTGAAAAGGAAATCTTCCAATAATGGGGGGGGGGGGCGGAAAACCAATTACTGTTTGCAGAACACTTCACCATTTGCAATATATGTTCATATATGTTCTTACTTAATTCTCAAAATGTCCTGGAGGGGAACTAGGACAACAACCTCATACCCTTCTAATAGATGGAGATAGTACTTACCCTTTACTTCAGAATATTTATATAATGTATCCTTTAATGTTTATAATAATCTGTGATTCTATTTATACACATTCTGCTTATGAAACATTCTAGCACGGAAGAGTTAAGTGACTTGCCTAAAGTTCCCCTTGCAGAGGCAAGACTTGAACTTCAGCTGGGTTCCTGTGCCAACCATATTGTCATCAGTGACTGGTACTTCATCATTACAAAAGTTCAAGTCCATTGTCATTTTGTGTGCTTGTGATACGAGCTTTAGAGCCAGAATGCCTGGACTTAAATTCTTCCTCCCAGCCAACCTATCTCTTCTTAATTCAGTCTTACCTTCTTTCAATTGAGGTTAATATTACCTATCTCAAAGAGTTGTTAGAAGATTAAATAGAATAATACATGTAAAGGACTTAGAAGTAATGCCTAGCGCATGAGAACGCAGTAAATCTTAGTGAGTGGATATTGTTATTTCCATATACCATGAACCCGACAAATGAACATAAAAGTAAGCTAGATTCCATGTGTCATGGGGGAGGTTTTCCAAGGCCCTTTGAAAATTAAATCTTAGCATGAACATACAGTTTCTTCAAATCTTTCTGTAACAACTTCCCCACCCTTATCTAAGCTCTTTCGAGAGTGTAGTATAGATTCCAGGTAGGCAAAGGAATCATCCAGCATACCTTTTGCATATTACTCATCTCAGACAGACAACTCCATAAGGGACTGTAGCATCCACACAGTTCAGCATTCTGACCTTGTGTTCTTAGGTGATGTTGGGTCGCATCTCCCCATCAGTTCCCTAGGTGGGAAGCTTTATGGTTAGAGTGGGGTCAAATCTTACACAGGGATTAGGTTCTAAGCTCAATAGCTGAGCCAAAAAGTGCAGGCACACCACCACTCTGGAAAATTATCTAGAGAGGTGTACCTTTGAGACTGACATATTGTTTCTGAATAAATCTAACACTAAGTTTTTCCTCCATGTATGTCACAGACTGCTAAGTCTTCATTTGAGCATCAGCTGAAGTCATAACCTAATACTCTAGCCACTTTATTAAAAAAGGAAAACATACATTTAAAATCAGAATCCCTTCTTTTCAACAAAATACTTACACATTGAGAGATACCTAATACCCAAGAACAGCAGACAAAACCTCCCATAATGAAACCAATGCCATGTGCATTTGATATATATTTAACAAGTATTTGTGGAGTGAACTGTTGTAATCAACCCATCAACTGCTATTTTATTGCATTCAAGCTCTGGTCTGGGTGCTAGGATACAAAGGTATATAATCCACACTTTCTCCCTGGTCACTCACAGTCCCATGAGCGAGCCAGACATTTAGACAAATAGGCTAACATATTACAAGTACAGTGTACACTTCAGCAACATGGATTTGAACTGTCCAGGTCCAATTATGCACAGATTGTTTTCAAAAAATACAGTTCAGTACTGTAAATGTGTTTTCTCTTTTGATTTTCTTAACATTTTTTTCTGTAGCTTACTTTATTGTAAAGATATAGTATATAATACATATAACATACAAGATATGTGTAATTGACTGCTTATATGATTGGTAAGGCTTCTGGTCCACAGTAGGCTATTACTAATTAAGTTAAAAGTCGTTAAGTCAAAAGTTATTTGTGAATTTCTGAGGTGCCTGGGTGGCTCAATCGGTTAAGCTTCTAACTTTTGATTTCAGCTCAGGCCGTGATCTCAGGGTCATGAGATTGAGCCCCACATCAGTCTCCATACCCAGCATGGAGCCTGCTTAAGACTCTCTCTCTCCCTCTCCCTCTCTCCAGCCCCCCCCCCAAATATGTGGATTTTTGACATGTGCAGTGTCAGCTCCTCAAGAGTCAACTGTACAATGATAAAAGTTTGTCCTGGGTACCTCTGGGTAGGGTGATCGGGAAAGACTTACAAAAAGGTTATTTTTGAGCTGAGTCTTTAAGGAGGTGTTCAGGAGGAAGGTGATGCCTATGAGAAGGGAATACCTCCCATGCACAGGGAAGGATGTGAGGAGGGCGAGATAGATATTCAGTAGTAGAGTAGCTTGGATGTGGTTGGAGTATAGGGATGGGGAGGTCTGGCAAGAGATGATTGCCATACAAGAATTGGAACCTTATTATGTAGGCAGTGGGTTGTCTTGTGAAACTTGAGAGAAGAAGCATGATGTGAGCAAATTTGCACATTCAAAAATATATTGGCTCTTAGAGGGGAGACACAGGGGAGTTGAGGATAGGAATAACGGGGAAGCTAGAGCCATAATCTAGACTGTACTGCCCAATGCGGTGGCTGCTAGCCATATATGGCTGTGGCTATCTAAACTTAAATTCGTTGGAAATTCAGTTCTACATTCCAGGCTCAATAGCTAAATGTATTAAACATGGTAGACATAGATCATGTCACCCATCACAGAAAGTTCTCTTGGACAGCACTGATCTAGACACGCACATGTCCCCAGAATAACGGCGGCATGTCATCTTAAAGGACTTGGGTGATGTCATTCAGGTGTATATATCAAGCAACTGGGAATTTCTGGTCAGAAGGTATTTGAGGGTTCGTTACCTTTTGGTGGACAGTTATGTCACTGCAGGTAGAGTGGACTTGTGTCCTCAAAAGGGGAGGCTACACAGATTCACTGCATTTCACCTCATGAATATGAAAGGACTGGCATTAGAAAATTATAGAAATCATATTAGTTCAAAAAATAAACTCTACCCTCCATCTCTAGCCTGATCTATATTTGACACCTTCCAAAGTGCAATGCTTTCAGGAAGACGTGACATGTAAACATGCAAGTTGCTAGATGTACTGACCACACCACATGCATAGGGTCCCACACTGTGAGGGCAGTCCATGCTAGCCCTCCTGAGAGAGGCCTTCTCCCTGCGGTGAGGCCAGCAGCTTCCACTCTTCCAATAAATCATATATAATAGCTGTGGGCCATCAGGATGGCTTTGTCAGGGCCATCTGAAAACACTCTGTTTCCAGGAAATGCTTAGCTGGGCTTTACTGAGTTCAGTGAAGTGTGAGTGAAGAGGCCAATTAGGTCTTCTGTAAAAATAAAAACTTCAAACCAGGTGATATGGAACGAGTTAGGTTGCTACCGCCTCATTGACAAGACACGATGGGTCCTCATGAAAATTCCTCAGGTGAGGTTCAGTAAGCCACAACTGAGTCGGAACACTCTCCCCTGGCTCTCTTGCCTCTGTGAAGACAGCCTGACCATCTCTCCACAAACAGGTCTCACCTAGCTCCACAGAAAGGCGTGTTGTAACTTCCCTCAGTGATGACTTAAACTCCGCCTGAGGAAATTTTCCTGCCCTCTAACAGAAATTTCCCAATGACAGTGGAAGCTTATTTGCTTGAACTTTTCTTGGGTGGGGGAAGGAGCTGACTGAATCAAATTTTTCACTTCTAGTATCTGTCCAATTCTTATCAACTGGAAAAAAGAGCTTAAAGATGGGCCATGTATCATAAAGTATGCTAATCTAAAGCCATCACTCCAGCAGACCCAGGGTTGCTCGACCTCAGCCTGCTGACATTTAGGCCTGGAAATTCTCTGTTGTGGAAAACTATTCTCTGCATTGTAAGATGTCTAGCACTGTCCCTGGTCTCTACCCGCTATGGGCTAGTAGCACCCTCTCCCCCTTCCCCAACAAACTGTGACAATCACAATGTTACTAGACATTGCTGAGTGTCCCCTGGGGAGCAAAATTGTCACCTGTTAAGAATGACTGATCCAACCTAACATCAGCACTAAATATAAGGAGGCTTCAGGGAATATATACGATGTGATAGCAGTACAAGATATGAATGTACATATGCCTGTATTTTCATTTTAAGATGCTATATTCATTGTGGTCTTTTTGCATTCTATGATTATAATTGAAACTACCAACTCTGTTATTTTTTAAAAATGTAAGATGTAGGGGTTCCTGGGTGGCTCAGTGGGTTAAAGCTTCTGCCTTTGGCTCAGGTCATGACCCCGGGGTCCTGGGATCAAGCCCTGCATCGGGCTCTCTGCTCCGTGGGAGCCTGCTTCCTCCTCTCTCTCTGCCTGCTTGTGATCTCTGTCTGTCAAGTAAATAAATAAAAATCTTTAAAAAAAAAAAAAAAAGTAAGATGTAGATAAGAAATTGAATCCCTCTCACCCTATCCCAAGATCAGTGTGGTGTATGTAAGGCCCAGGGCCAGGTGGTAGGTGATCTGAGTTTCTGCCCAGCACTGAGGACAAACAGCTGCTGTAGCACATGCCTGATGGGTACCCAGTAGTCAGCTCCCTGCCTGTATCTCTCCTCTCCTCTCTAGCGCCCACCATATTCTTTTAAATCTAGACACCTTCCACCGTAAGTGGTTTCTCTGGGACACCCCATGCTTGATTTCTCATGATTTAAAAGGAAGGGAATCAGCTTACAGAACATGAAATTCTTATAATACTGGAGACACAAAATCTGGAATCTATTTTCTGTTCTACTAAATAACCGTGTGGCACTGGTCAAGTCATTTTCTCACTTGGGCTTGATGATAAGTCTTAGGCAGAATGCATTTGGTTCTAAGTGACAAAAATCAACTCAAGCTGGCTTAAAGAACAAAACAACAACAACAAAATGAAGGTAGGATAGAGAATAAATTAGTTCATATATTAAAAAGCTTACTGGCTTATGTTTCAGGCCTGGCTGATTCCAGGTACCCTACTGATGCCATCAGGGATGTCTCCCCCTTCTTATCACATTTCCGCTTGCCTCCCTGTTGACTCACTTCTTAGGCAGCCTCTCCCCTTGAGTGTTTGGACGGCTGCATAGTTCCAAACTCAGCATGTCCCAGAGCCTCAGAGCCTCCCTAACTACGGCCCAGCCAGGCACACACAGCAGGTGCTTGCGAATGAGACAGAAACAATAAGCTGCGAGTCCCACTAGCTCCATCCAGGCCCTTGCACCTACCATGTGCCAAACACAATTCCAAGGGACCTTATACATATTCTCTCCAGCATTTACAACAACATGGGAAATCAGAGTTGTTATTCGCAGATGGGCCCAGAAGAGTGAAGAAGGGCCTTCAGACTCATACAGCAAGCAGCAGAGCTCCATCAGCCGAGCTTCAAAGTCTGTGCCTCTCTGGTCCTCACTGGGGCTTTGGAGGACAGAAACAATTAGGCCAAGAGGTTAGGGATGGGTTGCAGAGAGCAGAGAAATACCACACACAAGAGGGCAGAAACAAGCATTTGTAAAAGACAGGTGATCGCATCTGTTGGAGTGCAGGGTTTCAACTGGGGCAGGGCAAAAATTAAGAACGGGATGAATTGGGTGAAGGGGCAGATTTACAGGTGAATTTCAGTGGGGGGCAACTCCAGGCTTAGGAACAGCCCATTGTAGTGTTGGCAGTTCACAGACCGGAGTGCCCGTCTTGGTCCTGACCCTCGGGTGTGTGATTCACATTCCTGAGTCTCTGGACAGTGTTGTGAGAGTTATGGAAGGGGCAGAAATAAAATCCCTGAGCCAGATACTTAGCACAAAATAGAAGCTGAACAGATGTACAGTGACTTCATCCATGTCCCTTCAGCTGGAGGCAGGGAATCCAGCTAAATTCTCAGGGTACCTTGTTCCTTTTGTGGCAGTAACCTTGGCTGCCACACCCCAGTGCTCCCCTGAAGCCCATCCTACCTTGAAGAATGTTCTGCCGCACAGCCCTTCACAAACCCATGTGCAGAACTCTTCAAATATCTGATGCATTTCCTGAAGAAGGTTCTCAACTGAACTCAAAAGCAAGTCGGCCCATATTTCTAAAAAAATGCTTTGATTACAAACAAGAGGAAGGTAAGATCTCAGATATTGACATTATTTCTATTTACACAGATAGATACCTTGTTTTTTTTCTAATTAACATATAATGTACTCTCTGTTTCAGGAGTGCAGGTCTGTGACTCATCAGTCTTACACAATTCACAGCACTCACTATAGCACAGACCCTCCCCAATGGCCATCACCTAGCTACCTCATCCCTCCCCCACCACCATTTCAGGGCACCTTGTTTTTTTAACCCCATCAAAAATAGGGGCCTCACAAACCCTAAGCATCTGGGGAGAAAAATGACTAGTCAGATATCTGAATAAAGTATTGGGGAATATCATTAGGACAATTGTTTGAATTCACTAACCAATGGTTTTGCCTACATTAATACTGTTGTTTTGCAATACTCAACTTTAACACAAACGCTTTTTTTTTAATTTTTTATTTTTGAGAGAGAGAGAGAGAGAGAGAGAAGGAGAGTGTAAGGTGGGGAGGGGCAGAAGGAGAGAGAGAATCTTAAGCAAGTTCTACAGCCAGCGTGAAACTTGACACGGGGCTCAAACTCACAGCCCCAAGATCACTCCCTGAGCTGAAATCAAGAGTTGGCCATTTAACCAATAGAACTACCCAACCATCTCCACAAAAGCTGTTTTTATTAAATTCTTGAACTTACAAAGCCACAGAGGAATTCCAGTTTCTGGGTTGAGAATTGCTTTCTTTCCTCACAAATCACTTGTTTGAGAGGAGTTTTCACTATGTCTATTTCTAGGAGGAACCTTGATTCTCCTAAGATGACCTCAGTGGTACATTCCAGAAAGAGACCCATGGGATTGGATTTTACATCTCAATCATTTTGTGCAATCATTCTTTTCTGGTGTGAAAATCATAGAATGAACCATTCAAGGCTTAGTTTTGGAGTCAGAATTCCTGAATTCAAATCCAGCCAGTTCTGCTGCTTTCTACCGGTGCAATGATAGGAAAGTAAGCCCAACCAACCTTCATTTCTTCATCTGTAAATGGGGATGGTAATAATACTTTGTTCAGAAAAAAAAGTTGTGGGTGCTAAAAGAGCAAAGTATACATAAAATTTTTGTTCAGTTTTGAACACAAAGCAAGATCTCATTTATAAGCAATAATAAGGTCATTGAAATTATTATTTTGGATTTGATAATTCCTGGTACTAGGTTGTTGGTGGGCAGGTTTGCTTTGTTTTGGTGTTTTGGTGGGTTTGGGGTTTTTTGTTGGTTTGTTTTTGGGTTTTGGTTTGCTTTTTACCATCTCCCGAACATATCTCTCTTCTCCACCAAAAATCCTGACACCCTGTCACTACCTAGATCAATTATGCATTGTCTACACAGAACATTTTAATATCTGCTTGCCATTAATCTTTTGAATGAAATAGGAACCAGTTGTTTTAAGTTAAGTTTGGGCATTGATCTGCGAGCCTGCTCCCTATCATAAATTAGTGAATGTCTTACCAAGATTTGGGCAGAGCAGCAATTTCATAGCTAACTTTAATGCTTTGGGGATGAGAGGGAGATTATGGCCCATTCTTAGAGAACTAGAGTTGGATCCAGATCAGATTAAGGAGAAAAATAGGGCTGTAATTGAGACAATGGGAATTAGAACAATGTGACTTCAACCACGGATGGTGTAGAAGGAAGTTTTTTGGTATGGCTGAAATTGTTGACGAATGAAGGCCAGGAGCAAGGCTGGCAAGTAAGATCTTGGCCTCCGCTGCCTTGGCCCCACTCCTGGTCTGTGATTTTTCTAACTGATCACAGCATTTTCCACTGAACCCAGAGCACCCCAGAATCCGTCTCTATATAGTTTTCCAAACAGCCACTACCCATCTATCAAAGTTAGCTAGGGAACTGCTTTGTCCAGCTGTAAGTCTTTTAATCAGAAATATTTCATAAACTGAAATATCCCAAAATCTTACTCATTTGGAAAAAGATAAATTGGTAAAATCTAAATTAGTCTCCATTTCCAAGGTTGTGGGGGAACCCAGTCACACAGATAATTAGTTAGACTTTGATTTACATGGGGATCTTGGAAAAGACCCGCACATACACACCCACACATACACAAGACCATATGAGTTTAATGAATAACATATTGCTGCCTTTGCATGTTTCCTCTTGCTTTTTTAACAGATTAATTAAAACTGGTTTTCCCTTTATTTGCTGGAGACTCTAAACACATTCTAAGTGGAACTTCAAAAATAGTTTGGGGGTCAGGGAGCCTCTGTAGTACATAAAGTAGGAAGCAGGTAAGTGCAGAGCCCCTGGTTACATGCCCATCCCACACCAGGTGTTTTAGTAAGAAATCATGGTCTATAAAGTGAGCCTGTATAAGTTCCAACTTTTTCCCCTGTACTCTGGAACCTGTTTGTGTCTGTACAGATGGTCTCTGTCAGTTGGAATAGTCGGGGGAAAAAATGTAGCATAAGTGAACCAAATTAGCAAATGACATAGCAAACAGAGAGCAGCATACAATTTGATTGGGGGCAGATCTAGGGACTGAGAAAATTCCCAAGTAACAGTAAGGACCCTCGAGGAGCTGAAGGAGCTCCCAAAGCTTGGATTTCAAGAGACCAGGGGAATCACAGCCATCAGACAATCCTGCGACGTGTATTTCAGTACACTGAAGCAACCCCAGCGCTTTCCTTGTGGTACGCCTGCTCTTCCATTGTCTGTATTTGTATGAATTAAAAAGCAGTTCTGTCTGTACTCTATGAAACGAATTCGTGCTGAACAAAATTTCAAAAAGTTCATGTAAAGAGTGATTTCACAGCAACTATCATATCAGGCTCCTGGAAAATTGCACTTGAACTCCAGTTCCACCTCAGTCACTCAAAGGAATTTAAAAACTGGCTTCTGGCCATTCTTGGTCTTCGACATGCAGTTCCAGATAGGTCTCCATAATACAAACATTAAAGCCTATTGATTGTGAGTTAGAATCTGTTCCTACCAGAGCCTTGCTGCTAAGTGGACATCGACACAGACTTCCCAGGACCCTGGTCAGGACACCGCTACATTCCAGGGCCTTGAAGAAGGCACAGGGTAGTGTTGCTGTGAAGGAGCCACTTTTGAACTTCATAACAAAATTACAAGAAAAGCTTTGAACTCTGCCAGATGACAGCTGCTATAAATAACCATTTATTCAAAGAAATGTTTCTTATTTGAAATCTTGAGAGTGCCTTGGGACTGGGAGATGAGAAACTGGAAACATGATGTGTAAATCAGTCCGCCCCCCCTCCTTGTATGTCTTCCTCTTCCCCGACCCCCACCATGCTGTTAGGGCAAACACCGCGCGGACTGGTGAGAGGGTGGATTTTGGAACCCGCAAACCTGAGCGTGACTCCTGGCCCAGGTCACTTGCTAACGAGGCGATTTTACTGCTCCGTGCCTCGGTGTCCTCATTTACAAAATGGGGATTATAATAATTCTAACCTCGTAGAGATATTATACATAAAGTGACAGATAGTCATTGCCCAAATTCAAGAGCAGTTAAAATAGTAACCGTGATGACAGTTCGTAGAGGGAGAGTTATGGGAGAAATATGGATTAAGTGTGAGCCCCGATTCCGATGAAGCTCTGACGTGTACAGGCTACTTTTGCTGGAGCGTTTGGCAAAAACATCGTGCCTTACAAGGCTCCCAAACTGTTAGATATAAGTTGAATGTTTCAAGCCAAATTCCATTTATCCATTGATCTATTTTAGGGATGATGCTTCAGTTGTGTTACTGGACAGGAGCCCCGAACACTTGAGCCGTAGGAGTCTCTTATTTCCTGTCTCTTTCCAAAACTCCCACTCTCCAAAAAGTAACAGACTAGCGGTTGGTGGCTCTGTCCTATTGTCTGGCGAGTTTGCTCTTACCAGAAGTCCATCTCCTTTTCTCTCAAAAACTGCTCAGGCATCAACTTCTCCAGGCATCTTTGTTGCATTGTCCACCCTTGCCTCTGCCTGGCCAGGCTGGACCACGTGTCCTTCTTCCTGCCTCCACAGCACCGTGTGACAACATGCCACTCTCCTCTTTATTACCTGCTACTGAAATGATGTACTTAACCTGTCTGCCTCCCCCACTTGACTGTGAGCTCTCTGAGGGCATCAATGATGCCTTGCTCATTTTTGTCTTCTCAAGGTCCAGCAGAGTATACATAAGAGGCACTCCCATTTTACTGAAGTAAATTGATCAATCCGTAACATTTAATGCACCGAGGAATAGATCAGGAAAGACAGGTATAAAAGTGGCAACAAGAAATAGCATCCATCTGATGCCTGAAAACGTATTTGCATATATAGGACATTGAAAAGCAGGAAAACACATTTCTTCTGACTCTGACACTTCCTGCCGGAGTTGAAACTCTAACCGGATTCTTGAGTTTGCTTTCTCGACACCTTACCCTTCTTTCCACACCTCCAGCTTTTTGGGCATATCCCGTGGGCTGCTACTTCTGGCTCATTTTTGTGAGCTTCCCAAATGAACACACCAGCAGGCAAGCAATCGCAAGGACCCCAACACATAAGGATGAATCAGGTGAAAGTACACACAGCAATTATCTTCACTCAGCAATGTGGCTGCCAGGAGCTCCCCGCCGTGTGAAAGAGAGGTTGCAGCAGCCTTCTGTGTAGAAGAAGAACTTTTTGAATTAAGGGCAGCTCCAAGTTACTGCCCACCACCTGCCGGGCTGGCTGTTCCTCCTCGTGGCACAGAGCAGCTGTGCTTTGTAGGAATTCCCCCATGATCTGCAAAATAGGACAAAAATGAAAACAAAATGGTGGTCAGGAGAATGGGGGGATTGGCCAATCCTTTAGGATGCACATATGTAGCCCTTTCTACTTCTACCCTAAATGAATTAATTTGGTTAGAGTCTATCTTGTTCATTTGCTCATTCATTCAACAGGTGCTATTCCTCAGGAAAATTGGGGGCACGGGGGGCGGGGAGTCATGTAGACAGGTGTCCACCTTCAGACTGTAGTAAGGACTATAAACAGACTAAAAGGGTGGAATGCACGGGCGAGAAACTTGGAAAAAGGCAAACAGGAAAAGTTTCAAGAGAAGGGGCAGGCTTGTGAGTATCAGCAAGGCAGTGGGTGCGGAGAATATTCCACAGAGAAATGGGAAGCAGAAAGACTCAGAAGACAGAAGGGTGCTTCATGCTGAAGCAAGAGAGGGAAAGACAGCCACATTGGCTGGGGAACACGGGGCTGAGTGGAGAGTGGTAAGGCCACTGTTGGGGAAGAAAGGGGAGGCAATTGGTGTCAGAGGACGCAGGACATGGTCATAAGGAGTCATCATAAGACGTTTCAGTTTCCTTCCACATGTAGCGAGAAACCGTGGGAGGGTGCCAAGCAGGAGAGCAATGAAACCTGATTTCTGTCTTGAAAATATGATTCTGGCTGCTGTGGAGAAGGGATGGGGAGTAGGTGGGTGTCTGGCACGAGGGGAAGCAGAGAGACCGGCGAGATGGTCCAGTGAGAGACGATGCGGGTTCCTAGTAGGACTGTGGTAGGGAAGACAGAAGGAAATGGATGTTTTCCTGGCAGGTTGCATTGCAGCCGTCTAGATGGATATTTCCACGCATGCCCCTTTTGTGAGACACACAGCTACCTGCAGGATGAATTTGGACATTTGGAGAAACATCCAACCTCTTGAAAAAAAATTCATCTGGAGCCTTTCTTTCTTTCTTTTTTAAATTTTTTTGGATATTTATATGGTGAGGTGGTTTCAATGTAACTTTCTCTGGATGCTCTCATGACACTCATTGCTGACCTTTGACCCCTCTGTCCTCTTTCCCAGGTCGTCCCATTCCACCTACATCCTCGTCTAGCCTCCTCCCATCTGCTCAGCTGCCTAGCTCCCATAATCCTCCACCAGTTAGCTGCCAGATGCCATTGCTAGACAGCAACACTTCCCATCAAATCATGGACACCAACCCTGATGAGGAGTTCTCCCCCAATTCATACCTGCTCAGAGCATGCTCAGGGCCCCAGCAAGCCTCCAGCAGTGGTAAGGAAACTGTGGCGTCTGAATGCGCGCTGTTGTCTGTGTGACATTCTCGAGTCTCTGGCGAAATGACAGCCCTGAATGGAGGGCTGGGGAGAAGGTGGTGTGGGGAGCATCAGGTGAAACGCGCCTGTCGCTTTGTGGCATTACGGCTCTAGGATACATTTATTGAAGGTCACAGTTACTGGCGAGATTTTGCTTATCGTACGAGGGCTTGGGCCTCCTTCCGTGGGAGGAATTTGCCCACTGCTGCACACGAGAGCTTGCAGGTCTCAAAGGTGAAGTGCAGAGAGACAATGGAATATTGAATTTTGTATTACTACAATTCTGGTCATAGCCGAGTGACCCTGGACACCCTCACGTGCCCAATTTGTGTGCATTTCAGATCTCTTGGTTTTTGATGGTTGGCTTCTGACTTTTTTTTTCCTTGCTTGTTTAGATGATTTTGTGATTAAAATGCGTTCCCTTGACATGAATACTGAATGCCTTGCCAAGTCTGAAGTGTTCCAGGGGGTGAGGGGGGATGGTGACCTCTCCTCTAACCCTCTGCATGTGCCACTCCACTTGAATTTAACAGCCTGATCGCATGGTACCACAATAAATCCTACCTCTGAAGCCCGAGTTCTCATCGTGGTTTTCCCTCGCCCGGAGCAAAGGGACTGGTCACAAGGTTCTGCCCACCTTTGAGGATTTTGCGGCTCCTGCCTCAGCTCCCAGTCTCTAGATCTTACGTAGAAGTACCCCAAGCTCAGCAATAATCATGCCTTATTTTGATTTGCCTTATTGGTGAAAGGTTCACAAAATACATGAACACAGGAGCAGGCCACACCAAGGGTTAATGACCCGTGTCCCAAGGAGAGACAATTGCCAAAATTAATTGCTCTTGAACCAATGGCTTTGGAGTTATCTTCTGAACTGGCCAGTCGTGGTGATCATTAATATATCCCATCAAAGGCAGAATAGAGCTTCCCATGCCAAGAGTATACCTTGATAAGTTTGGGTTTTGGCTTCACCCATGAGAATATGCTACCACTGGCCTCAACCCCTACAATTAGAGAGGACCTCCCAAGCACACTGAAGATGATGCGTTCTGAAGATGGAATGATGGACTGCTACTTATCATGGCCCATGCCCTTCTTCAAAGCCAGGCCTGATATATTTAGTAAACTCGTATTCTTTTTCAAAAAAATTACCTAATCAAATCTCTCATCAAATGAGCAATCCATTGTTGATATTATGAAGGCCTTTAATCTACCATAAATCTTTATTAGAACTCATCAGAGCTTCTAGTTTGAGAGAAATGTGATTATGGCACTCTTAAAATGACATTACATCATTGGGGTGATTGGTTTATCATTTGGAGAAGAGACATCAATCATAACTAGCATAACCACACAGTAAATGAATTCAACCTTTCTACCGCGGAACAATGACACTGTAATTGCTCAAAATCAGGCTTAAAATGAAATCGGAAAATGCTCTTTCTTCAAATGTGATGTTAACTTAATGGAATATATTATGAAAAATCATGTTTGAGGAAATTCTATATAATTAAAAATATGTGGAAATACATTCCCTTTTTTCTTTCATTGGAACCTGATTTTAGCTACAGAGCCATTTTTTTTTCTTTCTTTCTTTCTTTTTTTTTTTTTTTTTCGCTGCAGAGATTATGTTGCATTTAATTGAACTATCCTCGCTTATGTTTTGCTGCTTTTTATTTCATACTATGTAATCGTGATGAATATTGTATTATGAAGGACAAGAGGCTTTTGAAATGAGGTGCACCTGCTGATAGCTTTTTAAGAACAGACAATTATTAGGGAGAAAATGAGCTTTTAAAAACTATATCCTTTTATGCATATATGGATAGCCAGGCAAAGATGATTTCCAGAAGAGAGGTCAGTTTGTATCTTAGGGCCACCCGGAATGTTTTTTCAGTGATAGCACTGAGAGATTTCTTTTCTTTTTGATATCATATCAGATTATAAGTTATTGATAGGGTGCTTTTGTTGGCTTTCTGCCTAATCAAGACCTTATTTTGGGGGGAAGAACAGATCTGTGCATTCAGAGTCAAACTTGGCCATTTTTCATCACTCACATCAATTTGTTCAGCTCATTTAAGATTGATAGCAATGCAAGTTTCAGTAACAGGGGGAAATACTGCAGAATATTTGAGGGTCCATTTTCATCCCAAACAAGAGCTGTGTGGGTATGATTTCTTCACCTGAGGGGTGATGACCCAATCGCGCAATACTCTTGTTTTCAGCAGGTGCTTATCTGAAAACTTGTTGAAGCTCTGGCCACCAGGCAGTCATTCAAAACTCTTGACTGTTAGCTAAGTAAGTGCAAATCAAGTGCAAAAATGTGTGCTCTTAGGGGTGTGTGTGTGTGTGTGTGTGTGTGTGTGTGTCTTTGTCTTGTGGAATGGATTTGTGGAATGGATTTGGGGTCCAGGGTGAATTGGGGATTCTAACAAGATCAAAATGCAGTTGCCATGAATTTAAATTTGACATAAAGGATTGAAAATAGAGTTTGACACAGAAGATGCAAAGTACAGAGTGGTGCTGGGTGTTCTGAATTGAATGTGATGAAAGGGGCTGGATTTTCCCGTAGGTGCCTTGGCACAAACGAGACGACCATGTGCGTGGCTGTGTTCTGTTTAGCTGGTTAATCGCACAGAATTTTTTTAAGCTGGTCTCTTGTCAGTGACCTTGTGTTCTGAAGATCTGGTAGCAGTTTGACCTTTGTCTCTTTCTTAGGTGAAATAAAATCTCTTCCAGCATGTCCAGCTCATACATGACAGTAAAAAATTTATTTGCAGCTGTCCTCTTGTTGTTGCTGTTAATACTTGACATCAGTGAGGCCCATCACTAAGGAGAGCCACTGCACACATTTCCTGCCCAAAGTGCCTCTATTCTAAGGAGACAAACCCGACATAAACTACACAACTAAAATGTTTCTGACAACATGAAAACATCCTCAAAGCAACAACAAAACTTCACCTTTATGACTTGACTGTCATTATTTTCCTTGACTGTAGCACATTCTTTAGTGGATGATACAAAAACCTGGATGCCTCTGGAGCCAAATTGCTCTAACATCCAATCTATGCCAATTGAGCAGGTATCCAGGAAGAGCCAGCGAGTTGCTTTGAAGAGTGGCGCTTTCCTTTCCTTCAAGCATTTTCTTCCAGATAGCTGAGCTCTCCGTGTTCTGACCTTCTGCCAGGGAGGGTTGCTTGTATAGGGAAGCATAATTTCAAATCCTATGAAATAACTCATCTGGAAAAAAATAAAAAAATCTGGATCCCAGCAGCGGCATAATGGAGGCTCCCGCAGATGGAGGAATGACACCCTTCCAAATCAGGATAGGGTTTGCAGTTTGCTGTCAGCCTACAAGGCAGAAAATACACGTGCACCACATTAGAATCTAAAAACATTGGCTCACCTCCCCTCTCATAAATGGTTGAGTTTTTTGTTTTTGAAGTCTAAGGAAAGGGTTTGGAACTCTCATTAGTAACATCACACTACAGAGAAGAGATGTAATCGAGGTGCCTCTGCCAGGACCCTTTCAGTGGGTCCTATGTGCCAAAGGAGTTGTCCCAGTTGGAAAGTCTCTGTCACTGAGTGCATTAAAGGTGCCTGAGTGCCCCCCCTCACCTTTTTTAGGCAATGTCTTAATTACTAATGAAAATAGTACATCAAAATAAGCAAGCTTCAGGTTTCCTTGAGTGGTCCAAGAATTCAGTTGCTTACCTAACTTAATGATTGTCTTATTTATTTAGCGTCATAAAGCAGAAGCTTCCTTTTTGCATTCGTTTCTTCAACCAGCCATCCGTTCATTGTTCATTCCTTTCCTTACATCTCCCCCATAATGTTTGACTGCTTAGAATAAATCTCTCTAAATGGAAAACTATAACTAGATGTCACAGTAAGGGTGAAGGGAAAAAACATAGCAGGGCTGGAAACAGACATGTAGCCTCATACGTAAAATAGTGTTCCATTATTTAAGATAGACAGAAAACTTGATTCTGAGCTTCCTAGGAACCAAAGTGAAAAGGGAAACACAGATAAGATAAGATGCATAACATCCATGAGAAAACAAAACAAAACACATATCAACTGCTTTCAGGAAAACTCTATGAATCCTCATAAGGAGTCCAGAAAGAAATTTGTCTTAAAAGAGATAATGTGTCATCCCCAATGCCTGAAATCTCAGTAACCTGCCATAATGTACATGCTAAAGAATATCCTGTCAAAATTTCTTGTAAATGCCCTCCACATAAGACATAGAAAACACTTTGAGTTAAAAGGCAATTCTATAAATACCCAAACATTGCCCAACCAGGGATAAAACTTGACTTGATCCATGGATCAACCTTAGTTTTACTAAAGGACCACATACACTGCATTCCCATTGGCAATGGGACTTAAATATCATTGCTCAGAACTGAATTTTTATGGGAGTTAACTGACTTTGAGGTTGTAGTCAGAACTCTAAAAACATATGTTCTAGGTTACAAATCTGACTTGACAGCTATAGAAATGGAAAAACTTTGATCCTCTGATGAATACTAAAGCCCACCATTCTAGGACAGCCTTCACACATCTGGGCCCCAACCCACCATCCGTGGGGCTGGATTTGGGACGAGCAAGTACAGGGCCCCCAGAATTTTTTTAAGTCAATGAAACTTCTCCTTATATATTTTGGGTTTGGGAAAGTTTTTTTCCTCTAACACATTATAAATTCTCTTTCCTTCTTAAGCAGCTAGGCTCACTGTAATTTAATTTAGTTCTGGGTTTTCTGAAAAGCTCACAGCAGTTACTATGCACACTGATGATCGTACTGTGCTGATAATATGGACTCATTTTTTAAAAGTCTGTACTTGGCGAGGTGGTTGTGCTACCTCGCCTGATGTAACTGCATGTAAACTTTGTCCTCTGTTCTCTATAGGCTTTGCTCTCTCTTCTTGGCTTCATTCCATTGCTCAGAAACCTTCACTGCAGGGTTTCTGATCTCCCGTTCATAGTAGATGCTCAATATTCATTAAATAAATTAGTTAGCCGATATCTTTAGTGACTCCTTCGTTTTATCAATTTACTGCTTTTCATCGTGTATGATGGGGTGGGGGGAATGGATAATTTAAGGAGGCACGGCAGATCAGAATGTCCCAGCATGGGGAAATACATTTTACAAAATATATTCCATATAGCTATTTTGTGTTATGTTCTATCTGTTTTTAGGTACCTTAGAACTTTACAGTTCCTCTGTATATGAGAAGTTTTCGAAAAACCCTGCTTCGGTATATCACTAGAAGTAGTAGCAAGGCCAGCACAAAGAACCTGGCGGAGTCCGGGGTGGGACTCCTGACTGGAGAGGCTGCCCCTGTCTGGGAGAGGCTTCCTTCTTCACTCATGATTTTGTGGTTAAGAAATCAACTCCCAGCATCCTTCCCTTTATCACATTGAGTTTGTTTTGCGCATGAGCCACTTGGTTCAAAAATCTTCCCGGGGTCAACCTGGATATCTGGACCAGATGTTCAGGGCTCCCTATAAACCCTTCCTGGTGCCCAGGCAGAGGTTGGCCCTGGCTGCTTCTCCTCCAGAGGAGTTCCCAGCCTCCTGGGCAGTGTGGACAAGTCCAGAAAGCCATCTCAAGGCTGTGGAGGTCACAGAGACAGCCCCTGCCCCTGCTCCAGATGTGCAGCCACACAGGGTTTGGCTGTCTGCCTGAGATCCTTTTCTTCCTTTCATGTCAGCTCGTATGCTAAGCACTTTATTCCTTCCTTCATTTGCTTGTATTTGTTCCCCACCACATCCCAATATGCAGTGAGGTCTTCCTATTGTACCCATTTTATGGATGTAGCACAGAGAAATTAAGTAACTTGCCCAAATCACAAAGCTGGGAAGTGAAGGACCTGTGTTTCAAATCCAAACTTCCTAATTTCAGAGACTTTTCCCCTCGGGCCTCTCTTAAATGTTACCCTTTAAAATATTTGTGTAGCTTACTGAGATACACAGAATGCACTGAAAACATTATCTTAAGGGGCATGGGTTATAGTTTTTTAAAAGTTGAAAAAACGTATAGCATCACAAAATACTCTTCTCTGCTTGAAAAGCACCCATATCCCCACACTATTCTCCTAGACTTTGGCTTATTAATTCCAGAGGGTTCAGGAACTATGCTTTTATGGCTCCCTTCAAGAGATTCCTCTGGTCTCAAGTTCAGGGAGCATGAACCTGACAGTGAGGCTCCAAAGTGGAAGTTGGGGAGCTTGGGTCATCTCTGCTCTGTCCCTGACTCACAGCTTGATCTTTGGCAAATCATTCAGTTGTCCTGTGCTTCTGCTTCTCTCCCTTTCAAGGTTGGCCTTTGGTCCCAAAGGTCCATTCTTGCTCTACCATTCTGTTTGTACATTCCTTGTGTCCTGCTTGTCCTGGATGTTCCAGCTACAGGCCCCCCAAACCCCCCTTCCCAGACAGTGCAGATTTCACTCCACCCTCTAGACCAGTGACAAAACAGACCTATAGGGTCATGCAGAACAGCTCCTTGCAGTTTTCCTGCAGAAATTGAGAAACATGATCTAGGGTCCTGTAACACTTGGCTGAAAATGTTGAAAGCACTCCCAGCGGCAAGTGGAAAAAGCATAGTGCCTCCAGCATGGACCCAGGCTCCTCGAGGCTCACCCTGGCCTCTGAAACTCTGTCTCCCACCCTGAGGATTGGGAATTGATGGTTCTCAGGACTCTCCTGACACTGGTAACTGACCCAGGAGCATAGCACACAGAGATCAGACCTCCCCCCACCCCCGCCCATGTGTGCCTTCTTGCAACACAGACACACTTTTTGATTGAAAGTCCAGCAATTTCCAACCACTAGGGCTGGGACTGCTCGTCTGCACCATGGTGCAAATGAGCACACAGGCAAGATGGACAGGTAATTCCTTTGGAGATGCGCAGCAGAGAAGTGACATATGGCAGAGAACTGCTCCTCTTCAGCAAATAATCTTGCTATTGACAAAATTCCCAAGGTCGATAAGCATTGTGTACATTCTACCTCTCCATCTCTGTCCCTGCTCCTTGGTACATACAAAAAGATGTCCTGGGCCAAGCCCAGAGAATAGGAGCTATATGCCACATCTTAACAGTTTCCTGCCCTAACAATTTTTACCCAGAACGTCAGTTTCTCCTGAATTCCCTTAAAGAGTGCATTTAATCCTAAACAGCTTCCTTCAGACTGTTGAATAGCCACTTTAAAATGCAACCCCAATCCCTTATTAGAGATCTCTCGATTCTCTGTTGAATGAAAAGATTTCTTTTACCAATAGGCAGTTTCAACAGAAGTTACAGTCCTAGCCTCTGTAAATCTCTTGATCTCTCCCCAAAATAATAAAGAATAACCATATTCTTAAGAGTTGGACTCTAATGTCCCTACAACTTGGATTCAAATTATAGCTCAGCCTCAACCAATTTCTAACATTATGATCTTGAATAATGTAATAGGTCTTCCATTTTTTTAAACCTCTAAAACAGATAATACAAGTAATAAAACGTTGACTTTTTAAGAATATTAAATAGCATTCTTTTGCATCAAGTAACTTGAAAGGAAACTTAGTTGGAACAAAGGTGAAGTTTGGTATTATTTACTTTTTAACTTAGCATTAGCTTATTGCAATGACATATATAACAGGAAATTTCCCATTTTTACTATTATTAAGCATACGGTTCTGTGGCATTAAGTGCATTCACATTGTTGGGTAACCATCTCCACCATCCATCCCAAACATCTTAATCTTCCCCACCAGAAACCCTGTGCTCATTAAACACTAACTCTGTCCCTCCCCTTACCTGGCAATCCCCCTACCACCACTGTATTATTTTGAATAATACAGTGAATGAATCCAACTACTCTAGGTACCTCCTGGAAGAGGGACCACACAATATGTGTCCTCTTGTGACTTATTTCACTTAGTACAGTGTCTTTACGATTCATCCACGCTGTAACATATGTCAGAATCTCCTACCTTTTTAAGCTGAACAGTATTCCTTTGTATGTCTATACCACGTTTTGTTTATTCATTCATCGGTCAATGGACACTTGGGTTGTTTCTACCTTTTGGCTGTTGTGAATAATCCTGCTATGAACATGGGCATACCGATAGCTGTTCCAGGACCTGCTTTGATTTCTCTTGGGTATATACCCAGAAGTAGAATCACTGAATCATATGGTAATTCTATGTTTAATTTTTTGAGGACTTGCCATACTGCTTCCCATGGTGCCGTTTTACATTTCTCCAGCAATACACATGGGTTACAATTTCTCTACATCCTTGCTAATGCTCATTTTCTGTTTTCCTTTTTTATTAGAATAGCTATTCTAATGAGCATAAGGGGATATACCATTGATTGCATTTTTCTAATGATTAGTAATCTTGAGCATCTTTTCATGTACTTATTGGCCATTTGCTTATCATCTTTGGAGAAATATCTACTCCAATCTTTTGCCTACTTTTTAAAAGGTGGCTTGCTCTTTGTTGTTGAATTGGAGTTCGTTATATACTCTGGAATCAATCACATAGTAGAAATACGATTTGCAAATATTTGCTCCCATTCTGCAGGTTGCCTTTTCACTCTGTTGAGTGTCCTTTGGTAATCAAAGTTTTTTTTAAATTTTGCTGTCCACCTTCCTACCTTTTTTTTTTTTTTTTGCCTGTGATTTAAGTGTCTTATAACAAACATTTTAAGGCAACCATTTTGTTAATTTATATTTTATATAAATGATAGCTTATTTAATCCCTACAACTGAGACATAGAAAAGTAGCTCTAGGTGCTGGGAACAAGCCTGACACTAACATCTAGGCATAGGTGCTATTAGGAGCTAGTCTGGCATTCCTGGCTGGGTCATGGTGTTCTCTCCTTGAGCAAAAACAATCTTGGAGAACACCAGGACTCAAGAAGGCCACTCTGTGACTAGGATGAAATAATACCACTTAATACTACTGCCTAAACATGGACTGAAACAGAGTTACTATCCCAAACACAAAAATTCAAAACGTTCTCCTTTCCATGCTAAAATGAATGACTGTTCTCTTGTTAGCCCTTCCTATAGATAACAATACATTGAGAAGGCAGATCACAGAATCATTCCCTCTCTGACAGCACCAAATGCAGAGTGAACCTGTTTCCTTGAGTCTTCTCTAAAGTCACGTAACAACAGCCCTTTGTTAATATCCTCCTACTAAAGCCCCCATGGCTCCCCATTGTGTGTCTTTATCCTCCTTGCCGTGAGTGAATAAACCCAACTTTGTTTGACCACAGCGTGCTTTGTGCTGTTTTGTCTGGAGGACACTGACACCATTGCACTGTGTATTACTATTATCCATGTTTTACAGAAGGGAAAACCATGGCACAGAGACGTTAGGTAACTTGCCCAAGGATACATAGCAATTAAATAGTACAACGGGAACGTGACCCAAAGGAATCGGTCTCCACAGTGATGAGTGCATAGAAATTAAACTAAATTGGAAAAAGATGACTCCAGAAAAAAATACTCAAGAAATTAAAAAATACTCCTCATTGACTACACGTTCAGCTCTGAATAGCATTTACATGGATAATAAAGTTAATGTTGAATAACAATCCAAGCATCATCAAAGAAAGATGGGGAGATAGAAAAGGTACATATGTGGATTGGGCAGGTAGAGCAAAAAGCCTAGATTGAAAATGCAAGAAATAGCAGCAAAACATGATATTTATAGACCTAGAGATAAATACCAGAATAATCAGCTAAAAAAAAAAAAAAAAAGAAAGGTAAATGTGGTTGCCTCTGGGAAAGAAAAACTTGGTGATGGAAAATGATTGCTATTTTTGAACCAAACATTATATACATATTTGATTATTTAAACTCAATTCATTTTAAAAATTTTGATGAAAAGAAAAAATTCTGAAGAAAGGACAAAAGATGAAGCATGCAGAACCCTTTGTACAATATCAGAATCTCCAATGGGTTGTTGTTCGGTATTCTCAGACCTATTGTCATTCAACAGATAGGTATTGATTAGGGGCTGTGTGTTTGAGACAGTACAAGGTGTTGTGAACTTGAATGGTTAGGGGCTGGAGCATCTTCATCAAACCTATAAATCTATTTCTCCTTCTGTTGACTAGGGAGCCCTGTGGAGTTGTTAGGACTTAACTCTTTATCCCTCTTCTTTCCCTGCACCTAACCCCCAGCCTTACTAAAAAATCCCAGGCTGAGGATGGCATGAACCAAAGAGGATAACGGAACTACCATGCTTCCTCATGAAGTACCCATCCCAGTACAGGCCCCATCTCTTACCCAAAGCTTTCCCAACCAACTCTGCCCAACTAGAGCCAGAGTCAGAAGTGCATAACAGTCTTATAGTCTGCCTTATTCAATTTAGCACCTCATTACATTCTGATTTGTAATATTCTCTTGGTATTTCATGCATATAAGTCACTTGTGTCAACATTAAATTGTCACCACTTAAAGACAAGGGTCATTTCTCTGGTCTCTCTGTATCATTTAACATTTGGTGCAGGTCGAGATGCATTCCAAGACATCTTTATTGATCCAACTTTAGACGGATTGTGGTAGACAGGAGCATTAAAATGCAGATGCATCCTTGGTAGGGCCTTCCTACTTGGGCCTGTTGACTGCAGGTCATTGTAATGTTTTTAGACCTAAGATCATCTGTGATTGTGGGTGTGAGCTTGATCACGGTTAGAGAGAACAGAAGAAGGTGCCATATGGTGCGATGAGAAAAGAAGCATGTTTGCCCAATCTATTGTCTTCCTTGGATCTAAGGAATATTTCTTTTTTTGTTCTTTTTAGTAGCTGCTGTCCTTTGTGTTAGTTCCTTTGTGTTATTTGCCTCTAATGCTTAGTTTCTGGTGGTACAACCATAATCTCTAGGTACTGGCCTAGTAAATGCATGGTCTTGGCAATCTGTGTTCGTTTCCTATGGCTCCTGTTATAAGGCGCCCCAAATGGGATGGTTTGAACAGCAGAAATTTTTTTCTTAACAATTCTAGCAGTTCTAGAAGCTAAAAGTCCAAAATCGTGGTGTTGGTTGGTTCACACCCCCTCCAAAGGCTCTCAGGGAAAATCCTTTCTTCACTCTCCTGGCTGCAGATGGTTGCCAGCAATTGTTGGCCTCCTTGGTTGTAGCAAAGGACTATCTCTGCCTCCACCCTCCCGTGGCTGCCTTCTCTCTGTGTGTGTCTCAGAGTCTCCAAATCTCTTTCTCCTTATAAGGATACCAGTGATTGGATTTAGGGCTCACTCTAATCCAGTACAACCTCATCTTAATTACAATTGCTAAGACCCTATTTCCAAATAAGATCACATTCACTGATACCAAGGGTTAGGACTTAAACATATTTTTTTCAGGGACACAATTGAACACACAGCTGCATCCAGCTGAATAGGAAGTAGGACAAAGCTAGATGTTGTATGTGGGAATAGCTCAAAGCCTCATTTCTTACTTCTGCCACATTGGAGAAAGCATTGTCCCTCTTCTTTCCCTGCACTTGTGTTCTAAGTCCCATCTGATCTCACCTTCTTCCTGTATTAAGCATACCCTCTCTGGAGGATCTTTGCCAACGGGACTTAAACATGTAGAGAATTATTCCTCTCCTTGAAAAATTTCTTGGAGGTGTTCTCTGTCCTGTCTGCTCTCTCCCTTCCCACATACTCTGCAACCTCTTATATTTACTTAGTTGTTCACTACTTTGATGACCTTCCCAATGGCCTCCTATTTGCTCAATCTAGTAAACATTTGCCCTCACGTCTCACACCTCCCTTCCTGACTGTTCCTTCCTCTTCAAATGCCCTTTCCTTTGGTATCTGTGGTTCTCCATTCTTCTCTTCCTCGTTCCTTTGTTTCCCACCAATTCTGTCTTCCTATGAAGATCTTTTCTCTGTTTATCCCTTAAATGCCAAGGTATCTGTAAGTTACAACCCAGGCCCTTCTCCCTGTACTTTTTACACATGCTCCCACAGGAAGACCATTCACACTCAAAACTAAAATTATTGTTTATGACTTTATGACCCTGCTGTCCGTGTCTCTAGGTCAAATCTTTTACCTAATCTATTTAAATGCCCCCTGGGTATTTCCACTAGGATGCCTGATAGACAGTTCAAATGCAACCATTTTGAAGTGAAACTTAACAGCTTGAAACCCAAACACATCTTGATTCTTCACCAGTCTCCTGCATCTCAGGGCGTGGCCCATCGTCCAATCATGAGCTCCCGTCCAAAATCTAGAAGGCATCTTTCCCACCCACCAATTCTACCTAGAATAAATTGCCAAACCTTATCAACTTTGACTCAGATATTTTTCGATCTCTACTGCTACTGCCCTAGCTCAAGTTAGTGTTCTCTTCGGCCCAGAGAGCTGAGTGGTTCTGACTGATTCATCTTTCTTTTAGTCTGTCTGTCTGCTAAGCCTGTTCACAATTCAAGCTGCAGAGTGTCCTGACAGAATGTCTCTGCTGCTTAAAGCTCTTCAGTGGGGGGCAGCTGGGTGGCTCATTTGCTTAGGCATCCGCCTTTGGCTCCTGTCATGAACCCAGCCCCGCATGGGCGTGGGCTCCTTGCTCAGCAGGGAGCCTGCTTCTCCCTCTGCCTGCCCCTCCTGCGTGCGCCCTCTCTCTCTCTCTCTCTCTCTCTCACACACACACACACACACACACATAAAATCGCTTTAAAAAATTAAAAACTAAGAAAAAAAAAACCCACAAAATTCCCCCTTGTTCCCTGGGTATAGCCTATACCTCTAAGCCTCTCATAAAAGACTCCTGTGCCCCTTCCGCATCCCCATCTCTCAACACCCCTTCGCCCCACCCCCCACAGTTTGAATATGCCGCAGCCGTGCCTTAGAGTCTCCGTGCGTGGTGCTCTTCTCCCCGAGAGACCTTTCTGATCGTCCCATTCTGGGTTAATCTCCCTTCCCATGTCTCTCTGTTATTGAACTGTCTGTGCCATATGACTGCCTTCAGCATCGGATTTAAGCTCTTTGAAGACAAGAATCAAATCTCCCTGTGTTCTGTTTTACTCTACACGTCCAGCCGGCATAGAGCCTAGCACATAGCAGACTCTCAAGAAATGTCAGGTGAATGAACAACAAATAGTGAGTAAAATCAAAGGATGGAGGGAAGGTGCTTAGACGATATTTTCAGTTTCTAAAGAATGGTCCAGCAAAGGAGCAGGGGCTGACCCTGGCTCGCAAGCTGTTGGCCTCATTCTGGCGTAGAATAGTAAAGTAGAAGGTAAAGTATGAAAAAGGTGTTTCTGGCGGATGACATAGGGCAGCCTGGTTGGCAAAGAAAGGCAAAAAGCCAATAAAGAAAGCAAATAGAGTTAATAGCTAAACTCTACAATCGGAAGAAACTGTCAGACACAGGAGGACTATAGTCGTGTGGCACTTTTGAATGCCAGGACCGGCCTTTCCCAGATTCCCCACGGGCCCACTCCCCAAGGCAGTCATATGGCACAGACAGTTCAATAACAGAGAGACATGGGAAGGGAGATTAACCCAGAATGGGATTCCTATCAAATCTTTTGTTTTGCAATTTCTGTTGCTTATTGTCCTGATTTCTTGGCTAGTAAATCCCAAGATGAGAGGACGCACGCCTTCTTGATATGGAAGCATTTAGGCAGTTATCACTTAAATTAATGTTTTCTGCTGGAGTTGTATTTTAGTGGAAAACAATAATTGTTTCTAAGACAGCATCTTGGAGTTGAACCAATTCTATCAGTGAACACTCAACCATGGGAAGCTAACAATAAAGGCAGTGATCAATCGTTCCCTTCCTCCGCCCCCCCACCCTGTCTTCTGCTCCAAAGGCAGACTCTGCATCCCTTTGCTTAAATTTTAAAAAATAAATAAACGAAGCCAGTGGTGTCGCATCTTTTTAACACCTCAGCAGAACAGTCATTGCCTCTGTGCAGAAATACCCCTGATGTGTCTTCATCACATTCCCCCATTCCTCATCGTCACTTGGGCTTTACAAAGATTCATTCACACAAGTGATGACCTTACAAATCCCTGCTTTCGAATTGTGTGATGTCCAACCGTGGACTGAGGAGTGGGGACAGGACTCGGATGCCTTTGTGCCCGCTCCCCAAATAGTGCTGCAGTGCATTCGGTGGCATTCACACTTGACTGGAATCACATTTCAATCTGTTCCATATGATTGGTTACTGTGTTTTCTTCCCATCTGTGGTAATGGAGCACTCTTTCCAAGTTCCCAAGCTTATTTTCATCTGAATGACCTTTCCCATCTCCCTGGGGCACCTCACCATTACCCAGTCACCCCTTCCAGTCTGCCTGCAAAAGATGCTGGTTTATACATTACTCTTTCTGTAGTAGCTGGTGCCTTTGATGCATTCCTATCAGAGACTGTGTTGTTGAAGTAGAGGAGCGGTGGTCTTTACCAGCTTAAGACCCTGCACCTGTTTCTGCATGGGCTCTTCCCATGGTCTTGTCACTCAGGTCAAGCAATTTGCTTTAAAAAAATGGGAAGAGATAGGATGAGACACCAATTATTTAAATATTAGGATGCTGGCATTATGATTTCTTTTGCTAACCTGTGCACCTTCTCTTGAAGACTGGAAACTGGTTAGAATATAAGAACCTGAGATCGGTTGTGAAAATAATTCACAGGGAGGAAAAAAAGCCGTATTACCCTGGGCAGGCTTGGCCTTTTCTGACTCTCTTTATTGATCTGAAGTCACTGAAAGTGTTCAGAAGATAAAAAGAATCTGTAAAACAAAGAAGGAAAGTCATTGTAAAAAAAGAGAAGACCCCTGGAGACAGTGGGAGCCAGAGAAACCAGACCTGAGTCCTAATTCTCCCGAGAACTCACTGTGTTACTACAGCAGTCACCTGTCCTCTTGGACCCTTTGTTTTTTCTTCTGTAGTGTTGGGAGAATTTCTTTTTATTGACGTGTAATTCATATGTAATATCCTATTAGTTTTAGGTGTCCATCATAGTGATTTGACACTTTTATCTATTACAAAATGATCCCCATGATCAGTGTAGTTACCATCTGTCATCAGACAAAGTTATTACGATTTCATAACTATATTCCCTGTTCTGTACATTCCATCCCATGGCTTGTTTTACACCTGGAGGCTTGCGCCTCCTCATCCCCCTTACCTGTTCTGTTCCCCTCCCCAACAGTTTGTTTCTTATATGGGAGTCTGTTCCTGTTTTCTTTTGTTTGTGCATTTCTTTCATTTTGTTAGACTCCGCATACGAGTGAAACCATACAGTTGTTGTCTTTCTCTCACTTGTTTCACTTAGCTTGATACCTGCCAGGTCCATCCACATTGTTGCAAATGGTAAGATCTCATTCTCTTTTATGGCGGAGTCCTAATCCATTGTCCCCACCTTCTTTATGCTTTTGTCTCCCAGTGGACAACTGGGCTGTTTCCGTATCTTGGCTCCTGTAAATAATGCTGCAACAACATACAGCTCTTCAGATGGTTGTTTTCCTTTTCTTTGAAGAAATACCCAGAAGTGGAGTGGCTGGCTAACGTGGTAGTTCTATTTTTAACTTTTTGAGGAAACTTCATAGTATTTTGCACAGTGGCTGCCTCACTTACATTCCCACCAGTAGTGCACAGGGGTTCCTTTTCTCCACATCCTCACCAACACTTGGTATTTCCTGTCTTTTTGCTAATAGTCAATCCAACATATATGAAGTAATTATCTCCTCGCGGTTTTGATGTGTGTTCTCTGACGGCTGGTGGTGGTGAGCATCTTTTCCTGTGCCTTTTGGCCTTCTGGATGTCTTCTTTGGAAAAATATCTATTCTATTCAAGTATTCTGCTTATTTTTTAATCAGGTTGTTTTGTGTTTTGTTTTATATTAATATTAACTCATGTTCTTACCAGATGATTTGCAACATCTTCTCCCACTCACTAGGTTGCTTTCTCATTTTGGTTTTTTGGGTTTCCCCCCCCCCACTATGCAGAAGCTTTTTAATTTGATTTAACCCCATTTATTTTAGCATTTGTTACCCTTACCTAAGAAGACCGATCCAAAAAATATTGCTGAGCTGAGGTCAAAGAGCTTATTGCCTGTGTTTTCTTTTCTAATTTTATGTGTTTGGGCCTTACATTCAAGTCTTTAATACACTTTGAACTTATTTTTGTATACAGTGTAAGATAGTGGTCCCCTTCATTCTTCTGCATGTAGCTGGCTAGTTTCCCCAAAACAGTTTATTGAAGAAACTGTCTTTCCCCCATTGTATATTCCTCCCTCTTTGTCATAGATTAATTGACCATACACATATGAGTTTATTTCTGGGCTCTCTGTTCTTTCCTGTTGATCCTTGTGTCTATTTTTGTGCCAGTACCATACTGTTTTGATTACTAGAGCTTTACAGTATAGTTTGAAATCAGGAACATGATACCTCCAGCTTTGTTCTTCTTTCTCAAGATTGCTTTGCCTATCCAGGGTCTTTTGTGGCTCTATACATATTTTAGGGCTTTTTGTTTTAATTCTGAGAAAAATCTCATTGGTATTTTGATGAGGATTGCATTGAATCTATACATTACTGTAGACAGTGTGGACATTTTAACAACAGTCTTCTAGTTCATGAATATGGTATATCTTTGTAGTGTAGGGAGACCTGGAGCCAGATGTGTTGAGACATCTCTTCCAACTTTCAAATGTCATAATTCTAGGAAAAGAGCAAGAACTGAGCATAACATATTTACTCTATTTTCATAGATGTCTTGAGTTGCCAAGTGTGTCAGCTCTCTTTAAAAGCACAAAAACAACTTTTCCCAAAGACAGGAAACTAAAACTGTTGCCTCTCTGGGGACCCCACGGTGGCTCGGTCCATTGAGTGTCCAGCTCTTGATTTCAGCTCAGGTCATGATCTCAGGGTTGTGAGACCAACCCTCTCATCAGGCTCTGTGCTGGGTGTGGAGCCTGCTTAAGATTCTTTCTCTCCCTCCCCCTCTCCCTATGCTACCCCTGCTCCCTCTCTAAAAATAAACAAACAAACTGTTGCCCCTTTGGACTGATGATGATGGTGATACGATGATATTAAATAATAATCACTTATGTTAATATAACTTTTTCTATCTCAAGGAACAAGCCCATGTATATATCTCAAAGGTAATAGACAAATGAGCTTACTAAGTTATTTGGATTTGTTTTTGCTGATATTTTTTTAATGTGTTTATTTAGGTGACAACATTGAAAAGTCAGAGTATTTTATACAAACATTTGTAATTCCCTTTTTTTTTTTTAAATAACAAATCTAACGTTATCCTCATGCATTATATCACAGCCACAAATAACTGAAGCCAAGCAGAGGATGCCCATTTTACATGAGGCAGGCATTTTCTTTTTGCTCCCTTCTGTGATTTCCCTGGCTTCTGTAGGTATTTGAACTTATAGTCCCAACTATCCAGCTGATTGACCTCCATGGTGGTGATAAAACCATCACCATTTTTATTAATAATAATCCCTGTTGGCTTACTCTTTTGCCTTTAGAAAACACTGTCATGTGCATTATCGGCTTAAAAGCTCTATTACTACCCTGTGGTGAGGCGCATATAAAGGGTACTAATATCCCTACTTAACAGATAAGATATTTGAGGGTCAGAAGACTCAAGTGACTTGTCAGTGAGCAGTGTCTAATCTCCAATGGTCTCAAACTTCCTACCACCAAGATCTCCTTTTATTATTTTCCCCCATGTACTCAATGTTTTGTAGGATTTTGTCTATCTATTCACATATATTAAGTCATAGTATGTTTTCTCATTTTGTGTTACACATTTCTATGTGTGTTTCAAACACTGATTTGTTTTCACATACTTGAACTAATGAAATTCTTATATGCTGAACTTATAGTACCCCCCTAAATATGCCTTTACTTTCATAACTGATTTCTCTTGTTTCCCCTAAGCTACCAGTAGCTTTATCACCTACCTTAAGTTACTATCTTACCTCTACTCTCAGTAATGAGTTTAATTCATTTACCAAGTAAAACCATCACCTTCTGATGGACAAATTCTTAGGCTCCTTTGCACAGTTATTCTGGTTTTCTATACTTCCCTAGGTGGACTTAACAACAAGTACATAATAAGGAAGCCTTACATGAGTCATGAAAAGGTTAGGTGAGTTTTATGGAGCCTGGACCAAATATCTTTATAACACAGCTGAGTTTTATGCTGGTCTGGTAAGGTCACTGCTGAGGAACTAGAAGGAGAAGAATTCAAAATCAAGTATTTTTGTTGTTGTTGTTGTTATTTTTGACATGGGAGTATGTAGTGTGGAAGATTGCCTAACCTCTGGTTCTGATGTTAGCCATGGACCATCAGCACATCTTGATTAAATATCCACAGTATGTCCATCGTGTCACAGGTGCTGGGCATTGCCTGGGTTGGAAGGGCCATTGTCACGCCAGAGCCAGCTCCCCTGACTTCCTTCTGGCAATCTGTTTGACACTGATGAGTTCTGCAACTCTGAGGTTCGGCTGGTCCTAACTTGCCTGTGTTCTCAGAGCAGCACAAGATCAGAATGAGTTTCCTTTCTCAAAATAACCCGGAGGCTTCTATGGTTTGATTTTACTGTACCCTGCTTTGGAAAAGATTCATACTTGTACAAAGTGAGACTTCTTGTGCTGAGTAAATTCTATTTATATTTCATTGTATTTTGTTCTAAGATGCCTCAAGTCCTTTGGTGAAAGGGGCTTATGATAGAAAAAAAAAATACAATATGTTCTTGATTATAAGGTGGCATTGGTAGTAAGCACACTATGGACTGGATTACAGCATTTCTTGGGGAAGCAAATCAATACTGCTTTAAAAGTGAGCAATAATTACCAAGTCCTAATTTCAGAACATTAGATGTACAAAACTTCCCTGGGATGGAGGAAGTATGGTACGTCTATTAATATAAGTACAAGTTCTTTATACACGTATGGAAGGTGTATGCCCAGCTCATATCCACACCGAGTTGTGTGTTTTGAACAACCTGGATCCAGTTAGGTTGATCTATGACATGTTCCCATGTTGTGGTGCAGCCAGGATCTGCGAGGGCGTCTATTGCAGGAGTGGTTTTCTTCTTGAGGTGCAGAACCAATAGCGCAGCACGCCCTGTTGTCAGGATACAGATCCAAAGGCGAGATCACATGGGAAGAGCTTACCCGGGAAGGCATGTGCCATCCAGAATCCATTGCGCAGCTACACGGGGGTGGCAGTGCTTCTATTTTCAAAACCTATTATGTTTCAGGGGCAAGGGCAGGAAAAGAGTTTAAAAAATATTTCCTCGGCAGGGAAAAGTGGGAGTCCGTGGCCTTATTTTGCCTCCGTCACAGCTCTTGAAAAACCCTGTCTTAAGAGCTCTAGAGTCTACGCCTTATTCCCTTTTCCATTTGGACTATTGTTACCTTGGGCAAGTTCTTTAATTAACTTCTCTGTGTTTTAGTTTCGCCATTTATAACACAGGGATCATTATACTTCAAGACAATGTGTGGATAAAATAGTCCCCTTTGCACAGTGAGGAACAGGCATGCCAAGTTATCCTTATGGTTTATTAATAGTAATGACACCCTACCTGGACAGGAGAATCCAGTACTCTCCCCCAGAGAACTTAGAAACTTTGTCCGGACTCCTTTGTTAACTCTGACATTGACTCTGAGCTTCGTCTGGAGACCGTACAGAGGAAGAGCGTTACCTCTTCCTGGGTTTCTTCTTCTCTTGCTGCCTTTTTATGGTTCAGTAGGACCTCCTATAAACAACTGGGGTTGGGCAACTCAGAACTCACCCACTAGAAGGATCACAAGAGAAATTTAGAATGCAACAATGACTGAGTAGCTGCTTAGGCCAAAGAGTTGGCAGAGTCTAAAAACTGCATATACCTCCGATTTACTGTTGATACATACATTTCCATGACCCTCCTCCCTCCAAAACTGGTCATTCCAGTTCAACGTTGATTGAGAGATGTGAGAAAAGCAATTGGAGAGAAGTTGAGCGTATGCTTTAACTTCCTACATTGCTGTAGAAAATTCCGCCCATAAAACAAGTAAGCACACTGCTCGAGACCCCTGCCGTGTCCAATTAGACTTGTTTATAAAGGAACAACCTCTTTAACTTTGTGGGTTTCTGGAGGCTGTTTGTCTTTCCTTTTGGCTTATCACAACTCTTAAATTACTTTAGCATATGCTTCGTTGCTACTATTTTTCTTCCTTTCCTTTGCCACAGGAAACAGAAAGAGGTCTTTGTAAGAGGCATTTCAAAAAAGTGTTGGAGGGGAAAAGAGGTTGGTTAATGAAATAAAGAAGGAAATAATTTCCAAAGGCTTTTAAAACCATGTAGTAGGACAATCATTCAAGTATGGGATCAACCCCTAAGCAAGATTAGGTCTTTTGGGTGACAGAGGAACTAAGTTTGATGTGTCAGCTTTGAATTCTTATTACCCTAGTTTCTGTGCTCCACACAAATTTAGGATCCAAACAATTATGTTTCACATGCCTTTGAATATGGGAAAAGAACACATTGTATGTAGTAAGTGATCAGAATTGTGTGGTGTTTCATTCTACCCAAAGGTTTAGCCCCAATAGGCATTTTGACTCCCCATGAGAAATATGGCGAGGTCATTTGATGCGATGAGCATAATCATTTATACTTCTACCAGGCCTCTTTCACGTTGTAAGTATTCTATTAGATGATCAGTTCCTGGAGAGAGGAAGCTTTACCTTTCTATGTTTGTTATTTGTTAAGCACAGTGCCTGGCATTCCAGAAGCCAGAGGTGACACTTGGAGAGAGTGGGAGGGCGGAGGGGTGGGGATAGTTGAGGGGTTGGGTCCATGGAGTGAAAATACTTGGCTTTCTTGGCGTTTGAAGTTTCCGTGTTTTACCAGTGAAGACAGAATATAGGGCAAAGCAAAATTAGGCCAAAGCAGCATATTTAGTAAAAAGAGGTTTCACTGCACTTAGAATAAAATCAAACCAGGTACTGGGGTTACTATGATGTGGTCTGGCCAACATAACACTCATAACTTCTTCTTTTTCTGTTCTTTATTCTCTCCACTCTGTGGTAACACCAGACTTCTTTGCATTCTTCCAAAGCACCAAACTTCTTCCTTTGACAGCCTTGCTGCTGTGTTGCAGATGCTTAGATCTTTCCCTCTCTCTCCCTGTTCCTGACTTTTTCATCCACTGGGCGCAAATTCCTTCTCCTCAGACAGGCCTTCCTGATCCAAATTGTCCTTTCCCCTCTTTCTGGCTGCTCAATACCCTAGAGGATGCCTGACATTTAGTATGTATTCGATAAATGTTTGTTGGCTGATTGCCAAACAATAATTCCTATTTTCCAAACATTCAATATGTCACTAAAAAAACTCTTGAGGTCATTCTTCTTCCAAAATTCCAGTAAGAAAGCAAACAATATAACGTGCAAATCTGAGGTAGAAATGTTCTGCTTGCTTTGTCCTCCTGAATAACCAGAAACAAAATGTTTGCCTCCTAGTCCCCTCCATCCTCCGTCCCCACCCCCCCTCAGCCCAATACAAAGGAAAGGAAGGAGAGGAGAGAGAAAGGACAAAAAAACCCAACCAAACAACCAGACAAACAAAAACCTTGAAAACGGTGGGATCAGAGTGTTGAAAGAAGTTGAAAGACTTCTCAGAGTCTTTAACATGCTTATGTGAACTAAGAACCTGAAGAGATGAACAGGTGCCTTCCTTCTCAGATATCTGACCCGGACCACATTGTGGTTCTTCCTCCTCCTCCCGAATATTTCTGGGAGGAATCTTTTTTTTTTTTTTTTTAAGATATGTTGGGTTTATTTTTTTTTTATTATTATATTCAGTTAGCCAACACGTAGTGCATCATTAGTTTTTGATGTGGTATGCAACGATGCCTTAATTGTGATAAGTCTTCAATGGCAGACTTTTCAGGAAACAGTAAGTGAAGAACCAGCATCTGCTGAACATTCAGTCCCAGGCGCTGTACTAGGCATTTTAAGTTGGCCACTCGCTTTGGTCCCTTTGCCTTTTATTGATGAGGAAAGTGAGCCTCACAGAGAAAATCCACCTAACCATCAAAGCAAGCATAGCAGCTAGGATTTGAACCACTCCTGTGTGATTCCATTGGTCTTACGGTCCCCACTGCTGCATGCTTCTTCCCCAAATATTCCTTCTAATTCATTAAAGCAGATGTTCTTGCTAGCAAGCACTAGAATCCCCTCGAGAGCTGGTAAGATACAGATGTCTAGGTCCTGTATCAGAATTTTTGATTCAGTAGTTCTGGGGTGGGAGACCTGAAATTTTGAATACCCGATGAGTCTCAAGGTAGTGTCTGATACAGCTGGTCTGGGCCATTTGGAGAAACCGTAGCTTAAACGGTGACAATTGATCTTTCATGTTTTCTGTAATAATCTTTTTGGAGGCGTTAAGAAGCCTCTTTCAGGTAGTTTTTACTGCCTTCAAGTGATATAACTTCTCTATTTTGATTCTGCAAATATTTACGGAGAACCTACCCTTCCAGACACATGCTACAGTACACAGAGAGTGAGCCATTACTAAGACCGGGTACGTGGTCTCCGGGAGGCCCTAATCTAGTTCGTGGCAGCACGGGGTGAGGAGAGTAAGGGCACAGCAAAGCCTGTGCTCCATCCTGTGCTCCATCTGGGGCTGGATCCGGGGCTGGAGAAACTCGCCCACAGAGTGGGCACCTGCCTGGCATCCTAAACCATGACTAGCCATCCGCTGGGGTGAGCAGGTGGGTTTTCAGGAAAAGCCAACAGCAAGGGTGAAGTCATGGAGATATGAAAGAACACGGTGCATTTGGGGAAAGCTCGAAATGCTGATGCGAAGACCAGCATGCAGGTGTGTCTGGATTGAGGTGAGGAGGGGGAATGACTGGGCGTAAGGGTGGAATCTGGTGGGCAGGGGCCTCAGCTGCAAACCGTGGCTCGTGATTGGGAGGCCGAGCATTCAGGAAGCTCACAGTGGAGTCTGTGCCTTCTAACCCAACTCTGTGATAGCTGCCATTTCTTTCTCCATGGATTCATTCAGTAAACATTTTTGAGCTGGTGTTGGATGATGGGAGCATTTTGAAGGAGGCTTGAATTCTGAGCCTGTCCCTTAGAAAGAGAAGGAAACATTGACAATCTGAAGTCCAACAAGGAGGTGGAAAACGTGCCCTTATGAACAGGCACTGGGACGCAGGATGCAGGTTCTGCGGTGATGCGGGAGGAGAGCTTGCCCGCCAGGAGCATAGCCGGAGCTGGGTCTGTGGTGCCTCCTGAGGGAGTCAGAGCCGGGAGGCCACGCAGGTCCCCATTATCAACCTCTCACAACCTTTCTGGGTACTTTCCTTTTTTTTTTTTTTTTTTTAGATTTTATGTGTTTATTTGACAGAGATCACAAGTAGGCAGAGAGGCAGACAGAGAGAGGGAATCAGGCTTCCCGCTGAGCAGAGAGCCTGGGTTCTCTGCGGGGCTCGATTCCAGGACCCTGAGATCATGACCTGAGCCGAAGGCAGAGGCTTTAACCCACTGAGCCACCCAGGCGCCCCTTTGGGTACTTTTAAAGATGGCTCCCAGCTTCACCACGAAGAGTCTCGGGATGGAAGCTGGGAAGTGTAAACTCCAAGGCAGTTAGAGAGAAATTGCTTCTAGAATCATGCCTGCTTTTTCCTCCTTGCTAAACATTCAGAAAATAGCTGGCATGTGCGTTTCCCAAGCCTGATTAAAGGGTGGGTGTGAACCCTCTAAATAATTGCTGCATGAATCTTTATAGCCACCCGGAATGAGCTTAACTCGGTCGGCCTGTGATGGCAGAAAGGCTTCTAATGTTGGGCTCATCATTCTATCATGCTTCAAAGAATGGGAGGCAGGGGCCCTGCTCCATTCTTCCCTTGCTTCCTGATTAATCCACACTTTTAGAATATGACTAAGGACTGACTGATGAGCTGGTTTAGTTTAGCTTTGTAGGATTTTTTCCCCCAATTTAGCAAGCAATGAGGACCCGCGCTATTTCTACTCTTTCATTTGGTTCTTAAGTCTCATTTGTGCCATTAGCTCAACTGGTACAGCTCGTGGTACCTTCCCCCGCCCCCCTGCTCTGAATTCAGAGACTCATCCTTCTCTTATAAAGTGCTCACAGTCAAGACAGCTCTGGTAAACTTTGCTTTTCGGCACAAGAACAATATTAGCTAAAGAGCTGGTTGTAATACAGATGCTCAGAAAAGTAGGGGGAAAATCAGGTCTTAAAAAGATTTATAAACTCCATTCCAGATTTTATTCATCATCTTTCTTTCTTACTTTAAAGTCTCAAGAATTCGGGTAGGAATGCTATTTACAATGATCTCTGTCAGGGGGTGCTGAATACAGATTTATCTGCGTGCCAGATCAGAATTACCTTTAAAACCTAAATGAAATGAAAAAGGAGAAACCACATGCTTCCCAGTAATGGGATATTTCTGTAATTGTCTTGTTGGCGTCAGTATCCTTTGCACCTTTGTGAGAGCTGCCTTGGGCTAGTCCAAAGGCCCATATTTTTAGAAGCAAGGTAGGTAGATGGATAGATAGGCAGGCAGATAGGTAATGGTTGGTAGGCATATAGATACAGGTAGGATGATACGTAGAGAGAGAACCAAGGAGAGCTAAGCTCGTGAGCCTGGGAAATCCCTTAGAAATATGAGTTAGAAAATCACACACAAACAAGCCACGGAATTCATGGGTTTTTTCTTCTTTGTTTTGCATCTGTTGGGCACCTGGTACCACCCTAAGTATTGGAAGTAGAGTCCGAGCATTAATCTTTTCACAGTGGACAAAGGGATTGAGAGATAGGGGATTTGTGAACCAAAGACGTGACTACCTCTTCCTCCTGCTAATTGGGGTCATCTCCGAGCCATTTGCTGTAGCATTACTTAGGACTCCTTAGTCTACTCAGACCTAATGAAGTGTGACTTCACTCTCAGTGAACTCACTTTTAGATGCCTCCAATAGAATAGTTCAGTGCATGGTCCTCAAAAGCTTGGTCCCCCAGACCAGCAGCATCAGTAGCTCCTAGAAACCTGCTAGAAATGCAAATTTCAGCACCCCCTTCCCCTCTTTCTCCAGACCTGCAGAATTGGAAACTCTAGGGCTAGACCCAGCAACCTATGCTTTACCAAGCTCTCCAGGTAATCCTACCATCTGTTGAAGTTGGAGAAGACCTGACCTTGAATATGAGGCTTGCTTAGCTCTCTCTTTCAGCTGTAGTTGGCAGGCGAGGTTACACACTGGAATCACCTCGGAAATTGGACGCAGTGTGGATGCCTGGGTACCAGCCTGGATATTCTGGTGTAACAGACTGGGAAAAGGCCTGAGCACCAGGGTGTTTAAAAGTTCCCCAGATGCTCTGGAGGAAGGGTTCACATGGAAACACGTGTAAGACTAACTGGGGAGAGGGGCTGGAGACGTGCAGAGCATTCACTGGTCAATGCAAGATATAGTCCAGGCCCTCAGCTGTGAGCTCAACATATGCTGGGCTTTGTCTCACCAGGGGCTGGGAGATGCCAAGACTATGACAGGGGAGAGGCCAGAGATACTGCATGTTGTGGGAATGTGGAGGAATGAAAGAGAAGGAAAAATCAAAGGGAGCTCTGAGTTCATGAGCATGGCTAGGAGAACCATGAAGCCCTTCTTAGGAAAAGAAAGATTGGGTTTGGGGAAGGAAGGAGATCTTTGTTGAGAGGCAGACAATACTTGTGACCCTGATAAGCTGTGGACTGCTCTGATGGCAGTGCTCCCACAGGAAGCTGAAATTCGGGTTTAGAGTTCTAAGAGTAGAGACGGGAGGGAAGAGATGAATGGACAAGGAGAGAAGTGCTATGAAGGGAAACACAGACCATGAGAACCACTAGGTGATGCTGGGACTTTGCAGCATCATCGCAGAGGTGAAGTTTGAAGCCAGTGGGCAGAATGCCATTTCTGAGAGGGGGGTTGCCAGTAGGTGGCAAGAGGTCTGAGGACACAGCCCCCAGCACGTTCAGAAAAAATTAAATAGAGGGGAAGATAACAAGCTGGGCAAGAGTGGAGAAGAATCACGTGGATGCTGCATCATGGAAGCTAAATTATGAGTAGGTGGAGGATGGATGCAGAAACTAGCATCGCCAGTGGTATCAGAGGCTAAAGACTGGCGGGGAGCATTAGCTATTTCAGGTAAGAAAAAAGCTGGCAAAGTCATAACGTTAGTAGTAATGATCACAGCTTGTGG
Organism: Mustela erminea; assembly: GCF_009829155.1. Lineage (NCBI taxonomy): Eukaryota > Metazoa > Chordata > Mammalia > Carnivora > Mustelidae > Mustela > Mustela erminea. The sequence continues at coordinate 107,126,413 of NC_045616.1, read as the reverse complement.
TTCCAACCCATTTAATGTGAGCCAGGCTCTTGGCCAAGAGCATCCCATGAAGTCACCAATGACCCATGAAGTACTAGGGATTCCCATCTCACAGATAAGGAGACTGAGGCACAGAGAGACAGGTAACTTGCACGAGATTACACAGAGAGCAAGTGGTGGAGCCTGGACAAGAACTCGAGGTGGACAGACTCTGGACACCGGACCTCTCTGTGGGAACCAGCGTGACCCATTTAGCGAGCAATCTTTCCTGTGAGTGCAAAACCCAGCCGTGGCGGGTGTGCTGTCCAGGTAAATGAAACCCCTCCCAGCTTGCTCCAGCCAGAGTGGCACACAGGAGGCGGGTTCTCCTGACCCAGAGAAGGTCACTGGGCAAACAGGAGCCCATCAGAATGGGGGGAAAGCAGCATGCTCGGTTCTGACAAAAAGTTGACATTTGAACAAAGAGAATTAAATAAAAGAGAGTACGTTAAATTAATTTGAAAGGTCTTGTTTAAATCCACTCACGCAAAGTCGTTCTCAATTAAGGTTTTTATTCTACCCTTGGCTCACCTGCCCGAGTTTAGTGAGCGCGGCAGCTCAGAGCGCATTCTGGATGATGCCGGGGAAAGTTCATTTCACACCTGAAATGGTTAGACGTCATGCCGTTTCTTCCAGTGTTTTTCCATTTGTGCCCTCACCCCACTAAAAAAAGAAGGGGGAAAAAGGGAAGGATATCTTCCCCTGGAAACATCATACGGAGGCAAACCTTTCACTGGGGTGCATTAGGAAAGCCTTAGGTGTGGGCGGGGGGGGGGGGGGTGGGCAGGGAGATTTGAAACAGCAATGGCACAGTCCTTACAATGTAAAAAAAATTTAAATTTAATTAAACTTATTAATTAAGTAAATATATATATATATATGTGCTTTACTTACAGGAAAGCACCAACACTTATGTGGGAGAGGAATGATTACCTGTGTATCATGAAGATGGGAATTGTGGTCCTGAGAGGTTAAATGACATTCCCAGCAGGGAAGAAAAAAAAAAACTTTCCCAGGCCTGCAGGAGAACTTCTATATTTGTATTTGTTTTCTAATTAGGGCTGCTCTGATGATCCAAAGTAAAATTTGGGAATTGGGGTAATGATTTATAAACGCAAGGTTTTTAAATATCATTTCCCATGTTTGGAAGTGAAATTTGGCTGTGAGAAATAATTGCAAATGAGCTACATAGAGGAGGCTGACACAGATTAGTTTTTTGAAGAGAACGGATTGGAGGATTGGCCTTGTTTTCAGACTGTTAATTTTCTTGTTAATGATGGGGTTGGTTAATAACTACCTGGTTATGACGGTGGCAGAGAGAGAATGTCTGAAATAGGTCATGCCTTCAGTCAGCCTGGAGTGTCCTGTCTTGATGGAAGGCTGGGGAAGCACAAAGGCAGGAGTGGGGGGAGGGGCGGGCAGCTGGGATCCCTGGCACCTTGGCCAGGGTTGCCCAGGAGGGGACGATGGCAGTGACAGCCCCAGGGGGTTTTTTCTGGTGGAGATTGGCAGTTCAGGACACATGGGGAGCCCCCAGGGGGACAAGAGAGTAAAAACAGCCTGATGTGTCTTTTTTGAAGTGTGCTTTTTAACTTTTGAATTTTTTTCGTTAATGACATGAATTAACGATGCTCTCTTTTTCTCTATATTCTATGAACATAGAACAATTAGCATATATAGACAGGATTCAGGAAGACAGTTTAAAATGATCCAAAATCACAGGCCCAGAGATATTAGTAACCTTTTGATATGTAGCTTCCCTCTCTCTCCCTGCCCCACCACTCCATATGCATAAGAAACAGTAAAATCTTAGATCCAGGAGCAGGGACTATCTCTTTATTGTTTATAACTAAATTGCTAGTGCCTAGAACTGTTCCTGAGCACATAGCAGGTGCTCAAGAAATATTTGTTGATGTAAGGATGGAAAGAAAAATGCATAAGATTTATTATATATAATCATATATTATACACATAATTATAAGTACCTTTATAGTCATACCATTTTTAAATCCCAACATGCGATAGGACTCTACACATGCTCTCTTTTTCATGGCGATATACAGCAGCACGAACCAGCACATGGGAACAGTATGGTTCAGGATTTGGGCTCTGGAGCCAAGAGGGTTACATTGGAATCTACATTCCAACATTTATGAGCAGGGTGACCGTAAGTCGTTTCCTAATTTCTTGAGATCTCAGTTTCTTAATCTGTAAAGTAGGAGCCATAAAAATACCTACAGCGTAGCAACCTCGTGGGAGAAAATGAACGAGTCCATACCGTGTGCCTAGCACTGCGATGAGCAAGTTCAAAGTCGCTCGTAAATACTGGTAATTAGGATTATTGTATGTGATTAAATAGTGTCTCGAGCATCATATTGATGTTAGTCCCTCATGCTGATGTGTTATGTCAGGCCTGGTTTGCTCTTTCCATTTTTTTGTTGTTAAAAAATATCACTGCCAAGATCATCCTTATCCAAAAATTGCTTTGTATACCTATGATTCTTCCCTTATGATAAAATCATAGAAGGATAAATAGAAGGTAATAGGCAATGAATCTTTTTATAACTTTATATATTGCCAACGAAATGTCACAGCAGCCCAGAAACCAACAACAGTGAGCCAGGCTGCTTCCTTTGCACCATTTACACAGGTTCTTTTTTTTTTTTTTTTTTAATTATACTGACAGCAGATTTCTTCTTCTTCTTTTTTTTTTTAAGATTTTATTTATTTATTTGACAGAGACCACAAGTAGGCAGAGAGGCAAACAGAGAGAGGGGGAAGCAGGCTCCCCGCTGAGCAGAGAGCCCGATGCAGGGCTCGATCCCAGGACCCTGGGATCATGATCTGAGCCGAAGGCAGAGGCTTTAACCCACTGAGCCACCCAGGCGCCCCTGCACAGGTTCTTTTTGAAGAAAAAATTCCCTTCCTGAAGAGGCCATCTTGAGTTGGGCCAAAGAGTTGCTCTGCCAACAAGCAACAGGTGTTTAGGAGTAGGATCTGGGTGTTGATGCATGGGCGGGGAGGGGAGAAGGAATAGGGGCACAGAGGGTGGACCTTCTGTCCTGAGAAGCTGCAGAAGGATCAGAGAAGAGCCAGACTGGCACCGTCAATAAATCTAAGTGCTCAAAGCAAAGTATAGAAAGTGCTGTACTCAAGGTGCAGACCAGGGCTGGAATTTCAAGGATGAAGGGAAGAATTCTGCGGCCATCATTGGTGCACTTGGTTGCCTTGTCGTTTTCGTGACCTTGCCCTTTTCAGTAGAGCCCATGCAAGGCCATTCCAGCCTCCTTGGCCTCCTGCTTCTGTCTCTGTGACACAAATAATATAACTCACTTCCTTCGGCTGCCCCAGTCTAAGAGGATTAATCCCTTCTATGGAGTTACCTCCTCAAGAGGAAAACTGGTAAGATGGTTGTAAAACTCCTCGCAGGAAAGGAATGAGTAGTATAAATAAAGTGTTATGGCAGCCGACTCATCGAGAATGAGACCCAATGTCACTTAAACGTTTTGGAGCTCTCTGTATCTTATGAAGGGGAACCTGTTTTCATATTGCAATGCTTCAACTCTGCCTGGAAAGTGATCGTGTGTGACAGTTTGCTTTTGTACTCCCCCGGTTTATATGAAAGGAGCGAGGCACTTAGGTTGGCTGTATTTGTTCCGAACAGGAAAACAAATCTGGCATTTTTACATATTATTCTGTACTCCTGGGAAAAATAGCTTTGGCAGCCTAAGGGAAATGCAGTTCAAACTGTAGCAATTCCCATGAATGTTTTGGTGTAAAGTAAATCCACCATTTGACGGGATAGTGCGTTCATTCAGCTTATAATCACTGCGCACCCACCGCGAGCCGGCACTTTCCTCAGCACCATGGGCCTGACAGTACCTAAGAAGGACGTGGCCCCTGGCATCGTGAATTTTTTTTTTTAAGTTTTTATGTAATTATTTGACACACAGAGAGAGATCACAAGTAGGTGGCGGGGAGGAGGAACAGGCTCCCCGCTGAGCTGAAAGCCCGATGTGGGACTCGATCCCAGGACCCTGAGACCATGACCTGAGCTGAAGGCAGAGGCGCAACCCATTGAGCCACCCAGGTGCCCCTGGCATCGTGAATCTTCTGCTCTAAAGTGGAATTTAAAAATCTCGGACTAATAAGTGTGATTACCAATGTGAATACTGTGACAAAAACATACCAGATGCTAAGATAAAATGGACACACACACACACACACGGGCACACACATTTAGAAGGGAGAGCGAGAATTTTGAAGAGATAACTTTAGCCAAAATCTGAAAAGTACAATTGAGGTCACGATGGAACAAGATTCGAGGGGCTGGAGTGGGTGATGGGAGGGCTTTTGTTTTCCTAGAATGGAAAGGCAGGGAAGGCTCTTGGTTCTGTTGCGAACCCGAAGAAAAGGTGTGTAAGTCTGGAGTGTAGCCCGCCCAGCAGGGAGAGGCTGAGGTGAGACAGTAGAGTAGGTAGAAGCTGGCCCCACGTCATCCACACCATCTGGGAGCTAACCTAGGCCCCAGCCCAGACCGTCTGAATTAGCACGGACGTTGCACTAGACAGAATCTTCCAGTGGTTTGTGGGCCTGCACATTGAAATCTCCGAATCACTGGCTCAGGCGATGGGATGAGGGTCAGGTTTTGTCTGCACAGCTGTAGGAAGTTACTGGTCGACTTGAAGCATCGCGTTACATGCTCTAGCTACATCTTTAAAGACTGCTGTGGCTGATGGGGAAGGATTGGAGAGTAATCAGAACGAAAGCTGGAGGACTAGTTAGGCCATTGTAAGTAGCTCATGTGAGAGGTGAGTTTAATCAAGACTAGATTGCAGAGAAATTCCAAGCATCGCTGTGTACCTGGGAAACCACTCTGCTGTCCCAAGAGTATGAGCAAACAGAGAAGATTATGCCCATTTATTTCTCCCAGGCAGCAAAGCAGAAAATATGTTTTCCTAAATGAGATGCTTTGTCCTCAGACTCCCAGAGAGTCAACACCTCCATGGGGGTACATAAGCCATGATTGTCCTTCCCAAAGTGTCACCATATAGTTGAGGGCATGGGCTGTTGAACACCAGATCTGTATCCCCATCCGCCTCCCCAGACCCCTACCTGGGCAACAGTGACCCTGCTACATAGACAGTCTAGGTCCCGGTTTCCTCATTGGTATAGAAGGGATAACAGTAGCTTAACACTTCCCTTAGTAAGATGGTATGTGTATTAATTGAGAAAATGCATTTCAGTCACTTAGGAAAGTATTTAATAAGGGCTCTATAAACATGAGCTATTAATATCAGTACTATTATTTCACGAACATGTCATTGAACACCTACGACAGGCTGGATACTTGTGCTGGAGCCTATGTGGGAAAATATTCCCACCACCTCCTGCACACAGAGATCGCAAACTCACTGGGAAAAGAGGTAAAGAGGGTGATTAAATCCAGCTTCGAAGGGCATTTTTATTTATTTTTTTCCCCATTGCTGACTCGTATCTCTATCTCCTATTCTGACATCTCAGAACTCAAGAGGAACCCAATGTAGAAAACTTCTCAGCTGTGGGTTTCTCTATTGAGAGATAAGTTGACTTCAACTGTAGATAGGGTGAACAACCATTTCGGTCCTCCAGGGACTGGCCTGGTGTTAACCCCGAAAGGGTGGCACCCCAGGAACCCCTCAGTCCTGACTACAGGCATGATGGAAGTCAAGAGTGCTCTCAGTCCGATGGCCACAGACTAAGGCCATGAGCCCCTCTTCAAGCTTCAGTTTATCTATAAAACTGGATATTCACGTCTAGCCTGCATTTCTCCAGACACGATCGAAGGATGAAATTGCCCAGCATTTCAGACCATATATCACAGGGAATGTTGCGTCCCAACCACTTCACAGTCCCAATCATTATTATTAGGGTGACTACATATGAAAATACTTGAGGTACAAGGAAAAAAATAAATCCCCCAAATGCAAACATAACTGTTGCCTGGAAACCCTCATTGGTCTTCAGTCAGTTTTCAGACAGTCAGAAATACATAGGTAGAAATATAGGTTAAAAAAAAAAAAATCAGCTTTACAGCCTCATCATTTTGTGACGGAAAGAGGGAAATGGGTGTTATTTAGGAGGTATTTGGGATATAGTGAGTTACTGCTAATGAGAGGAGAGGTTCGACCTGTTGAATGAGTAAAAATGAGCCGTCATGAATGACGAGTCTGAGAAGCTGGATTCACACCGGCTCGTGGCAGGGGCATGCTGTCTGTAGCTGGGCCGAGGCTGAGATTTTTCATTGAGAACATCTGGCTTAAAATTTCCACAGGAGGGGCGTAGGGGTGGTGGAAGGAAATGCAAGTAATCCCTAGGAGACCTTTTTTAAATTTAGCACTCAAGGCACTAATATAAGACTATACCAGTGTGTGGATGAGAGAACGAGAGCCTTGACGAATAGGAGAATTCGGATATCTGTGTTTGAGAAATTCTTTTGGACAAAAGCGGAGAAAATGACATTATCTGTAATTAGAAATAATAATGTGTAATTGGTTCATTTGCCATATTTCTACAGTTCTGATTTAGTTGAACAATGTGATCATTATGCCACCAGTTTTCAATAGAGGTGTCACAATGAAAAATAATTGCAATATTCCACAATATTAACTGCACCCTAATTGCAAAAGTTTTGAAATATAATTACCATGAAAGCTAATGCGACAGGGAACATTAAGCATAATTAGTGTTTTTTAAAAAAAGGAAAAACTGTTAGGAGCTTGTTATTGTCTAGTAAGGTAGCTTCAAATTAGCTGGCTGTAGAGCACTTTCATCTTGCTTTTCTATAATTTTCATTATTAGCACAGACTGTAATAAATTTATTTGACATAGCTCACACCTGCCAACCCTGCAGGAGATAACTTATAATGTGTACCAGCCCCAAGATTTCCCACTGAACCTGTCAGTGCTTCCTACAAGGAGGCAGCCAGGAGTGAGGTTATTTTAAAAAAATAAAATAAAATAAAATAAAAACCCTCAATTGCACATTACACAGTTCAGATTTAACACTTAAGCTGTGTTTTAAGTAATTTCCGTAGAAAGCCAATGCTCTAGGAATGCAATTAAGAGCCTCTTGTGGGTGGTGCTAAACAATCAAATCAGTGAACATTTCAAAGAGCTCCTAAGGCGAGGGCCCGCTCTCCAGTGGCTAGCAAACTCTGCCAGGGAGCAGACAATTAGCTTGTGCACCTGTTTGCCCGAGTACAACCCCTGATTTTCTGAGAAAGGCACCACTACCCACCAACCCCGAACTCAGTGGCCACGATCAAACCCCTCAATTTCTCCTTTGACAAAACTACTCAAGGTCAGCGTTTTGAAGCAATCATCTGCACCTCCTACCCACTCTGGCCTCAGTCTGTCTGTAATGAGGCTTAAGAGTCAAGATCTTGACTCCACACGGACCATCTGATTCAGCTAGAAGTATGCGCCGCGTGGCAGGGCGCACAACTCCAGGGGGAGCCATTCTCATTGTTCTCTATGTAAAGTTGTGCGTTGGGGGTGTCCAATGTGAATGATGCCCCGTGTTGCTTCTGATTTCTCTTTTGAGGCTCTCTGCTGACTGGCAACATTACATTCCCTTGATTAAGAGAGAGAGAAGAGAAAAGCTAGGAAAAGGAGGGGGAGAGAGCTTGGGAAGTAGGTATTTTTGAGAGAGGACGTGGAACCCCATTCAATAGATGCTCTGTGCTAGAGGTACAGCCGATGACATCGCAAATCAAAAAAGATAAACTTCAGAGAACATAAAACTGAAATGTTAAACTCCATATCCTCACATCGCCATTTTAGAATTCACAGACCCTAGTTTGCAAAATCCTGCATTAGAAGTTGGACATTGTCACTTTAGACGTCACTGGTGACACCAACTCAGTAATAAAAAGAGGTATAAATGAAAGTAGGCAAAAAAAAAATTTTTTTTTCTGGTGAAGATGGTCCTGCAGGCTTTAATTTGCTTTCGTCATCCTGAAAATGAAAATGCACATTTTTGTAAATGCTTACGGCATATTCATGGAGCTAAAAATTCAGGAAGGGGTGTTCTTCCTTCTTCTCTCCTCTTGCCCACCATGGAAATTAATGCATCATCCACTTAGTATTAATAGCTGTACAACCAATTTTTAAATACAATGCTGCCCTAACTTAATTAAATCTGATAGGGCTGAACCATTGATGCTCTCAGGAAAACATGAAGTTCTCTGTTGCATAAAGACCCCTTGTGCTCTAGCAAAATGACCAAAAGAGAGCAAGTCACCTTTTGCTGTACCTCAGTTTCCTCATTTGTAAAATGAGGGTGTTGAACTTCATGATTTGCTAGGGTCCTTTCAAGAGCTCAAATTTTCTGTCTCGAAATTAAAATTAGTTTTGAATGGAACATTTTCTTTGATCCCAGGTTTCATACTTCTGGCCAATTCTTTGTTCTCAGAATCACCCTGTTCTAGGCTTTCTGTCCTTAGAACCACACGTTCTGTTAGCAACAGATGAGTCTTAAAAGTGTTGTCTGGTGATGACTGGCAGGATCTCAGCAGCCTATAAAACTTTGGAGGAGAAAGTCTGTATCCACACCTCTAATCTCCTCTTCCCCTGCCTCCCTCCCTCCCTCCCGCTCCCTGACACAGCCCGTAGCATATAGGTTCTCAGCAAATATCCCCCGATGGAAGAGAAAAGCCCAACCCGGGCATTTCTCCAGGCTGAGCGTATTGCTTGCTCGGAGAGAAAGCTACCACGGATCAGAGGTAATCTTTAGGTCTATAAGGCATGGGCGTCTTAGGAGATTCCCTTAGTTCAGCATTGGAGGCCTATAATCTGCTGAATACAGTGCCTTTCAATTTATGGAAAGGGGTCATATATTTTAGTGGTTATGCATGACTTAAATAATGCTTAATGCTTATTATGATTCCTCAGTGTGACATTTCTGCTGAATTTTATATTTTCGTTTTCTTTTCTCTTTTTTTAAAAGCAAAAATGGAACTAGTTTCATTCTTTTCCAAGGGAGAGAGTTTCCTTTTCTAAGGAGAAGAGAGAAACGAACTAGAAACTCACAGCTTCAATCTTTAAATCTTGGATGTCACACGGAAGTGTTGTTACTGTTTGTTGTTTTGTTTTGTTTGGGGGGTTTGTTTGTTTGTTTACTGGACCACGTGTCAGAGTTTAAAGTTGGACATTGAACTTGAAAGGGTCAGTGGACTAAAGGTCTAATTGTTGTCTTACTTTCAAAATTGTAACCACATTCCCTTTGTCCTGCTGCATAATGAAATCATTGTGCTTAATTTCCCTTCCTTAGAGCAAGAATTATCAAAAGTATTATTGCAGTGTCACTATAAAATTACTCGTAAAGAGATGTACTTTGTCAGTACTCTGCTCTTGGACTGCATTTATAATTGTGTGGCCATTAATTCTTACTTGGCAGTACTCTTTAGGTTACAAGTTCTTTTTGAGCCTTAAGGACCAGCCTTCACTTAGCCATCAGTCATCAAATCAACATTTGCAAAGGTTAGAGATTTAATTTTTAAGTAAAAAGTACACCTCCTTGGGATTTGAACACAAGGATTAGGGTGTTGTCCTATCACCCAAATGATCGGGCTTTATCATGCAAACTAGAAATAGGATTTTGTATAAATAGGTTTATTTGGTGCAGAAAAATAACTTGAGGAGAACACTTCTATTGCGGAAGGAATAAAAGACTATCGAAGTCAGGTGGTTAGGGAAAATGAAGCCTTCTGATGTTCACGACTGGATTTGCAATTGTAAGGCTTTTTCCCAACAAGAACTACATTTATACAGAATATTAGACTTTGTGTCAATACATTTTTGTCTTTTAATTTGAGGGCAAACCAGGCTCCTACAATTACTGACCAATGATTTATCACCCCAGATTCCCATAGGACTCCATTTTGACTTCTGTAAATACCTGGCCCATTCAGATGTGTAGCTTAATTTATTTATCTGCCATACCAGCACAGTGAAAAATTGTCTCTCCTGGTTTTGGAATTATACTCATTTTGGCAGATACTAAGCACATGTGTTACCACTTCTTATTCTTGCACCCAGGGCAGACATCACTAATCGATCAGAGCCCTCTTTCCTGCTGGGAGCAGATGCAGTCTGCCAATACTTCTCAACAGTTCTCTAAGCAGCCACTACTAATCAATCAAATTGGCATGCAAGATGAAATGCATTTGCCTTTCAGGGCAATAATCACGTAAAATGGCAATCTCACAGATGTGATTCCCTGGGGTAGCCAGGATGCCAAAACCTATTATAATTGCCTCCTCAAAATGTGTATTTAATACTGTCTTTTCCTCCATTATAAATAAAAAGAATAAAGATGTGCAAAGTAGGTTCTGTCTGGGAGAAAAACTTCTAATATCCTTGCATTTCTTTGTGGATCCAAGATCCGAACTGCTCTTGCACAAAAGGAGCACTCACTGAAATCCACTAACTTAGAGTTCAGTTCATATTCATTTCCTCCAAAAAAGGAAAAAAGCAGCCTTTATAGTATAATTTTACTATTATTACATCACTCTTCTATGGGCCCATAGCTCTGAATACTTAGCTTCCTTTGTCTTGAATACTGATACTAAATCGTGTCCTTGCACAGAATGAAATATTCTGAATCTTGAAAGAGTTATATTTATAGAGGAATAACTTATCCTAAGTTACATTAAAATAAGTAAATCCATGGCAGCACAGTTAAATTCATAAGAGCAAGAACCTATCATTACTCTCAGATTCTCTTTAGATCTCTGCTAAATTGAGGACTATGCAATTTATGAATACATATTTTTTTGGTTAAACAAACCCTAGGAAAAAAGCATGTTTATGCATCAAAAACCTGTTATTAAGAGCTCAAAATATAAACTTCTTATTAGAAGATTTGAATTTTTTTTCCAACTGCAACAATCTCTAGAATTAAGAGTGATTTTTTATTTCCTTTTGTGATAAGGGACGATCATATCATGTTTTACTTGATATAAATATAACTGCCTGTGGTTTTAATTATTACTGTAGAATGGAGCTGCTTCACAGAAATGGCAATTCCTGCTGTAGAGTGGGGAGTGAGGTAAGAAATACAAATCAGATGAGCAAATAACTGTTGAGCACCTCCTCTGGGGTAGGCACCAAAACTGCAACTGAGGGACCCTTGGTTAGTTCTGGAAGGACCAAAGGGAGTGCCCATGGCAGGGTGCAAGAAGCAGTGAGCAGTCAGTCTCCAACAGTCACTCATGCCACGAATGCTTATTGATGTTTTCTTTGTGCCAGACAGCGCTCTTGCTTTCCAGGGGCACTGTCAGACTATGGAAATATGTACAACCAGGAATGGCGGCTTACAACCCATGAATGATTCATTTCAAGTGTCTCTTGAATGAAGTTCTTTGGGGGCAGTAACCATGCCCTCTCTAGTTCACTCTTGGGTCCCTGGCAAGTAGCAAAGTGCTAGCACGTAGTAGGCACTGAGTAAACACATGCTGTTGAAATGGATTATACAAAGGCAGTGGGAAGAGCCCCTGAGTGTGTTTGTGTGATTTTGCACATTCCTTTCACAATGAGCTCCCTAAGGGCAGGGCACAAGTCTGCTATCTCTGCGTTCTGACATCTCAGAACCTCCTAGCCATGCAAAAAGGGTCGCAGAATGATTTCAGATGTATGCAAAGAATGAATCGGAGGTAAGTTAGGTGTTAAGAAACAAGGGGAAGGACAGGAGCATAAGGTAATTTGAGTCTGGTGTGGTTTTTGAAAATAGAATTACCAGGTACCTTTTCCTTCCCTCAAGAGCAGGTGGGAAGTAGATATGCTTTACTCAGAGTACATGTTTGGATCATTATTCCTTGTGCCAGCCACTGGTATACCCTGGGCAAAGACAGAGAAAGGAGAAGGCATTTCCAAGTGGAACAGGACTGGCCAAACAGCAAGGGAGGTTCAGGCAAGCATGAAGTGATGGATGAGGGGGTATCTCTTCGAAGGCCTGGAGGCACTCAGTCCTTAGCATCTTTGCATTCCAGCGAAACTCTGCAACACCGTCAGTGAGATGGAGCAGCAGGACTATGATGCTGAGGACCACGGGAGCACCCTCCTGTGCTGCCTGACCAGCCTGCTCTGGAATACTTTATCTCTTCTTCCCCCTGCCTCTTCTTCTTGCACAGTCTGGAGCCTTGACGATGTTCAGATGGCTGAATGCATCCCCTTTGCCCGGGATTTGAGCGTGTTAACTCCATGCCAAAGATCAGTGGATTTTATAAACTTTGATAAAGCAGTGGAAGCAGCGAGTGCCACGTACTATCACCCACCATATTTTAATATCAAGCAGGAAGAGTAAGTTTAAGTGACGTTACAAAGCATATTTATTTATACAGACGCTCTTTTTATCCTTTTCTCGACAGGGTATTGGCACCGCAGTTGAAATGGGGGGGAGGGGGAGGGGAGCAACATGTTCCCATTTTTCAACCCCCTTACTGCCAACTTTGAATTGAGACCAACATCAAGATTTTGAACGTCTTCAATGTCACTCTATTGCTAGTTTGTGGTGGAGAAATGAAAACAATAGAAGTCTTATACCGAAAGAGAGGGCACCTTGCCATGGGCTTGTCCTCTCCAGTGTCCTCACAGGCAGAAAGGAGAGAGAAGTTCCATGCTCTTCTCCAGCTCGGTCTGGCCATCCCCTCCTCAGGAGGCCGATGCGCTCCAAGGAATTCTGATTCCCACCCAGTTACCATTTCTGTCCCTTGCAGTCAAGACTCCATCACTGGCGATGGTCAAGTTTGTCTTGGTTTTCTTAATCTCTTTTGCTTTTGTTTCCTCATCTGGTACGTGGAAATAAGGGCAGAACCTCGTACTAAGATTGTGGCAGGGGGGCGCCTGGGTGGCTCAATGGGTTAAGCCGCTGCCTTCGGCTCAGGTCATGATCTCAGGGTCCTGGGATCGAGCCCCGCATCGGGCTCTCTGCTCAGCAGGGAGCTTGCTTCCTCCTTTCTCTCTCTGCCTGCCTCTCTGCCTACTTTGTAATCTCTCTCTGTCAAATAAATAAATCAAAAATCTTTAAAAAGAAAAAAAAGATTGTGGCAGGGATTAGAGGAGATCATATAGGTGAAATGCTAAGAACCGTGCCTGCCTCTGGTAAGCAGCTGTTCTCACGATTGCAACTCTTGGTACATGTGTAAGAAGAGGCCAACCTCCCACTGAAGGGCCGGGAGGCAGAACCGGGAGAAGGGGGAGCTCCACCAAGATTGAGTTTTCCCTTTTCTCCTGTATTGTACTTGGCCTGGAGTGTGCCTGACTGAGTTTTCCTTGCATGGATTCCACATCACCCCCTGTTTTAGTTCCCTATGTCGACTGTAACAAATTACCACAATTCAGTGGCTCAACACAACACAAATGTATTATCCTGCAACTGTGGAAGTCAGAAGTCGGAGCCAAGTTGATGAGGCTAAAATCAAGGTGTCAGTAGGGTTGCATTCCTTCTGAGGGCTCAAGGGAAGAATCTGTTTTCTTGTCTTTTCTAGTTTCTTGAGGATTCATTGGCTCTTGGCTCCTTCTTCCATCTTCAAGACCGGCAGTGTTGGGCTGAGTCTTTTTCATACTGCCATCTGTCCAGTTCTTTCTCTTCTGCTTCCCTCTTCTGATTATAAAGACCCTTTTGATCACACTAGCCGCCCCCCACTGCAGATAAGTGAGGATAACTTACCATCTCAAAGATAGCTGATGAGCAATCTTAATTCCATCTGCAACGTTCATTCCCCATTGCCGTCTGCATCGCTTTCCTAGATCTGCCATAGCAAAGTGCCACAAACTAGGTAGGTTAGAATAAGAGAAATTCATTGGCTCCCAACGCTAGGCCTTTAAGTCCAAATACCAAGATGTTGGTAGGACCATGTTCTCTCTGAAACCTGGAGAATAGACTTTCCTTGCCACTCCCTTGCTCCTGGTGCTTTGCCAGAAATCTTCTGTGCTTCTGGGATTGCGGCTGCCTAACTCCAAACCCTGACTTCATCGTCACTTGGCGTTCTCCCTGTGTCTCTGCATCTTCGCGTGGTCTTTTCCTTAAAAGGACACCAGTATTGTTGGATTAGGAGCTCACTCTCCTCGAGTATGATCTCCTCTTAACTAGTTATAGCTTCAGTGACTCTTTTATCAAATAGAGTCACATCTGAGGTATTAGGGTTTAGAACTTCATGTTTGGGGAGAGTGGGGGAGAAGACACAATTCAACTTGTAATAACACGTAACCAATCATGGCCATGGGTTCTGGGGATGGGGACATGGGCATCATTAAGGGGTTATTATTCCACCTTCCAATCCCCCTTCAGGTCCCTCTCATTCCTGATTTGGATGAGACAAAAAACAGCAAGAAGCTTCTCTAAGTTTCTGTTTACTCCCGGCTCTGAGACGCTAACTTCTCAAGATCCATTAATGCCAGAAGAGGTAGACCCCAAATTACACATGAAGGACAACTAGACACAGTGTTGTCAAAAGTGATTTTAGTCCACAGCGACAGAGAAGGGAGTTGGAGAGATAGGATGAAAAGGAAGAAATTAAATCCCTGACAACATATGGTCACATCTCATCCCAACCGGGCTTTCATTGAAGGTGTCTGAATCCGTTCTTGGAAGTGTCTTTTCCCCTCCTGTTGGGTGAAGTTTGCTCCATATTGAATTTCTTTTCTCCTCTCCACCCCCACCAACCACCAGCTCCCTTCAGCTGGCGTTGGCCTCTCTTACTCCACTGATATTCAAAGCGTGTGGCTCGATCTCACTTTCCCAGCAAAATCTTTTGTTCCCTGCATCGATTCACCAATTATCCACTAATCCCCACTCGCCAGTCCCTCCCCTTACTACAATAACAACAACAGAAATTAAAAGCATAAACCAAAAGAGCAGCCCTCGTAGAGCCCCTGAGAGAGGAAAACCTGTATACTAACAAGAAAGACTATCTGTCCTGTATTTCTTTTTCTAGAGGAAAACATACTCAGGATTTTATTTTATGAAACGCCAGTATTTCCTTAATTTGGAGGGCATAAATGGTTCTAAAATGGACTTGACTGTTAACTCTTCTTGCCCCAGATGCAAGGCAGATGCTCTATAAGTGTGAAATGCGGGTGTGCGTTCAGTTAGGTGTGCTTTCAGTTATTTGTGTGGCCGTTTAATCTGACCCACCTTGGGGAGCTAACTTAGTCTACTTCTTTATCTGTAAAATGAGAATAAAAAGGTACCTAACTGACAGGTTTGTGAAGAGGATAAAGAAGGTAATAGCTTCTATGGGGCACGTGCTGTGTGCCAGGGACCCCGTGAGCACTTTCCGTGGGTTGTCCCGTGATGCTCTGTGCCACTTAGCAGAGGGTCTGACATGGACTAAACAGTGAATGGGCACTATTTCTGTTACTACGTGCCTTCATCCAGTGTGCCACGGAAAGTCAGATTTCCTTACTGTCCTTTACGTCCAGTAAGCCTGGAACCTGCTCAGAATCCGTTGAAAGAGCCCCAGTTTCTCTGGGGGTTTGTTTCAGACTTTATTGTACTACATTTTTGTTCGGCGAGTCAGAGCCAAAGGACCTGGTTGGTGAAAAATGTAAATCAGATCGGTGAGAGTCAGCAATCTTCATCTCCCCCACTGTTCGGCTCCCCACCTTTGCCACCAGGTCAGGGAAATCATCAGTCCCGGGGAGCAACTACAAAGCTGTTTCCAGAGCCAATTTCCTGCTGAACTGTGTGTTACACTCTTAGCAACATTCCAAAAATTATACTCACTTCAAAGTCGACTTTGATCTGGACCCCCTCCCTCCCTTCTCCCCCAGCCTTTGCCGGGAAGCACAGCTCCAGGAGTAGGGGTTCACCTTGAAAGGTTGAGACGCCAGTGTGCGGAGCTAGGCTCTTCCTGGGAGGGAGGGAGGCACCGGAACAGGGGGAAAAAAGAGAGAGAGAGAGAGAGAGAGAGGGAAAAGAGAAAAAGAAAATCCGTGGGAGGCCTCACTTATCCTCCTCAGTGGTCCACTGCCCTTGACTGGGCAGCTCAGTTCCTTCTCGGGGTGAGCGAACCGCCAGCCTTGCCTTCTCCCGTCCACAGACTAGCAGCAGCAGCGGCTGTGATTTCCACGCTGTTAGCCTCGTGGAGGTTGTTCCTCCGAGAAGGAGCTGAGGGGCTTCTCACTCAGGGCCCAGGTGCAGAGGTGTGTAGGGAAGAAGTTAGGAGGGGGTGGGAAAGGAAAAGCTATTCCCAAAGGGGAGGTACTGCACCAGTGCTTTTCAGTGTGGAAACTGAGCTATAGGAAGAGTCTTGCTCACCTAGGAAGTTGCCTGTGGAATCAAGGGTGATTGGCAAATCCCTGTTCTAGCCCCAGAGAACATTCCCTAAGAAGCCAAGTAAAAGGAGAGGGAAGCTGGAGGAACATACTTCATCCACTGGTGAGGTTTTAGAGTCTCTGGGGCCTCTGAGGGTCAAGGGCTGTAAACCTAGTAGATATGTCGTATTATCTTCATTAGTGAGGTGGGACTCTCAGGGGGTCCCTCGCGGGGAGTTTTTAAATAAGAGTTACTAAGCTGAAGGACTTTATTTCCACTTCAGACAAGGAAGCCAGAAGAAGGATATGTCATAACAGGTGGGGTCAGGGAGGGCATAAAGCCCTGCCACTGCTTGCTGGTGACCTTGAAATACCCCCCTCACCTGTCTGAATCTTGGGTTCCTGCCCTGTAAAACGGGGGATTTGTCGTGAGAATAAATGATAAGTATCTGTGTAGAGCCCTTCGAGCAGCGCCGGACACAGTTTGCGCCCCACGGAGCTGATGGCCCGGTAGGGTAACCGGCAGGTACCTGCAAAGCTTCCCACTCCTGTCTCCCTGTGCCTACCACGTTGCTTTGCATTTCATGGACACTCAGCATACGTGGACGAGATTGAGTTGACTTTAGTGATAAATAAAATTTTCAGTATACTGAGGAAAGTCTGTATAAGGAAATCTTGTGACAAATTATTCTGTGAAGAATTTTTTGGAACCAGCCCAGTACTGTACTATTATCATTGCCGTGGTTAGTGTCGTGATTATTACTGGCTGTAGAAGGCAGCGGTGACAGCTGCTATTTACTGGTATATGACATTTAGTATAGTACTAAGCACGAAGTTAGCACTCGATGAAAGTTAGATAGTAATGAAACAACGCAGAGCCTGCCTTGCAAAACATTGCTTTCTGTATACATTTTTGGCATTGCATTGGTGGTTTGTTTATATTTCTCTTTCTTATTAAAACACAAAACAATTAAATTGAGTGAGTAACAGCAGTTACGGTCAGTCCTTAAAAATAGGCGTTGAGATGTGTGTTGTGCGAATGCAAAACATTTCTAGAATGTGGCCAGTTCCCCGGACTCTCCCACATCATGCTGACCGCTCTGGTAATTAATAACTACCCTGACACTGAAAGCCATCAGGAATGAGCTGCTGTCCCCGTCTGTGAGGATGGCGGGATGCGTGACCACACGCACACGTCCCCAGAAGCTCTGCCCGCTGCACGGCTTCTGTTCGATGGAGCCACAGCTGAGCCCATGGTTTGATTTTTGTCACCATAAAGACAGGACGAGAAATGATGCTAGCGTCATTAGGAATGAATTCTCAGATCTTGACTTATCCAGCATACTGCCAGGCAGGGAGGCAGGAGCCGTGTGGCAGTATTTTGGAAGCTGAGATCATGACCTTGCAAGTTGACCTCCCTCTTAATCTTTCTATCAGAGAGACCAGTGAGCCTTTGGCCGAACTCTCCCTTCAGGCTGACAACCACAGCAGTCCTGTGTGTGTGTGTGTGTGTGTGTGTGTGTGTGTCTGTGTGTGTAGCCTGTAGGCACTTAGAAGAAAAAGAAGCAGGAGAACGAAGCCAATATGGGAAGCAAACTTACCACAGGGACAAAATGTTCTTCCGAGCAGCTTGAAATGAGCATAATTTTGGAGAATTTCTGCAATAGCCGGTTAATTCATAATTGGGTTTGCTGAGCAATCAACAATGTGTTACTTGTATTTTCATATGCTGGGAGCATATGACTCGGCGTGCGCACCCGCGTGTGTTAGAATGCTCTAGTACTTTGATACTTCACTAATGTGCAATCTCGATTTCTTGCTTTTGTCTGGGGGCCTCTCATATTACATTTAGATTGTATCCTTTATCATCCCAAATTGACATTTATGCTTTTACTTCTATTGTTTCCCTAGCTTCTCCCTGGTATGGATCAACAATTTGTTTTAATCTGTGTCACTTCTCTTATCTCCCTTGACACGGAAGAGCAGTCATTTCGCACGGCCATCCGCCTACAGAGGTTGTGTTACCCAGAGTGTCGTGGGGTCCCTCGCCCTCTCCCCACTACCTAAAGTGCTGGCGAATGTTAATTGCTTTTCCAGTTAGTTCCTAAGAATGCAGAAACCGCTGAATGCAGCTTGACTGGTTTTGATGAAAGTAATGGAAAGCTAGCACCTATGAATAAATAAATCTGATTTACATAGAGGACTATTGTGGGGCTGGATAGAAAGCTGCCGGATGCAAGCAAATTACAGTTTAAGGACACATTATTCTGCGGCTTTTATTCTAAGTGAGAGAAGAGAACTCGGGTCTCCCTGGATTCCCAGAGTGGGAGGTGGGAGGTGATCCCTTGGCCTGAGACGAGAGCCTTGGTCGGAGGCTGCAGGGGGACCCGTTTTGTTTGGAAAGAAGCTGCCTTTGTCTACTTCCTGAAATCCCCCTACCGAAGGTGCAGAGCAGAGAAGGTGGTGAAGAATTTATGAGCAGTACACTGAAAATGTTTGAGTGCATACCAGAGTGCGGGGTGATAGATCCAGCAAGGGTTCTTGGAGGGAGAAGGGATCACAAACATTTCTACTTCAAGTTTATTTGTGTTTCCTAAATTCCTGCACGATCGTGGTGACTCGGAGTGGCATAAATCAAGATGATCTTTTTTTTGCAGATGATTCAAGGCCAATATGAAGTAGCGCTCTACTGACTGAGTACGCTGATCTCAGCTTACTGCTGGGATGTGGAGGAGGAAGTCAGGGGAATAATACCAAGGGGGTCTGCATTTCCGAGTGTCTGGGGATTGTTCTGGGGTGGGTCCATCTAATGGGAAAGATCTGGGGGGAGGAGCTTAGCAGTGCAGTTTGACACCCAGGCTAAACAAGTAAAAATGCTGTTTTCACAGTGACTCTTTTGGTGGCTTCTGATACATGAATGAGAATTAAACATCCCAACATTCAATCGCTCAAAAAATATTTGCTACGTGTTGAGTATTCTAGATGTTGGGGATATAGCAGTGCATCAAGCAAAGTCACAGGCTTTGGGCCAGATAGAGCCTCACATCCAGCTCTAGGCAAATTTTACCCTTGAAGAAGACACATAATTGATGGAGATCTTGAAACTCAAATATAAGGCTTTAATTAGATAAAATTTCCAGAAAAGGAACAGTGGTGGTTTGTTTTTTGTTCTGGTTTTGGTTTGGGGTTTGCATTTGGTGCTGTTCACAATGGATGCCAGCATCCATAGTGCCCAAGAAAACACCCCAAAGGAACCCAAAGTGCAAGTTAGGAGTTAAATAAAAATTACCAATGATGTAAGGGGGAAAAAATACCCGACTTATTTTGCCCATGCCAGGGTCCTCTGTCTATAAACGTATTTGGAATTAGGTTATTATCCACAACCACCCATGCTTATCCTCCAAGCTCTTCTTAATCATTTCTCAGGTCCTGATGATCTATCGATAGGGTATAGATTAAATACGAAATTACTACAAATCTCAAGCACCCAAAGATTTATGGACTAGGGCTTAGGCCTTGTATCAAATCAGCCATCTAGGAAAATATATGATTTCACCATAATATTAAAAATTACTGGCAGTGTCTTCATCTTATCCAGTTGGTGTTGTCCTGATGATAAGCCACAGTAAGCAGAAGGAGAAATTGTGTGATAAATTATGGAACAGACATTGAAAAATATATTTATTACATTTGGATGTGCAAGGATTTCATTCGCTGCGTACGAAATAAACAGGACTGTTTTTTTTTTTTTTTTGTGCCCATTTCAGTTCCAAGTATGTTCAAGTCACCAAAGACAAGATAAACTTAAGTTGGTCCCATTCACAGAGGTCAATGCTTTGATGGAGAAGCAAAGGGTGATGTTACAATGAAGTTATTTGTTCTAAAAGGACGTGTTTCCTGGTCAGTGGGAATGATAGACAGAAAGAAATCAAAACTGGTTACTGTCTGCATTTTGTTTTCCTGTCTACAATTATCTAGAGAGTATAGATCCTTTTTCCCTAAAGTGTGGCCCACAGACCTGCACGTTAGCAGTCCCTGGAGCCTGGGAAAGATACAGCCTCTCAGACCCCACCCCAGACTTCCCAAATTAGATTCTGTATCCTGAATTAGACAAGATGACCTAGATGATTCTTGTGTCTTACAGTTCCACAAGTGCAGGCTGAGAGGCAAATCACACTGTCCTAGACAGGGGGCCTGAAAGGAAAAAGAAAGCTTTTCATGTATCTCAGAAAAAGTGGTAAATGACCGTGACACATGATTATAATAATAATAACCACCACAAACCCAAGTAGCAAAATAATAGAAACAATGGTGAACCTTTATCGAAGACATTATGAGCAAGACACTATACACAGTCTGTTACATACAATCCTGTGAGAAAAGTAGTCGTAGTATCCCCACTTTACAAATGAGGGAGTAAAGATGGAGGGCATCAAAGAACTTTCCCCTGGCCTCAAAGCTTTTACGTACCAGGCCACGATGGACACTCATATCCGTCTGACTGTAAAGTCCCAGTGGACAAGGGGCAGCTATGGAGGGAAAGACTGTGATATTGAAAATGAAATAAGTCATGAAATGGGAACTGACTTCATGGTAAAAGAAAAAAGTAAGACCAACAAATGGTAATTTAGCTTCTATTATAATATGCTCCCTTTGAGGTCCCTGGCTAAAAATCTGCAGTCTTCCTCACTTCTTCCCTTTCCCTTATGGCCCATAACCAGTTCACCTCCCACTCCTGTCATTTCCCTTCCTTGATCTGCCTGAACTATTCCCCAGTTCTTCAAGTCTACTCTGCTGTCTTAGGCTAGACCTCATTATCTGTAGCTGAGTCTAGAGAAACTAGCCTTCTGGACTCCAGCCTCTCCTTTTTCCAGCCCATCCATCATATTTG
This sequence comes from Mustela erminea, assembly GCF_009829155.1. Classification (NCBI taxonomy): domain Eukaryota; kingdom Metazoa; phylum Chordata; class Mammalia; order Carnivora; family Mustelidae; genus Mustela; species Mustela erminea. The sequence goes on along the minus strand of NC_045616.1, from coordinate 107,105,205 downwards.
CTGTTAGTCAGCACCGTCTTCCTAAAAACCCAATCCAGCTGTATTATAACACTGTCTGGATCTGTGCCAGGTGCGGAAACACAAGGGCAAGTGAAACATGTATTCTGCCACCAAGGAAGTGACTAGTCCATGGAAAGCCCTCACACTCTTCTTGGTCTACCTGTCTGATCTCTTTTCCGTTTCCCATGTTCAAATACAACATCCCAGCCACCTTCAGCTTATCATCATTCACACTCTGCAGTACCGAGGGTGCCCCTTTTCCCTCAACTATCTAGTGAATTCCAACCCATCTTTCAACAGCCGGTTCAACTGTGAAGTCTCTTAGTTCCCCTTACCCAAACAGAAGTACTTGCTCCGTTTGCTTATACATACCACTTTTAAATCAGTTGGCATTTTGCTTAATTGTTTGCTGCCCCTTCCGGATCAGAAATGTGTATTCCCACCATGTTCCTGGAACAGTGAAAGAACGAAGAAATGATAGAATGGCTCACAGGTCCCAAAAACTCGACTTCCAAACGTACTACTGGGTTGAAGACATTCTAGATGCCCTCCCCCACCCTCACTCAGTACCTGTCTCTTCCACTCCCACCAGAGCTATGTGAATATTTGCAGGCTTTCGTTCACAATGTGAGATGACCAGCTGGCCTATCAGCCAGCTCTTTTCCAACAGCCTTGTTTGCATCTGAATAGAAATAGGATTAGTTGATGCATAAATAATTTAAATTACCTGTATAATCTCAGAACCTCTGCCGGTGAGGTAGAAAGACAATTTGGGTGACTTCAAATAGTAAATATGTCCCCATGGAGTATGCTGTCAGCTTCAGTCCACATTCGAATCCTAGTAATGTGAGGAGCTGTGAGTTAGATGACTTCCACAGGTATCAGCTCCTTTATTTCTTGTAGGAGCCCTATAAAATACGTGTTACAACTTCCATTTTACAGATTCGGAAAGTGGGATCCTGAATATGTTAAATACTTTGTCCGTAGAGCTCCCTCATATGGCTTATAAGTGTGGATGTTAGGAGTTAACTTCCAGGTAGCAAGCCCAGTGCTTCCCACTATGCCGTCTGCTTCACCCTCCTCACTCTGCGTCCTGGCCATCGTCTTGCTACGGGATCTTCTCAGAGTATATGTGTATCCATATATATGTGATCCTGTCGAGAAAGACAACGTATATGTATATTCATATATAAGTGTATCCTCACTATGGTGGCAAGCCCAGGGTTTCCCACTCTGCCGCCTCCCCTCTTTCCCCTTACTAGCCATCATCTTGCTACCAGATCTTCTCAGAGTCTATGTGTATCCATACAGAGACGCAAGGCATGACTGTGAAGCAGAAAGATGTCAGAATAAAACACTCAGAAAGTCTACCGTAATGTTTTACAATCATTCCTGTTACGTAACCACGCCCCTGTGTTTATACGCGTGAACAACTGTGTATGATGGTAGGGTATCCCGGTCCTGGGTCTCCATATTTCTGTTTCCTCATCTCTTAAATGCACTCTGTAGAGGAAAGGGTGCTTCATGCTAGCTCAGGGGTCTGATGATAACATCTCTCCACATCAAAACTTGAGTAACATATTTGTCTTGATAACCTGTTCTTTACAGGTGAATAGGATCAGGCATGCAGTTGGCACTCGGGCTTAGTTAGCAGAACTCAGATGACATGCAAGGTGCTCTTGCTGACTCCTGTGCCAGGGTAGGGAGAACCAGCTCCGATCCATTTCTGTCCATGGGTGCTTGCCAAGAACCATGCAGGCGAGTCAACAGGATGCCCATTGATGGGCCAAACGTTGTCTTTCTCGACAGGATCATGCGGTGTAGGCGAAAGTGTCCGACTGGCTGCTCTGACCTGTCAGCCAAGTTTTATCTCTCCTGGCAACAGCATAAAAATGGTAAAATATTTGGAGTTCACGACATAGGTTAACCCTTCTTTTGACCCAAGGCAACCGAAGCATGGAGAAAGTATTCATCAGAACCTAAAAGGGGCTCCACTGGAACGGATAACATCAGAAATACATGGAACTTATTCCCTAGCACTGTTTTTCACAGTGAGGTTGGAAGCCCACCTGCATTAGAAGCACCGGGAGAGCCTGAGATGGTCTGACATTGCCAGCTGCATGCTGGAGCCGGGGCTTTGACCGAGATCTGACTCCAAGTCTACTCCACACATTGGGTTGCAAGATGTGTCTCAAGGCCAGCGTTTTGCCATGTCTTTGGGTAGAAGAAACTAAAACAGGTGTCAATTCACACCCACCCAAATGCTGAAATTCAGAACACCGACAGCACCAGTACTGGCCAGGATTGGGAGTCGCCCACATGCAGTGCTGGTGAGATTGGAACCTGGTACGATCACTTTGGAAAATGGGTTGCATTTTCTTACACAATTAAACCTATGCCCAGTGATCCCCCTCCCAAGTACTGTCATAAAGAAATAAAACTAAGCATTCAAGGGCAACTGGGTGGCTCAGTGGGTTAAGCTGCTGCCTTCGGCTCAGGTCATGATCTCAGGATCCTGGGATCGAGTCCCGCATTGGGCTTTCTGCTCAGCAGGGAGCCTGCTTCCCTCTCTCTCTCTGCCTGCCTCTCTGCCTACTTGTGATCTCTGCCTGTCAAATAAATAAATAAATAATCTTTTTTTTTAAGTTTAAAAAAAAAAGTGTTCAAGAGTAAGTAGACTGATACACGCATGTTAGTAGCAACTTTGGTTCTCAGTGACCACAACCTGGAAACAAACTCAAGTGTCCGTCCACAGATGGGTGGAGAAGCGAACTCTGACATTATCACACAGTGGAATATTATTCAGCAATACAGAGGGGTCAGACACAGCAGGGATGAATCTCAAAAACATGTTGAGCAAAAGAAGTCATTTACAAAATGTGTACTTACCATCTTCTTTACCTAAGTTTAAAACATGTGAAACTAATTGATGGTGGTAGAATCCATGGCATGGTGTAAGGGGTTGGAGATTACCAGGACAAGGGCACAAGTGAAATTTCTGGGGTGATGGAAAGAGCCTACCTTTTGATAGTTATGTTGGCTGTATATATGTATCAAAACTTCTCAAATTGTATGCTTCGGTTTGGGTGGGTAAGTTTTAATTTTTAGAAAGGAGAGCGGGACAGAAGTGAGGATGACTGCAGAAGAGCAATCTGAGGAATCCTTCTGGGGTTGGCAATGTTTATCTTCACTGTGCCAGTGTCAGTGTCTTAGTTGTCATATTGTGCCATTGTTTCTCAAGACGTTTATCTAATCACTGGATCAGGAATACTCAGAAGATGTCTGGATTTGTACAATGGAATGTATATCTACAGTTCTCTCAAATCGGAAAGGTTTAGTTTAAAAACAAAACAAAGCAACCGACATTAGGTATGTGAGCTTGGGATCTGAGTTTTCTTGTTAAGTGACCCAAGGTGTTTGAATACACGTGTGTGCGCATGCGCACATTTTATGGGAAAGTAGTTTTAAGTATTTTTACATTTATTTTTTGGCCTTGATTTCTCCGTTTTTGTTTTTAGCTTTGTGTGCTCATGATTAAACTTTCACACCTTCAGTGGGGCTGACTTCATCAGTCCAAGGTCAAAAATCTCTCTATCACTCGACACATCTTCCCAGTGTCTTATAAATCCAAGGTTGCTGTGCGGCAGTACAAGGACCCCCTTTCTTGAACATTCCATTATTCCAGTCCCATGGTGGAGCAAAGAGTGCCTGTGAGGCATCTTCGCTGCTGAGTGGGGGGAGATGTCAGCCACATGTGATTTTGCACATCTCCCGGGTAACGCAGTAGTGCTAATGTAGTCTCCTGGTTGCAGGGACACCAACTGGGTTTATGTCACTCCCCTGGGGGCCTTAAGTGCATAAATCAATCCTTATTTTTTTTTTTCCAATCCATACAGAGGGCTTCCTCATGTGTGCTGCACATGGTGGGGGGGGTGGGAGGGAAGGATGCCTCCTTGAGCAAATGGCTTGTATTTGAAGAAATACAAAGTGAAGTGCGCAATATCAGAATTTAGTTTGGGGGGTGTTTTAATTTCTTTAATTTGCCTGGGACGGCAGCTCTGGCTTGAAAGGAGCTGAGAAAGAAGGGATTCGTCAGCTGGAAGGAGGTTGATGTCAGTCAGGACAAAAACAGGGAGCTGCCTGGGCTTGCCTCGGGCTGCAGAATGGCATCCGCCAGTCGCCATGGCTGGCCTGTCTCCCGGTGCCTGCCCACAGCTTTCTGAGAGGCACCTTGCCTTGTGGATTCCACCTCAGCCAAATGTCTGCTATAGTAAGGCTGATATTCTGAATTACAAATGCCAGGGATTACAAAGGTGTATTTTAGAGAGGATAACTGCCTTTTTTGGGGGCAGGGATATCACCAACATTATCCCATTATGACCACTGGCGACCACAGAGTGGGTTGGTATGGCTTATTCCATTTCAAAGAGAGGACTATCAATCACAGCCAAATCTTCGCATCTTCCCTCCCTATCCTCCTCCTACTTTCTTTTCTCTTCCTCCTCCTTCTTCCTCTTCTTCTCCTTTGATTCATCTTCCTTTTCTTCTCCTTGCTCTACCTCCTCCTCCTCCTCGAGAGGGGGCACAGTAAGAATCTAAAGCAAGTGTGTATGGAAATGATCTTTGTCTTTTCGCATTTCTTCTATTAACATCTCTTTACCCTTTCGAAGAACGGCTCCCCCACAACGCCCCGTGGTTCCCATCTCATTTTCACTCCAACATCAAAACTTAACCAATTCTAGTTTCTAGCCCCTCAGGCCCCTGAGTCTTGATAAGACAGTGAGCCGTAATTAGATTAATCAGATAACATGAAGCTCTCAAGTGTCGCGAAGGCACGTTTCCTTAGGCCCATCAAGGATATTCCTAATGTAATGCCAGGCACCGCAGTAAAACTGTGGGAGAAAGATTTTTAGGCAGATAGAGCTTTCATGTTCCCCAAATTACATCCAACGTGAAGAGGAGCCTGTGTACTGATTCCGTAATAACTGTAGGCAGAGTGACATCCCGGTACCACCCCCAGGCACGAGCAGACACCCAAGTGTGTGTTGGGAGAATCTGTGAGAAAGGGCAGGGTCATTCCTAACCTTTCCTGGGAGCATTTGAAAAATTACTTCTAACAGGATGTGAGAGCTTACCCATGAAATTGCTCTAGTCTAGAGAGAAAATTGTGACTCCATACAGAAGTTCTTGAGTTTTCAGAAGGAGACGCTTCCAGAACACCCTTTCTTATTAGCACTTAAAGGTCCTACTGAAGGTGTCTGTCCCTCTTCCCAGACCACCTAAACACGTCAAGGAGGGGGAATAGATCGTAGATACCGCACTGTTCCTAGTGATGAAGTTCTAGAACCTAGGTGAGGTTCGGTGAGCTGAGGTCCGGAGCCGATGACCAAGAAAGAATTGTTGAGACATCTCTGGTGCAAAATGGTGGTTTATTAAAGCACGGGGACAGGACCCGTGGGCAGGAAGAGCGGCTGCCCGGGGTTGTGAGAGATGGCAGATTCTATACCCTTCCGACCAGGAAGGTGAGGGGAAGGGAGGTTTCAACGAAGTTTTCATATGTTAAAGAGGGCCTACAAGGTGCCAAGATATCCGAGGCCTTGCTCCTGTGGCTTGATCAATGTTGTCTTTAGGCCAGCCTTAACATCAAGATAGTTGGGAGATTTTTGGTGGATGTCACATGCTATCAATCGTCTTTGTTAGTGAGATTTAGGTTTAGAAGAGATTTAACTATATTTATTATATTCCCTTCTACCTCAGCCTCCTTCAGTTTTGTTTATGGTGGGGAAGGTGACATTAGGGTTTGAGGAACTCAGTTATTTGCCTCTGGAAATTTGTGCTATTGATAAGGTCAGGGGTGCCTGAGGAATGCTACACATATGACTGAGATGGAGCGGATAGAGAGGGGGTGCAAGGTGCCAGCCCTTGCTCTGTCTTCAGTCAGCCTCCTGCTCCCTCATCACTAGCATTCAGCTCAGGCCCAGGGTGCAAAGTAGATGCTCAGTAAATGTCCATGGAACTTACCAAGCACGATTGCTGGCGGCTACTCAGGAGAGATTGTCCACAGAATGGGTTGACGAGGAAGCTGGGGTCTGGACCTGAAGGAATCTGAGAGCTGTTCTTCAGGGATCTTATTTCAGATCCCTTTGAATCCTCACAGGGGAGACTGGATTCTAATCAAGGTCACGCATGGGCCACAGGCAAGAATAGACACTGACAAAATTGGTGGGGAAAGATTTATGGAACTTGCCTTTATGGCTCAGGGCTATGTTTTCCCACAAGATAAGAGTGTTGTCCCTTCGATAGGAGCACAAGTGAGCAGTTCAGCTCCGCCTCTCTGCCTTCTGTCCTCTTCATGCACCAGTTCTCAAGACAACACTGTTATCGCGCCAGAAAATACAGCCCAGAGCATTACAGATGTCTGGTACAAGCGGAACCCATATTAATGGTTATTGCTTAAAGAAGAGGCATGCTCAGATCTCTTTACTGTTCTCTGGGGAAATAGCAGTTTTTACTTTCTTCCAGAGAAGACCAAAGACATAAAAAGATCAATTGGGTTTGGCCTATCTCAGAGAGAGGAGGCTTTTTCAGAGGTAACTTACTACGTGATAGATCTGAGCTGACCTGAGACACATCCCCACAAATACAGATATCTTAACAATTAATTTTTATGAAGGTTCTGATGGGTGTCTAGACACAAAATTTTTCATTTGCTGTAGGAACAACTAAGTTTGTGATGTTGTAGAATGATTTAATGAGTCAAAAAAGGGGGGCAGATTTTTTTGCTTTTATGGCACAGACGTCAGGCTTGCTCTAAAAATCCTAATTTTGATGTCTGTTGACAAATGACTTAAGATTTTATTTAAATACCTGAGTTTTTTTTTTATTGTCTTTTAAACGATACTTAGGCAGTTTCTGACAGTAAGTAGATCATTCCTAAAGCAGAAAAAGATTTTTTTTTAAAGAAACATCTCTTTTCAAGATGCCATTAATTGAACCAAACTGGAAATTCATTAAAGAACCTTTTAAATGGCCAGGAAAAGCTACTATTTTTGCTCTGATAGAAAATGACCAGTTTCAAACGCTTACTGACAGATGTGTTCACCATTCACCATATCATATAACTGTGTAACACAGTTTTATCCATGCCAGCCTTAGCAGCGGCGGGGGGCAGGGTGGGGGGGTAGTTACTTTCCTTTGAGTTCTACAAAGCAAAAGATCCCACAGTAGTGCCACAGCATTCTGACCATGCCTTGCACTATATTCTCTGGAAATAAAATAGCACCTTTTGCCCTCTGAAAAACATTGCCGTTTGTAATCAGCCCAGGTCCCCAGCTAGAGCTCTAAAACTGTCAACGGCAAGAGAAACTTTTAAATTGCTTGCCTTTGATGAAAATAAAAATGTTATCCATGAAACATCTCTAAGAAAATAAATTCAGGCCTGATTCCTTCTATGCAAACAGATATATACAATATCTCCCTGAATCAGCTTTTTCTCATCTGAAATGGAGCTACTGTACTTTATTATGATGTCAGAGATTGAACCTGGGCAAGAATGCACTTCTGATAATTAAGATCATATCAAGTTTGAAAAGCTTAAATTCCTAAAAGGATATGGAAGTGTCCTGATAGTGCAGACTCAGAATGCTTGTGAATTGGTCATGGCCGTATAGGGATGAGTTTGAACATCCTTACTGCAGAAATGTGCAGATAATATCAGAAGGGAGAGCACCCTATCCCCATAATCCAGAAAAAAAAAAAAAAAATGAAGCGTCTCTTGGAACAGGCAGGTGGTGTATCATATGTTCCCGGGGTGGAGAATGAGCTTCTTGCTTTTAAAAGTAATTGATTTTATAGTGAAACGTGTCAAGAGCACTGGTTTTCAAAATGATTCTGTTCATGAGTGCCCGGAAATAATACATACTGCTAATTGCTTTAGAAATAGCTGGATTATTTAACTTGGGTTTTGACTGGTTAGAAGGAAGATCTCGCACCTTTGTACCGTTTCCCGTTTCCCCTCTCGCGGATTAATAGCTGTTTTAAAACTGTGTCTACTTTTGCTGTTCAGACATGAAATCTGCATCCCCTCACTTTTTGTCTAGGGCATCAGCTACAGTGTTTTTTAGTTCAAACTCTTTGAGTGTTCTAAAGATAGCAGTGTGACATTTCTGTTTCAAGGAAGCTCAAATAGTCTGCGAGATACAAAACACGAGAGAAGCAAAAGATACGTTTGCTGATTTTACCCTCCTGCGGACGGAGCCGCCTAGGTGAACTGTTGTAAGCGGGGAGGCTGATTGCAGGTGGGGAGGGAATGGTAACTTCGGAGAGGTGTAATTCATCGGATGCTTAGCAGCACAACCCCTTGTGGTAATTCCATATTTGAATGTCTCCATCCTGTACAGATCGATTGGCTGTAATCCGGAACCTGAGAAAGGAAACTCAATTGTTTCTTTGTTTTATGTTTTGTTTTGTTTTGTTTCAGTTGTTTCCTCCATGAGCTGATGTAAATGTGTCTGATTTAGAAAGAGACTGTGTTTGCTTAAGGTGTCAGCTCAGTGGATTGAGCCAGAACCATAGCCCGTGATCAAGACTAATTGAACCTACCAATTACACCTGTCCGTTTCATCATGCATGCAAACAAACATAATACACATATAAGACCAAAGCAGACCCTGATGAATTTATAACGTGACAGCTCAGACACCCCTTCCTCCAGGAAGTCTTCTCTTATCCTCTAGACCAGGGGTCAGCAATTTTTCCGTAAAGGTCCACACTGTAAAATTTTAGGTTTTGCTTTCAGAGCCATATTTGGTCTTTATCACATCTCTTTTTTTCTTTTTCTTTCTCTCTCTCTCTTTTTAATAACCCTTTAGAATGGACAAAAGAGTGTTAACTCAGGGGCTGAATATGGTGAGTGGGCCATGGTTTGCTCAAGCCCAATGTCCCTCCAGACATCTCTTGAAAAGAGCTAAACTCTCAATTCCTGAAGTGGAGACTCTTCTTCTTTTTTTTTTTTTTAATTAACATATAATATATTATTTGCTTCAGGGGTGCAGGTCTGTGATTCATCAGTCTTACACAACACCCAGCACTCACCACCATGCACACCCTCCCGTTGTCCATCCCCTAGCCATCCCATCCCCCAACCTCCCTCCTCTCTAGCAACCCTCAGCTTGTTTCCTAAGAGTAAGGGTCTCTCATGGCTTTTCTCCCTCTCTGGTTTCAGCTTATTTCAGTTTTTTCTGGAGGCTCTTGCTGCCCTGGCCGAAGCACTGGAAAGTGTTCAATTTCCAAATACGCAGGGGTCTCCACCTCCCAATTCTACATTCCCGCTGGGAAAAAATAAAAGATCCTGTATGGAAACTGGTTAAGTAACGATTCAGAGCACAGTGAGTGTTCTTGACCGGCCCTTTGCAACTCTGGCTTTCTGGAATAGAACCCCAAGTTGAGAAATAAGTTTTTTAAAATGCCCTCTTACATTCTCCAAAGGGCTTTAAGAAAGATCTTGCTCCGTTCTCCACTTGGCCTTCATCCGGGGTCTTGTTTGTTCTTCCTTAACGTGTAGTCTTTAACCGATTTAATAACTGTTTAACAAAGAAGAACTTATAGGATGCACAGATAATGGAGGGGCAGGTGTGGAGGTGCAGAACACAGTAGGAGGCCCAGAGGCAACTCCAAGATTGACACCTGAAAGCCTGACCTCAAGGAAGGAGACAGAATAAATCAAAAGGAGATACAGAACTATACGGCTGCGTAGTACAATTATACTTGCTCTTAATAGGTTTGCAGTCATTAATTAAGTGTTGAATTATGCTCATTATGCTCTCTTTAAAAATGCAGCCAAATTTAGCTTCCCATTTTGGATTATTACATCCACACAACATGGGTAAAATAAAAATATCTAGCACTTGCAGACAGTGAGTTTTAGTTATCTGGAAATTTCACTCATTTGGACCTCCTCGTTGATGAATGACGTTTGATAAAAGACACATTTGTGACCAGGACTATCTAGCATGAAGGGTAAGGGTTAGAGAGCTGGCAGCCTGGGCCGGTTCTCCCTTTCTGGCTGTGCAACCTGATGCAAGTCGCTCAATCTCTCAAACCTCCATCTCCTGATCTGTATAATGGGCACCTTCCCTTAGGGTCCTTGTGAGGACTAAGTAAGATTACCACACTTAGATAATCTTATTACTGTGTATTAAGTAAGTCACCATCTTGTCATTATATATTATTCTGTGTTAAAAAGAAAAGTGAAGTTCTTAAGAACCTGGCACAAAGTGAGTGCTCAAAAAAGTTAACTATTAGTTTTATAATTATTTTCATCAGAATTGTTTATGAGTGTTTTAATGAATGACATACATGTGGTGCTATAGGAGATTACCTAAAATTATATAGTGAAGACATCTGAGATTTCACCTTAGACAAGGTGCTACTCAATCTATAGTTATCAAGCCAATTCTAGATATCAGGCTTAACTGGGGTTAATTCTGCAACATCCCATCTTACCCCTGGACCACTTTCTTTGGTTAGGTTGAAAAAGGCTGTTTTTAGCATCGTAAAGTCCACCCATATAGTATCTCAACAGATCGTCTTATAAACTCTCAGCTGTTTTGAATTTCTGACATCCATTTGCATGAATCGTTATGTTCTTTTTTTTTTTTTCGTGAAATTCAATTAGCCAACACATAGTACATCATTAGTTTCAGATGTAGTGTTTAACAATTCATCAGTTGCATATAACACTGGGTGATGAGCATTAAGGAGGGGATGTGATGTGACAAGCTCTGGGTGTTACAATTGTTATGTTCTTAAACAACAGAAGAAGGCATGGATGTGGAATGGGACAATTGCCTATCAATCACCTGAGAAAACCAGACCCCCTCCTAGGAGAAGGGGAGAGTTTCCGATTTCTCTTACACCATTGTGGCTTCAAAACACACTTCATTTTATAACCAAAGTGTAGCCCAGTGGGGATGCAGACAGGCCACATTGGTTGTGACCTTTAAAAGCAAAAGGACCTGAAAAGGGCTGCTTCCTCCTAGAAAACAAGTACTAATGACAAGTCTAGCCACTGATGTAACACAGAGAAAGGGCTGGTTCAGAGGAAGAAATTGGGACAAGGGAGTTTGGCTGAGCTGTGAGAAATGCCAAGAGAGCCTTTGGGTATTAACCAGACTGGCAGAGAGATCCCTCAGAGGAAAGACAAAGATAGCTCCCTCCTTTCTGACTCGGGGCTTGTCCGCAGCTCTGGCACTCTCCTGCCCTCTCGCAAGGCTCTCCTCACTCAGGACCCAGTGTTCACTGAGGGAGAACCTTGACTCCAGTCCATGCAACAGCGGTTTTTCGGGGTTTGGTGTCGGTGTCCTCTGCAACACACTCAGCACCTGCGACTGAGGAGCCTTAGCTCACTAACGAGTTCAGCCAGACGGTTGTGCAGGGGGCACTGCCTCCACGCGTCCAGGTAGGCAGAATAATGGGTGTTTTTTGTTTTGGGTTTTTTTTTTTTTTCCATGAATTTTCCCTGAGATTGGAAGAAAAGGAAAGGGGTGGGAAGTATCAAAGCCCTGTGTTTAAATGGGTACTCAAGAGCGTTTGTGGGCAAAGTCCGAACACCTAAGAGGCCAGGCCAGGGCAAGAGAAGGAGTGTGTCCAGCAAGGGAAGAGGAAACAAGACACACAGCGCTCCGTAACCTGCGAGAGAAACAGGAGCCAAGAAGAGCACTTGGGGCAATGGGGCATCCTAAGTTATCTGTGAGAGCCTACCGTCCCCTCATTAGAATTCTCACTGCACGCGCGCTCTGCCCTGGTGCCTTTCCCGGGACCAGCCCTCCTAAGCCACAGTCCCTGTCGTGAGCCCAGGCAGTGTCATTTTCCTGCACTCCCCCTCCTCTCGGCTCGTTCTAGCCCCAGCAGTTAGGAACCTCCGGGGCTCTGAAGGACAGGAATGATGTGGGTCACAGGTGCGGGAGCTACACAGACGCTATGCTAATTACACCACACCTGTTTCCCCAGGTTAAGCCGTTGCTATTGGAAACCTTGATAGCCCTTTTCATTCATCTGTTTACCAACCTGCAGTTAGTGCTGCCCCTCCTTCCCCTCATCTCACCCACCCTGGACCTGGGGCTCAGACCCTCACACCAGGGGACAGGGACGACGGGAAGGCGTGGCAGGTGGGAAAAGAGCCTCTGGGTGTGATACCTAGAGGCTGTGAAAGAGAGAAGAGGCCCTGTCCCCCGCAGGGCGAGAGAGTGGCCAGGAAGGTATAGCAGGAGGATGCGAGATGTAAAATATGAGCCGTGCGTTTGCTAGTTGCTGGTGTTCACCGCACAGGGACCAGGACAAGCCGAGCCGTTTTAGATGGCTACATAAATTGCCAGACCTGTATCCAGCACTGCTGGCATTTCCTACATTTCTAAAGGTGTTTTTCCAGTAAATCCATGGCGTCATGCGGAGCTGTGCCATCACATTAAACGAAACAGGTATGCTTTTTCCATCTCTCCAAGCTTATGGTCTGTATCTCTAGCAGACATGTTGCTGAGCTCTGAGTACCCTTAGGAGGTCTTCCTAAATACTTTTTAAACTTTTTTTTTTCTTATTTTATTACACTTTTTCGATCCCAGAATTGATCCCTTCTCCTGTTGGAAATTTCCTAAGACATAAGACAAACACAAGTTTCTCTTCCTGGGTAGCAATTTCCATTCATGAAAAACTGCCTTGTGTGCATTCAGGAAGTACAGCAGGTTGCGACGCTCTCTGTAATTTGTTTCCCATCAACTAATAATCTTATTGTGATGAATAATGTAGTGCTGTTAATGTTTCTACAAGGTTAGAGATTGTGCTGAGTGTCAGGAGAGAAGCTGACAGTGTTGGGCAGCAAAACCCTTTTTTCTCCCTTTTACACAGTATAGGTTCTTCAACAGCTTGGAGTCGCTGCTTGAGGTGTAGTAAGCCATACTCAAACGAAAACAATGAGTGATGCGCCAGTCAAAGATTTACCCATTATGTTGATGCTATTTTTGTGGTTTTTTTTTTTTTCTAGTGAGCTTTTTTTTTTATGTTTAAGGATATGACCTCTGTATTGGAAACAGATCTTCAAGTTTTGGAAAGGATTTGCTCCCTGTTTTCCAGCCTCAACATCTCCACCTAGAATGGCTCAGGCTTTGATGCAAGTCTGTCCCCTTCCACAACAGATATTCTGTCCTGTTCTTAACACCCATCCTACGTGTGTAATTTTTATTGTTTTATTGTATACTCTTTACATAGCGCACAGTGAAGTGGTCTTTACTGTGTACAGCTCTATGTGTTGTAACCCATGTAGAGATTTGGGTAACCACCCCCCCTGCTACCATGATACAGAGCAGGTCTGTCACCTCAAAAACCTCCTTCCTGCTACCCATTGGTAGTTCCTGGCAGTCACCGATCTGTTCTCAGTTGCTGTCACTTTGTCTTTTTTTTTTTTTTAAGATTTTATTTATTTATTTGATAGACGGAGATCACAAGTAGGCAGAGAAGCAGGCAGAGAGAGAGGGTGGGGGAAGCAGTCTCCCTGCTGAGCAGAGAGCCCCATGAGGGGCTCAGACCCAGGACCCTGGGATCATGACCTGAGCCAAAGGCAGAGGCTTTAACCCACTGAGCCACCCAGGTACCCTGTCACTTTGTCTTTTTTAGAATGTCCCATGAATGGAATTATATAGTATGCAACCTTTTGAAACTGACTCCTTTTGTTTAGCACGGTGCCTTTGAGATGTATCCAAGTTGTTCATTATCTGTAGTTGATTCCTTTTCATCGCTGAGTGGTCCATTATACAGGTTACCTCACCTTGTTGATCAGTTCACTTGTAGCGTATCTGGATTGTTTCCAGTTTTGGGTGCTGGACTGCTATAAAGTTCTATATAGTAGAACTGCTATAAACTTTTGCGGGTAGGTTTTCAGGTAAATAGACATTAATGGAAATGTATGTTTTCATCTCTGTAGGGCGAATACCTAGGATTAAGATTGTGTGGTATGGTAAGTGTAACATCATAGGGAACTGGCAAACTTCCAGAAAGTCTATGTATTTTTTGCATCCCTACTAGCAACATATGAGCGTTTCTGTCATGGAAGTTTGATTAGCTTTCATATCTGTGGAACAAATGTTCTAGCGTAATACTCTGCTTTGTCACGTGCTGCTTCTGGTTGATTCCATGGGTCATTTGGTTTTTAGTGCCCTAAAGAGACAGTCCTTAAATTTTCTGCCGGTTAAGTTTAAAAAAAAAAAAAAAAGAAAGAAAGAAAAAAATATGAAGTGTATTTGCCTGCTCTGCTCAATGCTGGTATGGCCTCTTTGATTTAGACTACATGTGTTTCAATTAGAAAAACATATAAATGATAAGCAAATGGTCTTTCTGTTGTTTATAAAACCGGGGTGATGAGGTTCATTGTACTTATAGGTGCGCAGGTAGAAGGGGCTGGGACAATTGGGGTAAACTCAAGTGGTGAAACCTCTCCCTTATCCTATTTCTGTTTCCACTTCATGAATCTAGATGTCTCCCTCCATTCTGTGTGTGCAAAGAGGACCCCAAAGGCCATATGAATCCTATTGACACAACTGAGAGCCCAGGGCCAGAGTTCCAAGTCTTAATCTTGCAAGGAAAGCAACGCAGTGTGTATATCCCATGTACGCAGTGGAAGCTCCAATTCACCATGTTCTGATATCTAGAATTAAAAATAAAAGAAAGTTGAAAATACTACATTTGGTTGAAAACACAAAAGAATCAAAATGTGATAGTTTTTCTCCACAGGTAATAATTAACATTCTTGTGAATTTCTCTGTGTGCCTGTAAATCTCGGTATCCTAGCATAAAATCTTGCATATTGGGAGATACATGTGTGTAGACATGACAGAAGGATGAGTTCACCTTGGGAAATAAGACAGGCGTAGGGACAGGGGTAAAGGGTTCACGTTTAATGATAGGCATCTATGAAAAGTTTTCAGAGCAGTGTGTCAAAATGGCCCTTATGAGATTGCTATCTGTATGCTAAAACATGAATAAAAACATACATGGGAAAGTGAAGCATTTGGATAACAACTGGAAGGAAAAGGGAAGAGTGACAGTAGGATCTTTGAGGCTCAACAAAAAGGTCAAAGTAGGATGTGACTCTTTACCTTCTCCTGGCCTAGAGGCCAGAGACTCTGGAACGTCAAGAATCCACCAGACCCAGCATAGATGCTCAATAATGAGTTACCAAGTGAATGAGCACTCGAACAAATGGAGACACGGGTGAGGGAATGAACCAGCAAGCAAATGATTGGAAATGGTTTGTCACAAGCGAGCTTAACTAATAGGCCATGGTTCTTGTGTCCGAATCAGAGAGAAAGCAAAAGGAATCGTGTGGAGAGAATGGTGTCTCTTTGGGTTTCTCTCAGGAAATAAGAAAGGCTCTATCATGTGCCCACTTGGGAATAATTTTGCAAGGCTCCACACTAAGAAAATACCATAGAATTAGAACTCATGGGGTACCTGGATGGCTCAGTTGGCTAAGCGTCGCTTTTGCCTCAGGTCATGATCCAAGGGTCCTGGGGTGGAGCCCCCTGTCGGGCTCCCTTCTCAGCAGGGAGTCTGCTTCTCCCTCTTACTCTCCCTCTGTTCTCTCTCGCTCGCTCGCTTTCAAATAAATAAATAAATAAATAAATAAAATCTTAAAAAAATTTCTTTCCAGTGATACACCACATAGAAGTTAGAAAGGTTTATAAAGATTTGATAGATTAAATATGGCCAAATGGAGTCATTCCATATATAGTATGCCAGTGTTAGTTCTGATGTTAGACCTAGAATACAAGCCACCATGAAAGATCTTATGTACATCAGCACAGTTAGGAAGCCACTGGACTTCGCCTGATCCAATCCAGGAAGGCTTCCTGAAGGAGGAAGAATTCCGTATGCCCTGCTTTTGACTTGCAAATCCTTTGCAGCCTAGCCTGTGTCCTTGCCACATCCGGTTGCTTTTCCTTCCACCCACTGCTTGGATGAATTAGGATTCAGCCTGTTCAGGTGAGGCAGTGGCCTGTAGTAAAGATCCTCTAATACGATAGATCCATGCTGGAAAACGAACATTTCCAAGTGGCACAGAGAGCCACAGGAGATCCTGTTAGTCGGAGTTTAGAAGTGAAATGTGTCTATTCCCACTTGGGGTGTGTCAGAGGCCTCAGCCATCATTAGTTCCATGGGGATTTCTGCTTGTAAGGCATTTGTTGTCATGTTTGGGTTGCTGCAGGAAGAGAAAAAATTGCTACAGTTTGCGTGAGATAGAGCTGTGTTTTGGCAAGGATGCCTGCAATGATTTTTTTTTCTGGAACATTAGTCAAGTTCAAGTTTTTGAGATTTGTCTCCAATGACATCACACAGCAGTCCCTTTGAAAGACCTGTTGAGTCTTTTGAAAATCTCTCCTGGGATTTGGACTCTCCTCTTGACTCACTTGCTCTTGCCATACTTCTCAATATGTGGTTAATTAATCTGTTAATTCAGAAATCCTTTATTGCACCTACTAAGTGTTCAAGGAGCCAGGAATTCAGCAGGAAATAAAATAACATCCTTACCTTAACTGTACTTACTTCCTAGTGCAGAAGGACGATTACTGGGGAAAAAAAAATGCTTCAGAGAAACAGCATAGTGAGGAGGATAAGACTGCTGAAGTTGTCTGGAAAGGTGTGTCTTTTTTTTTTTTTTTAAGATTTTATTTATTTATTTGACAGAGAGAGATCACAAGTAGGCATAGAGGCAGGCAGAGAGAGAGAGAGGAGGAAGCAGGCTCCCCGCTGAGCAGAGTGCCCGATGCGGGACTCGATCCCAGGACCCTGAGATCATGACCTGAGCCGAAGGCAGCGGCTCAACACACTGAGCCACCCAGGTGCCCTGGAAAGGTGTGTCTTAAAGGGGAGATTTAAGCTGAGATTTTCCAACATTAAAAGAGAGCTCCACTTAATTATCTGTATCCCCAGGCTTAGTGTACGGCAAGTGCAAAGGGCCTGGGACAGAAGGCTGCCTGGCTCAGTACTGAATCAGAAGCCAGTGAGGATCAAGACCTTCCCTACTTATTTCACTGTTTTCTTGGAGAAGTAAGCTTGCAGTTGAATGGAAGAGGCAAATCAAGGCTGATATTCTGTCCAACCCCTATACACAATCCAAAATGTCTCTGTTCTTACGGTGGGGGTATAGCTCAGTGGTAGAGCATTTGACTGCAAAATGTTTCTGTTCTTGCTTTTCCCTCTGCCTAGAGCATTATTCCTGCAGACATTGGAATGTGTCTTTCCCTATTTCCTTCGGGTCTCTGATCAAATATCATCTTATTGAGAAGCCTTCCCAGACCACACTATTAAAGTGTCAGATAAGCTGTGTTAGAAATGGAAATTATTTTCTCCTCCAAATCTGATATTTCACGAGAGAGATTACTTACTCCCTACATTATGGGATTAAGAATGATCCCATTTGAGATGATAAATACTAAAAAGTTTCAGTAACCCAAGAAGCCCTGAGAAACAAATTGCTAATTCATGACTTCAACCATCGAAATGTGATGAATAACTCAGGACCTCCGTGAGTTGCTCAGTGATGAATTTCAAGGATAGAGCAAACTGCACGGCTCACAGATGAGCATGAGCAAAAAATATAAACAGAAACAAACAAAAAAAAAAAAAACAACAAGAAACAAAACAAAAAAACAAGAAAAATCTTGACTTTACATTGAGTTTTTCATGGGAAATGGGACCCGAGGCTAAGTAGGAACATCAGGGCTCAAGAAAACCTAAGCCTTCCTTATGCTGGTTTTCATAAGGAATGAGAGAATTTAGGAAACATAAGCTAATGTAGGACCCTTCAAATTATCTAACATTAGGTGGTTTTATTTCGATGTATTTATTTTAAGTTGCAAAAGGTGAAAATGAAGACTACTGATAATTTGGGAGTCTGTAGGACCTAGAGGTACTTCATATAACTCGTAAGAAGGGAAAAGGATCCTTGACTCTTAATGGTGCTATTTACCTTAAAAATATCTGACAACAGGAAGTTTTCCAAGTCATTACGATAATAATCTTTGAATCACAGGTTCTATTTCCCTCCTCTCTTCACAACCTCAAGAAAGAATTAGCCTATTCCGGCAAAGATAAATAAATCCTGACATTTCTTAAGTCCTTCCTATCTGTCATGCATCTCCTAAACACCTTCACTTATAATGTTTTATCTCATTTAACTCCTTACCAAGGAGGAACGGTAGTCACCACCTTTTTTGGAGAGGGAAACAGAGGCACAGATAGGCTGAGGGCTCCGTAAGTCTGATCGTCTAACTCTGGGAGTCCTTCAGGCACAACTGGAGAGGTCAGTGTCAGAAGGATGGAGAAAAACCTGAAAATGGCATTCTGAGCCGTGTGGCTAGGAAAAACCCCTTGTTTCGGGGGGTCCCAGTGGGAGACCATGATTCCACTGCACCTGCGACCTCGTCCTCCATAGAACCGAGATCTACAGTGCACGCTGGCCTCCCACTGGTCCCAGATTTTTCTGAAAGTTGTTTGCATCCTAGGGCTGTTGGATGGGACGGGAGGGACCTCATCATCTATCTCTGCTTGTCCCTGGTTATTGCTGCTTATCATCTGTGCTGCCTGATGGAAGGGCCCTGAGCACGGTCTCATCCACTTTAATTGGGAAATGCAAAGCAACTTCAAGACACCTTTGAAAGAAACTACTGTTATAAATAAAAACCCAGAGGGCACTCCCTTGGACATGGAACCCAAGGTGGGGGATGTTTCTTTAGGAAGCACTCAGATAATTTTCTTGTGTAATTACTCGCTCGTGTGTGTGTGTGTGTGTGTGTGTGTGTGTGTGTGTATTTTGAAGGCAGAAAGAGTATCCTGAAAAGATCCCCAGCAGTATGCCCCGCTCGTCCCATTACATCAGCTGTCACTTGACATGAAACCAGATGCAGTCCAAGGTCTGACATTCAGCTGACTTCTGTTTATATACTATGGAGAAACTTTTGTTCCCTTGTCCTATAAGGCATGTACCATGAGAGATTTGGGGAAAAGGTCACCCAGATAGTAAATAATTCTGCTGAGCTTTGTAGTGAAAATGCTCCAGGAGCCTTTATCCCGTTCTTGCCATTTAACTGGTATGCTTCAGTCATTCTCAGTGTTAATGAATGGTGTACATCAGAGCTTGTCTCCATCATTCCATTCATCAGAGACTAAACCTAAAATCAAAATCATATTTTATCTTTGCTCTGATCTTCTACGTGTGTTCAGGGGAAAACATTGTGACCATCCAAAGGGGAAAAAATAAACAATGAAATACACCCCAACAAAAACCTGGTTAAAGAGCTAAAGAATGACATCTTGATGGAAGAAAACTCCAACATATGATTTTTATTTTTCAAAAATATAGTCTGGGCTATGAAAAACTTATTATCTTCCATGGGTAGGGAAATACCCAAATTTTGCCCAGACTATTTTATAATAAGACCTTGAAAAGCTAGGCGATGAGCTGGAATGAGGAGTTTAAATTTTTGATGCAATTCTCTGCTTTGGAAAGTGATAATGCAGCTCAAATAACAGAGAGAGTATTTTCTGCTACAGCGCAACAATCAACATAACGTCTGGGCATATTAATAATTTCACTCCTAAACTTCTCGACAGGGAGAGCATGGGTCTTAATAGCATTGTCAAGATCCTTAGGGCAATTGAAAAACCCAAAATCATTACTTTCTACTGATAGGCTTTCCTCTCCCAGAGGAGGCCAAAATACCTAGGGTAATGTAGATTTATTGAAATGCTCAGATAGGCACTGCTCAGACATAACTTTGCAATAAAATCTTCTCTTTAGAAGGGTTCCTCTCAAGTATTTCAAGTGGCCTTTTTTTTTTTTTTTGTCTTTGTCACTTGGAAACTAGCTAATGGAGTTGACATTGATCTCAAGTGATACTTTCCAGATGATTTAAGAACACAAAGAGTGAGTATGGGGGTAGGGTAAAATGCTGTGACATCTATGATTAAAATCCCTTTCTGACTCACCATATGTGAGAACCTGCCCAGTTGGGGCAGGAGAGTCACCAATCTACAACTGCTCTTAAGGTCGTGAGTCAAGCACTACTGCCGGTTTGGCACCCAAGTCCGAGTTCCCTCCCTTCCCCCCACGCGCCCCCCAGTGTCCCAACGATGTGTGTTTGTGTTTTAGCTGAGCAGGAATGGCTCTCTGCCATGATTACAGACGGTCCCGAAGCCCTGGAACAAATTCCAGGGTCCCCCTAGGGTCCTCAAGTCTACAATTGACTCTCAAATGGCCATACCTAACAATCTCTGAAAAATACCAACAGCAGTGGAGTCCCAGCCAAAAAGCTCCTGTGAACACCAGCTTCCGGTTGCCAGGGAAAGATATTTTTAAGTGGTATGAAGTGTGCCCCATCTGAGATCTAAATTTGATTGGTTCTGGCGAGGCTCTGCAACAGACATCATGGTTATAAAAAACAGAGGGAATCACCATTTATATGAAATACCCAGAATAGGCAAATCCATAGAAACAGAAAGTAGATTGCTGTTTGCCTGGGGGTAGGGGAGCTGCGGGGGCGGGGGGGGGGGGGGGAGCGGGGGCGGTGACTGCTCCTGGTATGAGGTTTCCTATGGGGGCTTATGAAAATGTTCTAAGATCGGACAGTAGTGATGGCTGCACAACTCGGGGAACAGAGTAAAAGAAAATGTTAAAATGTACACTTTTAAAAGATGAATGTCATTATACGTCAGTACATCTGTTATTGAAAAGAGAGAATGGGTAGTCAGGCAGAACCAGGGAAAAACAAACAAAGACAAAGGGAAACAAAGTCACCTTCTCCCTGGGTCCAACTGTCTCCCTGTTGAAGGACTTGTGAGGGTAATAAGAATTCAGGCAATTAAGGGAAAGGCCCATCAGATTCTGGCAATCGGGAAATGCTCACAGAACAGAGGCAGACGTCTGCTGTGATCCCTCTCAGATCAGCTGAGGTTCTCCCAACACGACCGCCCTCCCCCCACCAAACACCGTGTGTTCCTTCCGTCATTCATTCAGCACTACTTCCGGGCCAGGCACCAGAGCCTTGTGCCCGGGATGTAAAAACAAGACAGACAGACTATCCATCTATCTATCTATTTATTTATTTGACAGACAGAGATCACAAGGCAGGCAGAGAGAGAGGAGGAAGCAGGCTCCCCGCTGAGCAGAGAGCCCGACTTGGGGCTCGATTCCAGGACCCTGGGATCACCACTCAAGCCAAAGGCAGAGGCTTTAACCCTCTGAGCCACCCAGCGCCCCCCACCCCAAGACAGACAGACTTTTGTGCCGAATGGAGCTCACAGTCCTATAGGAGACACAGGAGAGTCCAAAAACGATAGAAAACCATATGCCAAGGGTGATGAAAAAGAGGCGCCCAGTGTGCCCTTGGGAGGGGCCCAGCTGCATGACAGTTCAATGCAACGTGTAAGAAGAGAAACTCCCCTCTCTTAATGTCCTGTGCCTCACTTTCTTCATCTTTGTAATGGAGAACCCCATCTCCCTCAAAGGTTAGTAGAAGTCTAAATAAGGCGAGCTCTTACCACGCAGCTGGTGCTTATTAAATGGGAGCAGTTGCTCTTCGATGATCTCAGGTGTCCCCCTAAACCTATTTTTTGTTGATGGATGTAGGTAGAGCTGACAAAACTTTGGTTTCCAAGCCTGCAAATGATTGTTCTTTGTGAGCACAGTCCCCATGCTTCCACTGTGCAGTGTGGATGTGTGCGTCATTGTGAATGCACTCAGAATGCTTTTTCTTTGAGGTCATATATTTTGTGTAAGCAAGAGAACTACAAATCATTCCTTATGAGTGAGCACAGCCCTTGCCTTTCCTGCTGCTCTGCTCAGGCTGAGTGGAGCCTTTCCATCAGGGGCAACTGCCCCACCCACCCTGAATCCAGGACCCTACACTCCCAGCCCCAGAGGCACTGGTCAAAGCGTCTGCCCAGCCCAGGGAGACGAGAAGGGGGTTGTAACTTGGCTCATTCCTTCATTCCTGCCTTCTTTTTTTCTCCTGAATTCTGGAACGTGCAGCAAGGCTACAGTTCAATCTAGTGGTGGCCATATCCAAGAAACACTGCCATCGCTCACGGCCCTGCGACACCAGCGCACTACACGGGGGTCAGCACCGAATAATCCATGTCCATTCTTCAGAGGACGAATCATTCAGCAGATGCTACAACAGGGAAGGAGGGAGCAGGCTGAATGCCTGGGTGTCTGGTACTTAGACACAAGTAAATCTCTTTCCATCTCTTTCTAAACACGGGAGGAGGCTGGATCTGGACTCCCCCCGCCCCTCCACCAACCCCCTCCACTCCCAGGCTGTTGGCAAAGTACCTTCAGTCAGAGCAGGAAGGATGAGCTGGGACCCAGTGTGCCCTTGTTTCTGCCTGCAACAGACCTAATTGCTGCTTATCCCTGATGCCACTGGTTACGGGAGCCAGGGATACAGCACGGAGGAGGAAGTTCGAGGAGAGCCTTTTGGGAAGGCACAGAAAAGAGATTGCCCTGCAGTTCGGCTGTTCTGGCCTATTTCTCCTGATTCAAGCAGCATTGTGAGGTGCAGAGCTTTGAGGTGGGCAGTTGCCTCCAATTTCTCACAAGATGGCGTTCTGCCGTTTAAGCAAATGTGCACAAAAAGGAGTGAAGGCTGTTTTCCTCTGTATTTGCCAGGGTGAGTGTAAAGCAGGGCAGGGGTCTTGGTTCTCTTCCTATGTGAGTGGCCTCGAGGGCCCCCCGCGCTCTTTGGCATGTGGTGGAATCGGGAAGAAACCCTGGGATCCACAAGCAGCTAGCCACTTACGAAGCCCCATGACCTTGGGGGCTTTACTTTAACCTCTCTGTGCCTTACTGGTTGGCTCTGTAAAATGGGGATGATAAGAGAACCTGTCCCACAACAGGGAGTGGCAGCACACTGAGAAAATTTACAGACAGCAGTTCGCACAGGACCAGACACACAGGGAGAGCTTAACTCCTCACACTCCTGTCGGTATTATTTTGTAGTCCTTAACGTCAATTGTTTTGGTTATGGAAATGGAACACTTCGGAGTCCCATGTTCCATTTCTGCAAGCTCTGAGAGAGATGCTTTTGGGTCTGCCCCTAGTCATGCCTGTCCCATACCACTCAGTCAGCAGGTCCTTCTGCAGACCACATCTGAGGCTGGACAGGGTCTGAGGTTGGTCATTTTGCCTTTCTGTGTTGATTTGATACCATCCTCCATCCTTCATTTCCCCCAGATCTAAAGTTGCTATTGCTGTTATTACCATTGTCAGTACTATTAATTATAACACATAATATATAATAATATTTAATACCAACTATGTGCCAAGAATTGTGGTAGGCTTTTTAGAGATGTATTCTCATTTGATGCTCCTAACAACCACATGAGAAAAGTAAAACGACTCTATCCATTTCATAGATGAAGAAACAAACTTGGAAAAGACCCCTCTTTTCCAGGGGTCACACTGTTAGTAAGTGGCCACTCAAGTGTTCAAAGCCATCCACGAGCCTGGTCATCAACAACAGACTCCTCCTAACTAGAGGCTGTCATTTTTTTTTTTTTAAGATTTTCTTTTATTTATTTGAGAGAGAGAATAAGAGAGAGCATGAGAGGGGAGAAGATCAGAAGGAGAAGCAGACTCCCCATGGAGCCGGGAGCCTGATGTGGGACTCGATTCTGGGATGACTCCAGGATCATGACCCGAGCTGAAGGCAGTGGCTCAACCAACTGAGCCACCCAGGTGCCCCGAGGCTGTCATCTTAAAAGTCTTCACCTCTGATTCTCTCTGCCTCTCATGTGAGGTCAGATCTGAACAGTGTGTCCAGGTGCCAACTTTCACCAGCCAGAGACT
Organism: Mustela erminea; assembly: GCF_009829155.1. NCBI lineage: Eukaryota > Metazoa > Chordata > Mammalia > Carnivora > Mustelidae > Mustela > Mustela erminea. The sequence goes on along the minus strand of NC_045616.1, from coordinate 107,081,312 downwards.
CCAAAAGGTGTGCCAACTCCATCTTCAGTTCTAGCATCTTCAAATTGTTGTCAAGATGGAACTTGCTCCAAAGACATGGTTCAGTAGAAGGGGGCAGAGAGTCTGTGGTTAATTCATCATCTCGGGGTCCGAGGGGTTGAAATTTTTAAAGACCAGCACTTGGCATTCCATCTCCAAGAATGAGTGAATTATGAGCTGTTAGGCAAGCCTATACTTATATATTTTTTCTTTCATATATTTTATCATTTGTAATCACCAGGAAAAAATAGGGTGGACTACAGAGCAAGACAAAGCTATCTTAATCTATCCCTGCCCTCCTACTCTCCTGCACACCCAACCCCTCTTGGCAAGGGTAAACCTAGCCTAAATGTCTCACCCACCTGTTTATTTAGGAAGAGTGCAACAATAGCCAATTATTAAGAATTTCCTTCCTTAGCTCCAAAGAAAATCCTTCCTTTATACATACATTATTGACAATGTGGGCGTTGGTTGTTTCCACATGCTGTTTGAGCTTTGCTAGTCGAGTTAACCCAGGAGCTGATACTCCAGCATTTTGCAGTCCCCAGGTCTAACTTTGTTAGAGTTGATACTGTTGCCCATCAAAGAAGCACTACTTTGTTTTTCTTACGACTCCACTGTCAACCAGTTGGCATTTAGGAAGGTGAGAGTATGGGAATGGCATCCCTCTCAGGACCAAAATTCCTGGCAACAGCAAATCTTAAGCATAGTTTTTTTGAGCAAACAGGACAAATCAAGCACTCATTCGAGCACTTAGTTTTTAAACATACAGGGAGCAGGGGTGCCTGGGTGGCTCAGAGGGTTAAGCCTCTGCCTTCAGCTCAGGTCATGGTCTCGGGGTCCTAGGATGGAGTCGGGCTCTCCGCTCAGCAGGGAGCCTATTTCTCCCTCTTTCTCTCTGCCTGCCTCTCTGCCTACTTGTGATCTCTCTGTCAAATAAATAAATAACATATCTTAAAAAAAATAAACATACAGGAAGCACCTTCTCACTAAATTCACTTATCCTCTCCTCGCTGGGAATCTTAACTATCCTGCCCTAGCCTTTTTTTTTTTTCCCCCTTTCCAAGCATTTTATAAATTAAACTTGAAGTAACAGTCCAGTTGAGGCCAACTGGGTCGGCTTTGCTTTTCCCTCTCTCAATTTTTTCCCCCCTCAGAGGGATGAAGGCGGACTGTTTTGGAGAAGGGTACTTTGCCACATGACCCCTCTATGAGAGTGCTCCTGCCCTCGCTTTTAACAGAGGACCAGTGTGCCGCACCTCCTTCCTCAGACGAAAGGCCACACGGTACCTAAAAATAAATTCTAGGTTCTCAACTCCAGATAAATCAGGTACAAGATAATAGGTTAGCGCTGTGATTGTAATGACAGTTGCCTTTTGCCTGCTAATAGCATACTTATTAAGTTGATAGTGTGTAAGCATTTATGTTACACAGTTATTCGTGGCTCAATTGCATTACTATGTGATTTCATATTTATGCAATAGAAGAGCCATTAATATGCACATTAATTAAACCCAATAACTGTGTGGAACTCAGAGTGGACGCGAAGGTTCCTTCATCAAGCTAAGCTGTTAATCATTTCTGTTTCAGCATCTATTGAAGACACAAGTTGCCTTTCAGAAGGGCTTTTCCATGTAATTTGGCCTCATGGAAAGCAGTAAGGCATGTTGCTGGCCATTGTTTGCATTTTTTGAAATGGAAAACCATCAGACCCAGCAAGCTCTTTGGATGACTGTAATGAAAACCGATAAACACAAAAAGTACTTGAGATCATTAGGTGTAGCAGAGGTTGCTATATTAGAGATACATGAACTACCCAGAATACGAAGGTACCACAGAGGAAACCAGCAATCAAAGACATAAATGCCTACCCCCAGTAACATAAATGCATATATCCGGCCAAATTAAAATAACAGGGATTTTAGGGTTGATGGCAAACCAGAAAACAAACCATCCTAAGGCATTAAGCTATATCTAGTTGCTACTGTGGGAGAATAGACTCCATATTTTTGTTCTAGTTTTGTTCTCAAGAGAAGTCAATGATCTGGAATGTTCTACAAAATCCCGACTCTGAAATTTTGGTCATGTGCATCTTGGGGGCTGTCAGTTTGTGACTTCTGCCCTAGAGGGTTGAAATCTGGGTTTACGTCCTGTACTCAAATCTGGGCTCCTTGAGAGCCATAATCATGTCTTATTCACGCTTTTATTCCTGACGGAAGCAGTCAGGGTTCTGTGCACGTGGTTGGGGAACTTGCCAGCCTTGGGTGGCAGGCTTGGCACTCCCCGTTCCTCTTCCCTGCCATCTTCCATGTTGACACACGGCTACTTAGTGCTGTGGTCACCAGTGATGCGTGAGTACTCAGGATTACAGACATGGGGTTGGAGGCCCAGGTTCACACGACGTGAAGGAGCAGACCCAATCGTTGAACCCTTGAACCCTCTTTAGATTTATGTTTTTTACCCACGGACTAAGTGTCCCCCCAGATGCTCCCCTGTCTCTCTGTACACACCCCAGTGGTAGCTTTTACCACTCTATTCTAATTGTCTTTTCTAGTTCTTGCACCTAGTTGCAAAATATGATCGTTAGATGGATAGATAAATGAGCAAATATCCTCCGTGTCACAGTGGAAATGAACAACAGTAATGAGGAAAACATCTTTTAATACTGACGATGCTAGATGGTGGTTGTTGTTGCTGTCAATAATGTGATTTATTTGCAGTGAAATAACATGCTTTATAGGAGGGCAGGGTGAGCAGAGAATTATGTCTGCTTTGCTCTCCTCCATGAAGCTCTAGACCTTCTCTTCAGCAGCTCGACTTCTCTCCCAGCTAACTGGAACGCTCACCATCCATTTTGTCGGGACTATGCCACATAACACCTGGGTCCGTGGTTCCGTTCCCCCCAGCACCACCCCTGGATATGATCAACAAATGGGAAACCACAGGAATTCCACCCACACAGAACACAGATGGACAGGGAAGGGCCACCCAAGTTGGAGTTAGCAAAGAAACCTCAGCTCGGGATGAATAGACAGGAAGCAAGAGGGTTCTGGTATCTCATTTAGTGAATTAAATACCTCCCAGGGCCTCTTTGTACTTTGGGAGAGTGTGTGGTCTGGAGCTCTGGAGGTGAGGACGGGTTGCTGAGGGAGATGGAAAGTGAGGGCTTGGGGCTGAGGAGGCTGGGTTCCCACTTGTACACTGATTCATCTCATCTTCCTGAGGCAAGTCTCAAGATTACCTAACTAATGGCAAATAATGACCACTTGGATGGAAGTTGAGAGAAGGGGAAGGAAGGCATGAGAATTCATTAACCCTGTGTGAGGGGCTTGGATAGCATCTCTAAAGGACCATTATTACATCATTTCACCCCCTTTTCTCACCTCTTCCCACTAATACGAGACAGACAAATGCTAAATAACTATATAATAATACATTACTCGACAGACAACAATGCCAGGAAATGTAATAGCCCGCTCCAGCTATGAAACTCTCTCAAAGATATATTTAAAATGTCACTGGTGCATAATGTAAAATACGAATTGCAGGTTCATTTGGAGGACGCGATTTAAAATCTGTGCAACTCTACAGTGGCATTTCCCATTGGGGTTTAGTTTTAGTTGTCTTTCTCTGAAGACCAAAAAAAAAAAAAAAAAAAAAAAAAACCCAAGTAATTTCAGCCCAGGAACACAAACTTCGAGGAACCACTTTCCTCTGTTATTTTTCCTTCTTGTTTTCCTCAGTCATGATGCTCTCCAAACCTAGTATCTTCTTGACATGTTGTCTTTCTTTCGGAATATTTCTGCAGGCTTCCCAGGAGCCGCGGAATGTAGATTACACCTTTTGGAGATGTAGCCTGGCCACATAAGGAGACAAGTAGTTGAAATTTGTGTCAAATTGCTTGTTTAAATGATGTGAGCCAACTTCTTAAAGCCAGGACAGCAGGGGCTGAGGATTTTAAAAGTTGGCAGGGGCCAAAATGACAAGGCTTGGCAGTCACCTGGTGAGCTGCCAACCTCGACTGGAGGCTTCAAAAAAGGACACAAATTAAAAGTCATGTTTCAGCAGCCATTAAAACCAAATTATAGGCTTACATTGCATAGTGAACTACTTTCATTTTCATTATGCTTAAAATATTTCATTTTGTAGATTGAGAATGGGTTGCTAGGAAAACCCTGTGTGGAGTTGTCATCTATGGTCATATTTACAAGAGGATACACGCAGAGGTATAGTTCCCCTTTGTGCATTTCTCCTGCAAGGAGAGAGGATTTCAAGAGAAGAAAATAGGATGCAATTTGGAGTGAGGGTCATGGTTTGAAAACATCAGACCCAATGTCTGAGCAGGCTCACAGGTATTTTCTTAAAGTCTTATTTAAAAACAAATTATATATGTGTGTGTGTGTGTGTGTGTGTGTGTGTCTATACACACACATACACACAAAATACCTACACTTTTTTAAAATTAATTGTCACCATCTTCAAAGCCCAGGAAATTTTATCTAAAAGTCCAGATCTCCAGCTCTCCTTGAAAAACTAGATCTGGCTGCCTTGGACCCTTATCCCCACATGGCCACATGGGCTCAGATCTGAGGGAGGGCTGCTTCCTGCCCTCTCCGGGTCCCCTCGGTCCACAACTGGCCCGCCTCCCTTTCTTGCCTGGCCCCCACAGGTATTTAAGTATGCTACTGTCTTAGAGGGTACCATATTTTGTTACCTTTAGGAGGAAATAGTTGGGGCTCCTGGGTGGCTCTGTCAGTTGAGCATCTGACTCTTGATTTCACCTCGTGTCATGATCTCAGGGTCATGAGATGGAACCCCATGTCAGGCTTACAGTCAATGTGGAGTTTGCTTGTCCCTCTCCCTCCCTCTCTGCAACTTCTCTCTCTCTCTCTTTCTCTCTCTCTCAAATAAAATAAAAAGAAGAAAGGAAGGAAATATTTGCAAAGCTTGTATGTAGTGAACTGGTTTACCAGGAGAGAGTATACAGACTTTCTACAACAATGATCAGCCTTGTCATGTGACTTCCTCTTCAAGATTAATATGTTCTAGCCTGGTTTTACTAACCTAGTTTCTCCTTCTTCTGAGGCCGGCAGAGAAAAAGCAAAGCAAACCATGTTACATATGAGTAACCAACCCTGGAATTAGGCATTTGCAGTCTTATCTATGTGTCTAGTCTGTGACTTTCAGAAATTAACCCACATAGAGGCATGGACTCTAGGCTCTACTCCGTGGGTTTGCAGAGCCTTGGCGGCTAGAGTCTGCAGTCCCTGATGGCTGTTTCTCCTTCCTCTCTTTCCAGGTCCTCCAAACCACCACAGCCAGTCGACTCTGAGGCCCCCTCTGCCTCCCCCTCACAACCACACTCTGTCCCATCACCACTCGTCTGCCAACTCCCTCAACAGGAACTCATTGACCAACCGGCGGAGCCAGATCCATGCCCCAGCTCCTGCACCCAATGACCTAGCAACCACGCCAGAGTCCGTTCAGCTTCAGGACAGCTGGGTGCTAAACAGCAACGTGCCGCTGGAGACCCGGTAAGTGCCCGTTGCCCATCACGCCCGTTGCCCTCTCAGAGCCACCCACACGATCTACCACAGGATGGCTCGGGATTCCTGTCAGGGAGACAGTCTTTGTTTAAATAACAGGACGAGTTTACCACCTCCTCGCTGTTCCCTTGGTAATTCAACCCTGGATGGTAGGTTGATAGGTATTTCTTGGTTCACATGTGTCTCCTTTTAATGCTTGTTTACTCTCTTAGACAGCTCTTGTGTACCCAACTAATAGAATTAGCATAACATATTTTTACTCAAAGGCTCATGGGAAACATGCTTATAAGGGTATATTGACTGAAAGCTGCTGATAAATTATGCATTTGGCCTTTCCTGAAGTAATAAATGAAGACTCATTTGAAATTAAGTGTTTGGGGAGACCTTGAGAAACAATCCCTGATTCCAGACTGACAGAAGTATAATTTTAATTTATATTTCATCCAACATACCGTCTCACGTTAATCCCTCCTGTACACACTAACAGCTTGATGCCTGAGGGGCAAACAAGAATGTACAAAAACAAACAAGAAAAAAGGGGCAGCACTTAGGTTGGAGTGAAGAGTTGCAAAGTGATCTCCAGGTCTGGCCTTGTGTTGTTTTGCCTCTGCTTCAGTCCCTTTCTTACCTTCACGCCTCGTGCTCCAAAACCGTGCTCACCTTGATGCCCTGAGAGAGGAGGCGTGGGTGACAGTGCAGCCGGCTGGGGCCGAGTGGCCGGGAAGGCTGTGGGTGGGCTGCTAGATGGGGAACGGCCCTTGTGCTCCAAACCCACACCCTTTTCAGGCTTTAGGGGCTCCGGTTACTCTTGTTTCTTTGTCCGAAAGAGCCATGAAGAGAAACGGAGAAAGCAGAGACTTCACTTTGACCCTCCAAAAAGTTCCCACTTAAGTTTTTAAACTTTAATAAGTTACGTTTGAGGAAATATGACAGGAATCTGTCATCTTTCCGGTAATGGCCAGCGAATTTTCTGCACGCAGCTGGAAGCAACTATGCAAGCCATAGCATTTATCTTATTTTTTTTGTTGTTGTTGTTTTAAAAAGATTTTGGGTAACATGTGTACTATTGTCATTGTGGTCACTTTAAACTTAAATAAAATTTGTTCTCTGATTATAGGTTATTGTTAAACATGCCTATAGTCTTTTTTTTTTTTAAAGATTTTATTTATTTATTTGACAGACAGAGATCACAAGTAGGCAGAGAGGCAGGCAGAAAGAGAGAGGAAAGGAAGCAGGCTCCCCGCCGAGCAGAGAGCCCCTCTGCTCAATACCAGAACCCTGGGACGATGACCTGAGCTGAAGGCAGAGGCTTTAACCCACTGCGCCACCCAGGCGCCCCACACATGCCTATAGTCTTAATCTGAGGCATAAAATATGTAAAGTCAGTAGAAACTATATGCATATATTATATGTAATAGATATATTGAAACATCTGCACTGATATAGTAACCTGTCAATAAACAGCTTTGCCAGAAAGTTTCCAGGCTGAAAGCAGACTGGTCCGTGACAGGTCCATTGGGATATCCCATAGTCGATGATGCTCTTTAAGGCTGTATACGTTTTTCTTTTTTTCCTCCTTCTGCTATCGAATTTGTTGGGCATTAGCTTCTTTTTATATGAATAGACCATTGTTTGAAAAACAGTTTCTGGCCATCGAGGCTGCATAGAGTAGACTAGAGGGAAGAAGGAAAATGATGAGGAGAAAGGGAGAGAGAAGTGTAGTAGCTCTTGTAGAAAGAGAAGGAGGGGACGAGCAGAAGGAAGAGGACCACCATCATCATTAATCACCAGTTTTCACCATGTACTTTGTATATGGCTGGCATTCATTCTTTTTTTTTTTTAAAGATTTTATTTATTTTATTTGACAGACAGAGATTACAAGTAGGCAGAGAGGCAGGCAGAGAGAGAGAGAGAGAGAGAGAGAGAGAGGAGGAAGCAGGCTCCCTGCTGAGCAGAGAGCCTGATGTGGGACTCGATCCCCGGACCCTAAGATCATGACCTGAGCCGAAGGCAGCGGCTTAACCCACTGAGCCACCCAGGCACCCCTGGCATTCATTCTTTACTTGTGTTTTCTCATAAGAGCCTGAAAGAGATACAGTGAGGTAGGAAGGAACCATTATTTCCACCATTTTAAAGATGGACGATCTGGATGTCAAAGGGCAAAATAACTTGCAAGAGGTCTAAGACTTCAGGGAGATGGGACGTTTTGAGCCACTTTGAACAGAACTATAGTGGTTTCCACACATAAAATAAGGTGCCAAGATTTCTTCTGATGAGTAACTACAAAACTACATTTATTGCCCTAACTGTTACATTTACAGGGCAAACTCCATCAGAGTGTTTGCTTCTCACAGAGAGCCTCCCCTTGGTGGTTAGAATGCATATACTGCATGAACTGTCTCCCCTCTCCCAGCTTCTGAGGAAAATAATTGGCTCTCCAGGAGATTTACTTTATAAAACCATTTGTAGTCAAGTGTTATCTTGACAAGAATCTGGTAGAGAGGGCCAGCAGAGCCACGCTTGTCACCTTCCTGGTTTTCTGAAGTAAGCTTCCCTAGAATTTGTATCTGATCTGTAGAGTCCTTCTGCAGACCATTTGGATATTTGTCTTTTCTCCAAGGATTAGGGTTTCTCAGTGGTGCTTTTGGAGGAGGCAAGTTAAATACAAGGCTTGAAGAGTAGATGGGATTGCCAAAATGTTGAAGTCAGTCAGAAGGGAAAATCAAACAAGGGCAACATCTGGATGTTCTTTGATCAGCACATTCAAGGGCCGAAGTTTAGAGACTGTGAGGCCCTTGGGATCATGAGGTCACCAGAAGTCAAGCCCAGGGAGCACAAGTCAGCAGATATTTGAAACTCCGTTCATGGAATTCATGAATACGTATAACTTGGGTGTGCGTCTAGTCTCATATATGAAAACTTCAGCAGTAATTAGTAGAATTGTTGGGCTTTGTGTTTCTTTTAAAAAGATTATTCATTCAGTCTCTTATTAGCAAATATTTACTGAGTCCCTCATGTATACCAAGCACTATGTCAGGTGCCAGGAAGATAATGGGTAACACAGGCATCTTGCCCTTAAAGCTCACACAACCCAAAGGAAGAGACAGGTACAGAAACAAAAGGATAGTGCAGCATGTACAGCAATGGAAGTGTAAAGTCACTGTACAGTGGATGGAGGGATTAACTCTCCCAGGATGAGCAGGAAACAGTTCACAGCTGAGGGTCTGTTTAAGCTGGATTTTAAAAGAATGATAAGAATTTGTCTAGTAGATAAGTAGAAAGACTTCAAAGATTATGGTATATTATTTGTTCCCATCCCCTATTTTTTTTTTTTAAATATAGTCTTAGAAACTGGAGAACTGAAAAAATTCACTCCTTCAAATGCTAAAACATGGTGAGTTTCATCAGATCCTTTTCTTATCCACAAGAGAAAGTGTAGGTCCGGAGCTGTTCTTTTAGGGGCGTGATGCCATGCTGGGATTCCCATTCTTATTTTTATACCAAATAAGGATTGATTAACTACATCCAGGAGAGAGAACCATTGAAGGCAGGTCATTGTGGAGGCTGATTGTGATGTAGTCAGCAATTTCGAAAATGCAGTGGAAATTTACAAACAGCCTCACCACCTTTACTCTCCCTAATACAGACTTCTAGGTGTAATGGAAGAATTTCATAACCCTGGAAGGTGATGAGCAGGCATTCTACCACCCCCGGAGACTCTATGCCAAGTCCAGCGTGTTTCTTTAGACGAGGGAGGAACAAACCTTGGCCTCTCTGCATTGCTTTTTGATGTTCCCATCAGTCTTAATGAGGCATGTTACATCTTCTCTAGACTGTGCTTTTTTTCCATTTTTTTTTTCTGTGGCAAGTAGAATTAAAGGTGCTGATGAAGGAGACATAGCCCGAAAACAGGACTGTACAAATTTGGAATTTAACAGAAGACAAAAAAGCCTACCATGAAAGTTCCATAGCACTGTCAATCATGTAAAGGACCAATGCATATAAATATCTACCACCCAAACCAGTCCATTCATGTATAAACCATAACATAATCCAAGGAAAAACAAACTCAGGGCAGAGGTACTAATTGCAAGCAGTCTGTTTTGTCTTTCTCCAATATGGTGTGTCACAAAATCACTCCATCACCATGTTTTTCTCCACCTACTTAGGTCTTAGGAGTAAACCCATGGGTAATCGCTGGTTGATAGCACCTCTCTACTCTTTCCTCTCCTGACAGCAGCAAATTCGGGGATCTTCCTGGCCAACAGTTTCTTGGGGAGTTTCTGAAGTCAGCTTCTCTTGTCCAAAACAGTATAAAGTAGTTTGATGACTAACTTTCCTTCATCTGTGTGTTTTGCTGAAGCAAGCTTCTCTCTCTCAATCTCTTAGCAGCAGGTCACTAAAGAGAATCCCAAAGCAGGACAAAATGTCCCCCTGACTTTACTTTTTCTCTGAAATACCAGAAGCTCTGATTTTTTTTTCAGTAATACCTTTTCTATCTTTATAAATTTTGACACAAAGGCAACAGAAAATAAACCCACACAAAAATCTCCATCAGATCCTCAGTTCCAGAAGCCTTCCCTTTAAACATCCAGACCCTCACACTACAAACAAGTTTGCAAGTTGCTTTGTAAGATGGCCATCCATTATTTATTCAAGAAATATCTGTAAGAACCTATCATGCACCAGGCACCAAGGAGCCCTCAGTGAAGAAGAAAAGCAAAGTCCTTGCCCTTATGGTGATTCCAGGCTGGGTGTAGACGGATGTGAACAAATGATTATACACATGCCCCTTCTGCTCCGATGAGGGGGAATATGTGCCATGTGAGATATAGAGAAGTCAGATGCGTGAGAAATGGATGTTTAGGCTGAGCCCTAAGGATGAGTAAGTGTTAATTAGACTTAAAGAATGTTCTAGATGGCAAAAACAATGATCTGTTGGGGAGAGGAACACTAGGATGCCAAGAAATGAAAGCAAGCTAGAAGGGCAGGCAAGGGCAGTATGCTGCAGAGTGCTGGGCTGGGTGAAGGGTTTTGGACTCCAGCCCAAGAATAATGAAAAGTCACTGCAGCATTTTAAATGGGAAAATAAAACAATAAAATAATATTTTTGTTGTTGTTGTGAATTCTGGAAGCTGCCATATGGCCAAGAGACTGGGGGTAAGGTGGAAGGTAGAACAAGTCTAGAGATCCAGCTTAGAGAGTCTTGCAATGATTAAGATGGTCCCCGCTGGGGTCCTGGCAGCAGTAGCCTCATATTTGCTTTCTCCTACCCATTTCTGGCAAGAAGGTGAACATTCATAGATGTCAGGTGTATTTTGAAGGTAGAATCAGTCGGAATGAATCCTGTGTGGCTTAGGCGGTTGAGGGTGCAATTACCAGCTTTTTGACTTAGGAGGGTGGCTGGTTAGTGATATCATTTCCCAAAGAAGGAACCAGTTTTGTGGCAGAAAACAGAAGTGCCATTTCAGACACGTCAAATCTATGATGCAGTGAGACTTAAGTGTAGCTGTTTGGATTCTAAATATTTTGATTCCAAGATAATAGATGTAACATGTAAATTCATCCATTTACAAATAACAGCATATTTAGTGTGTTCAAAGCTCTCAGCAATAGATTTTTTTTCTCTTTTAAAAATAACTCTCCAGAAATTTTGTTCAATTTAGCACTTACTCTACATGATCATATATGCCTGTAAATAACAATTTTTCTTTATCAAATGCTTTTTTGCTTGGCACTTAGTTTTTACGTACATTATCCCATTTAACCCCTTAACACTTCTGGTGGGTATATGTTACTTATCCCCATCTTAAATGAAGGGAAACTGAGGGCTCAGGAAAACGAAGTTATGTACAGATCTGTAAATGAGTAAGCGGCGGAGCTGGGATTTGAACTGGGTCTGACTCCCAGTGCCATTTTCTTGACCACCCCACAGTAGTGCCTTTTGGAACTAGAAAAACAAAACAAAGCTATGCTTATTCTGATGGCAAACAGAAGATTGATTTGCCAGGCCATGGAAATGGTGAAGTCAATGCGTGATAAGTGACATAAGGGAAAAAAAATGATCTATGGGTTGAATTCCAGCCTGTGACACGATAGCAAAATCATCAGCCAAGCAAGAGGTAAGGGACTCTTCTCTGCAGCTCTTTGAGGCTGGTGGCAACCAGTGTGATGGGTCTGAGGCTTCGGCACTCCATGGCCCCGGACGGCATAGGTTCCATGTGAGCTCATGACAGATACTTTGCATCGTAGAAAATGCGAGAGCAAATTGACAGTGCAGAAATCAAAGCCCTCCTACTTCCTCAGCTCTGTGATCTGTCGAATCTTTCTCTCCCACACAGAGCTTTGCCACATTAACAGGAGAAAGCCAAACCGCTAGGGGTATCCTGGCTGACCATTTGGTCATACTTAGAGTACCATGATTATTCCTGTTAGCAGGAAGTCGTGTAAGGGTTCTGCTAAAGAAAGGAGTACCTTGGGCTTGATGGGCGGCATTTTAAGAATCTAATTTTCCGTCTCAGAATTTCAGAAAACACACTTTTTGTCTTTGTGAGGAAGTCATCGTAGCCTAATCTGGATGCTTTATTGGTAGTGCGTATTTGGGAATCAAGACACAAGACCTTTGGTAAATAAGGTTCTCACAGAGAAGCAACAAGATTGTTGAAACATCCTTGCCATGCTGAGCCCAAAGACTATTCCAAACTTGTTCTCAGATTGATTTTTCTACCTATGGATTAATTTTCTGACAGAATCACTGACAAGCTTGATCTTGAGAATATTAAACCAAGGTAACCTGTTTGGGGGTGTGTGTGTGTGTGTGTGTGTGTGTGTGTGTGTTTAATGTTCTCAAGTGAAGTTTAAAACTAGAATTCATTCTGGGTGCACCCAATGCATTCAAGCACTTTTCAAATCAATAGGCAGGTTGGTTTCTCCATATTGCAAAACATTATGCCCCCTCTAAATTCTCATCAGAGGCAACATGGAAATTAATGAGACCTTTAGGTTAGCCTTTCAAGCTCAGCCTTATTTTATAGCTTTACCTTGCCTTTTTGACATGGTGATCCCGCCTGGCCACCAGCAGCATTTCACGTTGCACTGCACTTTAATTTTATAGTATTCGTAGTCTTCCTTGGAAACTGGCAGCTTATTAATCTCAATAACTGAGCTGCTCAATAGGCAAGCTCTCCAATGAGAAACGAGGCTGTGTCTTTTATTTTTTCTTGGCAGATGGAGACAAGGAGTTCGTTGTTGGATCGAGGCAAGGGGTGGGGAGGGAGAGAGAAAGTCGGTTAGAAGAGGCACCTGCGTACCCCACATCATTTTCTGACAATTGGCAGGAAAATAGAGAGAACCTACGCCGAGCTACTGCTCAGCAATTTATGGGTTGTGGTGTTAAACACACTCAAACCCATTAATAAGAAAATAAATAAAGTGGTGTGACACGTGTGCAAATTACAAGGTGCATTAAGAAAGAAACAAGCATTACATCTTATTTAGGACCACTCCAGCCTGCTCTTGGTATGGTTTGCAAATTGGGAAGCGTCCTTGAAGGTACAGGTATCCAAGGAGAGGCTGTCCTTTTCGAATTCGGTTCCCGCTATAAAACTAGAGTCTAATTAAGTTTATTAAAGCTTTGGGTACTTGAACTTTTTACTTGTAAGTTTACCACAGTTAAGGTTCTAGGTAAGAGAACGTTTTTAAAAGGCTGTCCTTTGCAATCTGGGTGATGGGGACCCAATTACGGATCGAGGCCACCTCGTGGTCATGCCTTGTAAGCACAAGCCTCTGCCCCAAGTCTGTAAATGCAGTGGGTTAAGTTCGCCAGTCGAAAAAAGCCAAGTATTTCCATCTCTGTCTGTGCTTTCTCACCCATTCAGCTAAAATCAGCTGTCACTCCCTTGGGGCATTTCCTGAAGCCTTCCCAGAGGCTATTTTATCTGGCTTAGACAGGGAGAGACTTGATGAAGCACAAGTCTTTTTCTAATTCTGGCTCCCCAATGATCCTTTTCTTTTCACAGAGGCCAGATAAGGCATTCCCAGCTCTCCCAGGCAGGGGAAGTAGGCTCTGCAAGTTTTCTGCAGCTTCCTTTGATTTATTAGCCTCCACCTTGCCTGTCTTTGTAAAGTGGAGTTTTGTGTCCCCAGAATTGCAGTCCTGTACAAGGCTCTCAGCCAGGTCCCTCTCCTGGGGTTGAGTACTCTAGATTACAGGAGATGGTTGAAGAAACTTTTTCTCAGACAGGTTTCTTCCCTCCAAAACCCACCAAACAATTTCAGGTTATGTCATGAGTCATGTTTGCAAATAATCATTTTTAGAGGTCATGACAATGCTAACCACAAAGGCTCACCCTCAAAATTGTGTATTTTTAAATCCCTTAAAGAATTGCTTCTCAGCCAGAATGACTGAACAATCAGAAAATGCTCCCAATTTCTTTCATCGTTGTTTTAACTGTCCTTGCCTTATATTTCAAAAGAGAATGGGTAACCTTTCTTTTTCATTTGTGAGATTGTATTGAATTTGTGTTGTAATTTGTTAAAGCTTTGGTTGGGTACAAACATTCATAAGTCCATTTCTCCACATTCAGTCCTCTGGTAAAGATGTCACACACCAATGATACGATGATTAAAATCTCATTTTTAAAAAATTCTTTGAACAAATGGATTTAAAATTCTGCACTTAGAAGAAGGTGGAAGATGTTGCTCTTCTTGGATAAGAATTTTAAATGGAAAGCTTAATCTTAGTGACTTTTTGATCTCTTATCAACCCAGACTTTCTCTACTAGAGAACATGGATAAGAGGGCATAAGGTGATATTGGACCCTATTAAAGCATTTGATGGGACCTGGAGAAATCTACCCCACCCTGGCCTCAGGAAAATGAGAATAAACATGAGAGCCCCCTGGGAGTAGGACAGTGCTTTGAATCTCCAGGTTTTGTGGGTGTCTTTTCCTCAGCTTTGAGCTGTTCTCTCTTGGTACATTAGTGTCCTTCAGTAGTTTACCAAAGACAAGGGACTGCAAAGATCATCTTCTTCAGCTTCTAGACTTCAGAATCTGCGTGAGCAGACATTGTGGCCTGATTAGATATTTTTTCACTTCCTGGAAACAACTGAACACTCTCTTCGGTTTTGATTTTTAGACATCATCATCCCTTGAATAACTACTTTGTGCCAAGTATCATAATAGACACTTTATGTTATCTGATAGATATTATTGTCCTTTATTTGGCATGTTGGGAGGTGGGAACTTGGGGAGATGAAGGGCCTGAGACAGATTCAAGATTCTGGAAGAACTGGATTCATGAAAAGAAACTCAGGCATTAGGAATCTGTCCCTCAGCTTCGCTTTTCTCTCTTTCCCACCATCGTTCTTAATTTGTAAGATCCTTGTTGGAACTTCAGGCTATGTTCTCACACCTTAGAAATTTAACAGAAAAAGGAAGTCTTCTTTCTGATATTTCAACAACATTCTTTTCATTAAATTTTCATTGAACTCAACAATGGTCACATACCCACAGTGGACCCATTCCCCAAGACCTAGAGAACAGACCGTGTTGATTGGCTAGACCTGGATCACGCATCCATGTAGAGCATGGGTGTAGAGCATGAAGAATGTAGAGCATGGGTGTAGAGCATGAAGAATGTCATGGTCGTAACTGAGCACCATGATTTTAGGAGACCATAAAATGGAGGCTTTGCAGGCAAAAAATAAAATAAAATAAAATCAAGTTCAATAATAGTTTTGTCCTAGCCCTAGCTACCTACTCACATTGCCCAATGATAGTGATTTTCTCCTCTGGGCCCACACAGTTCTAGCCAGGATGGAGGAGTAGGAAAATTTTAGGGGCATCAGGTTATCTCAGTTGCCTGGGCACAGAAGGGGGTTTACAGCTGATTCTAATATGAAGTAGAAAGAATAAGTTCCACTGACTAATTTCCATCCCCTTCTGATTCATTGCCCTCTCTGGTTCACTTCTCAAACATCCCACAACTTTACCTTTGAGTTCACTATGGCCACTTAATGCATTTTAACTTTTATTAGTCTCCTGATGTCTCTTTGAAGCTATCATCTTCTTTCCTGCAAAACTGCTTGGATTCCACATTTTCTAATTAAAACATGCTCATTTATTGTCTTACTAACCAGTGCTCTTTACGAGGGCTCATGATGAGAAAGTTAACTCAAAACAACTCGATGCATTTCCCATTCTCCTGAAAATGGCTCGGGATGCAGTTTTACCTTTATAAAATTGAATTGCTTTGGACAATTTTTGGTTTTGCTTTTTTAATAAAACCATGAATGGAAACCATTTAACTCCATGCTGCAAGTTCCTGTTCTAGGCAATGCATTTTATCCTCTTTATGGTGAAAATCGTAGGTAGGACATTTTGCAGGGGTCAGTCATCTCCACAATGGACCATGGTGTAGGTGACAATTGAATAGTTCTACATTTAATTAGACAAAAAGTTTTGTCCTAAAATGCAACACATCCTAATGTCAGTAATTATGTCCACCACTATTTACACCCCTGTGATTTAATGTGGCATTACTAGAAATACTCAAACTCATTGTCATAAGGGAAAAGGTAGCACACATACGTTTAAACCCACCTACAACTTCATAATAATGATGTGACTGGGAGACAAGTTGCAAGGACACAGTCCATGTGTGTCTACATATACTCTGAGTCATTTTCTGAGTCTTCCCCATTGTTGGCCTTGTCTAGAAATAGGCAAGTAGGGAGCAGCCTCCTCATGTCCTGCCTCTAATATGCATCCTCAGGTTCATGGTACCCTTCAGTTTGGGAAAGAGGAATTGTAGAATCTGCTACAGAGCTAAAGCCAAAGGCTGTTTCAGGCACAGAGGGCGAGTCAGAGTCAGAGAGGAAGAGACCGAGAAGAAAGGGTCTGGTGATTAGAATACAGAAATAAGAACATGCCGTCTTCTGGGAAGTTGATCTCTTGATTCTGAACACTACCTTAGAAGGCAGACCAGGAGAAGGAGTCAAGGTAAACATGAATGAGGTTGGCTTGATCATTTAAGAGAACTGGAAATCATTTGGCAGCACAGAGGCAATACTTTCAAGCTGGAGGCTATGTTAAGATTACCTAGTACAGTCCAGTATCTATTTATGTGAGGGGAGTGAGACCCAGATGACCAGTGAAGGCCTCCTAAATGTCCAAGTAGTGAGATAAAGCAAGCCTGTAGCTCAAGCATACCTCTCCGTGCTTCACTGTTCCCAGCACGATGACGGGATTTTGTTGCCTCTTCCCTCTGAACAGAATCATTTCTCCATTTCCTTCCACAAAATATTTGTCAAGAATTTAGACAAAGATCAGAGCCCATATTGCAATAGATTTGGTCTTTCCACTCCTATATTACAAAATGCATGCATTCTCTTGGTAAAAATATTCAACAACTAAGAAGTTAGAAAATGGAAAGGAATATTCCCTGCCCTTCCCCTTCTATTTTCAAGGAAATCTCTTTTGAAGGTTTATTATTTTAGGCTTCCCAAAATGTTTTTGGATGTCTGAGCATTTTTTTTTTAAGTTGAATGTAAATGGGACTGTATAATACGCACCATTTGGCAACTTCCTTTTTTAACTTCATGAAATATGGTGGAAATCATGTCAGGTAATTTCATGGGGACCTACCTCATTCTTGTTTTAAAGTCTGTGTAATATTCCAAAATGTCGTAATTTATTTAACCAATCTCTCCTTTATGGACCCTTAGATCACTTTCACATTTCTGCTATTACAAACAAAACCGTAATGAAGAGTCTTGTGTATATAGCTTCCTTTGCATACTTACATGATTATGTTCAAGAGTCAAATTCCTAGAAGAGAAATTGCTAGATCAAAGGGTATGTATAATGTGCTTTTTAAATTTTGATGGATTGTGCCAAATTATGTTCATCTCAATTCAAATGCTCCCGTCTCTCCTTATTCCTCCTTCTTTAATGGGTTGAATTTACTTTTATGGGCTTAAAATAAGAGCCCTGAAGTTTACGGTATTGGATTTTAAACATAGAATTGAAAGAACTTTCTTTTCAAGGAATAATGTATCAAATAATACTAGAATACTCGAGGAACTCAACTCCCCTTCTAATGTGCCAGGTGTAGTGTGAGGAAGAGGCATAGCTGTGGGGAAAATCTGACTCACTCACTTCCTGTGGTTCTAGCTGTAGGGCCCTTTTCTTTATTCCCAAATTGTGCCACAACCTGGCCTACATGATTCAACGTACCTAACTTTTGCTGCCTTTTGTTTTCTCATTTATAATTTGGCAATGTTTAAATTTGCCTCTTCTCCCTGTCTACCTTGCCTCTATCCACCTAACGGGGATATTATACAAATATCTAAGACGACTCAGTCAAGTTTCTGAGTCCCCAGGAGAAATGCCTAGTACAGCAGTATCATTGCTCTAACTATTATAAGAGAGTGTTTATGATCAAGGGCTTGAAAATCCAGCAATGAAGTCAGCCCCTTTTGTGAAATAAGTATGTGAGGGTTCTGTCAATAAGAGGCCCTCAGGCCAAACTTATATAGTTTCTTTATCTGCAACTCCGATTTTATGCTAAATAAGGATTTTTTTTTTTTTCCCACCTCCCACTGGTAATCCCATTAGCAGCTGTGTTCATAGGACTCCAGCTTAATGCAGCCAACGTTTATGGTAGTTCTATTAGGGGCTGACCACCATGCAAGGTACTGAGGGTAAAGTCAAAAAGATGTGGCCCTTGTCTCTCAACAGTTGTGGTCTTGTGGGAGAAGTCAGCTAAGTCAATAATTTATAGTAATATAAAACACTATAAAAGGGTGGTACAGGAACACAGGGTGTTGGGGATACCCCATCTACCCAGTCTGGGAAACCTAGCCAGCAGGAATAGTGTCTGATTCCCATTTTGATGGAAAAGTATACCCCATCCAAAGGTCACTCCAGGAAGAGGTAAGAGAAGAAGGCCAGAAAAGCAAGAGTATGTAAGCATTCTGATCAGCTGGGCTGGAACTCAGGAGACAATGCTAGAAAGGTCTTGTGGTCCATGCCACAGCCACCTTCTGGGATCAGTGAAGTACCTTATGGTCTGTTCTGGGTGGGACAGGGAGCCTGTGAAGGTGTATTATGGTCACATTGGCTGTGAGAAGTAGGAAAAGCCTCAGCTGACGCACCAGAAAGACAAGAAATAAAAGTTCATACCAGCTAACCGAAGGACCTCGTGTTCAAGGAAGGAAAGGAGAAGGGAAGGAAGGAAGGGAAAGGGGGCTGGACCAGAAGGAAAGATCTGTCCTCCAAAGAGGCAGTTTATGAGATCATTGATAGCTCTCTCCAGAACAGTAGAAGCTAGCGTTTATTAAGGGGTCTCCTTATATGGCAAGAATGTGCTGAGTCCATTTAATGCACATAGTATCCCTATGCAACATTTTCCATTGTTTTCACCTGAGGAAACTGAGATTCAACAAATTGTTTTCCCAAAGCCACCCAGATTACTGGGCTCTGAACCTCACTTGCTGCCAGTAGTTCTCTGGTTCACCACTGCCTTGTTCAGCCTCCCAGAACAAGCAGGTGCAATGTCAGCCTAACCCTGACCTTGACCTTCCTTTTCCTTCTTGACCTTTGCCCTCTCCATCCACTGCTCTTTCCCGGTGGCTTCCCACCGCCCTCACAGAAATGCTGACTGTGCTTCCTGTTTCATGTAGCCCCTTAACCTCTTATCAAGCAAAACCTAAGAGCTGGCAAGGACCCCAGTTCAAGTCCAAGCCTCTGAGATGTCTGCAAAGACAGCCTCCCCTGACAGACTCTCCTTTGGTTTTGTTTAATTCTGCCGCTTGCAAAGAAAATGCCTGGAGGCGGGCACCTGGCTGTTACTCTAACAGGCACCTCCCTGTCAGGCAGCTTTCAATTTACCGTGCCTTGGCATGTCCAACCGCGTCTTCGTCAAGACTTCCAAGATGGCAGTGACAAGCTTTTCGGTTACTTAAGGCAAACATGCATGACAGTTTTCCTTGACACTTGCATTTTTAAAAAGCCTTGCCTGGAGCCCTAGGAAACCCAGCATTTAGGAAACCAGGAGCCTTTTAAGGAAGCCAAGCTTTCAGAACCTGCTTCCCTGGGACTCGTTTTTGTGACAGGGACACTGCAGGACCTGCTTGAGAGTATATTAAGCACCATGGCAATATTTACGTGTTGATGCTAAATGATGGTTGCCTTTTTTAATGGCATTTTTTTTTATGACTGAAATGTATGGATCTGTTTGGTGCCTTGTCAGTGACTTTGTGGCTAGCCTAACAAGCACCCTTAAATGGCACATTTCTGCAAAAATTAATTCCTAAGTGTCCAACAGATATATGTAGGCAGGCACACATGTCACAGGGGTTGCTCTAAAGTTTAATTAATATCCCTCAAAAGCTCTTATATCATTTCAAGAAGAGTGCTAAATAAGAAGAAAACATTGTACCTATATATATTTTGCATAGAAAGAAATGTGGGTAAACACACTGATAGGTCTTTGTAAACTTGCTCCTGTCTCAAAGGGTCTGATATAAATTCAAATGGGAAAAGAAATTGTATTAACGATAACTATATTTGAGTGTTAAGAATAAACAAAAGCCACAGAACCCCAAACTTAAATGTTAGAAATCTCTACACACTATAGATGTGGAAGAAAATCCCTAACACACAAAAATGAGGAATAGTTGTTTCTTTGTCCTTTGTTTTCCTTCTCCTCCGTTGGTCCCCACATCTAGAATTGCTTGGGGAGTGCAGTGAGTTGAGTGTCCGACTCTTCATTTCAGCTCCCGTCGTGATCTCAGGGTCTTGACGTCAAGCCCCACATTGGGCTTATTCTCTGGGCATAGAGCCTGCTTAAGATTTTCTCTCCCTCTCAAGCACTATTCTTAGCTATGCAAGAATTCCAGTATATCCGTTTTGTTTTCCTTTCTAAGCCTTGAAGAAATCCCATAAAATACATTATCTGTCCCTTTTCATTTTTATGCCATAATATAGCTTCCTTCTTTTCCTCCTACCCCCCTCCCTCCCTTCCATCACCCCCTCCTTCCTTCCCACCATCCTCCCAGTAGGTCTGAAGAACCTACAAAAATCTAGGAAATAACCATTATTGGTGGTTTGGTTGGTTTGCTTTAAAAAAAAAAAAAAAAAAAAAAAGATTGTATTTATTTATTTGACAGAGAGAGACACAGTGAGAGAGAGAACACAAGCAGAGGGAGTGGGAGAGAGAGACGTGGCCTCCTGCCAAGCAGGGACCCTGGGATCATGACCTGAGTCGAAGGCAGATGCTTAGCAACTGAGCCACCCAGACACTCCGGTTGGTTTGCTTTTAATTTCTTTCTGGGCCTTAGTGTAATCATTCAAAAATATAGGGAAATGAATTAGAATTTTCTTTCTCAAACATATACCCCTATGGAATACTGGCTTTAAGCCTAGGAAAGTAGGTGGTATAAAACTAACATGACCAAATAAGCAGAATGATAAATGTTATATGTAGAGTACTGGGATATTTAAGATATTAAAGACTTGTGAAGATCCTGTAGTAATCCCCTAAATTCTTTTTACTCCAGGATTTCCCAAGTATCATTATATGCTTTCCCCACCTAAAGCTAGTAATATACAAATACACTCAGTGATCCAAAGAAGATACTTCAAGATCTAATATTTTAGACCCTCTTTGATCTCACAACAGAAGTAGGAAATAGGATTTCTCCAAACCCTTGCTAGAGAAAGACTCTCTGAATTTGCCTTCTAAGATAAAACATAATTTTCTCTAAGCACCAGAACTTTAGAAATTCATCCATGCTCAGATTCATTCATCGGGTTCTGCAGTATTTGGGCCTGATGAGGAAGTACTATTTATAATACAATGCTCAGAATATGTATTCACAATACAAAATTTTTTATAAAAATGTCATGGATAGGGGGCACCTGGCTGGTTCAGTGGGTTAAAGCCTCTGCCTTCAGCTCAGGTCATGATCCCAGGGTCCTGGGATCGAGCCCCGCATC